>NC_045430.1:242720995-243320995 GCF_902635505.1 Sarcophilus harrisii
AACACATTGTTGTCCAGAAGCACTTCCTCAATCTGGATACTTTATAACAGTGATGGGAATCCTAACTTAGATTCAGATGGTTCTGCAAGGTTTGTAATCAGTCTCCAGCTGACTATCAGACATTTATTAAATGCTCACTTTGCAGGCTAGTTGTTGGATATCTTTGATTAGGAGGGCAATGGGGGATTTACTGAGCAGGGAGCAGATGGGTTCTGAGAAAACGACTTTGGATGGGATTGGGTTGGAGTGAGAAGGAAGTTCATGAGTTGTTCCTGAGATAGTTGAGGGACTGAATTTGGATTATGGTTGTGTTGGAGAGAAATGCTTGTCTACTAGAGATGATACATAGCAAGATCTTTAATAATGTGGCTTCATTTGACCTGCAGAACCAAGCCTGAAATATCGGGGCTTTTATTATTATCCACATTTTGAGGAAACTGAGTCTAAGGGATTTGCCCAGGGCCATGCCAGTAGTAAATGACTGAGACTTGATTTTAATTCAGGTCTTCCTGACTCCAGACCACTTCCTTCTGCTTGTATCTTCCTTGCCTAATATAGTGCCTGGCAAATAGTAGGCACTCAATAAATACTTGTTGACTTTTTTCCATTGGGACACATCTAGTCTGTGTCGGAGGCAAGATTTGCATGTAGGTCAGGACGACTACAAACCAGCCGTCAGCCCCACTAAAACCCATTGTTTTGTATGTAGAAATTAGAGATTTAAAGCCCAGAGGGACATGCGGACTCATCTGGTCCAGCCCCTCCAATTGACCAGTAAAGGGAATTAAGAATTAAAGAGGGTGAATATCTTTCCTCATGTCACCCTGGGACCCAGGAACAGATCCAGCCTCCATCCCCCAGACCAGATTCTCACACCACTTTCAGTATTTTCTTCATTGTATCTTTCGGCACCTAATGATCCGGGCCACCTTTTTCCATCCTGCATTTCTGAAACTAGGATGCTAATAAAACGTATTTTAAAATTAATTGCATCGCCACTTTTTCTTATATTTCTAAATTTGGGAAGCGCTGACCTTTCCTTTGACAGTCTTAGAGATAGTATGACACATTCATCTTGATTGTAATACTGGTTCCTTTTGCTTTCATTTTACACTTTTCTCTTTAAAAACACAGGGAGAAAAGATTGAAGTAAAGTTAATTTTGTAGAATGTTGCTGTGTTTAGAGTGCAAGTTTGATTAAATGCTCTTTAACATTCCTTCTTATATTAAACTGATCTCTGATAACCTTACTTGTCTCATATACAGGTTTTAGAGGAAAAAGCATTAAGAGAACTGAAAGGTTGATTCCTGAAGGTCCATCTCAAATTCAATATTTTTGACAGTTTTTTTTTTTTTTGAGGGAGTTATCTCCTGCCTTTAGTTACCTTCTGTATAGTATTTTTCTAGTCCAAAAAATTTTCTTTTGTTGTTCCTGTGGGACTCAAGTGATATGCTCCGGAATAAATCCTGATGATCACAAAAAGCTGATTGTTTCAGCTTTTAAGGCTGTTTTGTAACCTTTGATCCATTGACTTTTATGCAGCTCCCCCCCCAAAAATAACTAAATAAATAAAACAAAACCCTAAGTTCAAACAAAGTTTTTATGGCAAATTTTTTGGGAGTCTTTAAAATCTGTAGTGTGTGGGAGGGAATAGTCATTTGTCTTTGATTATTTTAGTGAACTTTGGGGGAATGTTTTTTTCTATTTTTGGTGAAAAGGAAAGAAATACATTTATCTTAAAAGCATCCATTTATCTTCTTGGCATCCCTTTATGATTTTGTTTTTTTTTTGGCTGCATTGAATGTTTCTGTGATAAAAACCACAAGTAGAGTGCACAGCTTTGCAATTTATGCATGGTACTTTTGTCAAGACCAGGAACCACGAGAGGTATTGGAGAATATTTAGTTTGAAGCCTTTCAAGATTCAGGGGACAATATGAAGGCAGGAAGCAAGGCAAAGAATCATCATCAGAGCTGCCATTTGCATAGTATTTTAGGTTTGCTGAGGGCTTTATATATATATTTATATAAAATATAGCGCAATTAGGACTATAGCATTAGGACCATGGAATCATAAATTAAATTAGGAGGAGACCTTAAGAGGCCATTGAAGAATTGGAAGTTAGGAGAACTGAGGTGACTTAATGATGGCAATACTGTTGGAGTCAAAAGTGGATTTTGAGTTTTGTCTTTTTCCTTGTGATTCCAGCAGAGAGTTCACATATGCTACACTGCCATCTCTAATACCTTTAGAGCATTCCTTCTGCTAAGGCTTTTGTCTGCTCTCAGGAAATGCAGAAAAAGACCCAAGATTGAGTGAAGAATGTGAGCTTAACTCTTGGGCATCGAGCAGTACCAGAAAGATGCCCGCACATGAACTGCATGTGAGAGAAAACTCCAGTCGAATTGCATACAGCTCAGAGCTGTAAATTATCAAGGAAGACTATATTAGGCTGTCACAAAGCTTAAAGAAAAGGTACTTTTTTTCCTTCCCAGATTTCATTGACTAAATTACCCCAGTGGATTGTGGACTAAAGATTTGCCCCTCAAACTCAGTAAGTTACAAACTGCACCCAATATCTATACCCAAGAAAACCTGTTCTTCCATCCAATAGGTTTCCCTATTTTTGTTAATAGCTTTCTTGTCCTTAGTTCACCCAATTTCAAAATTTGATACTTATAAAGTTTTTTTTTATTGATGTGTTTATTATACATTTACATTACATTTAAAATTGTTTATTTTGAGAGGTGTCTTATAATGGTAAAGTAATTAAATAGTAAAAAGCAATTATTTCATCTGAAAGTATTCATATGTACAGCACCCTCTTGCCCCCCCCACTTAAAAAAAAAAAAAAAACAGAAATCTCTTTTCTCTCCCTTCCATCCTTGAACCTACTGAAGGAAAAATGTCTTATAACTAACATGCATAGTCAAGCAAAATAAATTCCCCCAGTGGCTGTACACAAAAATGAATGTTTCATTCTTTCCCTAAGTCACTAGCATCTGGTCTTTGAAATGGTGAATGATCATTGTATCGATCTGAATTCTTACACAGCTTTCAGAGTTGTTTTTACAATATCGTTGTTACTGCACAAACTATTCTCATGGTTCTAATGTTCTTTATCAGTTTATAAAACCCCTCAAATTTGGTGATTTTTATGATATTGATGCTATAGTGTAAATTCTTCTCTCTCTGCTTACTTCACTCTTCATTGGTTCACATAAACCTTACTTATTTCTTAAAGAACCTAAGTAGACCATCCCATTCACTTAGCGTGCTTTATTCAGCTGTCCCACAGTAGTTGTATAGCTGGTGAGTTTCCTTTTTTTTTCCATCACAAAAATGCTGCTATATGACTATTTTTGCACATAAAGGAGTTTTTCCTCTTTTACTTATTTTCTCTATCTCCTTTCTCTTTCCAGCCCAATAAAAGCCATCAATTCCCTTTTGCAAGCTGTTTGCCCTAATTCATACTTTCATTAATTTGTGTTTCTTATTCCTTCTTTTCATGTCTTTTTGTGTTCCATTTTCTGCTTTGCCCCGCTTGCTCTCCCTTTTGTGTATTTGTGTGGGCCATCTATGTAGTCCAGGACACTTTCTCCGGGAAGCTTTCTCTGATATCATCCCCCATTTGGAAGTAATTGTTTCCTCTTTAACTTTCTTCTAGGACTTTTTCCCCCCTGGATGTTTTCTTTGAATTTGGACATATTCTGCTTTGTTTGCATGTGTTTTTCCCTCACCTAAGATTGTAAGCTTTTTGAGAGCTGGTGCAAAGACATTTTTCATGTTGTATATTCTGTACTTAGTCTAGAATCTTTTTTTATTGGGGGATAGGAGAAGGAAAGGAGTGTCCGATCCTCCGATCCATGATTTCATCTGTATTCAAACAATGCAGATTGAAATTGTGTTGCAATTCGTAAGAGAATTTTTCTTGGGGTTAAGTGGAGAGACTGGAGTCACAGTCACCCGGGACCTGAGTGGGATTTGAACTCAGGTCTTTGGGACTCAGGGACTGGTACTCTATCTGTCCTTCTACTCTGACTCTCATGCATAGCACAGAGTAGGTGCTTGGGTGAGGTTTGTTGAATTCAGTTGAATTGAGGACACCACTAGGGCAGCTGTTGTATAATGAATAATTCATTCTCCATATCTTGGTTCCTACAGCTTGCTAAGAACCCTAATTTAGAATAATCTGGGGAACATTTTCCTTGAGTCTTCTTTTATATTATACAGGGTCTTGGGCATCATTTGTGCTTAATAAATGTCTTCATCAGCAGGAGTGTTTTTTTTTTTTTTTGTATGAATCTTGTAAGACTTCAGAGGAAATCTTCAATTGGAAGATTAGTTTTTTTTCCCTCTTTGACTCTCTGATGATCTAATGCTGTTTCCCAGGATTCCTTGGCTTCTGAGTAGAGAAAGCACAAAATGAAGTCAATAGGCAGAATATTTTTAAATTGATTCACTTTGTATCTGGGGTTTTAATTTATTGGTTGCAAGTTATACAAAAGCAGCATTGAATTTGGGGCTAGTACAATTTCCCCATGAAGGCAAATGCCCTGAGAGAGTCTGTAAGGAAATCAAGAAGAAACCTGGACTCATAGCCCAGTAACATATCCTTTTCTGGAAAAAATTGGATTAGCTGTGGATCTCATTAGGTGCCTTCAGAAAAATTTAATAAAAAACCATTATTCTTACCTCAGACCTACTCTGTAGCCTCGTCTGCTTGCTGCAAGCTCTTCTTGCAATCTTGGGTAAGTTCATGCTTTTTATTTATTTACTTTGGTGTAAGGAAATTCCTTCTTTAGGGCCCCATCTTATCTTAGATCTGAGTTTCCCTGCTGCTTGGAGACCCTTACTTATATGGCATTAGAGGCTCTGTTCTTACATTTTCTTTTCTGTTTGGTGATTTATGAAGATATTTTCTGTAAATTCTTATCTTGAGCATGAACTCTCCCTAACCACAACTTCAGAAGGAGCCTTAATTTTCTTTCTTAATAGGATTCCGTTTATCAGACCACTGGGTTTTTAACGTAATTTTATTTTCTTTGATTTTCTGGGTTGCTTTTTCTTCCTCCTTCCTGAATTTTTTATTCCTGAGTACATAACGGCTAGATCAGGATGCCAGATGCCTTTCATAGGTCTGTGAGGGCATTATGTCCTTCTTCAGGAAGAAGCTGATCACATAAATCTTAGATATTAGGGCTCCTTTATACATTTGAAAGGATTGGCACTAGCTTCTCCCAGCTTCATTTAAGGATCCTTTATCACCCTTTCCCCTCTCCCCCAAATTGATTATCTACATCGATGTATGGTGTTACTGGTTGTGTTGTAGTTCCCCCAGGCTGGTGAGTTTCCTGGTAAGGGAGAGGAGAAATTCTAGAATGAAAATTAGAAGGTTTTATGAATATTACTCTTGGATGGCTTGTTTGTTTCTTGACTTTCTTCAGATTTGAAAATGGAAGGGTAGTGGTTGAGTTAGACATAATTTTGTTGTTACTTTTCAGTTATTTCAGCCGTGTCTTACTCTTTGTGACCCCATTTGAGGTTTTCTTAGCAGAGATACTGAAGTGATTTGCCATTTACTAATCCAGCTTATTTTACAGATGAGGAAGCTAAGATGAACAGGATTAATTGACTTTCCCCAAATCACACAGCTAGTAAGTAGATGAGTACAGATTTGAATTTGGGTTTTTCTGACTCCAGTCCTGGTATTCTATCCACTGAACCACCTAGCTGCACATAAATGCATTAGCAAGTTATAAAATACAACTCCTAGTTAGCATTACTATTAGAATTGTTCATGAAACAGTGGTAATTACACTACTACTCATTTCACAGTGTTTTGGAAAACTTAACAATATCAAAATAATGAATTGCTATGACTCATGATGACATTTAGAAGGGCATTAGTTGCTTTTTTTTTTTTTTTTTTTTGCCATCATTGCTTTCCTGTATTAACTAAAAACTAATTTGTACTTAAAGGGGCAAATCCTCTGAATCTTGGAGTCAGAACCCATCTGACTCTACCCATCATGGGATTGTGGAATTGGATATGGAAAAGCAAATCCATCATTTTAAAGATAAGGAAACTGAGGCTCAGAGCCATTGAGATGATGCTTTAAATCACATCAGTGCTGAGTGGAAGAAATCATAGGGTCCATTACTTTCCATCTTACCAAACTCTAATAGGTTCCTCAGTGGGACAAGATATATGCCCCAGAAGGAGAGTAGATAAGCTGAGTGATAAGTTGTTTCCTTTCTCCTGTTCTGCAGCTGTGTTTATTGTAAGTGTTGGTTAACCCCCCCTTCCCCCTCCCCCCCACAGATGTTCCATTTAGAAAGTTAGCATATTTAGGATTTAAGGGCATATTATTAATTATTGACAGATCAGGAGAGACATAATTTAGTAATAAATGATGAATATTGTTATTAAAATAGTTGTGAAAATACATGGTGAGATTATTGAACTTAAGTGAAGAATGGAACAAAACATGACTTTCTTTACTTTGGAGAAATGGAGTTTTTTTGCTTGAGAGATAGAGTGCTAGGTCTGAAGTCAGAAAGCCATTCATTAGCTGTGTAGTCCTGGGCAAGACACTTACTCATAGTCTGTTTCATTGACCTGAACTGTGAAATGGGTATAATAAAAGCACCTACCTTGAAGGACTATTAGGAAGTTCAAATGAATATCGTATTTATAAAAGAACAAAACAACAAATAATAATAATAAGGCTTAACACAATGACTGGCACATGGCTGGAGCTATAGAAAGCCTTATTCTCCATCTCTTTTCCCTTCCTCTTTCAACCACATTAACACAATCTGACAAAGTGAAATTTAGTGAAAAATTTGTGAAGCATTCTTTGTGAAGGTGTTGACATTAAACTCAGTAAATAAAAGTGATTCCCAAACTCTTGTGGTTCACCTTCGGGGTCTCTGAAGATACCAGGATCCTTACCTGGCCGCTGACAGCCTTGAAGATTGCTTTAAAACAGGCTCTGCCTTTCCCATGATGAGTCACCTCAGAACATTGCAGGGTGTCCTGTCTAGGAAAAAGGAATAGAAGCCATTTGAAGAAAGCGGCTTGCTGCGGTGGGCCAGCTGCCAGAATGCTTCAGGCTCCCCTCCCCCATATCAGGCTGCTGGGAAGAGCTTTCTGGCAGAAGTCCAATTTTACAGGGTGCCGGGAATGTACCAGGGGAGAAGAATGAGAGGAATCTGTATGGTTTGGAGATGGAGTGGGGGGGGGGATACCCTTGGGATGTGGGGGGAAGTCTCTCTGGCTGCACCCTCCAAACCAAGGCTCTCAGAGCTTCCCCCGATTTTCTCAAGTTACCACTAAATCCTGTCTGCTTTGGGGGGGGGTGCCCGGCTTCCCCCTCTGACTCCGAGCTGGATGTCTGAGCCCACTTACAATGAGACAGGGTCAGACATGGTTAAATTGAGGAAAATCTTTGTTCCCTCTCAAAGAGTGAAATTCTCTTTCCTTTGTGTTTTCTTGTGTTATAAATTTGTTAAAGGTCCCAATAATACATTTAAACTGTGACTGTGTCTGTGGGCACTTTTCTTTCCCATACTATTTTAGTAAACAAAATTAACTCTTTTATCTTCAGGAAGACCTCAGATTCCTAAGGTAGATTAGTTGGACCTGGGAAAGAACTTTGGGAATTCTCTCATTTTGTGAGGAATGAGGCTCACAGTGATGAGAGAGGCTCAGATGGGCCCAGCCACGATCACGCTGTGTTTTAGTGGCAAGGTTTTTTTGGGGGGACCCCACACCCCCCTTGCCGGTCCAACTCTCTCTTGAGTCAGAGTTGGGCCCACAAACCTAGCGTTGTAACCCTCAGATGGAGACAAGCACTTCATCTTATTTAGTCAGGTATTCCTAAGACTTGTAGAAGAGACCAGGCCAGTTCAGGTCCACTCTGGTGCTGTTTTCAGGGTCACCGGAGCCTTTTCTGCGTCCTCCCTTGCATTCCTAGATTTCCCCTCCATGGAAAGTCATCAGTTTTTGGCAGGGGGATAAATGATCGTGGATGCTCCAAACACCCAGTCTCACTTTACTTTTCTAAATTAATTGTTGCTCTCCCTTGGTGCCAGTTTAAATTCCTGACCTCCAAGTAAAAATACCGGAGCGGTCGCCCTTCTTTGCTAATTGTAGAATGGAGGACTGGCTTTTCCCTCCTTCTGCCCACCCCTGCCCCCTTTGCTGCCACCTGCGTTGCAGAACAACACCTGTGCTGCTCTTCATTCCAGGTTTGGGGAATCGAAGGGTTTTGCTCATGTTTGGAATGTTTGGGGATTTTTAAATTTGGAGGCACATTTAATCCTGTTTGGATCATTCCGCCTTCCACTCGCCTCTTGTCTTAAGAAAGGGAACGGTTGCTATTTCTGCTTTGGCTATTACCTCTCTTATTAGATTGGCCCAGAAAACAAGCAGGAGAGTGCAGCTTGTGGCCCTTCTGGAAATTGGGACATCTTAGGAGATATTTAGGTCAGTATAAAAGTGAATTGTTTTATAGAATGGAACCCAAAGCAAATTCAGCCCAATTGGAGTTGTTAGCAATATTTGAGGGGGATTATTTTCGGGGGGCTGGGTGGAAGGGGAAGGAGTTGAGTGGTAGCTCTAGGGGTAGGATGCCACCAGTAAAATCTGTATCCAGTGTGAAATCACCATATATATATATATATATATATATATATATATATATATATATATGTAAAATGTAGTCCTGATTTTCTATTTATTGTTCCCATCAAACCTCTCTAACTAGGAGGATGCTAGAAGACACAATGGAGAATAGTCCAAAGCTGTTCCTACTTTTTGCATCCGTGTGTTGTGAACACATTGCAGTGTTTGCCTTCATTGCCAGAATGATAAAACTTTAGGGCCAGGAGAAAGATGGCCAATTCTGACAAGCGCCTTAAGTTTGCCTTCGGCTCCCTGATTTGTCCCGGTCCTCCTCGGTGTCCTCCCTAAGTCGGGGACTAAAGGCTATTTGCTGCATAAATATTTGTGTTCAGAGCCAAAGGCCAGTGTGACTCTGAGCCCTGTGAGAACAGAAGAGTTTCCATCCACACGTGTATGTTTCCGGCATCCACGACAATGTCAGCCACATCATACTTAATTAAGCCTGTTGACTTCCAGGCGCTTAATGAAACAGTATCGAGAGCTGGGTTCTGGGCTGCGTTGGGATACAGTATCATTAAGAACAGCTGGCCTTTATTGAGGATTTAGGGTCTGCAAAGCTCCTCACAGACGTCTCATTTTTGTCCTCACAACTGGGGGGTAGGTAAGTGCTGCTGTTAACTCCGTTTTACAGAGCGGATACTGTATCACTGTTGGGATAAAGTTTCCCCAGGGGAAACTGAGGCAGTTAAGTGCTTTGTCCAGCGTCACACAGCTGATGTCTGAATGTGAACTCTCGGGTCTTGCTGGAGTCTAGAAGACTCATCTTCTGGAATTCAAATCTGGCCTCATTCTCTTACTAGCTGTGTGACCCTAGGCAAGTCACTTCCCTACTTGCCTCAGTTTTTTCATCTGTAAAATGAGCCGGAAAAGGAAAAGGCAAACCATTCCAGGATCACTGCCAAGAAAACCCAAAAAGGGTCATGAAGAATCGGACACAATTAAACAACTTCTTGATATTATTTAGCAAAATGCTCTCACTCGAGTAATTTAATCTTCAACAAAACAGAAGTAGCTTTAACATTCCTTATATATTGAACTACTGTGAATTCTGTTAGATCAGATTAAAATGAGGATTTACTAATTGAAATTAGGTTGGTCTAAACTCATAAGCTGGCTGATGCTAATTGTGGAATTAAAAAAATTTTTTCTTCCAAGATTTAATGTTAGCTTCCCTTCCCCCCTAAAAAAGACTGATATTGATATTAACAAGAGTATGAAACAGCCATTTTTTTGATGTTATTTTATATTTTGCTAAATGTGGAATTCTTGTTGCCTTTTGTTAAGGAAGTTTTTTTTTTTTTTAAAGAACATTTAGATCTTTGAATTAATAAAAAAAAATTTTTTTAAAAACCTACACTGTATAGCAGCTGTGCAGGGATCTTTTCCTACAATATTGTGAGCAATTATAAGCGAAGAAGAAAGGAAAGACCTTGTAAATTATGAATATTTTGAAAATGAGGCACATCCTCCTGCTGCAGAGATAACCCCGAAGTTAATAGCAGTTCCATCTGCCCAGGGCTGATGTCATGAAGATGAGCATTTAGTTCGTCAAAGTGACATTTAGCCGAGTGTAAGCAATATTAATCCAATCATAAGCTTTGGTCAAGTTTCATGCTGGTTTTAAAAGCAGTTGTTTTGGGATTATTTGTAAATCCACATCTAGTGTACCAGGTGAGTGAGTGATTGAAATCATCTACCTTTAGGAAGAGAATATAAAATTATACTCTAGTAATTATCATTTGGATCAGTTTTTACCACCTGCAAATGCTCTCTTCTCATTTGGATTGGCTTAGGTAGTACTCTGTTCCGTGCCTATTTCACAATATATTATTGATGGGATGAACACCCTTCTGCAAGGAAGAAGGTACACATTGCCTACAATTATTTTTTTCTTGGAAGGATTTTTAGCAAAATGATCCCCTCTTGTGTTATTTTTTATTTCCCCTTTCCTTTTGGACTATTTGGGATTTTATTGACTTTTGGGATTCCTGGTAAGGAAACATTTAGAATTCTTCACAAACTGTCCACTACCTCTTTTTCCATTTTCTTCCTCTTTTGGAACCCTGAGCTCCCTTCTAAGGCATACTTCCTTCAACAGGCCTTTTTTGAGTCCCCTAGATATTAATCACTCACATCCCTCTATTTTGACACTATCCATTCTTAACTTAGCTGTGAACTTGTTGTATCTTTCAAAGAATGGAAATTCCTTCAGGGTAGACACTTTCTCAATCCTTGGCACCCAGCACTGTGCCTGATAGATGCTCAATAAAGTCTCATTGATTGTTTGATGGATTGATTAATTACTGACTCCAAGGCCCATCCTATGTCTATTAAATCACACAGCCTCTTGATAGCCATAAAAGCAGTTCTCTTTCATGTTCATTTAGGGATGATCACTGGACTTCATCAATTCCATAACCGTTTAAAACCTCTTACCAGATTAATCTTATCTTTTGATTGCTGGTCTGTGTTAAAGTTAATTATGGACTTTGAACCCAATTCCTCCTGTTCTAAATTAGTTACCTTAGAAAGTTACATATTTCTTCCATAGTTTACACAACAATCACTTCTATAAAATTCCTACTACAGGGAACTGTGCTTGAATGCTTACAACATCTCATAAGGAGATGTGATTTCTTGAAAATTTCTTGTATTGGGCCACAATCTGTATCTTTATCATATTTGTTGGGGCACTTTTATGTTCCATTGGTCTTTTTTTATGAGTAGACCTAGTTCTTAGTAGTTCCTTATGGGAGGAATAAGGACTTCCTGACTTCTCACCATTTCTATTTACTCTCTTTTAGTACACTGAAGGATGTTATTGCTCCTTAAAATGTGATACTTTATTATATGTAATAAACACTGTAATAAAGATGTCTTCTGATTGGTGAAATGTCATATGCTTCTATTAATGTTAACTAAAAGCATCAAATCAGAACTCTTATGATTTGTGTGTGTGTGTGTTCAGAAAATTTTATAATTTATCCCTGTTGAATTTTATCTTTTTTTGTTGGGCTTTTTTTTTAGCTTATTGATTCTTGAACTTTTTGGTTGAACCGATCCTTTTGCACTTAAAAGGTATTAACAATCCTCTTTGTTGTTTATGTGGATTATGTGTTGACATTTACTATATTAAACGTGGAAAAGTCTTAGTATTGTGAAAATAGTTTTGACTTTATAAATACCATTTTAATGTTCACACTTTTAGAATCACTATTCTGGCCTCTTAAAGTCTTTTTGAATCATGATTCTGCTCCTTAATGAATTGTGCCTGCCTCTTTTTTGTCATGTACACATTTAACAGCTGTGTCTTCTGTGTCATTGCAAAGGATACAGCCAAGAGCAGAGCCAGTTTAAATTACATAGGAAAAATCAGTCTGCAGACAAAAAAAAAAAAAAAAAAAAAAAGTTCACTGAGTCTGGCACGGTGTGGCTACTGAAATATTAGAGCGTTTTTAGTGACTTATCCAAGACTACAGATGAAAGAATAAATAACCCCCATACCCGAAGTCCAATCTTTCAGATTCTGTAAATTTTTCTTTGCTCTTGATCCTTTAGTTTTAGTTTGAAAAAAAACAAAACCAAAACCAGCTTTTTTTTTTTTTTCCTCTTCTGTTGTCCCTGTTGTTGGGGGCGGGGGGGGGGGGGGGGGGGGGGGGGGGGAAGAGAGAGAGAAATACGCACCAAAACTTCGTGTGCCATTTAGATTGAAAAATTTATGAAAACAAGTCCAGTGTATATTAGGCAGCTCTGCCAATGGACTAGGAAGCTGAGACAAAATGGAAAACATTTGAATACCATAGGGATCTTTTTTGGTGATGCTGATAAGTGATAGTGGTGGTGGTTGAGGGGGAATTATTTTCACAAAACCCTCTCTTGGTCCTCCTTAATTATTGTTTACTGGTCTGTTAACTACTAGGTGAGGTAGCTGTAGGGAGGCTGCAATAGACTTGGAGCCTCTGCCACATAAAGATGGAAAAGACCTGGAGATAAGGCTTTTTTGAAATGATTATGTAAGTCATTGGGAAAGAAATTGGATTAGTAATATTAGATTTCTGTGCTCCTTTTCCAAGGGCACTCTGTGATGCTCTGGGCAGAATAGTTAGAAACTTGCTACTTGCATTAAGTGTTTGTTGACTAAGAACTCAATACCCTAAGATTAGCTTTTATTTGCCTGGAGATCCATTTTCAGTAGTACTCTGTTAAACTACTTTTAGTCATTTTGTAGCTGTAAGCTCCCTAAGGATATTGAGCTAAAACTGGGGGATTGGGGATTGTGGCTTTTGTGTCTCCTCATAATTCTGAAAAATTGGATTTTGCCTTGATTCCTCTCAGCCCCCCACCCTCCCAAACTAGATATAGTGCAAGAAGACTTGTGGTTAAAAGCTGGGCTTTCGTTGTCTATATTTTTGTATGAAAAGAAAACAGATGTTAAGATGTCAACAATAATGAGATTTTTTTTTTTAAGTATTAAGATGAATTATTGCACAGTGTTCCTTTAAAAATGTTATGTAAATTCTCTGGAATAATGTACAGTAGAATGCTTTTAGCAGCAACGATGCATGGGGGCTTGTCAGTATTTCCTTGATAAGTCATTCTTTTTAGGGGTTAATAATTCAATTGTGGAAGCTAGCTTTTGGTAGAAGCTCACTTTATGAGGCTTCAGTCTGGGACTGCATTTTACTTTTGTTTGCAAGTATGAACAATAAAAATAAAACCTGTTTGTTAAAGATCTGAAACTGTCAGAAAATCTAGAAAGGAAACAAAAGATACTAGTTTCAGGTATGTTTTTGCCTCCTTTTTTCCCTTTTGTTTTTATAATTAAAAATTTTAAAAACTGCTTGATTTTTTTTCTATTAGCAATGGAGTTAAAATGAATAAGAATTATTTGGATATTTTGAAATGGAGAGGAATACTATAAGCAGTCAGAGGCTAATTGGGTTTATCTCAGCGAGTTTCTTGTGAAGTTTTATCACTTATATAAATGATATAAAGAGAAATATGTCCATGTTTTTGTACCGTTTTGTGACCCACACTGTATTGTACCTAGTGTAGTTAATTTTTTTTATAATAGCTTTTTGTTTTCAAAATACAGGCAAAGATAGTTTTTAACATTCACCCTGGCAAAATCTTGCGTTCCAAATTTTTCTCTCTCTTCCTCCATCCCTTCCCCTAGACAGCAAGCAATTCGATATATGTTAAACTGTAAATTCTTTTCTCTATATTTCCACATATATCATGCTATTGTGCTGATACATAGTGCTGATAGTGCCTGATACATAATAGGTGCTTAATAAATGCTTGTGGCCGTGTATAGAACTACCCTTGTCAGTCCTCACCTGGCATGTTGTGTTTACTTCTGGGAACCACAATTTTGGATATTGGCAATCTGGAGAGTGTCCAGAGAAGGGTCATGAAAATGTCGAGGGTCGTTTGTTCTTTACATGAGGTCCGTCTCCTAAAGGAAGGGCATATGTTTAGTGTGGAGGAATGGAAGAAAGATGACTGGGGAGATATGATAGCTTTGTCCAGTTGTCTAACAGCCTTGAGTTGAAGGTACTAAGTGGCAAAATTAATCTTGATTTACAAGAAAGGCTTCCTAAGCTCCAGAGCCATCCCAAAGCAGAGTGAATGGCTGGTCTAAGAAGGCTTTCCCCATCTTCAGCGGTCTTAAATCAGAGGCTGGGAAACCACCTGTAGTGCCTTTGGGGATAGGGTTGGACTTTTGTGGCAGCTGAGATCCCTTCCCACTCAAATTCTGTGACTCTCCAATAATCATAACTGAATGAGCAAAGTTATCTATCAATTTCATTAACAGACTCTGCCCTAAAAAGACTGGGACAAAGCAGTCTTTGCCCTCAAGGAGTTTCCATTTGAATGATAAGAAATAGAACTATCTCCTTTCAAAGCCTGATCCTTCCAATCCTAATTGTCTGTCATCAGTGAATTGTTTAAAAAGCTTAATATTTCTAGTATGTACATATCAAGGAAACAAAGGGTGTTTTTTTGAAATCTTCCTTGTCTGATTTAAATTTCCCTTCCTGACACATATCCTGAAAATAATTAACAACCACGTACTGTGTTTCTTTTTAAGTAGATCACTGATCTGGGAAAGTGCTCTTTTAGTTTCAAAAATGGTACAGAGAACAGAGAACAGAATCATGATGGATATTTATTCAAGGAGTCAGTGAAATGGGGCAATCTAACTCAAAGACAAGAGTTCTATCCAAAGCACTCTCACCTTTTAGAGGAACAAATGCTGATGTTGCTATTTCTTTAATCTTGCTCAACTTTGTCTTCACATCTAAAGGAAGGAAATTCTACTACAGGAGGTCTGCTGCCTTATGGAAACACCTAGGATCTTTGAGCTGGCCATTTAATATGAAAACTAAGGAACTATATTTCTGTAATTAGTAAAAGATTTGTACAGTATGAAGGTCTTTCCCTCAGAAAAATTTTCTAGATAAATAATAGGTTCTGGAATTGAGTGTCTGCAAAACTGCCCATAGACCTGTTTGACCCATCTGATATTTTTAACGGAGAGAAAAAGAATTAATTTGAAGGGATAAATTCAGGTGTTGACAAGTTTAGATTTTGAGTGTGAACAAGTGTCTCTTTTAAACCTTTCCCTTGTGACTACTTCTTTGGAATTCTCCATCATGCCCCAGCACCAGGAGTGACTTCTTTCATGCCCCTTCCCTACATGTTGGCTTTTTTGTGTGTGTAGTCTTTCCCCATTAGACTGTAAGCAATTTGAGAAAAGCAACTATCTGGTATTTGTATGTCTTGTGCTTAGCACAATGCCTTGAACATTAGTAGGTTCTTAAAAGTGTTGATTTTTTAAAAAAAGTATTGATTAACTGGTTGTCTATCACTTTCATTAATCTAATTGTCTGTCAATTAGATTATCAATCTATCAAATAGATTATCTATCAATCACTGATCACAGACAATTAGAATTGGAAGAGTCAGGCTTTGAAAGGAGATAGTTCTATTCCTTATCATCCAAATGGAAACTTCTTGAGGGCAAAGACTGTTTTGTCCCAGTCTTTTTAAGGCAGAGCCTGTTAATGAAATTGATAGAATTGTCTGGCCTATATATTTGACTCTGGATTTTGACAAGTGGTTTGCCATTTCCTTCTCATTCTACAGATGAAGAAACTGAGGCAAGTACAGTTGCGTGATTTGCCCAGGATCACACAGCTAGTAAATGGTTAGGCTGGATTAGAATCCAGGAGGACGAGTCTCCTTGAATTCAGACCTTGCACTCTATGCACTATAGCATCATTTAGCTGCACTTAGTAAATGCTTAATAAATGCTTTTTGATGTCTGGTTTGCCGCTAAAGTGTTTCCATAACTGACCCTCTTAAACATAAGTAATTTGTATAGTTCCCAAGTTGCAGTCTAAGATGAGAGGTCAGGGAAGGTTGAAGGGATAAGATTCACAATATTCGAGATCTCAGAAAAATGGAAAGCAGCCTTCTTGGTGGATTAGGGGTCTGAGTATTAGGGGATCTTACTAAGCCTAGTCAGTGAAACTGAAGAACCTATGGATACCATATGGAGAATGGCAGTCTGCACTCCTGAGACTGTCTCCAATTGATCCTGATATGTATCTTGTTTGTACATAGTACTTTGTTACCTCTATTTTTAGACTTATTTTCACCACCCTTTGTCTTCGTGGCACTTCTTATCAAGAAGCTTGGTGCTTAATAAATATCTATTGACTTGATTGGGACTAGCGGCAAAATAGCCTTTGATAAGAAAGACGGAGACCTACCCTAAAACTTTATCAAAATCAGTATGTATTTTTTGATTCTAATAATTATTATCTGTTAAAAGATGCATTTCAAATCAAATGCACAAATCAAATTTGTATTTAAGGAAGCTAATTAAAAGCAATAATATGTATTTTTGCTGGGAAAAAAAGGGAAGAGTGTGTAATTTAGCAAGATTTGTCAGTAGAAAGGAAGGAAGGGGCACAAAATATGGCCTTGAAATTTTGTGGATATGAATTCAAGCAATCAGCTTGGGGAAAAAAAATCGAGCAGTGCTTTTTTCTTTTGGATGATGGTACTGGACCAATTCCCATTCAGGTATAAAATTGTCCATTGCTAGATTCCAAAAATGTAGGATTTTTTTGGGGGGGGGAGGGGAGTGGAAGGGGTAAAGCTCTTCTCCAGAGGCAGTTATATCTCTGTTAGAGGCTGAGGAGAGACTGAAAAAGCTGGTGCCAGGAAAGAATAATTAGTCAATTGATGAATCAGGGCTCTGTTTACAGATCTCTTATGAAAGACAATCATTTGTTAGCTTAAAGAAGGCATATATATCAATTACTAGTGTCAGTCTGAACACTTAGGCTGGTGTATTGCAGTAAATCAAAATTGCAGATACACAGCAAGAGTGCTATATTGGTGGCAGGGAGTTGTAGGCTTTCTATACCAAGAACCCAGAGTTTAAATGTGCTAAAAACATGTTTTAAAAATATTTTTTAAAATGTTTAAACAATTAAAAAATTTTTTTTGGTTAAAGAATCAATTGGATGCAAAGTCACTCTGGAAAAACCAAACTTCCAAGGGCTCTGAGTTAATCTGAATGATGGTTGGAGAGGAAAATGGTATCTTCCCGAGAAATCATTTCAGAATCCATGCCTTTTCTCCAGGAACAAATAGGGATAAACGCTAGTCACAGGCGCTAGTCGCAGTAGCTGGCTAAAGCATCCATCTACCATCCTCTATTTCCGTCTGTCATCTACAAAGACCCAATTAATTTCAATAAAAAGAGAAACAGGGACAGGATGGAAGGAAAGATCTGGGCAGGCACAAATGGATTATGCAAATTACTAACCTCGTTGCTCTTAGCAACTCTCAGGGTGCTCTAAATTACAAACCATTTATAGGTAGGGCCAGAAGTCTCCTCATCTGTCCAGTTGTCACCTAACTCCCTTTCCTCCAAAACAGAAAACTGTAGAATTTAAGTTAAAAATGGGAATAATAACAAAGATAGCTGACATTTGAGTGTGAAAAGAGATCGATATCATTTCCTTAGATGGGCACCCCCTCCCGGACCTCGCCCCTTTAGCTCTGAGACCCTTCCCTCTGATTGGTCAAGTCCAGTTTAAGAATGGTGTCCAAGCTAGTCACGCCTTCATTTCTCTCCCGGCTGCTCTACTTTCCTACTTTCCTAATTTTTTTCCCTTCCTCCCTGCAATCTCTTCTCTCCTCCGCCGCTCCGTTCATCCCAGTAGCTTTTCAGGTTACTTTACAGCCTTGTTTCCCCCCATTAAACTGTGAGCTCCTTGAGGGTAGCAACCGCCTTCCTTTCTGCTTGTGTTCCTACTTCGCCTGGCACTAGTCATTTAAGCCTTACTTATGCAAACAGGAGTGTACAAACAAACTGGGGGAAATGATCCCTGGAGGAAGTCACTAGAATTTAGGGGCATTGGGAAGGATCCCTGGAGAAGGGGAGACTTTAGGTGGGACTTGCAGGAATCCAGGACGGGAAATGAGAGCGAGCGTTCCAGGGAGGGGGCAGATGCCATAGTGGGGGTGGGGTGTCTTATTTGAGGAGCAGCAAGGAAAACAGGTGTCCCTGGATCCCAAGTATGTGGCCTGTAAGGAGGTGTGTGTGTGTATGTTGGGACAGGTTATATTTGATCCTGGAATTAAATTCCAGGTTAACTTGAATTGACTAACTCACTTGATATTATCTTTGTAATCCAGATAATGACAATTATGTTGCTGGTTATAATAATAATAACAACAGTGATGACATCTAACACTGATAAAGAACCTACTATGTGCAAGGCACTATGATAAGCACTTAATTATTATCTTATTTGCTTCTCACAGCAATTCTATTATCCCTATTTTACAGAGTTGGAAACTGAGGCAGATGGGTTAAGTGACTTGTTCAGGGTTTCATCCACTGTACCAAGTTAATTTGCATTTTAAGAGGTAGTATTTTCTTGCTTTCCTTCTTAATTGGGGTTAAGTGACTTGCCCAGGGTGTCACAGAAATGTTAAGTGTCTGAGGCCAGATTTAAACTCAGGTCCTCTTGACTTCAGGGCTGTGGATCTATCCACTTTGCCACTTAGCTGCCTGCTCCAACCCGTAGTTATTTCAAAGAGCTTCATAATGACTCCGCTTCCTATGATTAGTGAGAAGGTCCCATGGAAAACGATAGAAAACTGTCCAGGTAAAAAATGCTGTGTTTATAGTCAAAGGGCTTTGGACTTGGAGCCTCAGGCTCACGGACCCCTACAGTATTAGTGTGGCCCCTATTCTGTGCTGGGCACTGGGCAGTTGAGTCCTTTTAACACATTTTATTGTGTTCTTATTATCTCCCAGACCTGAAACCTTCTAGGTCAATTTCCTCATTTTATAGATGAGGAAATGAAGGTGAGCCTGGCTGAGCATTCACAAAGAGGAAGGGTATGAGGCAAGATTTAATTCTCCAGGGTCTCAGTCTGATCTTTCTTTTGTACTTCATTCTAGTGTTTTTTTCTGTCCCCATGTAACAAGTCATTTAAGAAAATGACTGAGAAAAAAACTGAGAAAACTGTTTTCTTGTCTGTAAAATGCCCCATCCACCATAATTTGAGGATCTGTAGTATCCCCACTAGTGGTAAAGCGCTCTGTAATCATTTCCCATCTGCCAGCATCTCCATCACGCCCCCAAGCTAGCGCTTCCCCTTCTCCTCCTTGTATGTCTTCCCCCATTGTACTTCTTTTATGTTGTATTCAAACCCCCTCTGCCTAGCACATGGCAGGAGCTTAATTAAAGTTTAGTGACTATTGGCACAATGTGGTGTCCAAATCACAGCCTTTATAATAGCCATCATCATTTTGTTAGCTCTCATCCTAGCATTCCCCTTTAGTCCAGTGTCCCCAAGTCCCTGGGATTTCCTCTCTCCAACCCACCCCTCTTTGATGATGATCATCTCCCTTTGGAAGATGGTACCCGGATGAAAACATAGGACCAAGATTAGGGTTTGGGCTAATGCTGAGGGGACACTGGGGAGGTGGGGGGAGGCCTGGGGCGAACTTTTTCGTTTTCTCCTACCTCCCACTCCAGCCCCAACTCACATACTTGCCAGTGTCTTTCATTGTGGAAATAGTTGTTGCATGGGTTTGTTTGCATTGGCCTTCAGCAAAACCGTGAAGGAAGTGAAGTTGGGCTTGGCTTGTTTCCCGACTTCTCTCGCAACACCCGTCTTGGTGCTTCACCAAAAAAATAAGACAGCCCCTTCCAACAAATCAAAAGCCAGAAAACCGAACCCAAAAGATCCCCCATCAAAAAACAACCCACCTCCCCCGAAACCCCAGCCCGCCCCCCCCAAAACTGCAGTAATTCAACAGAAACCCAACAAAGAAATCAAACCCCCATGAGCTGTTCTGCCCACATCTTGCTTGTCTTTCCATGGATTATTTCTCTTGGATGATCTCGACTCCCTGGGCCTTCCTTGACTTGGACCGTGGCTCTGTCTTCAGCCCTGGTGGGTCCTGAGCTTGGGGCCCACATTCCAGTTTGCCTGGATTTGACCCTGCCAACTCAGATGGAACTCCGTTCAGCAGCAGGAAAACTGCCCTTCCTCCCCCCTTCCCAGTCTGTACCTCTCTCTTCAATCAACCCCACTTAAGAGCTGCGAGGAATCCCATCTCCCACTCGCCCCTTGAGCAAGTGAAGAAATTGGGAGAGGTTGGGGAGGATGTGGGCTCTTTGGCTACCGCATCCCCTCTGACCCCTTCATGTTTGACTGGGCTTTCTGTCTTAGACAGCCAGGGAGATACCGCATCTTGTTATTTCTAACAGCTCTGACCACTTACCTGTGTAATCACCTCAATTCTCTCACCTGTAAGTAAATAAAGAAGCCAGACCCCAGGAGTCTTCCAGCTGGGAATTTAGGAACCCTACTCTTATGAGCTGTCACTGAGTCCTGGTGGGAATTCCTTCAGACTGTTTTTATCCCACAGGAGTTTGCCTAAATAAGCATTTGGATTCTCCTAAATATGTGGAATTTCCTGTGTAAGGATATTACTCTAGTCTAGTCATGATTGGACTTTTCCTAGATTGAAGAAAGAGGAAGGAGGAGGGGCAATTCTAAATTAAGGTTTACTGTACACATTATCTCAGATATATTATTATTGTTGTGAGAGACATTGACCCTTACCCAAATTAAAATCAGAGACACTCAAGGTAAAAAGCAAAAAAGGAGAAAGGGCAACTCCCAACACACAAGGTGTCAGTGGAGGAGTGCAAAGTGCAAACTGCAAAACACAAGATTATATAGACTCTAAACCCTCATCCCCCCCACCTTTTCTCCCATCATCTGGGGGAGTCCAGGATTACACCCTAAACTGGGAAATCTAAACCAGAAACAAAATAATAATAGTAAATAACAAACTCTTTACCCATGAGTTCTTAAATACTAATTAAGAGATGTGTGTGTGGGGGGCAGGCAGGAGGAGAAATGTTCATCCAAGACTATCGAAAACCTGCAGCTTTTTAGCTATAGCTCAACCTGTTATTGCAAAGTCAAGTCACAATGAGGACATGGATCAAGGCCACATTCCCATGAGAGATCTTCACTCAGTTTATCCCATTCATTATGATTATGAATATTATCTTCTTGGAGTTTACTGTATGTTTTGTTTTGGCCAAGAAAGGAAGAGAAAAAATAACCAGGGAACAGATTTATGTTACTATATTACAAGCTCTCTGTGAGTTTTGTAGAGAATCAAAGAATGAGATCATTCTTCCATTTTTCTTTCCACCACAGAGATTTCTAAGACATTAAACTGACCATGCTGTCCTTGTTCAAAGACCTTCAATAGCTCCCTATCTCCTGTATTGGATCAAGGATGTCCTCCTTCACACCCGGCCTCCAACCTCTTATTTCTAATTATAGTTCATAGGATCCTCTTTCACATACCCTACCCTACAGCCAGACTGGCTACCAGCTACTGCTTTTGTACAGTACACAGGGGCTGGCCTCCCTCCGACTAAACCCTCATCTTTCCTCTTCTCTGACTTTGAGAGCCTGCCTCGGTAAGCTTCCCCAGGGCAGGGGATGATTTGGCTTCTGTCTTTGTGGATCACCTGCCTGGCATAATGCCTTGCATACAGTTGGTACTTAATTGATGTTTGTTAAGTGGTTAAGTGTCCAACTCTCTCTGACTTTCCCATATCAAAGTCTCTGGATCTTAGCTCCTGGAAGGGAAGGGACCTCAAAAGTTCAACATCATTTTATGAGGAATCACATAACTTAAATAAAGTCACAGAGATAGGATGCAGATTCAAATCTGTGTTCACTATCCTCCGACCTCAGATCCCCGCACTTTTCCCATTCTGAGATTTAAGAACGAATTGACCAGAGTGTGGAGGAGGCCCTGATGTGGAGAGAGTAGAGCAAAATATAGCTGATCTATTTAAGTGCTGGGGCTGCAGAAATAAAACAGCCCCTGATCTCCAGAACCTTATATTCTATTGGGAGAAAAATAGCATATACACAAGGACAAAGTACACACAAAGAAATGAGAGCATTTTCAAAAAGGGGAGAGTGCTTGTAACTCTTAGCTTTCAATAAGTGTTTATTGGCTGAGCGATGGGATCAGGGAAGCTTATTGTATAAAGGCATCTGTGTTGCTTGCTTTGAAGAAGGAAGATTCCCAGAGGTCAAAGTGAGGAAGGAGAATATTTAGACATGGGCAATTGTTTATGCAAAAGCTTGGCTATAGGAGGTGGAATGTCAAGTGCAGAAAACAGTCAGCAGGCCTTTGTGACTACAACAGCAGACTGAGCCAATGGGAGTAATTCGAAATAAGGCTGGAAAGATAGAGTGGAGACATTGCGTAAGATTTTAAATGACTGATTGGGAAGTTTTTATTTTATTCTAGAGGCATTCAGCAACCATTAAAATTTTAGAAGTGTTTGTGGTGAGGGAATTTATGGAAGGCTTTGAGCATTCACTAGAGGAATCAATCCATGAGCATTTATTGAGCTCTTGTTATGGGGCCTGGTTTGGGCAAATATGATATAGGGAGCATTGTGAAAGGTGCCTAGGATAGAGAAATAAAAGAAAGTGTTCTCAGGGAGCCTCCATTCTGATAGAGTGGAGAGGACATGTGTATGCTTTGTATATTTTTATGCAATATAAATAAACCTATATGAATATATACAAAAATAAGATTGTTTTGGAAAGGAGGAATCTAGCATGGTTTTGGGAGAAGGAGAGAGAATGGCTCAGAAAAGACCTCTCAGGGACTAAGTCCTCAAAGAAAATCTGGGATTTCAAGGTGGTAAATCTTCAGAAAAGGAAGACAGGATTTCCATGGATCATCACCGTTTCCATTCCGTAGAAGGAATTTCTCTGTAGATTTACATTGTTAATACCTTCGATGTTCTTTTCAAATCTGAGATTTTGTGATTTTTGTGAATGTTTTACAGAAAGATATTTGAGCCACTGATGCTATGACACAAAAATATTTTCCAAGTGTGACTTGATGTGAGATTCAAATATGATCAAGAGTTTACTAATTCCTTTCCTTTCCTTTCCCCCGCCTAATCCTGTACATTAGTTGGTATCCGGTCTTGAGTCTTGACCCTTCATTTTTTTCCCAGCCACATTTTTAGTCATATTTTGTACTAGGGAAAAGAAATGTTTGTTTTTGTTGATTTAATGACAATAATCAAAGGCAGGAGGAGTTGGGTTTCTTTCCTATGTAAAGTGTTTAACTGGACAATGACTTGAGCTGAGTAATTTGTCTGACCTTCATTCCCACTGCTCTCCTTTTCCCGTTGATATTAAGACGATTGCTAATCAGATCTCCTCTGGAGTTTCTGGGGAGATGACCCTTTAAATTCAAAGCTGTATCGGTATTTAATTGTTAAGATGAATATGACATTCCAAAGAAACCATTCAACCATTGTTGTTTGGCCCGGAAAAGGTGGTTTATACGGATCCTTCTGTTCTCAGTCCCAGCCCTACTTAATGGTTTTAGCCATTAGACAAGCTTCAGGGCAAGAAAGTAGTGTCCAGGGACCAAACAGGAAAAGGAAGTATCCTGTCAGTGTTCTGATGTTTAAGTCTCTTTGACTCTTAATGGTAGGATTAAAAAAAAAAAATTGGCTCCATCATTCAGTGATTGCTAGTTAGCAATCCACTCTTCCCCTTTAATTAAGTTACCAATGAGTATGACTTTAGCATTAGTTAAGATATAGACTGGAGATAAGGAGTAAAAATACTTAAGTGTATTGTCATATTATATGAACATGATTTGACCAGTGAAATTTATTTCACATCAAGAGTGGCCTTTATTTGCCTCTAGAGACTAGGGTATCCCCATCCCTCTCTGTCTCTCTGTCTCTGTCTCTCTCTTTCTCTGTTTCTCTCTCTCCCTCTGTCTCTCTCTCCCTCTCCCTCCCTCTCTCTCTCTCTCTCTCTCTCTCTCTCTCTCTCTCTCTCTCTCCCTCTCTCTCTCTCTCTCTCTCTCTCACACACACACACACACACACACACACGCACGCACCTTCTCCTTCATGTCTCCACTTCTGTCTCATCTCAAATTCCTCCATATTTTGCTTTTTTGTATCTTCTTTACACATAGATGCTGGGGACATAGTGGTTTAATAACATTATTGATTGATTGGTAGATTGACTTTTTCATTCAGAAAAGCAAAATCCAAGCAGTTAGCTCCCAATTTACAGCTAAAATAGGGACTCTTCTTTGTCATGTGAGAATATCTATTATGTTGTTTTTGAGCAGTCTTAATACCACTCCATTGGATGTAGCAACTGAGGTACAGTGGAAATGATGTACCAAATGATGTGAATGAGGAGAGCCCCGAATGAAGAGATTGGTGTAAGCTCCAAATATTGGGGTTCGGTCAGAATTCACGGTGGCCATTCTTTTTGGCAAAAGGTGGGTTTATTTAGTAGGAGACGAGATTACAGACAAAAAGAAGAGGTACGATAAACACTAAGAGTGTTGGGAGAGCACAGAGCAAGGAAAGAGCTTTTAATAATTAATGATGGAAAAGACAAGTTCTGTACTCATAATTAGCCAGCAGAAAAAGAATACCCCATGAGGTTGGAGTATGCTCTTAGCTGGCAGCACCCTCAAAGAGTCAGTTAGCTATAAGAAGGGGAAAGATAGCATAAGGCATGCTGGGAGATGAGAGAAGAGAAACCCCATAACCTACTGGGGGGATGAGGAAGGGGAGATACCATGTGGCCTGGGGAGGGAGGAAGGAGAAAGACTCTACAAGACAGAGTGAAGTGGTGAGCTAAAAAGAGATTCAGCAAAAATGAGTGAGCCATGGACAGATTTATAGGGAAATCTCACCTCAGGGATTTGATATGACAGGGATTTCTTGGCTGGACACAGCAAGGGGGGCCATCCTAGAGGGGACACCTAGAGAGAGGGACCATGAATATCCTTTCCTGCCCATCCATGCTCCAGTCCCTCTCTACCAACAGCACTCAGTTACTGAGGACCTCATCAGAAAGAGCCATGGTTCTGCATCCCGTTGGATTAGGATAGGCCGTTATTTCAAAAGAATTTGTGGGCTTAGAAACCACCTTCAGATCCAGAAGCAAGGATTTTTATTACGCTGTCAGTAGCGGACTGAATCCATGAGGGGCTTTAGCAGTTAACTGAGGGAAGAGCCAAGGTCCCTAGTGAAACTCACAATCAGCCAGAGGGAAGATGCCCTTAAGACAGGCAAGTTTCAATGAACCCTTGATTGCCTCAAATTGGGCTAACCTCCCACAGAAGGAGTTTGAGGCAAGAGGATTATGCCATTGGTGGGCTAACCCAGAGTTAGGGTCCTAATAGGTGCTAGCCATTGTGATGCTTGGCAATCTTAACCTTAACCTTAACAAGGAGTCAGTGAATTGGTGAGGTACAAAAGGGGAAATAACAACTTGGGGATTGACATCATAACTAGGCTTTCTGATGGGATATAGTAACTGGAGTTATGGTGGTCTCGTCAGTGCAAAGAATGAAGCTAAAAATTCAACCTGGGGTGGGTTGTAATAAAAATCCACTTAAAAACAAAAGACCTAATCATAAGCAAAGGTTCCTCCCTGTTTGCCTCCTGGAGTAGCTTGGCTTCCAGATAGTTATTCGGGCTCTTTTTGTCAGAGCCTACCTAGCTACTAAGGATTTCATTGGTATTATTCAATTTATTCCGAATCTTTGTGACCGGTGCCATACTCTGAAACAGCTCCTTTCAGTTTCAACTTTTCATTTGCCCATTCCAATCAATAAAACAGTAGGCAGATTACTCAACCTCTCTCTATTTACTCTGTTAATATTATAAATATGAATAACCTGTTATTTGGGTTTTTATTTTAAAAAATTCTTTCTAATTTGTTTATATATTACCTTAATTCCTGAGTATCACCTTCTCTCTTTCCCTAACCATATTTTAAAGATATTTAAAAAGAAAGAGAAAAATACATTTCAGGAAAATCAGTCACATCATTGGTGTCTGATAGTCTATGCATTTCTTCACAACATTAGTCTGCTTAGTTCCCTCCAACAAAGGGAGGAACGTGTTTTTTCTCAGCTCTGTTTACGTCATTTCATTACAACTCTTACTTCACTCTGTATCAGTTCATACAAATCTTTTCATGTTTCTCTGTTTTCTTAAGAGCTTATTAATTTACTCAATTCACTTAACATAGTTTCTTTCATCCAGTCTTAAGTCCCTGGGCATCTACTTTATTTCTATTTTTTGTTGCCTCACCCCCAAACTGCTATTATTATTTGCACATATGGGATTTTTCAGTATTTGTAGAAGAGCTTTGCAATGAATGTGCCATGGGAACTCTGGTTCAAAAAGTATTGAGTTTTAGTTACTGATATATCTGCTTATATTTTCAAAGCATCCAAAACTCTCCTCAAGAAAGTTCTGTTTACATTCCCGGCAATTTATTGAACATACCACCAGAGTGGATAAATTCATTTTTACCTTTATGAGTAAGCAATTTTACTCCTCCCAGAGATTCCATTTGGCTTTCTGAAAGAAGTGGTTTATTTTATATCAGAAAGCTTTTTGCTTCGGAGGGGAATATTTTACTTACTATTCACAGTTTCATTCTGGGATTGATCGCATTGTGACTTTTGGCACTAAAATGCTAAATGTGTCATAAAGTGGCTCAGGATCTTTCCTCATGTTGGATTAGAATGGTCAGGAGTTGCCCCATTTTTTTTGTATTTGAAGAGCTTTTGAAAGAAAGCTTCAAGACTGCAAACTGTGGATGCCCAATGGAAGCATTCCAGGCTTCTGAAAGTAGCCTTTATATAATTACAGCCAATCATGGTAAATGTTAAAGATGAGAGAGGTGAAAGGAAAAAAGTTAAGAGATTACTTTTAGGGTTTTCTTTTTTTGGATTGATAATTGTAATTAATGAGTTTGTAAAAGTCATATGTAAGAAGATGAGATGGAACTTCTAAAACCAAATGAATAGCAGCTGGCTGAGAGCGGGTCTGTTTCTTGGAAAGGGAATTGTAGTTGATATATTTGAAGCGGAAATTACACATGCTTCCTGGAGTTTTAAGTCTCTTTTACTGACCTCCACATGAGGATGTGGGAATTGTAATCTTTTTTGCCCTCTCCCCCACCCAGTGAATTCTTATGATTTTAAGATGTAGCTTGTTTGATGGAATTTGACTTCGGTAGGATTGGATTGGAATTTAGAGATAGGTTATGTAAGAAGGTGTATATTATAATAACCGATATAATAGATAATATAATAAGCAATATTATATAGCTTCTTATGTCTGTCTTCTCCTTGAAATGATGCAGCATGAGTGAAAGTGATATCAAATTTTACATTGGAAAGAAAATTTATGCTTAAAAGATCCAAAATACTAATTATTGTGAGGAATAGAGTTGTGAAGTTTGCCTTTCTATTTAAATAAAACAATCAAATAAATCCCTACCATTTCCCACCTTAGCTTTTCTTCTTTCCTGACTCCAATCTTTGGAAAATATTTGCTTATAATTTTGGCAAGCCTGTCCCCAATTCTGGAGCTTCTAATTCTTCCCATCAAGATTGCAGATGGAGATGATGAGAAGACATTCTCTCTTCACATGTAATCTGAGAATCCTTTGCTCTGTAGTCCTATTGACCACTGCAACGGTGAGGATTGATGATGCGTGTTGAGTTTGTACCTAAGCCTGTGGTGCACTTCTGGGACCTGACCTGTAAAAGGAGACCAGAGATTGGAGAAATAGAAGTGTAGTTTTGCAGAGTCAGACTTGATTCTCAGGAGAGAGGGCTTCCCATGTACAGTGAGGAATTCCTGGGTCCTGCAAGGAGCTGCAGCATTCAAACTGGAAAGGTGGGTTTGTGGAGGAGTTCCTAGCTTGAGCAAGGCTCGAGTCAAGGAATGTATAGTCCTTTCCTCAAGAAGGAAAAAATGTGGGCCTTTTCTTGCCTGAGGAATGTGAGTTATTTCGACTATGTACATCTGGGGGACAGGACTTGGTGGAGGAGAGTATTCCCAGTTTAGATCTAGAGGTTTCTGGGAAGTGGGTTTATAAAAAGGTAAAATTACTTCTCTCTGACATTCTTAGAATAGTAGAAAGGGCGCACTAAACCTGTGTTCAAATTTTCCCCATAAATCTTCTTGACTTCAGTTTCTTCAATTGTCAAACAATAGGGCTGGATTAGAAATATTTGGGTCTCTTCTCTAAATTCATGATCTCCTAAGGAGCCTTTATCAATATTAGAGCAAAGCCCTCATAATTGGGAGCAGGAGACTTTTACATCTTGAGGACCACAGTTCCATGGATTGACAAAAACCCAGGACAGTATTGGGGGGCGGGGGAGAGGACACCTACTTATTTACTCTAGGGTCACAGAAGAAAATAATGAAGTCAGAAAGATAGCAAGTTTCAGGGAAATGTGATTAATCTATTTTCTGACACTGAATTGAAGTGCGATGGGGCACTTAGGTAGAAATATTCTCTTACGGGCTTTGGTTTCTTTATCTGCAAAAATTAGAGCAGTGGACAAGCCTCTTGAAGCTCTCAAGTTGTGGTTCAGTGTTGACCTCTGAAGATCTTGGCCTCTAGGTCTGGAGCTTAGGAGGCATGTGAGAATGACAGATAGACATTTGGGTTCTCTGCATAAAGGCGTGTAGCCTTTGGAATGAATGAGATTGCCAGGGGAGAGAATGAAGATTGATGAGGGTCTCAAAAACATACCACCTACTTGAAGGGATTGGATACAGACGATTCCTGAAGATGGTAGTATTAGGTATTAGAGAAGCAGAAGAATCAAAGGAGGAAAGAACATTCAATAATGGGTAGTTGTTACTTTGTGATAAAAAGTAGGGAGAGGGTTAGGAGGATAAAGACTGAAAAAGAGCCCATTTATTTGGGTGATTAAGTGATAATTGGTGATATTTTATTTTATTTTTCCCACTTAATAATATATTTCTCCCTCCTTCCCTGCCAATAACACACAAAGATAGTTTTCAACATTCATTTTTATAAGATTTTATATTCTAAATTTTTCTCCCTCTCCCTTCCCTCCCCTCTCCCCACAAGAGAGCAAGCAATCTGATACAGATTATACATGTACAATCATGTTAAACATATTTCCATATTAGTCATGTTGTGATAGAAAAATCAGAGCAAAAGGGAAAAACTATGAAGAAAAAAAACCCAACAGCAAAAGTGAAAATAGTATGCTTCTATCTGCATTCAGACTTCCTAGTTCTTTCTCCATCCCAAGTCTATGGGAATTGTCTTGGATCATTGTATTGCTGAGAAGAGGTAAGTCTGTTAGAGTAGATCATTGAATAGTCTCGCTATTAGTGTACATAAGTTCTACTGATTCTGTTCCCTTCATTCAGCATCAGTTGATGTAAATCTTGTCAGATTTTCTGAAATTTTCCTGCTTATCGTTATAGCATAATAGCTTTCTGTTATTTTCATATACTATAATTTGTCCAGTCATTTCCCAGTTGATGAACTTTCCTTTAATTTGCAATTCTTTGCCACCAGAAAAAGGGCTCCTACAGACATTTTTGTGCTTGTGGGTCTTTCCCCCTTTTTAATGATCTCTTAGGGATACAGACCTAAGGGAAACACTGCTGGATCAAAGGGTATCCACAGTTTGATGGCCCTTTGGGCATAGCTCCAAATTACTCTGATTGATATGTTAAAGAACGTTTTCACTAGAATGGCTTCAAGCCAAGTGGCTATGGGCTATGGAGAGTAAGGAAGTGAAGGTAGAGGATGTGGATTGCTTTTTCTGGAAGAGTTCAGAGGTTGGGTGAGGTAGAAGAGTTAATTAAGGGAAAGCTTTTCTTTCCTTCCCAAAGAACCAAGGAGATCTGAGCATGTTTATATGACGATGGGAAGGAGATAATAGAGAGGGAGAAAGAGAGAATGCATGAGACCAGATATAACCTAAAGAAGTAGGTACTATGGAGGGGGCAGCGGAATCAAAGGTACAATTCAAGAGATGCTTCCTCTGTGATAAGGAAGAAGAAAGGTGATAAGGAGCCTGGGTGAACCTCACTTAAGTGCCCCCTTGATGAGATGGAGAGACAGACTTTCCCTTAGGTCTGAGATATCTGCCTGGACGCTAGAGAGAAGAAAGAATGGGAAGATGAGATCTGAAAACCTCATTGGTTCAGGACAAAGGGCTATCTGTTTCCTTCCTTAGAAACTGATTGAAAAGTGGAACTGGGAGTCTGATTCCATCTAGGAGCAGCAAGAGAACTTTACCCAGATTCCTTACCTGGAGCATAATAGAAAATTCAAAAGAAGGTGAGAGTAGGGAGGAGTGGCCAGCTTCTGGCCCCTGGGATTTCTCTCGGTCAGAGGGAAGACTATTCAGAAGGCAGGAGGGAAAAATAACTCGGGGAAAGTTTGGAACCCGGCTCCTCTTGTGGTATCAGGGACTGTTTTTCACTGTGAGACTTCTTGAGATTGTAACTTAACTTATTTTGTTATTTTTATCCTGGGTCGGTGTTTCCATGGTCACCAGCAATAAAATCCCTCTAACAGCTTTGAAGGTGTGTATGTTACAGATCAGTAACAGCTGGTAATGGGGCTGGGTGGCCGAATTCAGCCTTATGACCCACCATTCACTTGTAGAAAACCAGAGCATTTAATCCTGGAATCACCTTTCTGGAGGTCTAGAGGTATTGAAATGACTACCCAGGCAATTGGAACTCAGGACCCCTGACTTCAGATCCAGAGCTTTCTCACCACCACAAATTTCTTAAGTCTCTTCATTCATTTTTTTCTTTTAGCAAATCCTTGAATAAAGCCTGACTTGAATAAAGGCTACTGTGAGGAAGAAGTTAGTTGGCTTTGGTGTCCCCTGCTTCTCACCTGGATGCCTTCCTCATAGCTCACCTGCACAGCTCTCTTTGACCTTTGCCCTTTATGACCACCTGGCTCCCATTTTCATGCTTCCCCCTTGATCTCCTAGCCCTTCCCCTTCTTGAAGCTATAGAAGGCTTTATGGTTGGAAGCTGGGATTCCCCCTTTAGGTTAGATACAACTCATCGTAGCCTGGGGACTACTATTGAATTGTTAAACTACTTGTTGGGTATAAAATCTGGGCACTCTGGGATACTAAAGGATCACTCCAGACTTAAAAGAGCCAGATTTATGTGGTACTTTCATGTTTGTGATGCACTCTACGTGCATTATCTTATTTGACTCTTACAAGAATTCTACTGTTTTTACAGATGAGTAAACAAAGCCAAGTGACTTGCCTATAATCACACAGCTAGTAAGGATCTGAGGCAAGATTGGAACTCTAGTTTTCCTGATCCCTAAGTCCCAGGTTCTAAACATCCTAGCATCCATTTGTCTAGATCCCTACATCCTATTTGTAAAGAGTTTTAAAACTATGAACAAGTTTAGTTGACAACTAAAGAGAAATTTAATCACTACTAGGATCTGTCCCTATCTGTTAGCTGGCAAAGTAATTAAAGGGGCTAAAAGAAACTTTCATTTGTTGAAACCTTTTTAAGCGGTAGCATGAGAGGAGAGAATATATCAGAACTAGGTCATTAAACACTAAATACCAAAGTGTACAAGTTTCCAAGAGGTTTTTTTTTTTTTAAATGAAAAGCTTTGGGTACCATGATAGGTATCCAAGGAGAAGATCATCAGTATAGAACTGGAAGGCAACTTAGAGGTCATTCAGTACAATCTCCCCATCCTGTCTGTCTTTCACAGACAAAGAAACCAAAGCTCACAGCAATCTGCCTTTGTCCATCTTCCTGACTCAAGATCAGCAGTCTTACCTGCTGTGCCATACTGTCCTATTTTCTGTGGGACTACAGATTACGTGTGGGAGGATGCTGAAGGACCCATGTCTTTATGTTCTTCCTTCTACTTTCACCTCTTCTTCCCTTCAAAACTCAGAAGCATCTCTTGGTTGTGTTCTTGGTACTTTGGTTTTAGTTTATTGGAATAGAATGAGAGTTGGAAAGAAACTTGGGGGGTATTTAGACTAATTCCCAGATTTTACAGATGAAGAAACTGAGACACAGAGAGGTTAAATTACTTGCCCAAAGTCACTGCTGTGTCCTGCTTTACAATGTACCTGTGAGTATGTGTGTGTGGTCCTTTGGAGGGAGTCTTGAGTCATAGGAGATCTCCTGATTAATAGATGGGAAACCTCCCCGGATCTTCACAAGGAAGCCGAGTGAATGTTTGTTGGGATTATTGTTCATTCTTTTTAAAGTATAGGCTATTCTTTGATTCATCAAAGTGGCCTTCGAGTATGAAAGCTGAACTCAGCAGCTTCCTCCTAGAAATGGAAATGGAAAAACAGAAATGAAACCCAGCAAAACAGAACAGAAACTCCCCCCCTCTCCATCATCACTAATAAATCAGTGGTTTTTTTTCCCCCCTTCATTCTAAAATTTGTTCTCAGAAAAGCCACTCGGGATGTGTCTATGCAGTCCTGTTGGTTATGGTCAGGGAGCACCATGTCCAAAAAGTCCAGAGTGTGTGAGGGCTTTGGAGCTAAAATGGTTCTGGTTTATAGAGCAGAGGAATTAATAGGATATGGACCTGGAAGAGGCTGCTGAACCCTCTAATTCATTGGAGGGGAGACTTGTCCCAAGACAGCACACATTTACAATCCCCACTCCCACAGTGGCGACCACCATCATCACCATCACCGTCATTATCTGAGATATTGCTGTAAGTTTTGCAGAACACAACCTCCATTTTCAACCAGTATTCACGCCCACATCCTCCGACTTCAAACCCTGTGGAGTTTTGTTCTTATTTCCATTACCTCATGGAAATGGATCCTTGGCACTTCATGTTTTCCCTTTTGACGTTAATTCCACACGCTCTATTAAAACCAATGCCATATAATCTAGCAAGAGGTGGTAATGTGCTGGTAATTTAAAGTATCATTAAACAAACACCTATAAATGATAGAAACAAAATACTGAAGAAAATTATAGTTTTTGTACAGATTTCTGGTCTGTGCCTGGGACTTGCAGACAGGGTTTATCTGAGCTCACTATATTGGTGCCAGACCTGGTTTGGACACTAGATCAGCCTGGTCCCCGTAGGTCAGTTCAAGAGATGGATCAGCCTCAGCTCCCCCAAGGAACAGCATATCCCAGCCCTCCCACTCCAGCAAGAATTTCAGCTTTTCTTAAAGCAACTCTTAAGTTGTCAAATTTCTCTAAACATCTTTCCCCACGAGAGTAGTTTTTCACTAAATTTGTCTTTATTTAAAATTAGTCAACATGAAAATGTACAACTTCCACATTGGCAACTTTGTTAACAGACAAGGCTTCTCTCCCCCCCCCCCCCCCCCCCCCTTTTTAAGTGACTCTTTACTATTTCCTGCTCTTGTGTTTATTTGACAAAGTGTAGTTGTCGTTACCATTTGGGGAAGGGAACCACTTAGCTTCTCTCCAACATCTCTACAGAAAGATTTATGCATGAATGAATATTCCACTCCAATTGGGAGAGCTTAGAGGTTCTCGCTACATGTACAATTTAGGATGAGAGCAGCCAGAAAAGCTTTACATCCTGTCTGATTAAGTTGCTGTTTGTTAAGATTACTCAGTCTCAGTGATCTCAGTTTAGAGAAACCAGTTACTCTTTGATTCCTTCCTAGCTACTCAGTGGTACTGTCATATAGGGGTTAGGGGATGGTGGAATTTCTGTTTTTAGAAAACAGAAGGATAGTTATATAGCTGCAACCTTCTCTTCCCAAAGAAGAGATGCTCCCCCCCCCCTCAGTTTTGAACAATATAACTATGTTATTCTTTCCAGTGTAGTTGAAACATTGGCTAAGATTTTTAACTCAATTTAAAAATACAATGTAAATAGAGAAGGCTAAATCAAAAGGGTTTTTTTTTATTTCATTATTTGAGTTTGTTTTATAATTAAATTGTCTGTTTAGAAACCAGATTAATTAAAAAAAATTTGGGGGCAGTTGGGTGGCACAGTGGATGAATTGCCAGGCTTGGAAGATTTGAGCTGTGTGATCTGGGGCAAGCCATTTAATCTTGTTTGCCTCACTTTCCTTCTTCTGCAAAATGATCTGTTGAAGAAAATGAAAAAGCACTCGAACATCTTTGTAAAGAAAACCCCAAATGGGGTCACCAGGATTTGGACATAACTGAAAATCTAAAATTTTGAACAAATATTCATAGTTTTTATTTGAAATGTTTACTTTCCTTCCTTCCTAATAATAATTAGGAGGACTTAAAATAGGTATGGAAGTAACCATCTGACATAATATTTTCCAGAGCAGAGTTGTCAGCAGTGAGCTCCAGTAGGGAATTTGCTTATGGTTTCTGTGTGATAGACACTATTTGTTCTTGATTCTTGTTCAGATTAGAAGTGGCCTGGATGGTATTTAATTTTAATTCTTTAAAGAATACAGTTGATTTAAAATTTAAAAAAATTATATCTAGTGAAATGAGTCTATAGAATTGGGGATGATATCTGGAACACAAGAGTCTTTCTCCTTATGGAAATACAGTAAGTAATGAGCAAATGCAGAATTCCTTACAGATTTCCCCCCCCCCCCCCTTTTGTAATCTTCAAGAAAGCTTGTGGCTTTTGGGACCAATATTTTATGGCAGTCAATTAACTACAAAAGAGTGTTGCCTATTTAAATGAATAAATATTAAACACCACCTCTGGGACTGATGCTGGACTTTTTATGAAAATGAAAACTTGAACAAACTTTGTTTTAAACATTTTCAGGTCACTCAATAAATGAGTCAATTTGGCACTTCTATAAGTAACATTAGCATTGGTTTTAAAATAGATTTTTAGTGATGTCTTTTGTTTTTATGTCAGCTGCGTTTGACTTTGCACTTCATAGGCATCTATTTCAATAATGTGATGCAACAATCTGTGGATGATGTAAATGTAAAGCTGCAAAGGCAAAATGTAAAGCTGCAAATGTAAATCTCAGCTATTTACCAGTGACCATGTGCAACTTCTGGAGAGTCTTAATTTCCTGATTTAGAAAAGTAGAAATGATAAAACTCATGGCAGCCTACCTCGCAGGGTTGTTGTAATATAAGGAAAGTGTGATATCTATTAAGGAATAATGGAGATGCTTCAGAAAATAAAGCCCATCATAAGATTCGGTATGCTATCTTATAGAATTGCTTTGTCCTTTTTGCCATTTCTCATGTAAGATATTCATTTCCCATCTCCAGGCCATTGCCCTGGCACTCTACTATATTTTCTTCCCCTACCTGTTTCCTAGAATCCTTAGATTCCTGCAAAACTCAGCTTAAGCACAAAATTATACACAACGTTCTCCCAGACTCCCCAGCTACTAGTGACTTTCCTCAAATAATTGCTTTGCTTATTATTTTGTATATATTTACAAATACCTGTTGTTTTCCCCTCATAGAATGTAAGCTTCTAGAGAGTAAGGACTAATTTATTTTAGTCTTTTGTATCTCCAGGGCCTAGGACAGTGATTGATTGGTGCATAATAGCTACTTAATAAATGCATTTAAGTGATTGATTCATTTGGGTTATGGCTGAAAAATTCATCACCCTGAAATCTACCCATCCAGAGTTCATCCTTGGCACATAACCTTCAAGACATCCAGTTGGGAATCCTCTCAAAGCAACATAAGAGAGCTTGCGTAAAAAGGTCACATTCTAAGGGGAGGGTCAGTACCTATGGAAAGGTTTCTACTGCAAATCAGATGGAAAAGTCTCATGGTCCTTTAAGATGGTGATGCTGTCCTGATGTTGAGCCATCTGACAGTACCCAGAACTTCAGTGACCAGAACTTTTCTTTCAGAGTCTTAGGAGCTGTGATTGAAGCTCTTGGAGGGGGTAGGATGCATCTCTTGGAGGGGGCTGCTTCCAGGATGATGGCTGCAGACTAGAAGCGTTGCTGCCTCCTAGGCTAATCACAGACTAAGGGGAGATGATGGACAGAATGCTGGTACTGTTTCACTTGGCTGGCCCTCGCCACCTCCTCTCTACTCGTCAGCAGCCTTGCTGTTTTAGCTAAAATTGGCTTGGCTGTCCTGTGTCTTAAGCACATAGATGCTTAATACATTCTTGAACTGATGTTCATTAGTGCATCTTCTTAAGAGTTACAGTGATTCTTAAACATTAAATTCATGTTTTTTTTTTTTTCCCCTCATAAATTGAAGGGCCATGCATGCTCCCATGACTGTTGTTAGTCGCTTTCATTTTTAAAATTTCTAAATTTCTAAAATTCTCCAATTTCAGGTGTCTGACAATGTAAAGACAGACTGTGAAGGTTAAGCCTGAATTCACTAACCAGAAGGGATGGGTTCCTATTACTTGCATGTTTTCATTTGACCAGCTGCAGAGCGTTACATTATCAGCCTTTGAGTGAACGGGGAGGGAGAGTGAGCAGCAAAATAGCTGCATTAGGTGAACTCAGCCATGACTATCATGAAGCTTAGAGACGGAAAAGACATTAGTCATCTAGTCAACTTCCATGTGGTGGGCCATTATTCCCCGTGGCACATTTTTAGTTCCCTTTCCTTGCTGCTTTGCGAGGACAAATGCACAGGACTCTTTAATTTTTGAGACATTGCAGCAGTAGGACCAGTTACAGAGGACAGAGGAGAAGCAGAAAGCTGTTTTATTCCTTTGGATGGGACCCGTGGCTCTCTAGGAAGAAGACCCAAACTTGACCTCAGACTAGACAGACAGAGAAGCTTAAAAAGTGCTTTATCCACAACAGCACAGTAAGATGGGTAGTTCATTCTGGTATGATCCCTGTCAGAGAAATTAAGGGACTTTCAAGTTTTGCAAAGGGTTACCTTATTTGATTTCCTTCAATAACCCCATGATATAAGTGCTATGACAGAGGAGGAAACTGAGGCTTGATGGGTTTAGTGCAGTTACTCAGAATCAGATAATGCCTTTTGCTCCAGGACCAGAATTAATCCTGAATGTTCTTTAGCCCTAATTTCTTATTTTTTGGTAAAGTTGGATTAGTATTCATTTTTAATTTAACCAGTCTTAACTGCTTGTTCCCACCACCAGATTCTTGTTCATATCACCATGTAGGTTCTATTGACCAATGTTCAGGATAAATGTTGTTTTAGACATTTATTTTGGGAAATGTAGAAATATGAGCCCTCTTCAATGATAATCAGGACACATGATTTTCTTTTCACCAGTTTACTTCTAGGAGTTGTTTCCAGGGCAATATAGCTCATAGGCGGTACAAAGGATCAGAGATTGAGAACTAAGAGAAAGGCCAGATAGTCCTACCAGACATTGAGGCCTGGTTAAATGACTTGATCAAGATCACACAGATAAGGAATGGCAGATATTTGCCTAGATAGTGAGATTTGAAGAACTCTGACAAAGAGTCCTGCGGTGCTCCCAGATATCTACAGTTGTTGTAGAATTGCCCGAAGGGGACTTTTACTTTTCTCTTAAATTGTTGCCATTTGTATGTTTGACCCAGCCCTTAGAGTTTCTTCACAGAAGGTGCCTGCAAAAAAAAAAAAAATAAATAAATTAAAAAATATATATATATATACAGGTTGTCCCAAAAGTCATAGTGAAGTTTTAAGTGCTGGCTTAAAATTACTACACTAAAACTTTTGGAATGTGCTGAACATATACTCCCTTGTAGGGAAGGTAAGACCTGGGGGATTAGCTTGCCTGCTATCATGAATCAGTCAACAAATTCACCTGGTTTCATTACCTGATTAGCTACTTGCCATTTTATAAAGGGGAAAGCAGGTTTGCCTTGAAATGTTTACAGGGTAAACAAACTTAGGTAAGGACCCAATTGTTGTTGCATATTACCTGAGGAAGGTAAGTTTATCTAATCTCAGTAGGACAGCAAGAGGACAATGGGCACCTGGGGACAGGTAGCTAAGTAGGGAGAGATCTCTTTTAAGTCGATTCCTTTTACCTGTTTTGACTTTTTAAGATTTAGGAAGGAGAAATTAAGAAAGGAGGAGTCTTAACGGGTCTCTTGCTATGCTTGAGTTCCCAAACTGTAATAAAGTAATCGTTTCCTTTTCTTTGTCCCAAAGTGTCCCGTAAATCACAGGTATGTGAGGTCTGCTTTTACTTCTGCCCCTTGTTCTGTCCACAAAGCGGCTCCCTCTGGTAGTAGTTAGGGATGCTCTTTCTTAATCCTGCTTTGCTCTTCATTTATATTGATGAAATCAATCTACCCTGAGTGGGCCAGGTAGTGAGGGGCCCTCCCTCCACATATTCTTGGATATTGCCTGGAAGAATTCCAACTTTTGGCTACTCTCTCCTTTAGGTCAACCCTGACATATGGTAGACAGTTTCATTTCCTCAGATCTCAGTTTAATGCAAAGTCACCTAGTAATAATCATAAAGAATTTCTGAACTTTTTCTGTGATGTCTTCAAAATGGTATTTCTCAATTGTTAAACCTGGAGAGGCAGCATGGGATATCGGGTGAAGCCCCAGACTTGGAGTAGAGAGAGAACTGTGTCCTTATGACACCTCTTTAGGATGGATGATCCAGGTGAATCACCAGAGAAAAGTGCTCCGTAAATCATAAAGAGTTTTGGAAAGATAAGCTGTGAGCATCTGTTCCCCTTGCTTCTTCCCTCCTCTTCCTCTCTCTCTCCTTCCATTTTCCTCTTCCCTCCTTCCTTCCATTTTCCTCTTCCCTTCTTCACTGTCCTGTCATGAGAATTGATGACCCCTTCCTCTTGGTGTTTACGTTAAGCATTGAATGGGTGTTGCCTCAACCAAACTAAAGACCTATTAAAAACCTGCAGGTCTCCCACCTCATCCGGGGTCCATCTCTGGTTGTCCTGATCTATATCTGGCCACGGGACCCAAATAACTCTATAGGAGAAAGTGACCTTGCTCAGCCCTCTCTCACTGAAGTCCAATTCACTTGTGTGTCACACCATCACCTCCCTGATGTAATAGTCCTTTTTGAGAATGAAGAACAAACTACCGTTAGAGCCTAAACTAGTAAATGAGAAGGACAAAAGCTTTGAGGCTTATTTTGAGGCTCAAAACTTGAGGCAAAAGATACCTGCAAATAATAGTTTTTAACATGAAATCCATGGATACTCTGTGGTTAGATTTCAGCAGATCCATGATTTGCATGTTTATTTTCACTAGCCTCTTTGTAAAATGTAGCATTTCTCTGCATTTACAATGCACTTTTTATTTTTATTTTTTATTTTTACAGTATACTTCATTTATATTGTAGTCATTCTTTGATCTCCCCCCCCCCCAAATCATTCCTTTGAGAAAGGGATCCATAAGCTTCACCAGACTTCCAGAGAGGGGCCATGGCACAAAAAGCTTAATCACTCCTTGCCTTAAAACAAGAGGCCCCCAAGAGTTTCTAGACAGACAGCTGCTCTGCTACTGACTTGTGGCGGGTGTCTAGAGCAGCTGTCTCGCTGGCCAGTTCTTTTGCTCTATGTTTCAAAGAATTAAAAATATCCTGCATGTTAGACTTGGGTTTAGCGGGCATTTTAGAACTGGACAGATCTTCAGAAGCAAAACTGTCTACAAAACAGCAGAGGGCTATCCTTGCTTGCATCCCTCTGGGTGGAATCGCATTTCTCTGAGATCACTTATTTGGAGTGGAAAGTTTAATATGCTCTTTATTTTAACCTTCTAAATGAGTACTTTGTTAGAGCTAGTATGAGTTTGTAGGTTCTGACATCATCACTTCAACTTCTGTGGATGAGTCTGTGATCTCAGTGGTGTGGGCACTTTCTCCAGCTGTGCTCATTACCGCTTTCCCTCCCCCTATCTTCCAGTGCAATTCAGTCAATCAACAAGCATTTACTGGCCTCTGAGGATGAAAAGAGAGATATTATAGTCATTGCTGTCACAGAGCTTATGTTTTATTGGGAGAGGGAGACAATGTAAATAAATGTATACAAAATAAATGCAAGGAGTTTTTTAGGAGGGTAGGGATAGGGAACAGGGGTGGGACTACAGAAGCCTCCTGAAATAGGAGGGGTGGGAAGGGCTTCATGTAGGTTGTGACATGTGATCTGAATTTTCCATTTAATAATGAGGGCACAGTACATTACAAGCATAGAGGAACATGGAGGCAAGGGAAGGAGCTCTGCTCTTGTGGAGGGGAGCAGCTGGAAGAACACGTTGGCTGGATCAAGAAGAGGAGTGATGGATAATAAAACTTGAAAAAAAAGGTTGGGCAAGTTGTCAGTGGCTTGAAATGCCAACTTAGCAGAGTTTCTGTTTGGTTCTAGAAATAATAGGAAATCACTAGAATATATTGAAAAGACCAGTGACATGATCAGACCTGAAAATTATTTTGGTGAGTGTGTGGAGGATGGGTTTGGGGGAGGAGAGACTCAAGATAGGAAAATAAGGATGCTATTGAAATAATACAGATAAAAAGAGTAATACTATTATTAATGGAGAGAAGGGAATGGATGATCTCAAGGGATGTTATTGAAGCAGTAAAGTCTATCAAAATTAGTTATGTGGGGTAAAGGAAAATGAAGACTTTAGAATGACTCTGAATTTGCAAACCTGGGTGATTGGGTGACGGGATAGCACCCTCAACAGAAATGGGAAGTTCAGAAGAGGATTTCTGGATGAAAATGATTCCTTTTGGGTGTTTTGTGCTTGAGTTGCCCATGGGACTTCAGTTCAGAATGTCCTGTCAGCAGTTGGTGATGTGGGACTGAAGCTCAAGAAAGCACCTGGGGAAGAATATATAGTTCCTGCAGATATTTGCATAAAGATGACAGTTATACCTGTGGAAATGGATGAGAGAAAGGTGAGGAGAATGTGCATTTAAGGGAAGACAAAACTCGTGAAAACTCACGAAAGCCAGAGAGGGAATATTTAGTTTGAACAATGGCAAGGAAGCCAGTTTTGTGTAACCAACTAGAAATAGATATGAAGAAAGTATCCATGATTAGGGAATGGCTAGACAAATTATATTAATAAGTATGATGAATAATGGACAAATACGAAGAATTTTTCATAAGAATATTGAGGTTCTAGTAAGTAAAACCAGGAAAACAATTGGCAACAATGTAAATAGAACAAAACCAATTGAATGTAGAATAATTTTAGTGACTAATACCTGGAGAAGAGGCAGAAAAACAGCATTTAAGTGCCTACTATGTTCTTAGCAGGGCAGTTATGGGGCATGATGGATAGAGTAAGGAAGTCAAAAAGACTTGCCTTCAAATTTGATCTCAGCTACTTTGTGCTCCTGTTTGCCTCAGTTTCCTTATCTATAGAATAAGCTGGAGAAGGAAATGTCAAAGTAATTTAGTATCTTTGCCAAGAAACCCCAAATAGCCATCACGTAGAGTAGGACATGATTGAAGAAGATTGAACAACAATACGTGTAATATTTTACAGATATTTTCTCATTTCATTCTCTCGACAACTCTGGGAGGTGGGTACTATTATACCTTCCACAGTTGGGAAAACCAAGGCAGACAGAGTCAGGGTAAGTAACTTGCCCATTCATACCTAGCTAGTGAATGCCTGAGACCATATTTGAATTCATGTCTTCCTGACTTGTACCCAGCACTCTGCACTGTGCTGCCCAGCTGCAGGAAAATACACTTCCCTCCTTTGTTTGCAGAGAGGATTGTGGAATATTTCATCTACTGTCAGACAGTTGATCAGATGTGCTGGTAATAGTTCTATTTTTCTTTCTCTTTTAAAACTTGTGTTATATGAGATGGCTCATCAGGTTAAAGGAGGGCAGGGATATATTCAGAAATGAAGATGTAAATATAAGAGACATTAAAAAAACCCTCAAGATAAAATTAAGAAAAAAAATAAGACCTTTCACAATCTGCCTTTCTTTTCTCCCTTATTATTCCCGTTCACACCCTCTGTCATAGTCAAAGTAGCTTCTGCTGTTTCCCCTCATAAGATAATTGTCTCCCGTCTCTGTGCCTCTGAATAGTCTGGGAGGTCTTGCTTCTTACAAGAGGACGTTCGTGCTCCTCCCCCCTCCAGATTTCCCAATTCGTACTTCCCCCTTCCCTCAGGGTTCTTTTGTGTTCACTTTGTACATATTATGTAGTACACATATCTATGTGTTTTCTCTTTGAGTAGCACAGAAGGTCTTTGAAAACAGATTGATTCATTTTTTGTTACTGTATCTCAGCATCCGGAGCAGTATCTTGGAATGGAGAAGTTTTTTCAATAAATCGTGACTGATCAGAGGGCCACCTAATTCCCAGCTTCTTAAACTGTGGTTCAGGATCTATTAATGGGGTCTTGTAACTAAATGTGGGGATCGTGAAATAATGATTTATTATCGGTAAATGTTTGATTTGTATGCCTATTTTGTATAACTAGATATCCGGGGTCACAGAAAAATTTCTTTGGTGAAAAGGGATAGTGAATGGAGAAAGTTTAAGAAGCCCTGATCTTTTTCACTCTCTTCCTGCTAAATCCATCGATTCCCTCCATTGCATTGTTTAGAAACAGTTATCCAAAGTCGTCTTCAGCATCTCCACAGCCCTGTAATAGGCAGCGGGCCTTTTCTTTGTCAGGCAGCTGTCTTTGTTAGAAATTTATTTATGCTGAATTGGTCTTTGGAGCTATAATCTGCCTCGACAACTTTCTCTCCCTTTAGACTCAGATTGTGTTGATCTTTTGAAGAGAATTGCAGTGTTCCTCACAAGCCATCTTCTTTTAAATGACTATTGACATTGAAGGCCTCCTGCATGCTCTGGGGCCAGTGTTTCTGGAAAATATGGCAATTCAAAAAGATAAGCTCAGGGGGCCCCTTAACAATCCTTAACATTAGCTAATGTCGCAAGTGGGATTCCGACCTCTTGGAGTAAGTCTGGGGTTGTTTCTGCTGTCTTTCCTTGACTGCCAGGCTTGATGAAATAGGAAGCAGGAAATGGTATCCTAGCTCTATTTATTACTCTTGGAGCTGTGGACACAAATCATTGAATTGCTTAATACCTGTTTATTCATCTGTGAAATGGGAAGATATATACCTTTTATCATTGGCTTAATGTTTATAAAAGGTAAATAAAATTCAGGACCCTAGGATTCCATTTGCATTTAAAAAATTGAAATCTAAATCTTTTCTGCAGACCTTGTTCAATAAATGCTATTATTCATTGAGGTTATTTCTCTTGCCTAGAAGGTCTTCATTTTTCCTAGACATCCTTCAATACCCAGCTGAAGTTTTCTGCCTTCCAAAACCTCTCCCTAATGATTCTACTCTTCTTGATGGTCCAGCTGTAAACGTCTGCAGGACTTAAAATGATTTAGAGCTCCATTTAGCAATCAGTTACCTAGTTATGGACTGTGGGATAATTGCTTTGAGTGATTGAGGGGTAAGGGAAGTCATTCATTTTTTTATATTATTTCTTTGAACTTAGCGGTTTTAATTACATAATGATCAAAGGATCTGAAGCTAAAAAAGGACCTTAGATCCCCTAAATAAATAATCTAATTTTAAACAACAGGAAACAAAGTCATTGGCCCCAAATTAACCCAAATTGTTATATGCCTTATAGTATTAAAATGTATTATAGTAGAAAGAGTGTACAGTTTCTAGAATCTACAAGCATGGGTTCAGTTGCTACCTTTGATATTGACTACCTGGGTGACTTTGAGGAGTCCCTTAATGTTCAATGAAGAGGTAGTACTAATGATCTCTGAGGCTTCTTCCATCCGTCAGTCTCTTCTCCCCTTCCTTACTTCTCTCTGTGTGTCTATGTCTCTCTCTTTTTCTCTCCAGATCAGGGATTCAAACACAATGTCTGCCCAGTTCATCCCTCTTTTTTAATGACCAATATACATATGTATACTCCAACCTACATCTACTAACATACATACACATGTGCATGCATGCATGCATTCTGAAGGTCATAGCTTTAGAGGTAGAAGAAAACTTTGTCAGCCCTTTGATTTTCCTGGTGAGAAACTTAAATCGAGGTATCTCGACCCTGATCCAAGGATAGCTTGGAAACTTTTCCTGTGCCCTGATCTTCAGGACCTAAAAGCCAAATCTGTGTTGGAGCTCTTTCTTTGGATGTTTTCTGATCTTCTTGACTATACAATACTGTAATCTCTGGAGCGCATCATTAAGTAGAGTCCATTGTTTCTTTTGTCGTTGTTAGTCATTCACTAGAGACTAGAATTCATTTTCTAAAGGACATGGCCCTGAATTGTTATTAGCAAAACTCTAATTATTAGTGTTTGGGCACACTGTTCTATTCAGAATGTGTCATTCCATATTCATGTCAACCTCCTGTTCAACTTAAATCAATATAATTTTTAAAAAAATTCTTCCTTTTTCTGGTTTAGGAACATAGTCATAATGCTTATATTATCTCTCTCACTCTTTCATGTATATCTGTAATGCTTCTACTTTCTTCACTAGATTAAAGATTGCCTTATTAAAATAATGTCATTTAAAAAAAAAAAAGATGAGGTAACTGAAGAATGAAGAGGGTGTTTGTACTAAGCATTTGAAAAATTTCAAAAATAATAAGGCTCCTGCCACATTTTTAGTACCTTTCAAATCATACCTGTCAAGTTTTGTTCAAAACCTTCAAACCTGATTTTCCCCTACTTAATTGTAGTTGAAAATTGATATGTTGAACTGAGTAATTTTTTTTTTTTTTGGAAACAGAAAAATGGCCTATTCACCAAATCTCCACATGAATGAAGCAGTGTCTAAAAAGGCGGTGTTGGTGGTGGGTAGTGGTGGTGGTGGTGGTAAATCAGTTAAAATAATGTAACTTTCCATTTTGAACTGAGGGAAGAGACTAATCTTGATTTTTTTTTTCCATTTTTAAAGAAATGAAGAAAAAAAGAATTATAGATGGGTTATATTATGTTCCTCTAACACTTGGTTTTGAAAATGTTATCACAACACACTATGTAAATTTTAATTTTGTGATCCCGAGACTAGAATCCTGCAGTTCCTTTGTGGCTTTCCATTGACCACTCCATATCATAAATCCCAGAGTTCAGTATGCAACAGCTAATTCAGAAACACAACCAAAAACAGGTTACTTATCATTCCTGAGGCTCCCTATGTTGCCTTCCTGGATTAGAATGTAAACACCTTGAGGGCGGGGACAATTACAATTGCAATTACAAAAACACTTGTAATTGTATGCCTGGATTTAGTATTCTGTCTGGTCCATGGATAACACAGGCTTAATACATATTTATTTTTTAGTGGTATTTTATTCATATACATGTAAGTCAGCATTTGTGTTTTAGAAGATTTTGTGTTCCAGTTTTTCTCCCTCCCACTCCCCAAGACAACAAGCAATCTGATCTAGGCTATGCATATGCAATCATGTTAAACATATTTTCACATTAGTCATGTTATGAAAGAAGAATCAGAACAAAAAGGAAAAAGCATGAGAAAAAATAGTATTCTTTCATCTGAAATTAAGACTCCTTAATTCTTAATCTGGATATGGATGGTCTTTTCCATCAGGAGTCTTTTGGACTTGTCTTGGATCATTGTGGAGCTAAGTCTGTCATAGTTGATTATTGCACAATGTTGCTCTTACTGTATACAATGTTCTTCGGGTTCTGCTCACTTTATTCCACATCAGTTAATGTAAGTCTTTTCAGGTTTTTTTGAAATCTACTTGCTCATCATTTCTTATAGAACAATAGAATTACTAATACATTGTTGGTGGAGGTGTGAATTAATCCAGTCATTATGGAGAGCAATTTGGAACTAGGCCCAAAGAGCTATCAGATTGCACATCCCTTTTGATCCAGCAGTGTCTCTATTGTATCTATAACCCAAAAGAGATCATAAAAGAGGGAAAAGGACCCACATGTGCAAAAACATTTGTAGCAGCTCTTTTTTAGTGGTGGCAAGGAACTAGAAACTGAATGGATGCCTGTCGGTTAGGGAATGACTGAATAAGTTGTGGTATATGAATGTAATGTAGTAATTTTTTTTTTTTTTTTTGGCTGAAGCAATTGAGATTAAGTGACTTGCCTCCAGGGTCACACAGCTAGGACATGTTAAGGATTTGAGACCAGATTTGAAATCAGATCCTTCTGACTTCAGGGCTGGTGCTCTATCCACCACACCAAGTGGTTGCCCCTTTTTGTAGAATTTTTGCACCACTTTTAGGAAGAATGGAGATACTTCTCTGTTCCTTTGAATGCTAAAGTGACTACTTGCCTTTATTAAGGCCTCCTGTGTCCGAACTTCTACAGTGTTTACAAGTCTGGGCCAGGTAGCCTTTGTACCTTTTCTTGAATCTTGCAATTGCAAGTATAGACAAGATAAATTTCTTGCTCAGATTCTATGTCTTAGACTGTTGCAACCTCAGTATTAACCTTGCAGAAATTATAGATGCTTTAAGAGGATCTCTCTAGATTCTTATCTGATAATTACATCTCTCAGGACTTTGCATTTGAGTTGGCCATTCCTCTGTCAGAAGGCTGAAAAAGTCCCTTTTGGTTGTTCTGTGATGCTATCTATCCATGACCGTTAACACTCACCCCTAAATTAGGGGGGGGGGAAGGCTTATTTCCCTTCCTTATTGGAAAGTAAGGAAGAGGATTGCCTATGAGTGCAGCCACAGATAAAATAAAACATGTCTGTGCTATTAGAAACCATCCAACTAAAAAAGATTGATGGTCTCTCTCTTGTAGTATCCCGCCTGTGGGGTGGGTATATTCCATGCTTGAGAGGGCTTGTAAGAATCTGAATGCTGAAGCTGGTTGCCCAGTACTATAGTTCAGGGAGAAATTATTTCAAATCCCAGGCTGGACTGAGTTCATGTCTTGTCGTATGAGCCTGGATCATTTTCACCTTAGGAAAAATAAGTTCAGATGCCACTTTATTTATGCAAGCAGTCTTTTTGAGAATCTTGCTAAATGCCTGCTTGCCGGTGCACGCTAGCACACTTTGGCCGCGTGGGGATCCAAAATTTTGTAGATGCTGAAACTTTCCTTAGATTAGCCTGTGAGAGGAAAGATTACCCAGATGGGTGACCCACATGTTGCAGGTGATTTGTGTTTCCTCCAAGAGCAAGGTTAGTTTTAGGTTAAATGCAGGACCACAATGGCTGAAAAGCATTGATTGATAGCATCTGTAGGAAAATGATGATGTGGAAGTCAGCCAAAGAGACGTGGTCTTTGCTCTCCAGCTCCTTCCTTGCTGCAGCAAGCTCCATCCATGAAGATCCTTACCTGCAAGGACCCAGAGCCAAAGGCAGAATTGCATTTCTTGGCGAGCCAGGAGACATGTGGAAGGAGCCAGTCCCAGAGAGAAGGAATGAATAGAAAGTAGAGGTTTACACTTGGCCGGATAGGCGTGGGCATGTGTGGGTGGTGCTGGAGTAATATAATGTCATATAATGGAGATGAGGTCATGAAGCTCCTTCTAAGGGGAAAGCTGGAGAAGTAGGGCTCTCATGAATCAGACATTCGTAGCCTTTTCATAGAGACGCTGCCCAAGAAATAAGCAAGTACTGATCATTGTGACCTCTGATTATTTTAAACTGGCGACTTCTGTCTCCTTTTGTGACTGAATATTTAATCCATTTGCCAGGCCTCTCCTCTGAGTGCTCCAAGACATTTTTCAGAAGACTTCTGTCAATTTATGCGTAGATAATCCAGTATATTTCAGTGAGTGGATGATCTTTTCTCTCTGGGTATTTCTGACACACATTGGTGCAAACTGAGCCCATCTAGGAATTTGGATTGCATATGTTCAAGCTCTCCCCATAGTGTTCCTAATGACCCTTGGAGGCTCTCCTCTTTCCACAGCTCTCAGAATATATCATTTATAAAAATACTTGTAATAGTTCATATTTATTTATGTTTGCAAAGTGCTTTATATATGTTATCTCATTTAATCCTTACAGCAACCCAGGAAGATAGATACTCTTATTATCTTAAAAAGTATGATATACTCTTTATTTTACTTTATTTTTTATTTTAACTTTTTATTGACAGAACATATGCATGGGTAATTTTCCTTTGCACTCACTTTCTGTTCCGACTTTTCCCTTCCCTCTCTCCACTCCTCCCCCAGATGGCAGGGAGTCTTATACATGTTAAATATGTTATAGTATATCCTAGATACAATATATGTGTGCAGAACTGAACAGTTCTCTTGTTGCACAGGAAGAATTGGATTCAGAAGGTAAAAATAACCCGGGAAGAAAAACAAAAATGCAAACAGTTCACACTCATTTCCCAGTGTTCCTTCTCTGGGTGTAACTAATTCTGTCCATCCTTGATCAATTGGAACTGAATTAGATCTTCTCTTTGTCGAAGAAATCCACTTCCATCAGAGTACATCTTCATACAGTATTGTTGTTGAATCTATAATGATCTCCTGATCCTGCTCATTTCACTCAGCATCAGTTCGTGTAAGTCTCTCCAGGCCTTTCTGAAATCATCCTGCTGGTCATTTCTTACAGAACAATAATATTCCATAACATTCATATACCACAATTTATTCAGCCATTCTCCAATTGATGGGCATCCACTCAGTTTCCAGCTTCTAGCCACTACAAACAGGGCTGCCACAAACATTTTGGCACATACAGGTCCCTTTCCCTTCTTTAGTATCTCCTTGGGATATAAGCCCCGTAGTAGCACTGCTGCATCAAAGGGTATGCACAGATTTATAACTTTTTGGGCATAATTCCAGATTGCTCTCCAGAATGACTGGATTTGTTCGCAACTCCACTAGCAATGCATCAGTGTCCCAGTTTTCCCGCATCCCCTCCAACATTCATTATTATCTTTTCCTGTCATCTTAGCCAATCCGAGAGGTGTGTAGTGGTATCTCAGAGTTGTCTTAATTTGCATTTTTCTGATCAATAGTGATTTGGAACACTCTTTCATATGAGTGGAGAGATAGTTTCAATTTCATCATCTGAAAATTGTCTGTTCATAAGTATGATATACTCTTTAAGTATTAAGATAATACTCTTTTTATTGATCCCCATTTTGCAGAAGAGGAAATTGAGTCAGTCTTGCCTAGGATTACACAGCTAGTATGTGTCTGAGGCAGGATTTGAACTCATCTTCTGACTGCAAGTCTAACACACTGATGTCACCTACTTGCTTACCTTTAGTAATGTCCCTTATGCTTCTTGAGCTTTGGAAATATGCTATTTGTATCCACAACACACCACAATATTTTGCACATAGAAAGCATTTAATTAGTGTTTTTTTTCTTGACCTGATATGACTTTGTTTTGAATCTATTAGATAATTTAGCACTTATATTATAAATTATAAATGTTATAAATAATATTTTGTATTATGCTGACTTTTTCCTTTGTTGGCTTTCTTCCTTCTCCTCCCCTTCCAACTTCACTATCATTTTCTTGAGCAGACAGGTACTTAACTGATTTTGTTCTCCTGACACAACACTAGACTCATGGAAGTGGATATGTTATAGCTCAGACCTCTCATTTTGCAGCTCAGAAAACTAGGGGATAGACAGATGAAATGATCACCTAGCCAGGCAGAAATAAAATCAAGCTGTCTCAATTCCCTGGTTGTTTTTCTTTACATTGTCTATCTTTCCATGCTGCTTACCTTAAAGGTTCCATTTTTTGGATCGTGGCTATTCAATTTATAATTGGGAGGTTTTAAAAAATCTTTTACCAAAGCGCATTTAGGAGATGAGGGTATAGGATAATCTCTACTGATAAACAGTTTGATTGATCATTGATCTCTTGGTGTAACCCCGTAAAGAGAAGAGAAGGGAATAGAAAAGAAAGAATACTTGCCCCTGTTTTATTCTCAAAATCTGGGTGAGTTCTGACAACTCACGTTTACAGAGCACTGTGAGGATTAAAATAGTTTTCAAGTCAATATCAGAAGCATTATTAAGTGCTTATTATGTGGTAAGCTTGTTATGGAACAATAGGAATACAAAGAATGGAAAAGAAAGGTAAATTTTCTCAAAATAACTCTTCCAGATAGGCAGTTCAAATGTAATTGTATCCATTTTACAGATAAAATGAAGAAGGTAGATAGTGATAGTAGTTGTCACAGAGGTAATGAATCTCAACCATTACTTGAAATGAGTTCTCTTGATTTCAAGCCCAGCATTGTACCATGTGCTCAGTAGAAGTTTGAGATACAAACTATAGTGCTGATAGGACTCAAAATGATTGTATTTCATGGGCAGTAGAATTTTAAATATGGAAGGAATTTTGGAGACTACTTAGTACAGTGCCCTCGGTTTGCATATGAGGAGGTTGTGGACCAGAGGGGCCAGATGTCATGGTCCTTTAAGGTCTATTTGACAAGATAAGGACAAAAGCTGAAGTCCCTGGATGTCCAGCCCACTGTTCCTTCCGCCTCGTCTTCCTTTTTACATCTATTCTTGAACATTTTCTGTTTTCAAAACTGGTGATGTTTTACTGAAAGATTCCTGAGGGATATATGATGGCACATAAGGGAGGTGTGGGTCCTTAGATACAAGTCTTTATTTAGTAACTTAGCAGTTGGACATTTGCATTTATTCCGAACATACTACACTAGCTCTCCTGGAATGATTTGCTAAGCTCCATTTCTCATCCAGATGGTGCTCTCTCATGTCCGCTAAGTCAGGTGGGAAGATGATGTCCTGATGCAAATTGTCAGCAGCTTACTCTTTTCCTCCTCACAACTGACTGAATCCAACTTGAGATGGTCATTTGGGGGCAAGTGGCCCCTCTCTCTCTCTCTCTGCCTATGCACAAATGACTTTTATTCCTCTTCCTCCTTCCTTCTTTCCTCACCTTCTCGGAATCAGAAGATGCCGACAGCTCCTCCTTGTAACTTTTCTGAAAGTTGTGGTACAAGTTTGCAAATAGCATCTCTCCCCAAGAAATTAAAACTGATTCTCGCAGATGTTTCTTGTACATACATTGAGGAAAATAAATCAAGCAGGAGCTTCTAGATCCTTTAAAAAAAAAATCTCATTTTCCCTATAAAACATCCTGCCAAAGAATACCTGACAGCATTTGGTCACTTCTTAGGATTCATTCCTATGCATAAATAATATTGCTCCATTGTCCTGGGGAGTCATCTTGTGCAAAACTAACCTGGTAAGTGCTGAGGCAGGTGCTCCAGCCACAGCTACTGAAGAATGGGAAAGGAGAGTTCTCAACGCTAAAGTCCTTGGCTTCAACCTCAGTGATTCATCGTCCAGGAACTGATAGGATTTGATTAGTGGCAATGACATTAAAGATGATGCATTATCGTCTCCCTTGCAGCTTTACCCTAAGGAGCATGACAACTTCTCTTTTGACTTGTAGCTAAGCTTTCAAGTGTGTATTGTCTTTTCTCTTAAAATGAGAACTCCTTAGAGCAAGGGCTAGCTTAGTTTTTTTGTGTGTTTAGCATAGTTTTTTTTTTTTTTTTTAACATTGCCTTAAATGCTGTTTCATTCATTTATTCACACTCACCTAGAAAACAATCTGAAGATGAAATAGATTGGCAAAAATATTGAGTCATCAATCTCTTCCTATTGTTATAGATTTTAGTAGCCAACAAGTTTTTCGATTAAGTATATGGTGCTGATCCACTCATACTGAGAGCTTTTAAGTGTACTTTTGTGGCTGCTTTGTTTAAAAAAAAAAGATATACTTTATAAAAAGAGTTACTTAACAAGAATTAACAAACTACATGAAAATATTCTTTATAGCTGTTGATTAGTTCTCTGACTGTGGAGATGTACATGGTCTGCTATGGAGAATCACCTAAGAAATTCTTCCAAAAATATATACTTAACAAGAATTAGCAAAATCCATGAAAATGTATTCTTTATACCTGTTGAATAGTTCTCTGACTGTGGAGAAGTAGTCTGCTATGGAGAATCATCTCAGAGATTATTCCTGTTTCTTTTGTTTTCATCAAGGACACCTTCCACATATGTTTGGGCTGTGCCTGCTACGTTCTCAAAAAGGTGAGAAAATCAGCCTTTGAGGTCTTAGTGATGTCTGCTTGGTTGGCTTTTCTCAGTAGTAGTAAATATTTATTTGATTCTCTCACTTTCTCCCCCCTAATTCTGTTGAAAACCCTTTTTCTTTGAGATATCTTTAATTTCTTGAGGAGTGTCTTTAAAAGCATGCTTCCTTCAATGTGGATTTCCTGTAATCATGTAGTCAGGTCTTAAGAGTTTCTAAATGTAATATCTTCTTTGTCATTATGGATGAGAACAGATAGCTGTGAAAACATCAAGCAGATCTGTTTCTTTCCACATCAAAAAATTTTTTGGTTTTGGATCCTTTCAGTTTATAATCTCTAACATGTTTAGTATATTCTGTTTCAGTGAGTCATACTTGGTTTTCTTCAGGGTCCTTTTCTTTCCACTGCCTTTGCCTGTGAGGTCATCTTGCTGAGGACCTTTTGTCCTCCTCAAAAATATTTTGCAAATGAGCTTGTGGTCTTTTTTGGCTGCCATTTCTCCTGCTCTGTTAGGAGCTCAAGGTTTGATGGCTGAAGTAGGTCTGTACTCTTTTGTCCTCCTTATTCTGGCCATTGTCTTATTTACAAGGTTTATTCCATGGTTTGTCAAAGAAATGGTGATGATAATAGTAATGAGTGATAATAAGACTAGTTAACATTTATATAGTGCTTCCTATGTGGCTGGTACTGTGTTCAGTGCTTTCTAATTATCTCATTTACCCTTCACAACAATCTTGGGTTATAGGTACTATTAGATGAGGAAACTAAGGTAACTAAGTTAACTGACTTTCCTAGGGTCACACAACTAATAAGAATTTGAGGGTGTATTTAAACTCAGGTCTTCCTGGATCCAATCACAATGCAGTATCCATTGCCTCACTAGCTGCCAGATAACCAGAAGCAGATGATCAGATCTCAATGTTTTAACTTTTGTATCTTTTCCTTTTTTCAAAAGTTAACTGCCCAGGTTTAAATTCTGGAGCTGTAGTAATTGTACTCAAATTTTTAAATTGTTATTCTTTTCATTTGGTGTTAATTTTGATTTTTTCATTACTAACCCAGTGGCCCTCAGAGTTGATTTCTGAAATGTTTGCCCTTTGGTAGCTGGCTGATTGAGAGTGTCTGTAATAGGTGAAGTTCAGTTCTTTTAGTAGCAAAAGTGTTTGATAAATATCTAATAATCATGGCCCCAGTCACCAAGTTTATGTTATCGATAGCCTAAATTTGGAGAGAGAGAACACGGAGAGCTGCCTTCAGAACAGGGTTCCAGCATAGCTCAACCTGGATTCTAGTCACCCTCTGATATGTTCTCTTTGGGGGACCTTTGGCAAGCATCTTAACTTTCTGATGTTCTGAATTTCTCTAAAACTGTAAATTACAGAAATGGGGCAGACATAAAGTGGTGGAGGAATTTTTAATCCCCTTTACCTTACCTTGTCATAGTCTCTGCACAAGCAAAGGAATATGGGTACAAGATTGTATTTTTTTTTTTTCATGGAAAATATCACTTATCATTTAGTAGCCAACTGCTGATATGGACTTCCCTGTATTTGTCTTTGGATAACCAATGCCCTTCTTTTTGGGACCATAAATTTGGAAACTTTCAAACTTGGTTTACCACACTAGAACTTTGGGAACTTAGTGTCACTCTGCCTTCATACTATGGCAAGGCTCCTTGGGAAGTTTATTAATGATATCGTTAAAAAACAAAACAAAACAAAAACAAATTATATTCTACAGTGTGCTTTCCCTTTACATTTTTGTCTTTAAAATGTCAAATATGAAGAAAATTCCCTTATTTCTCTGTATTTGTATTATTGTTACTTTTCTGGATTTCAGCTTTTATAGCTTGGCAAACCTGTTCCATATTAGTTCTTAGTGACTGAGTACAAAGGGCTTAAATTAATGGGATGGATTGAGCAAATTTTGCCTGCCAAAAGGAGAGATTATTCAATAACGTGGAAACCATATAGTTAACTGTAGTATAAAACATACTCCTAATATTACATTAAAGTCCTGTTCACAGCAATTATAACAATTAGAATCACAAATACATTCTTATGGCACAAACTTGGGAGTGAGATAAAATATACCCACATGGGATTTTCAAGAGCAGAAAATCTCTATGTCTTCTATTATGTGTAAAACTGTAAAAGCTAAAGAAAATAGCTGTTTTGCCTCCTTTTATTTTGTAGTTTATTTTATATAGGTTACAACTTACATAGGTGATGCCTATAGATGGTAACCAACCTTGGCTAGGCAGCTGTGCTTGGAGCCAGCAAGATGTGGGGTCCAGGCTCTGATACATACTGCGTGGGGGGCCTGGGGAAACTCCTTAATCTCTCAGTGCTCCAAGAAAGGATTGTAAATTCAGGAAAATGTGCATACGTGAAGTGGAAGAGGAATTGTCCTTTTCTGGGAGGAAGAGGAAGCTGGTGGTGGCAGCTAGACCGAGCCTTGAACCCAGAATCAGGAAGAATTCAAATCTGGGCTCAAAAAAAAAAAAGCCACATGTGACTGTGGGCAAGCACTTCTTTGTCTGCCTTGGTTTCCTTAGCTTTGTATAACAGAGATAATAATCACACCTACTTCCCAGGATCATTGTGATAATCAAATGAAATGAAATCAAATCAAATTTGTAAAATGTTGAGACGTAGTGGGCATTTATTTAATAAAAGCTTGTTCTCTTCTCTCCCTTCCCATTTCTGGAAGTTCTCTGTATCAGTGAAATCACAAATTCAGTCTTCTGTCCCTGCATATTGACAGTTTATAAACTAGTTAATGGCTATTAACAGTAGAACTGCCTGTATGGATATCTTTTCCAATTTAATGATTTGTTTGTTTACTAATAATTATTATGACAAGGTCTATGATGGAAATGAAGACAAATGAAGCAAAATATGTGCCTCCAAAGTAATTTTTAGTCTAGCTGGGAAAATAGACGAATTTGGATATATTGAAATAGAGACTGATAACTTCTCTGAGACTTCTATTTAGTTGTTATCTAGGGTGTCTTTTGCATTAAGAACACAGAAAGCTTTCTTGCAGAAGGTTGGGACTTGAAGGTAGAGATATGAGGAGGGAGACAGGCTTGGAGACAGAGTTAAGAGTCTGAAACATCATTTGAGCTCATGTCCCTGACTGCAAGTCCAAAGCTGTATCCGCTGCACATCCCAGCTGACTTGCTAACTCAGATCCCATCAGAGACTTTTAAATCCTCCTCTTTCCCCTTCTCCCCATTTCTTCTATGACTTAATCTAAGCTCTTGATCCTGGGATTCCCATAGACTGGCTCCATTTGGATTTCCTAGCCATATTTTATATTCCTCCACTTTGTGCACCAGCATTTTGGCCAAACTGCACTTCTGGCTGCTCGTGGGTCTCATCTGGCCCTCTGCTGCCTCAGCATTCCCCCAGCCTTCCTCAGTGCTTGGATCCCCACTCTGTCCTTCCCTTCCTTCCTTCACGATCCCCCTCAGAGGTGGTTACAGCCAACTGTTCTGGGAATCCTTTCTCCGGCCTCTCAGCCAGAGCTGGTCCGTCCTTCTCTCAATCTGTCCTGTGCACTGGTCAGACTCTAAAGTCATGCTTTAATTAGCTGTGTGTTTGCATGCAAATTGGAAGTTATAGTTTAATGGTTTTAACGATTGCTTTTCTTTTTCTATCACTCATTTCTGAATATACTGTAAGCTAACAGAGAGGACACACAACTAATAGCATCTGGTGCATTTTGCACTCATCCTTCTCCACCTCCCTTAGGAAAGGAGGCTCCGACGGCAGGATTGGTCATTCCGGTTCTGTGATGTTCAGTTTCTTGTTCACTAACACAATTATAGTTGCTGTGCTTATTATTTTCTTGATTCTGTGTCATTCATTCAAGTCTTTTCATATTTCTTAGATTCCTCATTCATTTTCCTTTCTTAGGGTATGAGGCTACTTCCTTATATTTATATGACATAATTTGCCAAGCCTTTCCCAATTGGTGGGTATCTCCTTGGTTTGCCAGTTTGTTTTCTACTACAAAAAAGTACTCTTGTATGTCCTAGGGGGCAGCTAGTACTTTGATTTATACTTTGTCAAATATTCTGACATGCCATGAATGCACAAAGAGGGATAGGTAGGGTTTCCTTCCCTCCATAGACAATTTTATGTTTTAATAAAACTGAATTAATGTTCTGTTTGCCACTTCACATGCAAACAATAAGATACTTATTGGTTTCATAGCCTTTTCAGTAGCACTGACTGAATGAGAGTAAATGTACTATTATATAAACACAGCTTGAAATTAGGACACTTAACTAAGCTATCTGTTGGACAAGCAGTTTAAAATATATTGCCCACAATGAAGTGAGTAAAGAAAGAAGCAAATTCTATCCATAAAATTACAAGGCATTCTGAATAAATGTTGTGGAGGGAATATGGCTACAATAAGAGCAAGTACTTTGCAGAATAAACTTGCATTATTCAGAGGAAAGCAAAAAAAAAATCTAAGAATCTTTTGCATAGTAACTATATTTTAGTCAAAACAGTATTTGACATTGGGAGGAGAGCCTGGCAAACCTTGGGCGTCCTGCTTGGTAGGAAATCCATTTTGGGCTTGCAGGGTTTGGGATGGGAAGGTCTAGCCAAAAAACTAGGCAGGGTAGAGCCAGAGAGAGCTCTCAGAAAGGAGGGGCTTGGACTGGCTCTAAAAATCCACTGGAAAATGGAAAAATAAGGACTGTGGTTTGGGAGATAGTTATAGTTCTCCCTGAGAAGAGAGCAGATGGAAGAACAAGATCCAGGAGGACAAGCTCTGCCAGACTTCAGACTGACAAACGGCCAACACAAGGTATTGACTCAAAGCCCACTTTACCACGGCTGATGAAAAATCCAAATATAAGTCCTATCATTTTTGACTTGTGTAAGATCCTCTTAAAGAAAGAGGGGAAACAGTGGAGGAAGGCAAGGAGGTAGAGAGAAGAAGGTATGAGAGATGAAATGATGGGGATGATGGAACTTTTTGAGAATATTTCTTAGGCAGGAAGGGAGAATATTGTAATATCATATTCAACTTTTCACTTTATTCTTAATGTACCAGCTCCTTAAGGAATGCCATTTTAAAGCAAATAAATACATTTTGAATTGTGCTTTTACATTCTGAAGAGTTTTGGTCTTAAGGATAAAGATTGACATTTTAAAAAAGCTTGTTGAAGTGAGCGTCATTCATCCATTCCAAGCAAACTGGAATAATTTCCTGCCTTCCTGCTATTTTTGCTCATGCTTTTCCTACCTGGATTATCTATCTTTGCCATGTATCAAAGCTCAATCCAAGTTTCAAATATCATGAAGCCTTCCCTGAGTGTCACCTTCTTCCTTCTTTTATATTTTGATACCTTTCTCTCCTGTGTCAAGGTTTTCATTGACTCAGAGTTGCCAATCCTTTGATGACCAGATGTGAAGTTTTCTTTGAGAACAAAAAGGGATCATTTAAAATATTTATATTTGTTGGCACATAGTCTATTTCAGGAAATATTTTGAATTTTTGATATCTATTTGGCTTTTCAAATATTTGAGACAAATACCCATGAAAAGACTATTGTGTTGTATATTTTTAGCCTTGCTCATAATTTCACTTAAACAGTCAGGGTTTAAGTAGTGGTTCCCAAAATGTAATTTCCACTTATTCATCCAACCTGCTCATGTTTTCTTCCTACATTATATAATCACAAGAAATTGACAATAAAAATGGAGTTCCATGAACCTCATTTTATTTCTTCTGCAGATGTTCTGATAATAAATTTTCGCACGATTTTATTCTTTGGAAGGAAATTATAATCATTTTAAGAAAAGAGCCCAAGGTATATGGATTTGGGAATGTATAGGGGAGAATTCTAGTTTGTTTTACAAATGTGATTTTAGACCAAGCCCTTCTTTTGTTTTTGTCATGAAGGAAAATAGCAAATCTATTTAACTTCCAGAGGTATTTTCAGAGAGGAAGAATATGGTGTAGATGGAGCTATTTTCTTTGGTATAAATAGGAGGACAAAAAAAATTTCTTCTTTATTCTCAGCTACTTACTGACTTCACCCTCAAAATTTCCTTGGCCAAGTGGACTGTGTTGGCCAGTGGCTCAAAGCTTCACATGATGAGATGTTTCCATTTTCGTCAACCTTTGTGTCTGTGTCCGAGGAAGGACTATTTCATTGCATTTTTCTCTCTCCAGGCCAGGCCTGGAGGTTGTGGGGGGAAGATGGCAGGGGCGTGCCTCCCCAAAGGGTATAGAAGCACCAAGCACAGGAATAGTTTGTTTCCTGGGAGTGGGTTAAAAGTAAACATGGGATTTCAGTCAGGCCAGCTGTGGAGCTGACTAGCAGCTGTGCCCTAGAGGAGACCATTTGGCAGGACTGACAGTGGAGAAGGAGAGGCTGTGACTCAGCCATGAATGTAAACATTTGTTTAGTTTAAATGATTAGGAGCAGAACTTCTGGTTTCTAGTTATTAACTGATTATAAAGAGTGAAATGGAATAGAGGCTTAGTCTTTGGTGATGTCATTGTGAACAGTCTCGTTAGAGAGATCCACAATACTTGGACTCTGGAGCTGCCCCCTTCACAGTTGCCTGTTTAGTTCACAATTCGAATATAGCATCAAGATCTAAAGTTGGAAGGGAAACCAGAAGTCCTCTGCTCTGTCCCCTCCATTTTATAAATGAGGAAACTGAGGTTCACAGAGATTGTGACTGGAATTTGAACTCAAATCTCACAAGTCTTTCTTTTCATTTATAATAATATGGAAAAGGTCCAGAGAAGAGCAACCACGATGATGAGCAGTTTCCAGCACATGTCATATAAGGATCAGCTGAAGGAACTAGAGAAGCAAGGATGTAGGGCATCTAATAGCTCTTATATTCCTAGATTCCACATGACAGAATTGGGAGCAAGGGGAGTCAATTAAGGAAAATTTTTGTTTTCTAAATTAAAGCTTTTATTTTCAAAATATATGCATGGATAATTTTCATCATTCACCCTTGCAAAACTTTGTTCCATTTTCCCTTCTCCCACCCCTTCCCCTAGAAGGCAGGTAATCCAGTGTATGTTAAACATGTGCAATTATCTTGCTGCCCAAGAAAAATCAGATCAAAAAGGAAAAAAAAAAAAGGAAAAGAACAAAATGCAAGCAAACAACACAGAGAGAAAATGCTATGCTGTGATCCACACTCAGTTCCCACAGTCCTCTCTCTGGGTGCAGATCGCTCTCTAAGGAAATTCTTACCTGGTTTCCTCTGGAGTTTATAAAAGCTTGGTATGTTATCTGTACTGTTCTTAAGTCGTGTTGGACTCCTTGTTCCTCCACTTGTTGATTTGTTTTGTTTTTTGGCAAAGATATTAGAATGGTTTGGTTTGCCATTTCCTTCTCCCGCTCATTTTACAGATGAGCAAACTGAGGCAAACAGAGTAAGTGACTTGCCCAGGATGACACAGCTACTAAGCATCTGGGGACAGATTTGCATTGGGAAGGCGAGTCTGCCAGACTCCCAGTTGAGGGCTCTGTGTACTATGGCACCACCTAGCTGCCCTCAGGTATATAATAGAAAGGACTGTTTTCAGGTAGAGGGTCCTGAGTGCCTGTAGCTCCCTTCTTCCTTGCTGGTAGCCCTTGGGATCACCAGCATCCTTTAGCGCCATCCCTTCGGGATTCCTTTTGCAGACTCCCCAGGTGGCTTTTCTCTCCCCTTTTTCGAATGGCCTGGTGCTGGGTACCTGTGCAGTACATCCACGTACCTGTGGGACCCACCCAAGATGCAGGAGCCCACCCTCCTCCGTGGCCGAGGCCTTTGCAGCCTAGCATGGGGCAGGGCCAGAAGGCGAGCGAGACCCGGCCTTGGCGGGGAGCAGAAGAGGCGGGTGCTGAGGGACCGGAGAGACTGAACCCAACCTTATTTCACATAGGAATCCTTTTTGGACCAGACAGAGCCTAATCCAGCTGTTTGCTCAGGCTCCCACAGCTAAGGAGTGTCTGTAGCAGGAGTCAAACATGCCTTCCTGCTTCCCTAGGACAACTTTCTCTATTTTATAGTGAGGCTTCTGTAAGGGTCGGAAGGGAAGGTTTCAAGTTTAGTCACCCAACAAGCATCTTATTTCACTTGTACTGGGTGTACTGGCCCTTTGCTATGTCCTGGTATTAGAAAAAAAGAGAAAAAACCTAGTCCTTTTCCTCAAAGTGGGCATTGATTCTAAGGGAAGGAGGGGAGAGCAGCAGATGCGGGGGGAGGGGGGCAGGCAGTGGCTAGAGCACCAGGCCTGAAGTCAGGAGAACCTGAGTTCAAATCTAGTCTCAGACATTTAATATGTATTGGCTGTGTGGCCCTGGGCAAGTCACTTAATCCCAATTACCTCAGCAAAAAAAAAAAAAGATTCAAAGGGGGAGACAGAATGCATGCTATATGGTAGTACCTTCTCTATTTTATATACATGAAAATATAAAATATATAAATACAAATATATAAGTAAATATAAATATAAACTATAAAGATATATAATATATACATAAAATATAATATATGAAATACAAATATGTACATAAAATATATCAAATATATTTTTATATCTATATTAGAGAAGGAACTACCAGGTAGATGGTCTGAGAGTCTCATGCAAAAAGTGATGTTTGAGATGAAGATCAAAGGACTTTCGGAATTCTTGGAGGTGCAGATGAGGAAGGATGACATTCTAGGGATGGGAAGTGCCAGTCAGTACAAAGGCATGGGTTTGGGAGACGGAGTGTTCTGTGTGAGAAACAGAAAGTAGGACAGTTTGTCTAAGTCATGGCATGTATGGAGAAGAGCAGTCTGTAAGACCCCCCTGGATCTCTCCCTTGTCATGGTCTCCTTGACATGTCCATGGTCATGTCACCCATGACATTTGGGTGCTGTGCTGTGTATGGTTTACCCCAGACAGAGGGCTGAGTTATAGCGGAGCACTCCAGTATCTTTGCCAAGATAACCCTATGGACAACCTGAGTTCGGACAGACTTCAGGGGATGGTGGAAGATAGGAGATATTAGGAAATGGGGGATTTGGAATTGGGGTTACAAAGAATGATGGAACAACTAATCAACAACAACAACAACAATGTATCAGAAGATAGGACAAATAGGAAGAGGCAGGTGAGGAAGAAATTTAAATGACCCACAAAGAAGGGTATTCATAGGGGGCCAGTGGGGGCTGCTGAGTCTGGTATGGGGTGTTTGGCAATTATAGTAGAGTCTATGAAATTGGAGTCCAAGGAGGATTTGTCATAGTCCTGTTGAGATGTGTGAAGTATGTGACTGAACACAGAAGTCCTGTGTAGAGTGTAGAGAGTGTGAGGATGTGGCCAAGACAGATTGTAGGGTAGAAGTGATGCAGGCTGGCAGCTGACAAGGTGTGGTGGTGAGGTAACAATGAGGAGTCAAGGAGGGTTCTTTGCTCAAGGTAACAACCATTGGGAGAGGATGGAGTTGGAGGCAAAGAGCCTGCTTGGCGTGTAAATCACTCCATTTAAAACACTGTAGAGACATAGGCGATGTGTCAGTTAAATATTTATAGACATATATTGACTCTACCTGTCAAATGCAAATGGTCTTTGGAAATTGATAAATTGATAAAAAAATTGGTAAATTTGATAAATTGTTAAAAAGGATGAGCTTCCATTTTATGATATAACTTTGGCCTGAGGGGAGAGCAAGGGAGAGTTAGCAACCCTAAGAATGATAACCAAGTACTTGATATAAATAAAAAGAGAGAGGGAGGAGAATACTTTAACAAGCATTTATTATGCACCTAGTATATATTAATGGCATATACCAATAACTATGCTAGGTGATATAGATACAAATAATAATTAAAAAAACAGCCCCTACTCTAGGAGATTGAATTCTATTAGGGGAAGCAGGCTGTACAGATAAGTACAAGATAGCTGTATTGATCTTATAGTTGTTAGGTATCTCATCTTCTTTCCCTGTCTCAGCTCCATTTAAGAAATCAAAGGGAGAGATTTGAAGGTAGTTACAAATACTGTTAGAAAGTGTGTGTGGGGACCTTAGGAACTCTGTAGTTCAATTCTGATTTCTATTTTTTTAAACGAGGGCTGCATGTATTATTATAATACATATACATGTATGTGACACTTGTGTAGTGTCACACAGCTAGTTATTTCTAGGCAGGACCAGGGAGCAAAAATCAGATTTTCTGATTCCCAAATATTGTTCTTGGAAATGATCTTTCTACTGGACAGCCTCTGTAAGATAATGGATGTTTAAAGAATTTCCCAACATTCAAAGATGAGCAAAATGGAGCATTAGGAAAGAGAATTTCATTTGTGGGATGCAGCATTAGGGAAAGCAGATGATTGTAATATTGGGTAACAAGATCTAATGTGATAGTTTCTGTACTTTGTCGAGTGAAGGGCACTACAAAGAATGGGGAGGATCATATATGATGAGATCAGGTTTTGCTGACTTCAATGCATTGTTTCTCCCTTTCTCTTAGTGCCTGGCAAAGCTTATATTATAGGGTTGATATTGTGGATTTCCTTGGCAAGATACTGGAATAGTTGTCACTTCCTTCTCCAGCTCATTTTACAGTTGAGGAAACAGAGGTATACAGGGTTAAATCACTTGCCCAGGGTCACACAGCCAGATTTGAACTCAGGAAGTTTAGTATTCCTGTCTCCAGATCCTGGGGTGGAGAATTAGTTCTGAGAGATACTACTGAGAGAACTTTAAGGTTTGCAAAGGCATTTATATACATGATCATTTTTTATTATGTTTAGCACAGTGCCTGACATGTAGTCGGCTCATAGTAAATACTTATTAACCAACTAGTGATGAGGCAGTTTTTGGATTACTGTTATTATTAATAAAACCCTGCATTTCTATTACACTTTCAGTTTTGTTGAGAGCTATGCTGCAGAACCCTGGGAGGAGCAAGTATTGTATATATCTATCTCTTTTTTTATAGATGAAGACATTGAGACTTAGTGTAACAAGTGAACCCAAAATCAGGGCTAGGAAATGTGGCAAGCCTGGTCCTCTACTGGTTTGATATCTAATACTCTTTCCATTAGACTAACCTGCCTCTGAAATAGTATTTTTCACAGCCCTCTCAGATGGATTTTAAGTGGTACCAGTGTGTCCAGGTTTTGTAATTTACTTTATTCATCACTGGGACACTGCTTTTAAAGAGTGCTGCTAATAGCTTCCTTTCCTATACGAGGTATAAATTCTTAATCACTTTGTATTATTAGAGAAGCAGCCACAGAATAGATTTATTTAGTCTACTGGGGATAGACCTTTCTCCTGGGCCATAGTTCTTTTAGGTCTTTGTTTGTTTGTCAGTGTTTTAGGTCTGGTTACAAATGGTAATGGGGCAGTGAGGTGGAGCAGTGGATAAAATGCTGGGCCCAAAGTCAGGAAGACTCATCTTCATGTGTTCAAATGTTCTTGCTAGCTATGTGACCCGGTGCAAGTCATTTAATCCTGTTTGCTTCCATTTCCTCATCTGTAAAAAGGATGGAAAAGGAAATGGCTAACCAGTCCAGCATCTTTGTCAAGAAAACCCCCAATAGGATCGCAAAGTATGGGACATGACTGAATGACAATAATAACACAGATTTTCTAGAGGGACTAGGCCATGGAATATGGGTTATAAAGTAGTATTTCCTCCATCTATCTACCCATCTATCTACTTATCTTTCTTTTCCTTCCTTCCTTTGTATCTTGTATATGTGATTTACCATAGAGAAAATTCCACCTTCCACAGGAAGTCTTTCATTCTCTGTGTTAATGAATATCTGCTTGTCTATGAATCTGTGTATCTTTATCTATCCATCTATCCTTTCTCTCCTATTTGTCTGTCTGTCTGTCTGTCTATCTATCTATCTATAGGTCTTTATAGTTGGAATCAAGCATCACAACTTAACATCTTAAAAGTTATGAGAAATACTATTTCTAATGATATAAGAGATTTTAACCAAGTTTTGACCAAAGTGTCCTTGACATGCAAGCTTTGCTTTTGGTTATCTGTTTTAGATATCTTTTCTTTTGCAAATGGACTAAAATTGTTTCTGATGTTACTGGCTTTTGTGATTAGGTCATTATCTATTTGGATAACCTTAAATTTTTGCCTGCACATGATGATGTAGGAGGAGAAACCCTAGTTCTTCATTGATTAGGAAAATAAAATATGGAACAAATGATAAATTTAAATCATGCTTCAGAAGCAGCCAGATGAGACCCTGGGGTCACATGGAATGAGTTTCTATTTGTCTTGCTCCCATAGACACTATTACACTTTGAAAATCTATTGGGTAAATTAATCAGATTCCCTATGAAGGCTCTTCATGACTAAAGACAATACATTAACTTGGTTATCTGATTGTCATCACAAATCACAAAGACATAATATCTAATGGTTCTTATCAGCCACTGGAGAATTTAAGCTTTTTAATTTTTTTAAAGTATACATCTTAAAGTTTGTCAAGGAAGGAGGAGGAGAGGGAAGACAAAGGGAAGTTAATGTGATGTTGCCACGGTATTATTCAGCGTTGTTATTCATTTCTGGTGGATGAAGAAGGAGTGTGATGACTTTTTTTTTTTTTTTTTTTTTTTTTAACTTGGAGGGGTGGTTTATAGATGTAGAGAAATTCTAGAAGTAGAAACTTTACCTGTATACCATAGCACCCATAGAACATCTAGTTGTTGCAGGTGAGAGGACAGAGGCTTAGGAAGGGCAGAGGAATAGTAAACATTGGTAGTGGCAGGATTTTAACCCTGCTCAGATCAGATTAGTGACTCCTTCATAATTTAGTCTTAGAAAACTGCCTGAGCTGTTCAAGTCCATTCATTGTAAGTTGTCTATGGTAACAACAAATAATATGTGTTTGAGCTAGGACTTGTCACAGAGCCATACTGTCTCCCCCCCATATATTTGAAAACCTAAATCAGGTTTAAGTTAAAACTAATTCTTCCAATGTCACATAACTTGGGAACTTTGCATTGAGTAGGTCTGCTCTTGGCCCCATCACTTGGTAGCATGGCAGTGGATGGAGTCTGCTTAGTATTCAGTTTGAAAATTAAATAGTGTCTATTGTAGATGCAATAAAAAGAGGCAGAAGTAGGGTATCTAGATTGCTGATGCATGCAGAGAAGGGAGTTTTTTCTTTTTATCCCCCTGCCTGTAATGTAGAGTACTATGTTTTATCTTTTAAAAGAGTCCAAGGGATTTAGTAATTCTATATATGTATATGTATATCTGAATCCCTTCTGCTTCCTTTCCCTCCCTCCTTTCTTTTTGTTGATTTAGTCTTGCTTTACACAGTACTTTATTTAGACCATGTCTACTTGAGGCAAAGCTTTCAAACCTTACTATATCATTTACACCAAAATATTTCTTCCCTGTCTGTATTGTTGTTGATCTACCAGGAAATGGAGAGACTGTTAAGATGTAATCCTGATGTGCTTTGCCACTCTGTCCCTCGTTTCCTTCTGACCGACACTGAGTCATATGAGCTGTTTCGGGTCCAGAAACCTCCTCTCCATATGCTAGAGCACATGCAATTGAGATGCATGTTTTGATTAAACACTTTTGTTGGGTGGATCCATTAAAAATGTTAAGAGAAATAGTGACCTTACTTGCATGAATTCTCAATTCTATTCTTTATTCCCTTCCCCCTATCCCTCCATGCTACATAGAAACAAACTCACTTCTCAGTCTAGGAAGGTGCAGCTGAGCTAGAGTTTTGTGTTCCACTGGAACTTGACACATAATAAAAGCTTCATTAGTTCAGAGCAGTCATGGATGCCTTTGGCAGTCTGGTGAGGTCTTAGGGAGCCTTTCTGTCAGCTGGTAAATATTTATTATTTAATTACTCTGTGCCATGTTCTATGCTAAGTTCCAGGGATACAAAGAAAGGCAAAAGACAGTTTTAGGATTGTGAGCTTCTTGAGGAAAGGAACTGTCAGAGAAGAAAGAGAAACACATGCAGTCAGGTCTGTACTTAAAGAAGATCCCTTTGACCTCTGAGTGGTGGGTGGACTGCAGTGGAAAGAAAATGATATTTTAAATGCATAAAATAAAATACACAGAGTTATAAGGAAACCAATTACATTAAAATAATGGGAAAATGAGAATAGGGGTCATTGAAAGTAGCTAACAGGTGTGAGGCCTTTTACCCTATCAAGGTGGTTATAGGAACCAGTATGTGGAATTAGGCCATGGCTGTTGCATAGAGAGCTAGTTAGAGAGACCTGGATCCTCTTCTTGCTCAGATGTATCTTGGTTGTGTGATTCTGAGCAAGTCACTTGGTGCTCTAGGAAAATCCAATGCTATTGTATTGGCGTCTCCCCATTTGGAAATTCCTTATTTTAATGAAACCACATGTCCAGTAGAGTATTTATACAATGACAGCAACATTTCCATATGCACAGCGGCATTAGAATTAAATAAAATATCTTGCTGATTTTACTTGAATCCAAGAAATGTAAACATAATTTGTTTTATTTTATTCTGCATTTGGCCAGAAGTGCTTCCATATGAGATCTTTGGCCAAGTGGCACTTCCTAGACTTCAATATAAGCAAGCTTGTGCAGTCCAAGCAGGCTTTTGAAAGTTTCCTTTTCCAGTGGTCATTAATGATGAAATCACAGCCTGTCAGCTAGACAGACAATTAATGCCTTTACCTGCTTTGTAAACAGAGGCTGATTTAGGAAGCTGCTGACAGTTCCTGCTGAAGGTGGACAAAGGCCCTGCATTCTATCTTTAGTTTGACACATGTATTATATAACCACATGTAGATTGGTAGCATGTTCCATTTCAGCCTAAATTTAACTTTTATTATAGGACAGTAATTATCTTAAAGATCATTTTCAATTAAATTACCATGACAGGACTTTTTATAATGACTACTGAGGTCATTCTGAGGTACTTAAAAAAATAAATAAAAACTTTTAAGTCACTTTGTTCCTTATTTTCTAGGTGTGCATAAATTGATTTTAATTTGTCACACAAATCTTTTTAAAGTGTCTAGATGCATTAACATATGGCTATAACCTAGTGTTGGTAAAGGTAGAGGTGCTTTTTGGTCACCTGGTGAGCTAGAGGGCCATTTCTTCCCAGAGCATTTGTGGGGGCCAGATGAGATCTTGCACTGCTTTGGATAGCCATATCATCATTGACTGGATCAGGGTCAGAATGGGTTATTATTGCATTGACAGCTTATATGTGGACTATACTTCCATGTGGAAGGGAGCTGGAAAGCGTCTGGCTCAGATGAGATGTCAACAGCAAGGAATGTCACAGGGGTCATGGTAGATCCTTTCAGTACTGCTTCTAATTAATCCCTTTTCCAGGCTCTCTAGAATCTCGTTCAGTTTTACACAAGGACACATCCTTTTCCCTTCCATCCTCATCAAGTGCAATCTCATGTCTCAACCGTGGAGCTGCCATGAGTGACATTGACTTTATTTAGTCTGGGCCGACTGGGAGAATTGTTGCTTCTGCTGCCTGACTGTTGCATTGATGGAGGGATTGACAGCTCTGACGCCCCATTACACACTTGAAGAGATTTATGTTACTGACATTGTGGTCTGGTGACATCACTTGGTGTCAGAAGATCTGCTTTTGAGATTTTGACTGTGTCTCAGGTGAGTTTTCTCATGGTTAAATGGGATGATAATAAGTGCACTAACGTAGGGTTGTTAGGAAGAGGGTGCTTTATTATTCATGTTTGTGCCTTGGAGTTTATTTTCCCATAGAGACATAAGATGTAGTTATGTCACAAAGGTCTATGGTGGATTTCAGAGTTAGAGCTGAGTTCAAAAGCTTGCCTCTGACAAATATCAGCTGTGTGAGTCTGGGCATCTGATCTTTACATTATTCAGGAAACTCTAAAACAGGTTATTTTAGCCTTTTTTTTTTTTTTTTTTTTTTTTTTTTTGGTGGGACCCTTTTGGGCTGTTTGTTAAAAATCTATTTCCCTATCTCCTTATCTTTTAAATGTAATAATAAGATACATACGATTACAAAGGAAACCAGTCACATTAAAATAGTTATAAAAATATTTAATATAAGACAAAGGAGTTCACAGACCCAAAGTTAAGAACCCATGCTTTTGTTGTTTGTTATTCAGTCATTTTAGTTTTGCCCAACGGTTCATGATCCCATTTGGGGTTTTCTTTGTCAAAGACACTGTAGTGGTTTGTTGTTTCGTTCTCTAATTCATTTTACAGGTAAGGAAACTGAGGCTAGGATGAAGTGACTTGGAGAGGTCACATGGCTGATATTTGTCCAAGGCCACATTTGAACTTATCTTCCTGCACTAATATCTAAATTACAGAGTAGTTGCCTTTTGCTTTGATATGCTTTGATTCAGAGAATTTTCCGAAGAAGTTCCCTGTTTCCTACACCAAGAAAGGTCTGACTCCCTCAAAATAGTAAAAGATAAAAAAGTAAAAGATAATGGGTTCAATAATTCTTTGTCATATTGCCTTTTAGTCTTATTACCATAAAATTTATTATTTTTTTCTTTAGGAGAATATTTCCTGAGTTCCAGATTTCTTAATTTTTGGAATTCAACTAAACACATTTATTTAGCATTCCTGCTTGGATCAGAGAGTGTAGATAAGTTGTGTATAAGTTGAAGATTGTGTGTGGCCAAGTCTAAAAGCATTTAATAAGTACTTATTGTGTGCCAGGTACTTTTTTAAGGACTAGAGAATATAAAGGGAAAAAAAAGTTTCTGTCCTCAGAAAGCTTACACGCTTGTGAGTTTAAAGCATGTTCTTATAACTTTACTCAGTAGTACTATAAGTACATTTTCTCAGAGGATGGAGAATACTTTTTGATTGGAGAATTTTCAGATTTAATTCTGAATCCCATTTGATGCTCATTTGTTTGAAGAATATCTAATCTGATTGTATGTTTGCAATCAGAGTTGGTTTTTTTAGAGGACAAAGCCAAAAGAAAAATATAACAATCTGATGCAGGTTCTTTAAAGCAGAGCATAATAATCTTTAAGTTAAATGGTAGACACTAGGAATGGGATGTTGTGAGTGACAGGGATTAACCTTTTAAAAGCACTGAAAAACTTTAAAAAAAACTCTTCTAGAAATCCTTTTGCTACTTTAATGCAATATACTGAATGTAATTTAATTTTCTTTTGATTCAGAATACTGTTATGCATCATGTTTGTCATTATGAATTTCAGTTATCATTGCACTGAAAGCTAAGAAATAGAAAAATCGATAGCTATCCTTCTGAGATGTAGGAGATCAGACTGATTCAATGACCTACCTGGAAATCACTTCCCCTACTCCATTTAGAATAAACACACAGTCAGCTTTCCTCATTTTGTTTCTTTTCTTTTCTTTCTAGTAGCACTAGATAAGTTAATACCTACTAGAGTAGAAATAGGCAGACTTGGCTGAAAAAGAATGATTTGATCTTGACTTAAGTTTTTAAAGGAGATAGACTATGTTCCATAATTAAATTACAAAAACATCTACAAAATTGTTCTGCTGGTTGTTTTCATAAGATAATACCTTTAAGCGTCTATGTCTAACTTCATGAAACCTAAACCAATCTTTAGGAAATGTGTTGCTCAGCCAAAAGCATTTGCTAAGAAAGTCTTTTACATTTTCATTGAGTATTGGACTGGAGAATGGCATGTTGCCTGTTTGTTTCAGTGAAAACCACAAATGACTTATGACTTAAATGTGTCCACATTTTAGTCAGATCTATGATCTATAAAGAACTAGAAGCCCTGGGTAAAAGGGCTGTAGTTTTTATTCATGCCTTTTTATACTGTGAAATTTCTGTGCATGTCCTTCCATTAATATTCCATAGAAGATTAATCCAACGTACTGATGCTTTTTGTTAGTTTTTTTTTTTTTTAACAGTTGATGGGCATCTGGACAATGTTTGGGTGGCTTCAGTCCATGACTTGACCATCTCCTTTTCCTGTCATATAGGTGTAAGCCACTTTTTGTATCTGTTGTTTATAATGTACTCCAATTTCTTTATGTCCATCATAGTCTCTCTACTGCATATTGGATCACCTGCAGTTTTTATTATTGGAGGTTGTGCATCCTGTGATTCATATCCATATGGGGATTACCAGAAGGATATCATTGTTAAAATGAAGATTGAGTTTTTGTTTTGTTTTGTTTTGCTTAGGTTTCAAGTGACTTGCCCAGGGTCACACAACTAGGAAGTGTTAGGTGTCTGAGATCAGATTTGAACTCAAGATGTCCTGAATTCAGGGTTAGTGCTCTAGCCATTGTGCCATCTACCTCTGCGCCATCTACCTCTGCCCCATTAGGTTTCATTTTGGTATGATTAAAAGCCCTAGGAAATTTCCCAGTGCAATCTAAGTCACTCTCTTAACTCTAGTTTTGAACTCAGTCCCAGTCTTCAATCCCAGTCTGAGGGACATCTTAGTGGGTCGTCAATCTAAACTTTGTCATCCATTTGGTTTTTCCTATGTGCACTATTAGATTGTTCTCCTTCAAGTGTTTGGAGATCTCACTGGAGAAAAGTTGTCATTATGAACCTTAAAGCAAAGAATTAGAAATCAAAGCTTAGTCATGTCACACCAGAAAAAAGTCTAGAATCAGTGTTAAAGAATATTTTATATTTTACATACACTATTTTTTTAAAAACCTCATCCATAAAATATTCTTCTGTTCCTCAGTGTGGAATAGACTTATGATCTTCTGTGTCCCAGTTCAACCATTTTTTTTTAGCTTTTGTTTACTTTTTCTCTGCTCTCACCTCCCACCCCCCAACCCCAACTCCCTAACCCCCACCCCCATGCTCTTCAGTTGTATCCAACTATTTGTGACTCCATTTGGGGTTTTCTTAGCATAGACGTTGGAGTGGTTTGTCATTTTCTTCTCCAGCTCATTTTACAGACGTGGAAACTGAGGCAAACAGAGTTAAGGACTTGCCCTAGGTCATACAATTAATATCTAAGATAGGATTTAAATTCAGGTCTTCTTGCACTGTGCTACCTACTTGCCCTGTCTTCACTATTATTTTGTATACTTTTGATATTGTTTTTAACAAATAGTAGAGATTCTGAAAGTACCAGAGAAGAAGTAAAAAAATCTTTAATTTATTCCCTTTAAATTTGAGGAGTGTTTTCTGGTACTATTATAAAATTAAGTGAATTAAATTATTGGTCCATGAAAATGGTTCACTTAGAAATGACTTATAAAGTAGTCAGACACAATATATTGTTAACCATCTGAATAGCATTAAATTTGGTAGAAGGAAAAAAAATCTCAACATAACCAGAAAAATAGCCCAAATCCTCTAAGGATTGTAGGGGCTGCTAGGTGGTGTTGTGGATAGACTGCTGAGTTTGGAGTCAGGACGTCTTCCTGAGTTCAAATATAGCTTCAGACACTTACTAGCTATGTGACCCTGTGTCACTCACTCTTAACCCTGTTTACCTCAGTTTCTTAATCTGTAAAATGAACTGGAGAAGGAAATGGCAAACCAATGAGTGGTAGGCTAAGAAATGTATATCAAAGATGGGTCAGTTTGCTAACGCTCTCATTGGCTCTCCACGGTTTCTTTTTGTCTTTTGGATATGAATTTTATAAATATGTACTTATATTTCAGAAGAATCTATAAGAAAACCATCAAATATTATAATCTTATTTATTCTATGGAGTTGACATATTTTTAGAGGTCTAAGAGAAAATGTAAAAATTTTACTCATGGGATAGTTGAAAACTTTCAGGGGGAAGTAGGTCTTGATCATTGCTTGACTTTTGCTGTCCAGCTGTTGTTGGTTTAATGACTTCAGTGCAGGAGTGTTTTTAGTAGACAGATTACCAGGTAAGTGATTAAGATCAAAGACATATAATAGATGTTAGTTATTTCTGCTCATAGATCTTGGTAAGAATAACTTGATTGAGATTCTTTTGTATACTCTTCCTGAGATTGTATGACTTCATTTGGGTGTTAAGTAGAAAGCTGCTAAACTGGTTTATTTGTGTCAGTTAAGCTGGCTTCTCCTGAGTTACAAATGAAGAAGTCTTCTCTTAAGAGAAGTGGGGAGCCTGAACATCATGGTATGGAGCCCATAAGATGGGATTTGGATGTAAAATGTGCCAGGTCAGCTGGCAGGAAAATTGATGAGGCTGGAACACTAACGTCCCAAGGAGTGATAGCAAAAGGTAATGTGTTAAATGAAGCAGTCATCAATCCCAGGAAGGAGAATAGTGACGAGGCATTCAACAGATCATTGACATTCTATCCTGAGTCAAAGATTTTCTCTTTATTCAGTCTTACTCATTTTCTCACACGTGTTAAACAGGCTTGTTAGGTTGCAGGTGCATATTAAATAAGTGATATGATACAGTTTTGTACAATAAACAAAGAGAAGTTGAGAAAATGCCAGATTGACTGTGAATAGACTAAAGACAGGCCACAGAGGAAGTAAGAAACACTAAACCGGACAATGATAATCATGTTTAAATGTGATTTAATTGTGAACACAAGCTTTCGCAGTAGTAAAAGCAGCAGCTGAGGTTTTTGTAGTTTGGAAATATTAAATAGGTGATTAGAATGAAATGGTTAATGAGATCAAGAAAAGGTTTTTTTTTTTTTTAAAGTTTCAAGATTCTTTGATAGGCAGATCTAAGCATTTAATAAAATTCAAGTTGATGTTGAGTGTGAAAAAGGTTTAATGAATTATTGAAGTTTTCAAAGAAGTTTTCAAGTTTATTCATATTGGTGGAAAAAAATCTTAAAAGTAAGCCCATCCTGGTAAAGTGTGCTAACAGCTAATAAGTAAGAAGTAGTAGAATTGGTAGAAATAGTTTTGGACTTGAAGTTGGGAGAAGTCTGGTTTTGTATCCTGAGTCTTATTATCTGTGGTGATAACTACTTTGAGTCTTGGGATTCTCCTCTGTATGAGGGAGAGAAAAGGGGCAGGGGCAATAATGATACTTTTACTCCTTGTCTCGTAGAATTATTGTGATGGAATCTCTTGATAGTCTCAAAGTGCTATATAAATTGTCATTATTGTAAATTGAATAATAGCATCCTAATTAATCAGTATCTGTGTAGGAGGCAACTAGTTGTCTTGGGGTATAGAACACTGAGCCTGGAATCAGAGTTCAGATTAGAGAACTGTGTGATCCTGAGGAAGTGTCTCAAACTCTATTTGCCTTAATCCACTGAAGAAGAATGGCAGAACTCTCCAATCTGGTCCTTGCGGTCACGAAGAGTCAGGGCTTCAGAGGAGGAAGAGTTCAGATCAGAGAACTGTGTGATCCCGAGGAAGTGTCTCAACTCTATTTGCCTTAATCCACTGAAGAAGAATGGCAGAACTCTCCAATCTGGTCCTTGCGGTCACGAAGAGTCAGGGCTTCAGAGGAGGGCTTAATGGAGGAGATGGGGCTTGCATAGACATAAAAGAAAGGGAGAGTCAATTTAACATGAGTGAAGTGGTGTGTTGTTTAAGGGATACTACGAGAAGCATGTGATCTAAGGCATAGAGTGCTAGTCTTGAGTCTGTATTTAAGCCCTGTCTCTCACACCTTCTGATTGTTTGATCCTGAGTAATGTGCTCACTTGTATTTGTGGAGGAAGTTTTTTCCTCTGGGTCTTTTCTATAGGATGAAATCATGAGCCCAGTTTTTTTATCTGTTGCCTAAAGAAACTGATCTTAAATGTGAAATCTTATCACTTTAATGTATGGGGGGAAAAAAAAGCTTCAAACATCCATTCTGGACAAGGGATGGCTAGATAATAGTTTGTAGGGAAAATATCTAAGGGTGTTAAGAACAGTGAACTTGATACGGATCTGTTGTGTGGTTGGCTGAAAAAAAAGGGCCAATGTAGTCTTGAAATGTATTCATATAGGTATAGTGTCAAGGATTTTGGATGTATTTGTGCCTACCTCTGGGTCCACATTTTAAGAAAGATTTTGGTGAGTTGTAGAGTATCTGGAAAAAGTGGCCAAAGACTTTAAAATCATGTTGTATCATGCTTGTTAAAGTACTTGATGAGAATGTGGCAACTTCTTCAATAATTCTTGAATATGTTTTATGTGAACTCTTTTTCATTTCCTAGTTAATGGTGAAAATTTACTACAAAAACCCCTCAAAACCCTGCTGACTAATTTATTTGTCATTAAATATAAAGGAAGCAAAACAGATAGAAATTGTTCAATTCTTTTCATTTTAAGAAAAAACCTTCAGGCCTAGAAAATGGCATCAGTGCATTTTTCTTTCACCAGAATTCTACAGTGGAAGATAAGATGATGGCTTTTTGAGTATCTTGTGGAGGGGACTCTTTTGCAGATATTGGATTGGACTAGTGGGCTGGAGCGAGGTCTTCCAACTTGGATTCTATGTTCTGAACATAGCAGTAAGTTTGTAATGCAATGGTAAACTATAAAGGTGAAATCCAGGCAGAGAAATTTATATTTGCTCCTGTAGGAAATTGTGAAACTCAAAGGAGTAAATCTAAGCCTTGTCATTTTTAAGAAGTGATAACTTATCCGTGTAACACATAATAAGCACGAATAGGAAAGGTCTCATTTGTTATGAAGAAGCTGCCATCTTTTCCAGTGCAGTGTTTTGAGATGCCTCTAGCTATCTCATTTTTTTGGATTGTCTAAAATAGAAAAGTTTCTGTAGCTAAAAGGCCTTGAAAACAATGCCAGATACATATTAGAAACTTAATGATATTGGTTGACATTGCTAGATTGTCACAATCCACTGTAAGCTGGATTATTAATATTTTTCAATGCCATCTAATTTAATACCAGTATCATTATTATAATGATGAATTATAATAAAAAAGATGTATACTCTGAGGAAATTGTAACACTGGAGTTAGGAAGGAAATTGAATCCAAGCCACTAGTTAGCAATCAGTAGAAGCCTGAAAAACAAATTTCCACAATGCATTGCAGCAGCTAAAATTAACTGAATAGAAATGTTGCTGCAAGAATTTCAGGTATATGCTCAATGTCTAGTTTTATCACCCAGGATAAGGAATAGACCAAGTGAATATAGATTTTTGATTAAAGTTGACAGTAGCAGCCAAGAAGACAGATAATAGAATCATAAATTTAAATAACACATCTACTGGTAGTATTTAAAAATCAACCACTACCAAAACTTTAAAGAAACAACATTTTGGAGGTTTGTCGTGATTTTTTTCTTTGGAGGCCTATTTTAAATAGCATAATAAATATTTAATTGACTTCTCTGGACTTGCCATATGTTAAATAAATTGTTGGACTAGAAAATGGAAGTTACCATCATAGCATGAAAGTATTAGCTCAGTGACATGGGCAGTGGAAATATCTCCTCAGTGAATTATGGTAGAAATAAATAGACAAATTGCATGATTTTGGAATTTTGTATTTTTATGATGATTGAAAGCTAGCTATGGTTGAATGACTCAAGTGGATAGTTCTAATAAAAGAATTCCAGTAGGCAACAGTAATTTTTATTTGCAACTGGACAGGAAGTTCCCAACTTATAAATGAGTTTTGTTCCAGGAATTTTATATCACTTTTTGGATCTCAGATTTTATTTTTTTTCTCTTTGAAATGATGGCATAAATGATAGTTTCCAGGCTAACCCACAGAAATTTAACTGGCAATATAGTTAAAATAATGTACATTTGTAATGAAAAACTGTGGAAAACAATGTTGTTGCTATGAAATAAAACAAAAACAACTGAATGAGAAATAGTTTTGAGTTGCTATTAAATGCTGATGTTTGGTAGAAAACAAAAGGATGAGAAGACTTTTTAGAGATTCTCAAAGGTCTTTTCTACATAATTAAAAAACTGGTGCATTCAATCTCTAATTTCATTTCAAGATCTTTATTTTTATTTTTTTTTGGTTGTGATTGTGTCACAAGCACTACTCTTTGCTTATTGTTCATGAATAGTTGTGTTTTAGGTAGGACCAAAGAATTGGTGAAAGGATTTTTTTTTTGAGCTAACTGGGCATGAATTTAAAAAGAGGGAGGGGGGAAAAGAAGAAGAAGATTACAAATGTGTATGTGTGTCATAAAAATACAAAATTCCAAAAATCATGCAAATGGAGACAGGCAGTTTCCAATATTGGTGAGCAAAAGTGGTACAGTAAATCTAATTACAGCTTGGTTTACTGTTTGGAGTATACATTTTTTAGGCAAATTTTAAAATTTATTTTGAATCTTGAAGGATTCTTTGAACCTTTTTATATCTTCCTATCTAATTAACTCCTTATCAGAGCAACTTTGTTTGGATGTTGGTGGCAGAGTGGTGGGGAGGGAAGTAATGGCCTTGTTCTATTTATTGGATGTTGGTTGATTTTTGTGTCTGGGTAATGCAAACTTGTGTTGCATGGAAATTTTTTATGGAAGCTGAACATATGACATATTAACTACTTGTAATATATGAATTATTCACATATTTTCTAGAAACTTATAATAAGAGATAGAGAGTATATTATTTATTGCATTTGAAAAAAATCTGCTCAACTCAAATTTGTGAGTTTTCTTAATTATTTGGTTATTTTTGGTGGGGACAATGGTATGTTGGACAACCTTATATATCTTTCATTGATTACTTTCCTCCTCTCCCCTTCCTCCCCCCAAATAACTGACCCTTCCTTTGATTATAAACTATAAAGAACTAAACTAAGAGTTATTTTCCTCCTTTATTTTTAAATTTCTACATGTTTCATGTGGAGCAGCTAGATGGTGTTAGGCCTGGAGTGATGAGGAAGATTTTTCTTCCTAAAATCTAGTCTGGCCTTGGACACATAGTGGACAAATTACTTAATTCTCATTCTCTCTCTCTCTCTCTCTCTCTCTCTCTCTCTCTCTCTCTCTCTCTCTCCTTGGTTTCCTCATTTGTAGAATGAGCTGGAGAAGGAAATGACAAGCTATTCCGATATTTCTTCCAAAAGAATCCAAAATACTGAAACAAATAGATAATTTTAATGTAACACTTTGGATACAGAAATTACTCAATAAATATTTGTTGATGCATTAATGCTTGTCAGAACAACCACTAGCTTTAAAAAGACAGTAAATGTGAATAAAGACAAAGAAAGGAACACCAAAAAGTGGCTAATTATTTCTTTATGATGTATTAGTAAATGTCTTTAGCAGTTCCTTTAAAAGCATTTCTCTACAAACATATATAAAAATATTTGCTACATAGATATTTTATGGTTTGCACTAATCCTCATGGGAAGATGACATCCACATGGATTTGGGTTATTTAGCATTTGCCTCCTTGTAAACTATGTAATTACTTCTCTGACTAATATAGGTTAAAAAAAGTAACTGAGTCAAATTCAATTCCAGGAAGTATTTAATTTAGTCTTGGGAGTTTTCCCTTGAAGTATATTTACAAGGATATTTACATTGTGTTTAACACAATGTGATTTCTCTCCCATCAAGCCAGATGGCGTTCTGCAGCCACAGAAGGAAGAATGCTGCAGTTGCACTTTTCAGGTTGCATGTGGTATCAGTTAACATGAACAATGATGTTACCCCCAAGTGCAGTTATTGTGGCACTTTTTAATTGATACTTGCAAATACATGCTGTTACCCTTTAGCTCTGATTTTATCTTGAATCAAAATATGTTAAGAGCGTGTGATAAGAAGATGTCATAAAACTTTTTAGCTACAAACACACACTCTATGTCCTTTCCAATTAAAGTGTAGTAGATTATATGAGTAAGGCAATGATAGAATAATAATTGCTGAAATTAACCATAAAAGTTCCCAGAGTATGTTTCTATATTATGTTGTTGCTTAGAGCCAAAGTCAATCACAATATGGATTTCAGTGGTATATTTTCAGCTTGTTTATTTGCTTGAAAGATTTTGAACCTCTAAAGATAATGGTGGTAGTTAATTCTTCATTGAGAATAATAGCGTGGTATGGTTCACAGGCCACAGTATTTGGAGACAGAAAATGTGAATCTAAATACACTCTATCAGTGTGACCTTAATGTGTCTCTGCTTCAGTTTCCCCATCTATAAAATAGAGGGGTTTGACAAGATTGCCTCTAAGATCTCTTCATTATTTCACTGTTTATAGAAGAAACATTGCATTATGTGACACTAAAGTAAATTCTTAGCAAATAATAATAGAATGGAATACACATGAAAGAGTAGATGACGTGTATATGTATTTATCCAGAAGCTATCTGGAGGAAGAGCCTGTCTTGTGTTTGTCTTTGCTTCTCCATTCCTATGCAAACAATTGATACTTATTAATATTCTAGTTTTACAGGTATGTAAACTGAGGCTTACAGAGGTTATTGTGACAGTAAGCTTCAGAGGGAAGATTTGAGCAGAAACCTTTTTTGATTCCAAGCCCAGGACCCCATTGATGTTGCCATATTGCCTCTCTTGAGATGCTTGATAAAGTCTTAATGAGTTAGACATAATCAAATAAATATGTTCTTATGGCCATTGTTTGAATGAAGGTTAACTGGGTTAAGATACAGTGTTTCTAAAGCAATTATTTTGGCAGGATTACATTTTTAATGCATGACATCATATAGCGGAAAACAGCTATAGGATGTTGGCTATAGAACGACTTCCTTCTATTCAGATTTAAAAGTGTAAAGTAATCTTCCATATTTAAAATATTTGCCAGAAATATTACAAGCCACCTTTCTTAGATTTTCTAAATTCTCAAAATCTATTTAATTCCTTATATGTACTTTCTCATATTGGACTCCAGTCAGAATTAACAAACTCACAGAATCTCAGAGGCCATTTAGCCCAACCTGATCATGACCCTGTTCATCTTTTTCCTGTGTGTCTAGAAAGTTGTCATATAGCCTTTGCTTAAAAGCCTCTTCCCTAGAGGGAAGGAAAGAAAATCTCTTTTCTTTTGTTATTCCTCCTTCCTCCCTCCCTCCCTTTCTCCCTTCCTTCCTCCCTCCCTCTCTTCTCTCTTTCTTTCTCTCTCTCTTTCTTTCTTTCTTTCTTTCTTTCTTTCTTTCTTTCTTTCTTTCTTTCTTTCTTTCTTTCTTTCTCTCTTTCTTTCTCTCTTTCTTTCTCTCTTTCTTTCTCTCTTTCTTTCTCTCTTTCTTCCCCTCTTTCTTCCCCTCTTTCTTCCCCTCTTTCTTCCCCCCTTTCTTCCCCCCTTTCTTTCCGCCTTTCTTCCCCTCTTTCTTCCCCTCTTTCTTCCCCTCTTTCTTCCCCTCTTTCTTCCCCTTTCCCTTCCCCTTTCCCTTTTCCCTTTCCCTTTTCCCTTTCCCTTTTCCCTTTCCCTTTTCCTTTTTCCTTTTCCTTTTCCTTTTCCTTTCCCTTTCCCTTTTCCTTTTCCTTTCCTTTCCTTTCTTTTTCTTTCTTCTAATATTCCATAATTTCAATAGTTACAGTGATTTATGAGAATCTATATATACTAATTTTAGAATGAAGCAATGCGATTTTTTTATTCTAAGCATTATTAGATTTTCTTTTTTTGTTGTTGGTCAGTTTCTGTTCCTGTTAAACCTAACTTTAAAAAGATTTATTTATAGAAGTGTGTCTTACTACCAGGTTGGGATGAATGAAATCTGGGCAACCTGCTTTCACATTATGGGGGTTTAGAGGTGGGGTTTTTTCACAGTGGGAGAGAATGCAGCAGCATTTTGACATGGAGCTGTACCTAGTACTCTCAAGATCAGGAAGGGTGGCTATGATGGGGGGGGGGGGGAGATACATTTCCTACTACCCACTATGGTAGATCCTGAGATCTCTAACCTGTGTAATTCTCATTTACACAAAATAGTGTCAATATCACCATTAACTCAAATTAAAATTTTACTAAATAAAAAACTGTAAGCAAGAATAATCATAACATAACATTGATTCATATTTGAAACATTATAGTTCAGTCATATACTCGATTTATACTCTCTTATCAGTGCAAGAAATATCTCTGGGAGAGAATGAACATATATATATATATATATTTATATATAGATATCTACATATCTATCTATCTATCTATCTATCTATCTATAAACCCATAGGTAGGCACAAGGGTAGAATATACTTCTGTGCCTGGGACAACACACAACTCTGGACTACAGACTACTATGACTGTGTATCAAGTGCAAAGATAAGGATGTTGCTGCTAGCAGCTAGTTGCTCTTTTTCCAGTCCTCAGAGCTCACCTGCTGGTCAGAATTGATTGTTGGCTACTTTTAGGCTGCTAAAAATGTCAAACTCTTTTAGCACATAGCCACTCTTTGCACTGTGAAAGTGTTACCCTCATAAACTTGGAAAACTCCTATAAACTTGTGCAGCCATAATCACAAAATGCACTTTATTACAGGGGCCCTGAGCCACACTCAAGTACATGCCCCTGGTGCTTCTGGTGCCTTTTCTATCGGTTCTGAGATGCTCTCTCTTCTCTTGAGTCCATCCTGGACTTCCAGTGGCTGCAGAGCAGCCACACCTCTGTTTACCTTTTCTTTAGCTCATTTTTTCAGTTGTAGAATTCCAAACAGGCAGCTTTTAAAAGTTAAAAAGCTTTTGATCCATATCTAGGTACACCGTATTATTATTTTATTCTAATCGATTATACTTCTTCAATATTTTAGTTTTTTCTTAATTATTTTCTTTAAAATTTGTCAATATTTTATTTTTGTCAATTCTTTATGTTTATGGATTTTCACCAGTGGCTTTTGTAATTAAATCTTGGGGTGGACATTTTTATAAATAGTTCCAGTATTTGCTTGTGAGTGAACGTGACTATCTTTATAGAATTTATGAACTGGAGTTTAACAAATAACCTGCTGCAGCATGCTGCTTTCAGACAGGTGTAGATGCACAGTTTTCAGGACAAGTAGCTATTTGTTCTCTTTTTGTAAATCTGTATGTATAGAGAGTGCACAAAAGCCCTTTGGTTGTTTTATTTCAGTGTTTTGTCACTCTGATGTTTGGTGCATTTTAATATCCAATTGAGATCCCCGTTTCTTCTTTGGTTCTTTGTAGATTAGGAAAAAAGAATCGTTTTCAAACCTCTGTACTTCTGTTTTTGGGGTTATTAATCAAATAACTTTTTATCCCCCATTTTTATGATAACCAACTACAAATCTTTTAACTTTTCATGTTTTAATGTACAGAGCAATAAAATTTTTTTCTTTCTTTTTTTTTTTTTAATTTAATGGCCTTTTATTTACAGGTTATATGTATGGGTAACTTTACAGCATTGACAATTGCCAAACCAGAGCAATAAAATTACCATTTATTTATTCTTTTACTCACTTATTCAACTGTCTGAGAACTTTCCCTCCTTCCCTCTGATTAGGTAGGTAACATGGTGAGCAGAACATTGGGGCTTGAAGTCAGATCTGAGTTCAGATGTAGCCTTGTTTGGCAAGTCACTTAACCTTGATTGCCTCAGTTTCCTCATCTGTAAAATGGGAACAGTAATAGTACCTGTATCCCAGGATTGCTGTAAGCATCAAATGAAATAACATTCATAAAGTGCTTAAAGACACAGTGCCTGGTACATAATAGGTGCTATGTAAATTCTAGCTATAATTATCTATGACCAATCTATCCATTTAAATATTAATTAATTAATTAATTCATTTATTGATTGATTTAGATAGAGTGGTTATTCTTACCATAGTTGTTTTTGGTAGTTTGCATAAGAAGACATATTTCACTTATATGTGAAAAATAAGATCACAGGAGACCACTTTATCTTAAAGGGGACATATCCATTAACCTTAGCTTGTTTAGGTTTTTCAGCCCCATTTTCCGACTTTTCTCTAGCTGGCTTTATTTGTTGGTGTCTCTCCGATTCAAGTATTAGTAATGTTTTGGGTGATTTTTTTTTTCCTCCGGAGATTCTGATGTAGTGTGATTCATTTCTTTAATCACTGAAACTGCTCTGAATTGGAGGACATTGAACCTCTTCTGTGCTGTGGAAAACAGCCTCATCCTCCATAGTAGCCAACTGTAGAACTAGGACAGTACCTTATGCCCTTACTTTGGTAGTTGGGATTTAATGACTTACTGATGGTATGAGTGATTTAAAATAATAATGACAAAATCTTAGATTTATAAAATCCACTTCTATCCAGGGAGGTGAACGCTCAACAGGAGCCCTCCATTTACTCTCATATCTCAGTAAGATCAAAGATATAAAAATATTACTTAGATGGGAGGAGTAAGGGAAGGAAGGCTGCATTGAAGGAGGCAGTAGTATTGAGGTAGGTAAAATATTGAATTTGAAGTCAGGGAAACTTGGATTAGAATTGCTCTCTAGCATAATAATAGCAACAATAATAACATTTATGTAGTATTTGCTAAACACTTTACAAATATCTCATTTGATCCTCATAGCAACTCTCAGTAGTGGGGCTATTATTGCTCTCATTTTACAGACAGAGAAAGCGAGGCAGACAGAGATTAAGTGATTAAGAGAAAATCACACAGATAATAAGTATCTGAGGCCAGGTTTGAATTCAGGTTTTCTCTGTGTCTCAGTTTCTTCACCCCTAATGGAAATAACAAAAACGCTCATATCACAGCTTGTGAGCATCCTTTGAGACTATGTTTGCAAGTGCTGTTTAAATGTCACCTGCTAATATGATTGCCATAAGAGCATAGATTTGAGCTGCCGGGACCTTACAAATCTTCTTGCCCAACTTGTTTGATTTTAAATCTCTGTCTCTGTGTGGGCAGAGTCCCCATGTGGAGTCCATGCTAAGCCTTTGACAAGGTTTTGGGGCAAATGGCTCCATTCACTAAGGGAGGGTCCTGCACATCCCATTCTAAACAGGTTGGACGGGGGCGGTCAGTGTGAGTTCTCCTTAAGTTCAGAACGTTTTGAAAAGATGACTGGGAATGAGAAATTAGAAGAATGCAATGAGGGCTCCCACTCACCCCCCCCCCCCAACATGTCATCTGCCGTTGTAGAGCACGCGTGGCAGAAGCTGCAGTGGGAGGAGGCTGCTCTGCGGCCAGTTTCAAGGCTGCAGATGCTCCTGTGTATTCTTGCAGCTCCACAGAAGCTGCAGCAAGGTTCCTGACCTGTCCTCCTCCTTGCTGTGTCAGAGACGGATGCACGGCTTCCCAAACACGAGTCCTTCCTAGTGCAGAGAGGTGATAGGAGAGGACAGGGAGCGGACTGGTGATAGGGTTGGGAACCTGTGACTGAGTGCACCTTTGTGTGTCTGGGAGAGATCTTCCTTATAAATAAATCACTTTGCCGTCCTCTCCTCCGGTCGATCTGGTATGGGGAATCTCGGCTGGGGGATGTGAGATCTGAACTGTGATTTGAAGTGGTTATTATAGGTCCCCAAAATGATCCATGAATCCAGGGCAGCTTTATGGGACTCAAACTGAGTACACGTGAGGAAATTCAGGCTCTGAGAAATTATGTGACGTGGCTCAAGGTTTTACTGCAGCTTAGTGGTAGGGCTTAGATCTAGTGTCTTCATCACTAAACCTGGCTGTCTCTGACTTTTGTTTATTTATTTTTAAGAAAAAAAGGTTTATTTTTAGCCCACAGGAAGAAACTACTCATTAGTGTGACAGTCCAAGCAGCCTTGGTAAGTCTGGAAGTGAAGGAACGTTTTTCTTCCCTGTACAACTTTGCAACATGCAGTGTACCTTGGGAAGTATGCTGTTGCATCCAGAAGGTTAGACCCGAGTCAGCCATCACAAGGATTGTTTTTATAAGACAAGTCATAGCAATGTGAAGTCAGTAAGACTTGCCAGCAGTGTTAACATTAGACTAATATTAGTTTTTTCATTTTAATTCTTTTGATTCTGTAGATAAAAAGTATGAGAGAGAAATAATATGGGAATATAGAAATTAAAGCACGCACTGTTGTATTATATCTTATTTTAATTTCCTTGTAGCTTCATATCTGTGTAACTAACATAGGAATTCTAGAAAGATGGCTAATAATTAGCTTTCCAGTTTGTCTGGATCTCCCCTTGGGAGTCATAATCATTAGACAAAAGTCCAGACTTATTTAATGTTGTTTTTCCCCCCCATCTTCAAAGACAGTTTTGGTGTCTTTTAGTCACATCATACTAATAGGCCTTTTTCACTTTGTGTGTGTAGAGCTCACAACAGTGCTGTGAGATAGACCCCGCTTTAAATTCAGAATATTTTTTCTAGTTTTCCCTTCCTGCACCCGCTCTAGGGCCCCATCCTTGCCCTCAGCTATTTCACCAGCAACATCTGCCATTTGGGCCTATGACAGAAGAATCTGCAGAACAGTGTGATCTTCTGAGAAGAAAATTTTTTTCCCCAGAATTCCCCCCCCCCAATATTAATAGATAGTTTTAACTTATATGTGAGAAACAAGATTTAGGTACTTTCTGTCCCTCTGTCTCTCTCACCCCTTATTGAAAAAGTAAGAACCCATTTCACATCATCAGCTTATTTGCTTTGTGACATCTAAAATGCTACTCCCTGCCACGTGTCATTCTCAGAGGTAATAAAAATGTCGTTACTTCTGTAGAATGTAAATATTAAGGCTCGTGTCTAAAGGTCATGATTTAAATTCAAAATGCTCGTAATTCTTTATACTTAAATATTTATTGAGCATTTGTTGGGCATTAGTCCATAGTGAATGAGCCCTGGCGCAGGGCAGATTGGCTTCCTTATGGCAGTGCAGACCTTCAGAAGGAAGCCGTGGCAGTTAAAAGCTTTTGTCCCTCCTGTGCCCTTCTCTATCCCAAGGCTGTGTTCTCTTCAATGAGAAGAAGCCCTGATACCCAGGATGACTACCAAGTCCTGCTCCGTCACCTTGGACAGCACCCAAGATCTCTCTGGGCTTTAACTTCTCATCTGTAAAATAGAAGATAGTGGTGGTAAATATACCATGCTTAAATAGAGACAGTAATACTTTTACTACCCATTGTTGTTGTTGTGAGCTTTATTTAGACAGTGTCTATAAATCATCCAAGTAAGTAGATGCAGTTATTATTATCGTGCTCTTGTGTATGAGGATGTTAGCACTGGGAGACATTTTAGAGGTTATATGGTTTATCCTTTCCTATTTATTGGTGAAGAAGTTGACATGTTGAATTGTGAAGTTCCCATTATAGAGGTTCATCCCCATTACTCTTTGTTGTGATCCCATCTGGGGTTTTCTTAGAAAAGATACTGGAGTGATTTTCCATTTCCTTCTCTATCTCGTTTGACAGATGAGGAAACAGAGGTAAACAGGGTAAAGTGACTTACCGAGGACACACAGCTATTAAGTGTGTGAGGCTGAATATGAACTCAGGAAGATGAATCCTTCTGATTCTAGCTGCCCTAGAGACATAATAGAGTTTTTTTTTTTTTTAATTCACTTCATATTTATGGGGCATGGATTTTTATGTGACCTTGTTATCTCTTCTGTTGGAATATAAGTTCCTTACTAGGACTGTTCCTGGTACAGGATAGAGAATCAATACTTATTGTTTTATTGAAACTAAGATAAAGAACTTCTTTCATTCAAACAAAGCTTTTTGCAATCTGGCACCAAACTGTCTTTCCAGATCCATCTCATATTTTTTTGTTGCCCTTCAGCCAAAATGTTCAACTTGCTATTTCTATTTTTTAAAATAGAATTTTATTTCTTCAGATAGCTACGAAGGCAGTTTTAGACTCATTCACCTTTGCAAAGCTTTGTGTTACAAATTTTTCTCCCTCTGTCCCTCTCTTTCCACTTCCCAAGACAGCAAGCAATCCCATATAGGTTAAGCACGTGCAGTTCTTCTAAACATATTTCCATATTTGTCATGCTGCATAAGAAAAAAACAGATCAAAAGGGGGAAAACCAAGAGAAACAAAAAACCCAAGTAAACAAACAACATAACATCAAACAAGTGAAAATACCATGCTTTGAACCACATTGCCTTCATAGTTTCTCTCTCTGGAGGCAGATGGCACCTTCCATCAAAGTCTATTAGAATTGTTTTGGATCATCTCATTGTTGAAGAGACAAGTCCATTACCAACTTGCTATTCTAGTATGTAGCAGTCCCTCCTCTCCTCTAACCTGTGTAGACACAGGTTTCTCCCTCCCTGCAATGGTGTTACTCATTTTTAGCATTCCCCAGATACTTTTACTGCCTAGCTCAAGGGCCCACTTCTATATGGCACTTTTCCCTCAGACTCCACTGTTAGAGGGACCTAAATCTCAATATAGTTGATGGAATATGCTTTAAGGAGTGATCTTCACCATTAGGAATCAGAAAACTCTTGAGCTACCTCTTAAACCTTGCTTGTGTCTCACCATAAATACTTATGGGAACATTGTCACTTTTCCTAGTTCTCCCTGTACGCTGGTATGAATAGGGAGTGTCACTGATCACATATTAAGAAGTGTCCAGAATTTAATTTTTGTTTAGATCCATGATTTCATCAAGAACCCATGAGGAAACTATTAAAGCAGACAGCCAACTGTCCTGAAGCTTATAGTCTAGGAGACTGCCTGGGGGTACTGAGAGATAAAGTGACTTACTCTGACTCACATAGCCAATGTGTGCCAGGGAGCAGCCTTGAACCATCCTCATCATTCTCTCTCCCAGCTGACTTAATTCAACATGCATGCTGCCTCTCATCCAGAGCCTAGACACTGGTTCAGTGCAACAGGAATTTGTTTAGTGCCTGTTGTGGGCTTGGTGTGACACACAAAAAGAGAAAAAGACAAATGAAATTCTTCAGAACTGTGTTTGCTACAGTTTTGTAGGGTATTCCTTTGGCTTGAGACAGAAAACCTTCCTATCCCCGCTCCCCTTTCTCTCTCTCTCTCTCTCTCTCTCTCTCTCTCTCTCTCTCTCTCTCTCTCTGTTCCTCCCTCCTTCTCTGTGTCTCTCTCTCTTTCTGTGTCTCTCTCTTTCTCTCTGTCTCTCTCTCTTCCCCCTCTCTCCCTCCTTCCCCTTACCCACTTCTGTGTTTATCTTTTAGCTTTCTAAGACCATCCAGGAAAGTCTTTTTAGGCAGAAATTCAAAGAAGGGCCAATAGATGCAGCATATAAAGGGTGTCTGTGGGAGAATGTTTTCTTTATAGCTTGAGAACCAATTCACTTGAAATTCCTAGGAACTCACTGAGAAAATATCTTTCAGAAAGAATCCACTTGGCAAAATATCCTAGGGCCTAAGGCCTTGTTTAGCGGTATTGTTGATTTTCTTTGCATATCAGGTCTTCTTTGCTTCTTTGAAGAGGAACAAGGTGTGTGTGTGTCCAAGCTACTAATTAATATTATACCTTGTTCATCATCAGACTGGTGCTTAGAATAATTTAAAGAGCCCAAAGATGAATTAACTTGGATTGGAATCTCTATTAGAAGAAAAAAGCCTTGTGACCCACAAGACCAATTTAAGAAATAGTAATCTCCCAAAGAGAAAAGAAAAAACAGCTGAAAGTCCCAATAGAAAAGTAAAAAAAAAAATGCCAAAGTTATGTTTACTTCAAATCCAAAAGATGACTTTAATAAGCAGTGATGAACCATATGCTGTGCTAGGTATTAGATATATATAAAACATCAACAAAAAACTCCTATGAAATTGCTCCTGCCCTCATGGAGCTTACATTCTAACCAGGATACAATGTGAACTCAGAAATACACATTATATGCCAAATAAATAGAAAGACATTGGAGATGGAGGAACACTAACAAATGGGGAAATCAAGACAAGGCTCTTGTAGGAATGAATACTTTTTATTAATCTTGAAAGGGGCAAAAGATGAGGAAAAAGCTTTGCATGCAATGTTTTCTTAAAGATAGTAGGAGAGAATGAAAAACCAATAATGGATTGAATCATGTAAATCTGAAAGTTAGAAAAAAAAGCCAAAATGAAGAGAAGGAATTCAGAAGTATTAGCTGTAGTTTTGTTGTACAGTTGTTTTTCAGCTCTTTCAGGCTCTTTGTGACTCCATTTAGGGTTTTCTTGGCAAAGAACAAAACAAAAACAGGAGTGCTTGGCCATTTCCATTTCCAGCTCATTTTACTGATGAAGGTAATTGAGGCTAACTAGGTTAGGGATCTGAGGCCATAGTTGAATTCAGAAAGATGCATCTTCCTGATCCCCAGCCTAGCACTCTATCTACTATACTACCTAGATGTCACTATTGAGGTAATAAGAAATCAAAGATGAAATGTTAGATGGAATGTTCAGTGAGTATGGAAAAGATGAGTAAATCAGGATTAAGAATATTTCTCTGTATTCTAATATATTGTTACAATTTAAAATGATTCACATTCCAAACTTGTTTCTTGAATCTGATATGGGAAGAACTTTTTATTTACTTCTAGAGACTGACAAAATATTCTTTGACTGTAATTTGAAATTTGTGTTGGATAAACAGACTCCTAGGTATCTGAATAATTAGATGCTGTTTTTATTTTTTTTGATAATTAAAATAATCCTAATTGAATCTTCTTGTTGAACATTTTACTACTCAGTGTAGTATTAATATTTAATATTAAAATAAGTTTAACTGATTCCATGTGAATATGCAAAAATAATATGCATTAATTAACATTTGCTATACAAGTGTGCTCAACTTGAAGAGCTAATTGATTAAAAGATGCTAATATAGAGTCCTAACAATTAGAGCTTCTCAAGAGCATCTTGAAGGAAAAGGCAGAAAGAGCTGATTTCTGGCACTGTTTTGTGAGGGGAAGTGTGCGTGCAAGGAGCTCTGAGCTGGTTTGCCTCATGTGTGATCCTGTCAGACGTGGATAATGTGGGCTTGGATAATTACTTAATGATTTATGTCTACATGTTGCTGTATTCTCTCAGTCCAGGGTCTGAGAGTCTATTTCTCACCTTGGTTTTCAGCTCCAATTTGAGGGATGGTGATGGGGTTGACATATGCAGCAGAGACAGAGAGGTTCCATTGAAAGTTCTTGAAGTTCCAGAAATGAACTGGGAGGATTTACTTACGGCCCTAGTGTGAGGTTAGATCCCAGCATATGCAGGGCATGGACCCCCCTACAGTTCATATTTGAGTGTGAACAGGACATCGTACACAGGGACAGTATGAAAATGACAGTTTTCCTTTACAAAATTCTCTCCTGAAGAAAGAGGGAAGCCGACTGAGAAAACTCTATTTGAGTCATTCTGCTTCTTTCATGTGGTCCTGCCGCCAAAGGATATGCTGATGAACATTTAACAATTGTGTTTCCAAAAATACAGGTTACAGTTTAACCTAAAATCTTCATTCTTAACATTTTCTCTATCACCTTCTTAAGCCAAGACCTTCAACAGAAGAATAAACACAGTTCATTATTTGAAATGGTTGTTAATTTCTGAGGTGTAAAAGCTTTCACTGAAGGTTTAACAGTCCTTTCCAGAACTGGTCGGTATTGAATTCAACATGCCCCTGAGTCTTTTTTTTTTTTTTCTTGAGAGAGGAATCAAATAGAACATGAGTTCCCTGCGGGCTGGAACATCTTTATTTTTATCTTTGCAGTTCTGCCATGAGCACTATGTCTGATAAAAAGTGAGTACTTAATTTTAATTTTTTTAAAGATTGGATTTCCCTAACTAGCTCTCCTGGGCTGGAAGTAGAGGGGCTGCTCATGGGCCCAATCACACTATTCATCAAAGTGGGGGCTTTGCCTCTCTTTAGGTGATTTGATGGCTTCCTAACTCCAGGGGCTGAATTTAGTAATGCTGAATTTTCTGCAGACACCTGATTGGCCTGGACTAGACCTTTGTGGTTCAGAACACTTGAGCTCAAAGTAACTGATAGCCTCAATTCCCCTTACCATCACATTTGACTTAATGCTTCTTGAATTGAATGGAATTGAACATATCTCAGAAGAATCAATTCCAACCCAAGCCTAAACAGTTAGGGAAGTGGTAAGATAGAATGAGTGAACTAGAGAAAGTACTTTATGTGAATTTACGCTCTACTAAGTGCTAGCAATATAAGTTTAAAAAACAAAACAAAAATAGTCTTCACTCTCAGGAAGCTAATAGTCTACATAGGATAAAGAGGGCAGAAATACAGTAATCTGGTAATACAGGCTGGATTTTGATGAAAGGCATAATCTAGTACCATGAAATGGGAAAGAATCAACCCAACACTTCATTTTCTGAAGAGATTGGAAACAATTAAGGATTCTCTATGGGGAAGATGGCCATTCAGCCGAGTTCAAGAAGGAAGTAAAATATTATGAGAGCTCTGCTTGTGAAGGGAGTTTGCCTCCCCAGTTTTATATAAATCATACAGACTAGTGCCTGTCAGGAGGATCCTCTTGGAATGGATGAAACTTTTTCCATGACAAGTTCCTGGGACACAGTGATTGCCAGAGGAATTTGTACCAGGGTGGTATAAAATAAACAAAAATTTAAAACCCCAACACTATGTTAATAACATAATAGATATAGGGTTGGAAGGGAAACTTTGCTTATCTAGACCAACCCCTCCATTTGATAGAAGTTGGTAGAGAGGTTTAGTGACTTGGTAAGGATCACATAGTCAGGAAGTAAAAGAATCTCTAATTCCAATTTTTAGCAATTGGAAAAAAAATCCTGGGGGGTTTGGAGGCTCAGTGAGTCAATTTTGCAATATGTAGGGAAAGAGCTACTATGATCTGGACTACATTAAGGGAGACAGCAAAAGATCAATGTTCTATGATATTCAAACCTATCCTATAGCTCGATGATGATGTTCAGTTCTGATCATCACATTTTAGGAAGGGCACAGACTAAAACTAGAGAATTCTGCAGAGATGAAGCAGGATGGTCAGAGGACACAACCTCATGAGAAATAAGGATGGGTTGAAGGAATGGACTATTTCGTCTGACTTCTACTTCTGTATGATGTTGGGTAAATTGTCTAACCTTCTAAAATGAAGGCATTGGATTAGAAGTCTCAGATGTCTATTCCAGATCTAAATATTCCTTTTCTTTAATCTAATAATGGTTAGCACCTATATAAGCGTTTTAAAGTTTGCAAATTGTTTCACATATTTTATCCCTTTTGATCCTCCCAACATTACTGTGAGGTGGATGCTATTATTATCATCATTTTTCAGGTAGGTCACATGAATCTCAGAGAAGTTAAGTGAGCTGTCCAGAGTCACACAGCCATTAAGTGATCATGGCAGCATTTGAACTCAGCTCTTAACTCCAAGTGCAGCCATTGAGCTGTTTCATCATAACTCTCTTAAAGTATTTGATAGACTCTCACATAGAAGGGAGATTGTATTATTATTATTATGACCAGAGAATGCAGTGGAGAACAGTTGAGGAAGTTGCAAAGAAACACATTTAGTTGGGTTAGGAAACACTTGGTGATGGAGGCTGTCCAGAAGAGAGCTGGGCTGCTTTGGAAATGAGTGCAGGTTGGTGGCAGGATGGGTAAGGAGCCACGTCTGGAAGCAGGAAGCCTCATCTTTGTGAATTCAGATTTGTCTGCAGACATTTACTAGCTCTATGACCCTGGACAGGTCATTTTAATCGTCCCATTTGCCTCAGTTTCTCCATCTGTAAAATGAGCTGGAGAAGGAAGTGGCAAACCATCTTTGCCAGGAATGCCCTAAATGGGGTCAAGAAGAATCGGATGTGACTGTAAATGCCTGAACGACCACAAGAATGGGTTCCCCATCCCTAAAGATGCTCAAGCAAAGGCAAGATCACCTTTTGTTGGATATACCACAGAAAGAATTATTGGGGTGTGGTATAGGTTGCACCAGGTCCCTTCCTTTCAACTCCACCATGTTGTTTTTAAAAAGCTTTTCATTTTCAAAACATTCATGGATAATTTTTCGACATTGACCTTTGCATAGCCTTGTTTCAGATTTTCCCTTTCTTCCTCCCATCCCCTCTCCCAGATGGCAAGCACATACTATTCTAAAAAAAAGGAAAAAAACCCTACAAACTGAATGCAATGCATTAAAATGCTATACAAATGCAATCCCATTACTCCCTGTTCGTGGCTTGTGTGTGTCCAGGATTTCCGTTTCTAACACCAAACACAAGGTTTTGAACCCACTCCACTGAGAGATGAAAAGAAGGCACGATTTCTTTGAAACTCTCTTTAATTCCAATATCTGCAGAACTTAAGAGGAAAGAAATGAAATGGAGGAAATTGCCATCGGAGGAGAGAGGGCATGTGGGATTCTCCCTGGTGCCGAAAAACCCTTTTAGAGTGGGTCGGGTTTCAGTGTTTACAGTGATCTTTCAAGTATTGCAGTCGGAGGCAACAGCTTCAGCTTTGAGCGGGTCGGGGTAGTGGATGCCGCATTGGGTGAGATTTCCTGTGAACCGAAATAAAAAATTCAGCGAGGCCTTCTTTGTCTTTAGCAGACCTGATGGTGGGAACATGTATGATATTTGAAAAAAAAATGTATTTTATTTTTTAAAAAGAAGTGTTCTTATTGGACTTAGTTTTTTAACCCCTATTGCCTTCCTAATACATTGGGGAGCAGAGGAGAGAGCCCTGACATTGGATTCAAATTCCAACCTTGACCCCTTACAGGATCAACTTGGGTAAGAGGCTTAACCTCCTTGAAACTCAGTTTTCTCATCTATAAGATTATAGCAATTGGATTAAATGGATCCAATTTTAAACCTTTGATTCTACAACCAGCATATGTGTTGGTTGTGAGAAATATGCTTAATTCCCATTTGGAAAAGAAACAAGTGAGTTAGTAATCTCGGTGCTAGTGGTAGATATTTCTGTGGATAGATTTGCTTTCCTTCTGTTTTTGTGACCACATGATTTCACACCTGTTGCAACTGTTGCTTTTCTTATGTGAGTCACATACGTTAAATTTTAGTGCTGACAGATGTCTCAGAGAAAAGCTCTTTAACAAAGATGTATGGTGGGGAATTCTGGTTTTATCTGTTGGTTTATGGACTCATGACAAATTTATAAAGCAACTTCTTCCAGAGGTATCCAGAGCAATCTTAGGGACCATAGCTACCTGTTATATTGGTTCTTTCGGGGACTCTTTGAGCTTATTCCCGTGGGAGATGACATTTTGCTAATGTTCACAAAGGGAAATGCCACAAAGTTTGTAATTTGGGAAGGTGTTATTCCTTTGATTTGGATTTCTTTTGCACTTGAGAGTTAGGTAGCTTCATGCTTCTACTACTTCAAAGCACTCCATGGAAAATTGAAGGATTATAATGGCAAGGACTCTGGTTTTAAAAAGATATGAAAGTGGACACCTGAACACTTTACTGCCCTTCTAAATAGAACAGAAATTTTTGTTTAGAATTAACTCAGAATAAAAAGGACTTCACACTAAGTTGGTAGACCACTTCTATGCCTTCCCTCCATTCTCATGTCTCTCTGCCATTGTAGCTTCCTTTCTGAAAGGGGTTTTCTTTAAATGAAAGGTAACTTGGATGCTACCGACCAATTGATGCTTCTTGCTTTTGTGGGTTTCTTTTTTAAAGTTGTCTCTAATTCAAAATGTTGCATGATAGGTAGGCTTGAGCAAAAAACAAAACAAAACCAACCAAACAAACAAACACCCTATTGGAGAAAGGGGGAAGTTAAAAAAATGTGCCTTCCATTCTACCAAGTATATTTAGGCAATTAAATAAATGTCTGTTGCCTTTTCTGTGTTTCTCTTGTGCATCTGTTCCTTATTTATAAATAACTGAATGCAGCATCTACATATTTTATCCATTTGGGAATCTTTCAATGCCCTTATCTCTTATTAATGCTGCGCTCCATAAAGTTAGAGCTTTCAGAAGTATTTTCACTATGCAGATACCTGTTGTTAAATAATCATAGTAATTAAGTCTTGGTCAGCATTGGAGATTTGGGAAGTCTCTTATAAGTGCCTGTGGCTGATAGAATTGAATATTCTAAAGGCATTCTAGAGTATTTGACTTTGAAATAATTAGATTTTATTATTAGCTTCTAGTAGTGTCTGCAAGTTTGTGGCTATTTAGTTGGTCTACTTCTCATCTAGGAATTGCCTGAAAGCATGAACGTTTCATGTATGTGATCTTCAGTGCTGTGTCCGTGGCATTTATTGGAAGTGTTTTTGGAAGCATGGGTGTTAATCATATCTCAAAGAGCAAGGTTTAAAATAGGTTTTAGGTTTCCCTGCCTGAATTCTGGGCAAACGAAGCTGGGTAGAGATGGGTCATGTATCTGTATGTGTCTGTGTATAAACATGTTTGTGACATAGTGGGAAGACTATGATACTTGGAATTAATACTTGGGTCTGAATCCCACAAGATACCACCATGTGACCACAGGCAAGTTAACATTTGCTCAAAGTTAGGACTTAGTTCAGTGTCTAATTACTTGTATCTGAGTCGTACCAAACCTCCCAAATGCATTAATCAGGAAGTAAACTTTTTTTAAGACTTCAAAATACAAAATAAAGGACCAGATCAAAGGTATTGGACTAGACAGTTCACATGGACTCTTCCTTGCAGTTTCACTTTAAATTTTTTTTAACTTACTGAGTTTCAGTTACTTTGAAAAATTAATGTATGTGTTTATACTAAAAGGTTGTTGTAATGAAGTTTGAAGTGCCACAAAAATGTTGATCATTTTTTATTTTATATGTAAATTCTGTAGTCCTGATGCAGTCTTGGCAAATATACATGTGTATATACAAATCATATAGTGTTTGTTTGGTTACAAATATATAAATATATGGATGTATTCTACTTGAAGCTCTCCAGAAACTTTCTTGGTGGCTTCTGTGGTTTGGGGAGGTGAACCCTGAGTTTTAGAGTATTATGCCAGTGGAATAAAAAACAGGGCCATCAAGAGGACTGTTGTTAGAGTCTACTATTTGTCCAAAGACCAGTTTTTCTAGCTGACCCTTATCACTAGTGAGTTGGTTACAAAATGATGATTTTTTTATTTTTATTTTTTTAGCAACTCAAGACCATTTACTTTGGGAGGGTGTTGTGATTTATATTGTCATGAAAATAGTTTTGACTTCACAGACTCCCTTAAAGGTTCTAAGAGATCTCCAGAGATGCATGGAGCACACTTTAAGATCCACTACTATGGAATATGATGTAGCATGTAAATGATGATTTAAGGGAGGAAACACATTAGGATGGACTCTCTGGCACTCTTCCAGGCTTAGCTCCAATGTTTGCAATCTTACAAGGAATCTCTTGATCATCTTAATAATGTTTAGTGTACTTATCTATTTTGCTAGTTGCATCTCCTCAACATAATGTCATTTGCATGAAAGTAAAAGTTTTTTCCCTTTGCAGCCTTGCACAGGGCTCTTCCCCTAGTGGGGATTTAATAAACAATTGAATCGACTTGTGTTTCCCAGTCTTTGTAAAAATCAATGGTTCTTTATGAAGTGCCTCCTATCTACTAGGTACTAAGAATACAGATAGAGAGATGCACTGGCCTCTGCTTTCAAATATTTATATTCTATTGGGAGAAACAACATGTACACATGGAAGTAGGTGGGAAATATATAGAAAGTTACACAAAAACTAGTTTTTCGGAGGTCTGGGCAAGACTAGCAAGTACCGGAGTAGGAATGTTCTCATGCAGGAAGGAGGATGCCCGATTTGAAAGAAGCTGGAGATTCTAACGGGCAGAAGTGAGGAGGCAGGAAGCCAGTCTTTGTGCAGGAGATGGTGACAGGTGTGGAAAATGGATGGGACTATAGAATGCAGGAGGGGAGTAATGTGGGATAAGGCTGGAAAGGGAGACTGAGCCAGGTGGAAAAGGGTTTTAAATGCCAACCTGAGGGTATTCAGGGAACGGGCTTAGCAAAGGATCATTGTGAGATCCAAGGGATATTATGTCATCTTTGTAACTTTCCCCTTCGTTGGAAAATGCCAGTTGGAGGTGGTACAGTGAGTGGTGACCAGTCTGGCTTGAGTCCCCTTTCATGAAAGAGAGAATTAGGCTTGTGGTGGATGGATTAGGGAATGATCACCGATGCTAAGGTCATTGATTTGGTCTTTGCAGCAGGCTGGCAAACCATCTGTTCTCTGAATTAAAATCAATACTAAAAGGAGAAGGAAGAGCAAGTCTCACTGGTGGCTTCTGAGCCCTCTGTGACTAGCAGCAGCAACTATACACAGAAATGAATTTTCCTTAAGGGGAAAGGAGTTAGAGCTGTGGTAGCTGATGGTCAAACTGCATCCAAGGCAACGAGGAAAAAACAGCCTTTTAACCATATGGACTTGCAGTACTCTTGGAGACACTGGAATCCATCCAGATCGTCCTCCACCAGAGGGAAGAAAAGAATCATTGTTCACCGGGCTTCCGAATTGGGGAAATTGTGCAACTCTGCTATTCTGGCCTCCTGGGATGTTACAGAAGGTTCATTGTCAACTTTCCAAATCAGATCCAGCAAGGGATTACAATTCCGATTATCAAGAGTTATCCTTGTTGGGTTATAGACAATTTTTGGACTGAAATTTTAGCTCTTCATATTTTAAAAGAAGATGTGTGAGTAAGGTGTTTGGTACATAGCTAGCTACCTGATGTAAAGCTTTCCTAATTCTACTGAAGTTGAAGGAAATTTTTTTGTCAGTATTAGATGGAATAACGAATGTATTCTGATGGCAGTTTAGTATAATGTCTGTCTTCCTCTGTATACTGCTTCTTTCCATTTGGCATTTATAAAGGAGTTATGATATGCTAAATGCTGGAGATACAAAGAAAAGGGGAGAAAATAGCCCCTTGTTCTCTTCCCCCCTCCTCATGAAGTAGAAAACATGCAAAAAAACAAAAACAAAAACAAAACTATACAGACAGGATTAATTGGGGGTAATTTCAAAGGGGGAGGCTTCATCATTAAATAGGAAGGGGAAAATTATTTTTTTAAAGTAAAACTTGTTTATCTCTTTTAAAAAAGAATTATTTTTATTTTCAGTTCTACATTCTCTTCCTCCCTCCACCCTCTCTCCCATTGAGAAGGCAACATAATACTATATTCATTGTACAAATGTAATTATGCAAAACATTTTAATATTAGTCATGTTATACATTTTAAAAAGCAAGAAAGATAAAGGAAAAAAATGCTTCAGTCTCCACACTGAGTCACAGTTCTCTTCAGGTGGCCAGTATTTTTCATCATGGGTCCTTTGGAATTGTGGTGGATCATTGTTTTATCTGAATAGCTAAGATTTTCACAATTGTTCATCATTTCATCATTGCTATTACTGTGTACAATGATCTCCAGGTTCTACCTAATTTCACTTTGCATCAGTTCATGCAAGTCTTCCCAGGTTTTTCTGAAACCTCTCCCTTCATCATTTTTTTCCTAGCAGTTTCATTCCAAAAGGTAAATCACTCCAGTATCTTTGCCAAGAAAATCCCAAGTGGCATCATGAAGAGACAGAAACTACTCAAATCTCTGAATAACAATTATTCATTACATTCATATATTGTAACATAGTCAGTCATTCCCCAATTGATGGGCTTCAAGAGGGAAAGGATTCTTATTAAAAGTGAAACTTTAGGTGAGACTTGAAAGCAAGGAAAATAAAAAGACAGATATGAACATGAGAGCCATTCCAAGCATGGGGGACCCAGTGAAAACACTCCCAAATTGGGAGAGGGACTCTCATGTGTGAGGAACATTATGAACATGAAAGTACATGACACACAGCAAGGCTTTGACAGTAGCTTTCCTTGAAAATCAGTTTAGTGCCTTAATCTCTCATAGTGAAATGTTTTTAAGAGTTTAGCCTTGAGGCAAAATAAAGTTAAGGGGAAAAATCAATCTATATAGTGTCCACAACACTGTTAAGGGGAAGAAGAATGACCAAAAAGCAATCAAAACTGGGCAATGCAAAATTAGAATGATCAAAGCTCATGTTACTTCCATGCTTGTAATGCAAGTTGTGATCTTTGCTCATACTTTTCAAAGTTGGTTCCCCAGAATCTGTTTATTTCCAGGTAACTACATTTCCAGTTTGAGTTGCTATCAGCAGATAGACAGCATTACCTATATGTGCTATGTTCTCATGATCTCACCAGCTTTCATGGGGGTAAATAGGCTCTAGCTTGTTTTCAAATTTGCTGGATCTATTTCTTCATTTGTTTAAAATATTTTAAAACATTTAAATACATTTAAATATAACAAGTAGGTTTTCATTGTTTCCTTTGAGATTCTTGACCTCTTACCCTCTAGATGAATGTTGTTATTTTTTTTTCCCTAGCCCTAGAAAGTAGTCTTGTGGTAGTTTGATTGGTATGATACTTATTTAGATAGTATTGCCATTTTTATTATATTGGCTCACCTTACCCATGAGTGAGTAATATTTCTCGAATTGGATCTGTTTTTATAAGAAATAGATTTTAAAGTTCTATTTACAAGATTCTCTATCCTAGGTATATATGTTGGAAAGAAATGTATTCTTTCCTTTACTAAACTTTTTACTTTCTTTCACATTTCTTTTGCCCCAAAGAGGCAAAACCTATTTTGTTCCTACCAACTTGCTAGTTCTGCTTTATTGCATTTTGCATATGACTTCATGGTTCCACATGAGGTTTTTTTTTTGGGGGGGGGGAGAATGGTTTTTTTTTGTTTGTTTTTTGGTTACAACAAAACCTACATTTCTTTTTTTCTTCAATGGTATTTTATTTTTTCCAAATATATTGTAAAGATAGTTTTCAGTATTAATTTTCTATAAGACTTTGTGTTCCAATTTTTTCTCCCTCCTTTGCTTACCTCCCCTTCCCCTAGATAGCAAGCAATCTGATATAATCTACATTTCTAATACTTGAAAGTAGTGAGACTTCAGTTGACAAGTGTGTGGAAGTTTTGTTTCACCTGAATGAATCCTAGCACTATTAAATTACTCCAGAGGATAGATGGAACCATTTTGGTATTGGCCCATACCCTACAATAACCTCCTGTTTCTAGCATTTTGCTTGCCATATGGGTGCTGGCTTCCAGTAGAGAAAGAATAGGACAAATAAAGTAAGCTATGGTCACTATAAACAAGGGAAATGGAGGAAGTCAATTTGAAAGATCCTCTTGATATGTGACAACAATACTTTTGTAATTTATTGATCAGCTTTTCCTATTTTTGCAGTTGGTCATGTTTCCTCTGTTTTGTTTAAGTCAAATTGCTCTGAGAGAGTAAGGGATCCTTCCCTCTGTGACATTTCCTAGAAGAAAGTGACTGAAGTCAAGCTTGTGATTTTCATGTCAAGCAACTAAACAGAAAGAGAGAGGAAGGGAAAGAAAAAAAGGAGAGGAGGAGGAGAGGGGGGAGAGAGGAAGGGAAGAGGAAAGGGAAGGGAAAGAGGGAGGGAGACAGAGAGTCCTATACTCCTTCCTTAAATCCTATAATTCAGAACCAGAGTTAGGAATTAGTGTCTCTTCATTTAGTTGCATCTATTTCATTCCAAATTGAGATGGGAATTAGTGTCTCTTCTTTTAATTGTATCTATCTCATACCATACTGAGAAGTAGCTTTAGTTGAGAAATAAGTCTTTTCTATGTTTACAAAATGCAAATTGAAGAACCCAGACTAAAGGGATTGAAAGAGATGGCTTAGAAAGAGCAACTTTAAGTTCTAAAAGATTTTTTCATATAGACAGTGTCCAAGTGGGGTAATTCAGTGGTGTTGTGGATAAAATCACTGGTCCTGGAATCAAGATCTGAGTTTAAATTTTGCCACAGATACTTTGTAGCTGAGTGAACCCTGGCCCAATCACTTAGTATCAGTTTCCTTATCTATATAGTGAGGGTAAGAATATCACCTACTACCCAGAATTGTTGTGAGGATCAAATAAGACTATTTGTCAAGTGTTTTGCAAATTTAATATATGTTATAAATACTAACTGTTGCTGCTGTTATTTTTCTGTTGTTACACTATCCTCACCCTACCACCACCACTACTTCTATTGCTACTGCTGCTAGTTGGAAGGGACCTTGGTGCATCCATTCCATCATTTAAATTCATATTTTAGTACGTCTTACCAGAAAAAAAAAGAGTAGGCTACACACACAAATAATTATTCATACATATCAAGATAGCTATAGGAAAAAAAATCTATGTATCTATTTTCTATATCCCTTTTTAATGCCCATATTCTTTGTATTTATCTAATATCTATATTCATTCATATCTTTCTCTATCTGCATCTATCCATCTATCTGTCTATTCTAATTCTTCCCTCTGATTATTTGTCTGTTTATCCTGTTTCTTTCTCCTGTCTGTCCTTCCATTCATCTGTCCATCCATCCATCCGTATGTCTGTCTATCTATCTGTCTGTCTGTCTAACATTGGGCCTAGGATGTCCCTGGTATAGGGAATTCTCTGAGTGTATACTTCCTCTACAGATCCTGATGAGCAAATTTTCTATAACTTAGAGCTGTAGGTAGTTACCCAATAGTGGTCCTACCATTCAGATATGTAATGGGCAAGTCTCTTTTTGCCTCAGTGGCTGGTCCTCTGTCCACTTCTACACTCTGCCCCTGAAATGAGTGGACATACATCCTGTTTTTAAGGAATCACCAATGACATTAGAAATCCATATTCTTTTTATAATAGAATGAAGCCCTTTCCTTGATTACTGTAGGGCCTTTTAAAGAGGAGGATTGCGTGGAGCAGTAGGAGGGAGGAAGAGGAGGAGAAAGAGAAGGAGGAGAGGAGAGGGAGAATACATTTTGATTGTTTTCTCTTTTGATTACAGGGGTATGTGTAGGTATTTAAGTTATACTTATTATTAACAAAGGGCCCACTTAACTTTGAACCTGTACCAATATTTGTGCAAAAGGTTTAAATACTTGATATTGAGGTTTTGGCCACAGCAAAATCAATTTAAGTGTATTATTATAATAAAGTGTAAATAATGTGTTTTTTATTAAAACAACATTAGAGGTAAGCCTTCTGTTCTCTTAAATATTACGCAGATGCTGCTTTCTGTTTTACTACAGTGTAATATGGATCCTTATCTCTTTTTTTAGGGATCATCAAGAGGACAGATGACTCAGTGGAGATAATTTTGCTTGTAGCCTTTTTTTTTTTTTTTTTTTTTAATAGGGTGCCTTAGCTCAGTGATGTACTTTTCCCAATCTCAGAAAATTTCACTGTAATTGAAAACAAAACTAAGCACTATTATTTGACCAATTATTTTAAGAACTCTTCTTTCCTTTTAGGTTTTTCAGGTTTCCCAGCCAAGTTAAATTTCATAAAGCCAAGAGAGAAAGGAAAGGAACACTTTGATATGTTGGCTTGCAAGTCAGGCTGACTTATAATTCCTAACTAGAACAGTTTTATCTTTTTATAGTTTGCTAAAAAGCTTTGCTCAGTTAAAAATCTAGACCTTCACTCCTTCATGAGCCACTTTTTGATGGACATAAATTCCCCGCTTCCATTCTGCACGGCCGCTCTCACATCAGTGCAGGGGAAGTCTTTACATCTCTCTGGGAAATGCTTTTTGTCTTTCTTTTTGCTTTCCAAAGATTTGGTGTCAGTAGTTGAAGTCCAAGGCAGAGTTTGCATTACTGAAATGATGTCATTGCTATATTTTAAGGAGGTTTAGAATCTTTTTCCCATTAGGGGTATAACAAAAACTGGAATTCCAAAATTCAATATGTGCAAAATGGAACTCATTTTCCTCTAAACCCTTTCCCCCTCCTACCTTCCAAAACCATTTTCCTAGGAGTCATCTTAGGCTCTTCACCTTCTCTCGCTCCTCCACGTGTAATTTGTTGCCAAGACTTTTTTTTTTATTTTTGCAATATTTCATCACCTCTTGCCTTGATTATAGCAATAGCTCATGGTCTTCCTGCTTCAAGTTTCTCCCCCTGCAATCCATCCTCCATTGAACCATTAAAATGATTTTCCTAAAGCACACCAACCATCCACTCCCTTACTCAATAGATTCCAGGGCTCCTTATTGCTTCCAGGATCAAGTATAAAATGTCCTTTTTTCATCATTCAAAGATAAAACTCTAGCCCTTTTTCTATCTTTCTAATCTTCTTATACCTTAACTCCTTGACAATGACTTCTTGGCCATTCCACAGACAGGACATTCTTGATTCCAGGTATTTTTCTCTGGTTATTCTCCATACCAACTTAATTCTTTGGCTTCCTTTAAGACCCAACTAAAATTCCTCTGCTTCCTTGTGAAATTGTTTCAATAAGATCCTGAGGATTACCTGGTGATGAGATGCTGAACTGCCACAGAAACTATTAAGTCAGAGAGAGCCACCTGGGCTGGCTATGTTCTTTAAATACAAGTATATGATTGCCCAAAAGATTATTTTATAGCACATTCATACAAGGGAAGTGCTCACATGGTGGTCAGAAGAAGTGATGTAAGAACTCACTCGAGATATCCAAGGAATTTTAGTATTGACTGTGAGATATGGGAGATTCTGGTCCAGCATGGTGTGTCCTCTAAGAAAAGATTGTATTCCATAAGAAAAGCAGAAACATGGAAACAGAAAGGAATTCCTGCATGAGCTGTGCAAATCCAGAGCCACTTCCACTCTCTGTGTTCTAATTGGATCACTTGTTCCTATCTGTAGAAGAGCCTTCCAAATCTGACTCCACAATTGTTACGTCATTGATCTTCAAAAATAAAGGACGAATAACAACAAAATACTTCCTTTTACAAGAAGCTTTCCCTACTTTCTCTCAATTCCAGTGCCCTGCCTAAATTATTTTGTATTTCCATATATATATATATTCTCAATATCATGTATATAACAATATTTATTTGTATGTTGTCTCATGCATTATATTGTAAACCCCTTGAGAGAAGGGATTGCTTTTTGCCTTTTTTTTAAATATCTCCAGTGCTTACCACACTATCTGGCACATAGTAAGTGATTGATAAATGGTTTTTATAGTAAGTGATTGATAAGTGGTTTTTGAATGATTGATTGAGTTGTTTTACATTTGGGTCTCCTATTCCAAATCATAATTTTGCAAGAAAAAGCCATTTAACCATTTGTTACACAGTTGCGCTAGGAGAAATGCCAGAGTGGGCTGACCATTGCTTCATCTGTCCTGGATTTTGTCTCTCATTCTTTACCTAATATTAATTAGTTAATTCTCCACCCAGTTATCCATTTATCCATCCTTCCATTCATCCATTTCTATTTAAATCTTCCATCCATACATCCTATTTATCCATGTATCCGTTCATCCATCTATTCATTATTTCATCTTATCTAATTTATCTATCTATCTATCTATCTAAATTTCTGTCTGTCTGTCTACGCATCTATCTATCTTGGGCATTTGAAAGCATTGATCCATGGGAAAATGTCCTCAGAACATACTTCAATATTTTAGGGATCCCTTTAGGACAATATTTCCCTGAATAGTCCTGTTATTTTCTTCTCTTTTCCCCTCATTTGCTGTTTTAGATTTTTCTCTTCTTTTTCTATATATATATATATATATATTTCTTAATCGTACAAAAATGCCTTTTTCTTTGTCCCTCAGTTTTCTCTCCTTTATGTGTTACCCATTTTGTATACTATCTAGTTAAGCCCTATATTTTTCTACTTAAGGTAGACCTCCTTTAATGGTTGTTTCACTTATGCAGAGGTCAGATTTTCTAGCAGCCAGACTTTTATAATAATACTACTTTTAACTCAGAAGTGAAAAAGAGCTTTGAAACCCAAAATATGTGCCACAAAACCTATGGATTATCCTGTTACAGGTGAGTGCTTCAGGCCCTTGCTTTGAGCCTGCTGACCTAATCCTTGTCTTACATTATAGAAGACAATAAAGGATAGTCTGTGGACATCAAGAAAGGGAAGCAACTAAGATAGTTTCTTCTTCCAGATAAAGTCATATTAAATTTACTTAATTTTTTTCTATATGTATGTATGTATGTTTGTGTGTGTGTATATGTGTACACATATGCACAATATTATTAATCTGATAGAAAAAGGGAATCCTAGGTCAAGGTAAAAATAAATGTAGTTGAATGAAGGTTCATTATTCAAGAGTTGGAGTTACCTTGGTGGGAAGTGTCTATTGGAATATCGCTGGGGATCTGCCATTGGCTCTCTGATCCTGCCTCTCATTCTTAAATTTCTTTTCTGCTTCTGCTTCAAATGGCTTTATATTTACATATTGGATCATGGGGCTGGAGCTAGAGATCATCTAGGACAGCCCACTTTTGGCCAAGAGGCTTACACAGGTAACCTCATGTGGGTAAGAGGGAGAGAAGGTCAGGTATTCAGCCCAGGGCCCTGACTCCAAATCCAGCCCTGTCTTTTCCTTTTCAGAGATTCAAGAGATATGTGTACTTTAATAGAATGTAGATTCCTTGAGGGTACATATTGTCTCTTTCTCTCTCTTTATATCTCTCTACATTGCCTTGAACATGAACATTGAATGAATTACACTCATTTCTCATAAGCTTGATTGCCTGATTTCCCAGTACATAGAAGATTAGAAGCACCCCAAATGGTGGTGGGGATTGGAGATGGAGTTACTTCTGCTAGAGGTAGGCATATTGAAAGCAGCAAATAGTGATAACTGACAGCAGGGCTAAATATAGAAATATAAATAGCAGACAAAAGAATTCACACCTGCAAGGGGCCAGTTAGCAGAAGGCAGAACAGCTCTAGGCAGCATCAATAGACCCTGAGAGTTTTATTGTAACAGACATAACACATATAATAGCTCATGTTCTGAATTGACACAAGTCATCAATAAGTTAAATTGCATTCAGTATAATTTGTTTAATATGATAGAAAAATGTAATACATTTTAGAGGAATTTCCATTAAAAGAGGATAAAATTTTTGACACTTAAAGGGCAGGCTTTTATGTGGAAAATTCTCTGATATCAATTACCATATTCTCTAAAGACACTGAATAAAGGTCTTATTGTATGTTTTAGCTTTTGTGTTCCATCCACCTTGTCCATTATCTCAGTCTTCACCATCACCATAAACATCATCACCTTTCTTCAATATTTTAGAGATTTGGGATTGGATTGGTGGTCAGGTTTGCCATTCTTAGCATTGATTGCAAACCTTCTCTGACTTGGTCAGTGATTTTTTAAAAAAAGCTTTTATGAAGGAATATATATTTTAAAAGTAAAGTAAGAGCAAACATAAAAACTCTCCTCCCTTCTGTCTCTCTAGCCTCCAACCTCCGCTACCCTGGTCTCTGGAGAGGAGAGAGGATTAAATTCCCAATTTAGCAAAGTTCCTATATAGAATAAATCCCATCAAATTCAAGTCACCTGGACCCTCGGACTCTGAACTTCCCTCCTGGGCTGGAGATAACCTCCATGGGCCAATCTGATGGGTTCCAAGGCCCCCACGACAGGAGACATCCCTTGGCTAGGAATACATTCTCCACCTAGAACTGAAAAAGACAAAAGTAGACCAAAACTTCAAGCCTATTTCTTGGAGATATCCTGTCTAAAAGGAGAGGAAGGAGAGTTGTCCCTTTTCTCCATTTTATTCTGCATAGCATCTCTGCCATGAGTAACCAAGACTTTTCCCAGTGTCTTCCCACAATCTCTTCCACATAAAAAGAGAGTGGCTAAAAAGTGGTCATCTAGTGGCCAACTTTCTGGTTAGTTAGAGGCCCTACTAATTTAGCTGGGTTTGTCCTTGAGTGGCATCTGTCCAATTCACAGCCATACAAATCCCCTAATAAGGGACCTGTCATAGATTTTGCTCTCCTGTGACAGCTTTGCTTAACTTCTCAATTAAGCATTAGGTGAGGGACTTTATAGTAATAGAATTAAATCTATTTACATTAATTTAACACTTTTTAGTTGTGAGAAAATATCCTACTTGATCTTTGCAACCACCCTCTGAGGTATGTAGGTAATTCAAGTATTATCTCCATCTTCTAGATGACAAAATTGTTACTTGTCTAAGTCACACAGCAAGTAAGAGGATTCAGTCCAGATCTCCTTTTTAATAGGAACCTCCCCCCCCTCTCTCTCTCCCTCTCCTTCCCTCCCTCCCTCCCTCTCTCCTTTCCTCCCTCCCTCTCTCCTTCCCTCCCTCCCCCTTTTTCTCCTCCATTCTCTGTCTCTCTCATCTCTGTCTTTCTCTGTCTCTCCCTCTCCCATTTTCTCTCTTTCTCTCATCTCCTCCCCCCTTCCTTTCCTTTCTCCCTCTCTTTGTCTCCCCTGCCCCCCTTATTATCACTCTGAGATCGCTAAAATGGACACAGGAAATCTAAACAACAGCTAGCTGTCATTTATGAAACATTTTACCATTTGTAATCTCGTTTGACTCTTACAACAATCCTGGGAAGAAGGTTCTTTTCTTATCCTCATTTTATAGATGAGGAAACAGACTGAAAGAAATAGGGTGACTTGCCTAGAGTCATACAGCTTGTAAGCAGCTGAGGTGAGTTTTGAACCCCCCCACACTTCCCTAATTTCAATTTTAGTGTCTTATTTGCTGCAGTGATGAGCTACTTCCGAAGAAGCTAACCTCTATTCTTTTTCTTCCTTTGGGAATATGACCAAATGATGTTTCATTGGAGGAATCCTGATAATCTTTGCTGTCTAATGAAAGGATCCCCTGCATCCCCAGAGTTGAATGAATTCAATTTCAACACATATTTAAATGTTTGGTGCTAGAAAAACAAGGACAATGACAAGAATAACGACTGCTTTCAAAGAGCTTACATTCTGCTCAGAGCTGCCAACACACCATAGCTACATAGCTATTTAAGTGTAATACCCAGAAGTTTAATGCATATTGGATCAAAAGACTAAAAAATACATAAAACTGAATTTAGTTTTAGAACAAAAATTTAGAATTTAGATACTTCCAAAAAAGTCTTCAGATTTAATTTAATGCAGCAAAGATGAACTATGTATGGAATTTTGCTTATGACAGTATATCTCCTCATAGTGATGAAGAGAGGGCCATAAAGATGTTTTTAAAATAAAAGGTTGCTTAGGAACAAATTGATATGAAAGTACAGAGTGTGGAAATTCATTAATTTATTTAACGAGTGTTTAGTTAGTACCATCTAAATAATTTTTCAGTGTAGTGCTTCATCATGGTGAAGAGGGAACCTTTGGTTGGTAAGAGCTATGAGCTTGGAGTTGCACCCTCCAGCAGGAGAGCTGTATCCTTGGAGTTGCACACTTCAACAAGAGATCTATAACCTTGGAATTGTACAATCCAGCAAGAGATCTATGACCTTGGAGTTGCACACTCCAGCAGGAGATCTATGACCTTGGAGTTGCACATTCTAGTAGGGGAGCTATGACCTTGGAGTTGCACACTCCAGCAGGAGATCTTGGAGTTACATACTTTATTAGGAGAGCTAAGACCTTGGAGTTGTACACTCTAGTAGGGGAGCTATGATCTTGGAGTTGCACACTCTAGTAGGGGAGCTATGACCTTGGGAGTTGCACACTCCAGCAGGAGATCTTGGAGTTGCACATTCTATTAGGAGAGCTATGATCTTGGAGTTGTACACTGCAGCACGACTTCCCAATCTGAAAGGATTCCAGGCATGTGTCTGGCATCTCCTACATCTGTTGTTTGAGGACCAGCCTGGCTAAGTAGTGAAAGCTCATTGCTAGTGGGTGGCCATTGGTGATGAATATTTTGATTATATCTACTTTCATCAATCACCTAGTAATCCATGTCACTCAGCATTTAATAAGCACACCTCTTCCCTTGCCAAAGCTTTGCCTCTGGCATTACCTTCCATTTGTGTCTCTCTTTCAGAATGTACATTTTTGAGGACAGGGGCTGTTGTTACCTTTCTTTGCATTCTCAGGTCTTAGCCTAGTACCTGGACAGAGTAAATACTTAATAGATGATTGTTGATTGACTGCTGGGCTCTAGGGACACAAAAATAAAATCAAGACCTTCCCTGCTCTCAGGGAGCTTTGTATTCCATTAGTGTTTTGTGTCATTCGGCAGTTCAATTGTGTAACCTTCCAGCTCTTCTGAAATTGAAACTCATCCAGTCAGGTTGCCAGAATTGGAAATGGTTCCTCTGTGTAAAGAGGCATTTTATTTTAATTTACTTTATTTTATTCTGTTATAGTGGGAAGGAGGAAGGAGACAAGTACCATGAGAATTGGTTTTGGAATCAGGAAGATCTGAGTTCAAGGCCTGCTTTGTTGCACATAGGCTCTGTGATCCTGAGCTAGTTACTTAATTTTTTATGCTCCAGCCTACCTCATTTAAAATTCTTTTAAGTTGTATGGGATTTATTGATCTGCACTGATAGAATGAAATTTCTCATTGGAAATTCCCTTGAGTAGTAGAATTTAGGGATATGCACAGAAAAAGCGTGTTACACAACTGATTGCTAATCCAAGAAAGCTGCCCTCCTTTTCCTTGTTCCTCCTGGGGAGGGGAAGATGACTTTATTTCTAGTTAGTATCAATTGCATATCAAGCCCTGTCCTGTAGAGGCCACTATAAAAGTATTAGATTTGCCATCTTTTTTTTTTTTTCCTCCCCTTTCCCCCCATCATGCAGTACTGAAGTTGTCCTGCCTGTGACTTGGCACATTTTCCCCTGCTCTAAAATAGAGTAACCTTTCATTTTTGAGCTTCATGCACAACCTAGAATCCTACAAAACTCAACACCCGCCATCTCACTTCACATTCATAATGTTATAGGGGCACTTACCTCCCTCAGTCCCCCTGTTTCAGATGCTGCACCTCTAAGTCTGAGGAGAGGTGTCTGGAGGTTGTGAGGTCCGTAGTTGACATCCAGCCCCCAGGCACTCAATGGTGCACAGAGACACACACATTTTCTGTAGTTCTTGCAGACTGACTGGTGGAAGTGCAAACTTTGACTTCCAAAGGACCTTAGATGATTGCCTAATGGAATTTGTCCATCAGGACACTTATTGGCTTCCTTTAGTGCTTTTAAAAAAATTGAATTGGGCCTGATTAGTTGCATCCCCTAGATTAAATGATTTTTTTAAACTCTCCCCTGCCCCCCACCCTTATGAAATCACCATTATCTTTATTTTGGCTCCCATTCCTGCATTCTGGAGAGACACCACTGCGTTGCAAATCAATATCTTTCTGAAGAGACAGTGTGTTGTAAATTGCCTAGACAGCATATGCACAGTTACCCTGGCTGCAATGCTGCAGAGCCCGGCTAGGCTTCCTTCCTGGGAACTCCACAGGCAAGTCCATCCTATTAAAGAAGAAAAAAAATTAAGTTTTTAGGAAAGGGACGATTGCAACGAGAAAGCCCGTTAGATAGACAGATAGGGTTTCCTTTGTGTTTGTCTCGTTCTTTTTTTTCACGTCCAGTCCACCGAGACTAACCTGTCTTGAGGGATTTCTGGTTTTTTCCTGCTTCCCCCCTCTCGGTTGTAGTACAGCCGTACCATTTCAGCTTGCTAGTGCAGAAAGATGTGAATTCAGTTGCTGAATGAGCCTGGCCTGACTGCAAACACATTGCTAGAGACATGTTAAAGAGTTGCAGGTGAATCTAGCTTGATCCAGAAAACAGCAAAACGGTAAGACAGAGCTTGTTTGGGATAGAGCAACATTTTTTTTTTTTTTTTAAATAATGGAGCATCTCTCCTAGCCTGCATCCAGACTATGAAGCAGCACTAACAACTTGAAAAGGGTTCATTTTGTGCATGTCATTTTTTTCTTCTCCTTTTTTTTTTAACAGAAAAAAAAAACCAACCCATAGCTTGATGCATGTGGTATTTAAACCTGTAATCTGACATGATGCTCCACACATCTGAGAGACGAAGGCTTAAGGCTCCCTAGGATATCCCTTGTAGTTTGTAAACATCAGCATCATGATCAGATGCGGAAGAGGCTTAAGGAATGTATCTCTTTCCTATAGCTGAACCTTATTTGTCTTGAAACTAGCCTTATTCATTACAGCCTAGGGAGATGCCATGGATGATTTTTGCTGGGGTATGCTTGGCTGCGTGCCCTCTGGGACAAGTAAGTGAAGGATGGGAGACCCCTTTTTCATCAGGGTAAACTGATGTCCCCGATTTCAGCCTGATCTGATCCGACTGGAATAAATATCTCTAGTACGTTAGGGATTTTTGGACGTCCCTTCCCCCCTCCCTTTTTGGGGGCATATGTACATATTGGAGTGTACCTGCTTGAGGTGTGTGCTGCATTACAGAGGTCAGTAGGTAGGTATTTTTACATCATTACACCTGTGGTAGCTCTCTGAAATATTAGTTGCTAATGTAGCTCTCCTGGAAATTGCTGAGACCTAGTAGAGTGCTAGCATTCAGAATGTTCATGGAGTACTCCAGCATGTGGGAGATCTGGGGGAAATGGATTTGCTGCTCCAGAAAGACTTTTATCTGGTCTCCGAGGAGGTAAAAATGGAAAGTTGGGAGTGGGTGCCTTAATTGGGAGGGGGCTCGAATTCTTGCCTCCTTGTTAATTAGTAAAGGGTGCTGTGTATTGATGGAAGAGGAAGGGCTTCAGTTAATTGTATTATAGTACAATCTTAAGTGGGACTAGGAGATGTTAGTTTATATAAGGGTTGGTTAATTGCAGCAGTGCAGAGGACATAGTCATATCTTGTACATATTAGGGCTTTCAGCATTTGAGTTTTGCCCTAGAAGAGAGGATGCTTTGATAATGCTCACTAAACCATAAACAGTAATGCAAGTCAGTGTAATTGTGGGTGTAGAAGCTGAATAGTAGTTGCAGAAAACAGTAACTTCATCCTCTAACATGGTGAGCTTATAAGGCTGTTAGCTTTGTGAAACTTAAAGAATTGAAGAAAGAAAAAAAATAACTTGCTTATGTAACAAATGAATTAATAAAAAAAAACTTACAACTTATTTTTTTTTTGGGGGGGGGAGAAAATCTTCAAATATGTTCTAGCTACCTGATTTGCTAGAGATGATGTTTTATTCCCAGTTCAAATGGCTATTAACATGCTTTCTCCAGGAGCGATAGCTTTTTGGGGGTGGGGACTTGGGGGGTGGGATTTCAAATGTTTTTGTGAGAATAAAGATGGAGAAAAATAGCATATCCTGTCCTGGATTTCATTTTGCCCAGTTTGTATAAAAAAGAAAATAACTTTGTTTCTATTTAGGAGATGATGCACCCTATGTTTATGGTTTCTTTTACTGTCAGAGAAGTGATATGTATGAGCTATTTTTATTTCTACTTTCACCTTGTTTTAAATGTGAGATTTTTCCAGTCTTGGCCTTCTGGTGACGGATTTGTACCTTGTCAAAAAAAGAAGTAACTGAAGAGTCCTGTTTTTTAGGACAGCAAACTAGCAGGGGGGTGGTTTTTTAGGTTTTGCTTTTAAAAATCAGTTATTTATTAAAAATATTTAAGTAGCTTCTCTGTACAAGGTAGGCACTGAGCTACATGCTATGGGAGACATGGAGGTAAATTAGACTTATTCTCAGTCTTGATGGACCTCAGAGAGGAAATTTTCAGCTTTCCCCCAATTATTGTGTTACTTTTTCTGATGAGTCACTAAGTCAATGCTTCCATGATTTTTTACTTTTCCTATCAAGGGTATCTGTTTCCTATCTACAGTGGTTGTTTTCAGAGAACTTTTTATACACACACACACACACACACACACACACATGGTAGAAATTGTGGGAAGACATTAATAAGAAGGAAAAGAATGTTTTGAACTAGGAATAAGAAAAAAAGTTGACATTTTAAAATTTTATACAGAGATGAGAAGAAATCATTCTTCCCTTCTTCTAACCCTCTCTCCTTTTTTTCCTTGGTGAATATCACTCCTAAATTAAGGTCCTAAAATAACTAAAAGTTAGGAGCCATTAAGAAATAGAAATTAGTTTTTTTTTTTTTTTAAACTTTCTATAGGGTTTCAGGTAGACTAATGAATAAGGACTTCATTAATGTAATTAACTTAAGAGGACAGGCTGCATCAATTTTTCTTTGGGCTTTTTCTTTTTCTTTTTTGGGGGGGGAGTTGAGGGAATTGATCAGGATAATTAGGCTACTTTTGCATTTCCATATAGAAGCTAGAATTTTCAAATTAGAAAGGACCTCTCCACCTGTATAGAAACCCCTTGGTGACATCCCTGACACGTTGTCATTCTGTCTTTGCTTGAACACTTCGGGTGACAGGAGCACACATTCATAAGGCAACCCTTTTCATTTTTGAGCAGCTTGCTTGTTTAGCCCGTCAGTTTTCTGGGGAGCTACTTCCTCTTTGCTGAAATATTCATCAGGAAGCTGAAGGGTGCATTTTTTGGTCCTGTTCCTCCTTTTATTCAAGTCTCTCCTCTTTCTTTCACCCTTTATGGGCAGGTGATGATGACAGTGGGGTCCTCTTCTTCCCCTAAAGAGTTCCCCAGGACTTTGGAGTTGGAGGAGAACTTAAAAATGTCATCCAACTCTAGCAGCTTCTTCCCTAAGGGTTAGGAAATTGAGGGCTTGTCCAATGTCACTTGTCCAAGGGAGCTTAACCAGATTGGTGTTCTTCCTCCAGGGGATGAGAATTTCTTCCATAATAAGACATTCAAGGACCCCAGTAGAGTCACTTGCCTTAATTTAAGACCTAAGAAATGGTAGAGGTTATGAGGGTAATGGCATATTAAACAGTTTTCCATTTGGTGAGGTAAGCTTAGCTTCATCAATAGCTTGTTCCTGCTCGAATTTCTTCCTGGTATTACTGTTCTTAAATCTAGCTGGTTTTCTGGCAGAGGATCATTTTCACAAAGCCCAGATTAGAGACTCCAAGGCTTATTGTCCATTTGTTTTCAGCAGTTTTTAAAATCCTGAGACTGAGTCAGTGAACAAGGCTTTGTGGATGCCCACAGGACATTGTGCTAGAGACTTGAGCATCATTTCTATAGAGGATGAAAATAATCTTATGGTAATGTGAGGTGCTTATATCTTCCTCTCTAACTCACTATCCTTCATAGAGAAGCAGCCAGGCAGAGTGGATAGGACACTCACTGGACTTGAGTTAGAATTTTGTCTTAGACTCTGATTAACTGGGTGACTTGAAGTAAATCATTTCAGCTTTCCATGTCAACGTTCCCTCCTCTGTTCCATCAGATGTTCTCTGAGGTGTTTTGCAGCTTTAAATCTAAGATCCTCAGATCATTGCTTAGTCCTGGGTCTTCAGGTCTCTCTGTTTACTTGAGTTGGTTATAGGGATGTCTGGATCAAATTGTTACGTGATATTGGTGGGGTGGGGTGGGGCAGGTAGAGAGTTACTTTGCCCAAACGGAGGGAATCAGAGGGAAGTTAGTTTTGGATGAATCTAATTTTAAGGAGAGAAGGAAACTTCTGAGCCATCTCTTCTGAGGACCTTGTGCTTGCCTTTTTTCCATTCCCATCCTGGTAGAAGGAGAAGTCCAAACCTTGACCAACCTTGGCTCTGATTCATATACCTTGTCTTAATTTGTACTTGGTTCTCTCAGAGGTCCGTGACATCAGGGAGCTGGTGCCATGACATTCAAGTGAACTGAATTTGAGGGAGAAGCATTGTGCAAAGTCACCTGCCTCCCTTTCCCCTCCAGAACCATCTGGGTCTAGAGGCAGAATGGAGATCAGGGTGATGGAGATGGCCCCATTCAGTGGGAGACCTGGGCCTTCATTGCTTAAGCCTGGGTAAGAAGTGAGGCAAAGAGTGGTCTCATTTTACCTAATTAAAAAAAAATCAATCTGGGAAGGGAAGACCCTCAGGTTTTATGGCCCAAATGGAAATAATTGCTGTTCACATTCAATCTGAAGCAGTGGGGCCCAAACCGTGATCAACTGGGGCTTGACCCTGGGACCTATTATGTCAGTAAGAGGGTGATTCAGGTTTAAGTCCTTAAGAAAGGAATCTAGTTGGTAAACCCAAAGGTATCCTGGGAAGTTTCAGAATACTGAAAGAATTAAAGCTGGTCATTCTTCCATTGCTAATCCACTCTGACTCCTCCCACCAAGTTCCCTTTGTAGCTCTCAGCTTTGTAACTCCAGGACAGGTTGGGTTTTGATGGGTAGTGAGTGGGTCTCGGTAGATGGCAGACTTTTTAAAGTGCTCTGGGAATCCTGGGCATGTTGATTTAGGACTGGAAGGGGAATCTAAACTAATATATGCAGTCCAGTCCCCTCATTTTGCAAATGAGAAAACTTAAACAAATTTCCCTTGATCAGAGAGACAGCATATGATTTTGAACCCATGTCCTCTGAATACCATTTTAGCCCTCTTTGTGTTGTACCATATTCTGCTGATCAGCTCATATTTATTTACTGAAAATGTGCTTTCAGTGTACATAATTTCTGAGTGTTTGTGACTTTTTTATGAAAAAGATTTTCATGGGAGGCAGAGAGGAGTGTCTTGGGGTATAGTTTGAGGAGTTTATTTGTCCCCACTGTTCATCTTCAAATAATGTTTTGTTAAGTAAGAATAGAATCATTGAATTCTATTGTGGAAGTAAGAATAGAATAGTTGATAGAGAAATACTTCGTGGAAACATTGGATTGTGTTTTCAGATGGCAGATAAACAGCAGGGTAAGGAATCTCACTGTTCTCCTTCATTCCCATTTGAGGGTTCGTTTAGGATTCCCTATCGATTGTCATAGAAAATATTCACACAGCTGGAATTTATGGGACCAGTCAGGACTTTATTAATGGATTGCAGTCAGTTTCATTATTGTTGAGCTTTCAACTCATGATAATAGACAGAAGTGACATTCTAGCATTAAGAGGTTTCCATCCCTCCTCTGCTTCCCCCAGGGACCTTGTTCCCTGGGCTTCTCTTCATAATCTGTGTGCGTGTGTAGTGACCTCTGAGCTTCTGAAAATTTTAAGCACATTGAAAGTCATTCAAATATTGTGCTTTTATGAATTCCTTTGAGGAAACTGTGTTCAAATAAGGGGCCAAGTCTTGAGGCCAGGATAGGAAGAACATCAAATTTTAAATTGTATAACATTAATATTAAAGTTAGTCACTCATTCCTCATCCTAGCATTAATAATAAGTAGAAACTTTATTTTAAAAGATGACTACTTTGGATGGAGAGACTTAAGTTGTATTTGTTTCTATCACCATCTGTTCTTCAGCAAGAAGAGAGTACACAACTTTATTTCTCCTTCAGGGAATGAATTTAAAAATATTTTTAATCTTTATTTTTAAATGCTGTTCATATGGTTACCAGGGGAAAGGATTCATATCCTAATAGATCAATCAGCAACTACAGAAGTAGCTTTCTTTGCAGTTTCCCTGCTTTAATGATACTTTCTGAAGGCTTTATTTTCCGGGGGTGGGGGAGGGGGGAAGGGAATGCTATTTCTCAATGAATATTTGAAAGACAAACATCAAAGGTAGAGATCAACATAATGTGCTACAAAGTGAAAGAGGGTTGCAATGAAATGCAATGAAGGGAAAAAACCAAGCCCCCTCCCTTTATAGTCATCAGATATGAAAGAAATAAGCTTCCTGCAGAAATGGCAGAAATTTGTTTAAAATGTTTGACTATGTTGAACATTAGAAAGTACATACAAGAAGAAGAAATTCTATTGAATGAGCAAATATAATATTTCATCTCAATATTCTGCAATATTATGTTTAACATAGTCTGCTTTATTACTTCACCATGAGAAGTTTAGGAATTTTGGTTGATTTTAGCCAGACTCCACTAACAGGTTATTCTATATATCTCTGTGTCAAGATAAATGTATGATGGGTCTTTCTCCATAGGTGAGCCACAAGATATATGATAATTGAATCTATGGGAGCTGATAAGATTAAGTGAAGAGGGTCTCAATACAGAGCTCTGTGGGACAACTAGGGTTAATGGGAATGACCTTAATGAAAATCCAGCAAAAGAGACTGAAAAGAGGTTGTCAGTTACATAAGAGGAAACTTATGGAGAAATGGTGCCATGAAAACATGGCGAGAAAAGAGATTATGGATTGGTGGTCAAGAAAGAGAAACTAGTTTGAATTGAATGATGAGGTCAAAAGCCTGATTGTAGAGAATTAAGAAGAGAAGAATTTCTGAATTGGTGGTGGGGGTGCCAAAGGTGTGCAAGGTCTTCTTGAAGAGTTTGACTTCAAGATGGATGAGAACTATGGGTCGTTGATGGATCAGCTCACAGTTGTTTGGTTTTTGTTAAAAGGTTGGAGGAAAAGAGATGGCAGCCAAAGAGACATTGAAGGTGAATGAGAGAGTGGGGATGATGGAGGAAGCAATTTTGCAGACAAGATGAGAAGGGATGAGATTAATTGTGCACATAGAAGGAGAAAGATCCTCTTGATAAGGAAGAGGACATTTGGAGTGAAGGTAAAAATAGTGGTAAGAGGGTGTCTGGGAGATGTGAACTGAGGAAGGGAGAAGAGGAAACTCCTAGATAACAACCTCATTTTTTTTTTTTTTTTCCAGTGAAATAGGAGTCAAGGTTCTCAGCTGATGAGAGTAGGGGGAGGAACGGATATGGGAAGCTGAGGAGGACTGAAAAGTTTTGGAAAAGCTCCTGTAGTGATTATGGCAGTAAATCAATCAGGGAAAGGATTGCTTTGGATTCAGGGAAGGTCTAATTGAGATTACACATTATAAATTTGAAGTGGATTTGACCAAAATGGTTACATTCCAGCAGAGTACAAGAGTTAGGAATTAAAGACATAGTATGATTGGATGGTCATGGTAATCTAGGGTTGGATTGGCCAGATAGAATGGTGATAGGATAAAAAAGGCAAGGGATTCAAGAGAAGAGGACATTATAGAGTTAAACTAAGGGGTTAAGATGGGGAAGGACGGAGAGTGTAGCCAGTGTAGGGGTGATAATGATCTTGACCAGAAAGATTGGGTAAGGGAGAGATGTATAAGTTTTCTCTAATGGAGACATATACTGAAAAGTCAGTAGCAAGAAAAACAAAAGAATTTTGTGAAACTCTGAAAATGGCTAGACTGTTTTTAGAATCATCATGCATTCTTAGAGATATGAGTTAGAGGTCAGTGGGAAGGGCAATGGAGAGACTTTAGATGGGCCAATTTTCAAATGATTACAGGGGCAAAAGTAGCTAATTCACATGGTAGGGTAGATCAATGCTACATCAATAATTCCTTTCTGGACTTAGATGAGATTTACTAGTTTCTGTTGCCTGGGTTTGTAAAATAGATAAATGGCCTCAACAAGTGAAACTATCCTGATTAGATAAGACTATGGATGGAGGTACATTTTATTGCTGTTAATGTTTCCCTAGTTTAAACTAGAAGATTACAGTGACTTAAGGATTTGGTCAATTTAATTTTTCTACACTTGGAATCAAAAAGTCAATCTGGGGAAGGCATGTTATATATCCTTTCTTAAGCCCCTGGATGTTTCTGTTGGACAACTGTAGAATTCATTACAATGTCATTCAGGAAAACCTGTGGGTAAAGTTATTATTTATGAAAAAAACACCAGCAGCAACTTATTCCCTTGTCCCAAACCTTGGCAAAATGTGGTTGAAAATTCTCATAATCATTTGGAGGAAAGAATGTAGAAATAAATTATACCTGATGAATATTAAAATGTTCATCCCTTATGCTTTTCAAAGATTCAGAAATGGATTTCTTGGTCTGAAGGGTTTTTCTTCTCTTCTTCAAATGTGCCCCTTAATCCCTCATTTGAATATGCTGTAGAATTCCATTATAATCTGCTCATTATTACATGAATTATCTCAAATCAAATCATACTCTCCAGAATATAACATTCAGAAAAAATTTCATATCACATCCTAGAACACAGGTTGCAGACCTGTCTTCTCCAGCATCATGATTTACAGAGATTGATTTCTATATTTCTGCTTGATTTTGAAAGCATGTGAAATAAGTATTCATTAAAGGACCTTGGAATATTTAGTTTGGAAAAAAAGAATTTTGGGGAGAAATGGTGGTCATCTTCCAAGTTTGTCTTGTGGAAAAGCTCTTCAACTTCTCTCTTGGGGAAAGGAGAACAATTGAAAATTACAGGGAAAGTACAGTCTTGAATTTTATCAGCAAACTTTTATGATTCAGCATGCAGCAAATCAGGTAGATAGGACGAGAAAGAAGAGAGAGAGGGGTCCTGAAAACTCAGAGAACAGTGAGTTACCTAGGAGAAGAAGGTGGTCAGCCGGGATAATAGCAGCTGCAGAAGTCAAGAAGTTGAAAATTGAGAAGCGGTCCTAAATTTGCCAGTTAGTAATTGAAGAAAATAGTTTCAGTTTAATGATGAGGATGGAACCAATCATTTTGAGCATGTTAGCATATTAGTTAGAGGTTCTTAAGGATGAAAGTGACTTGGGCATGTTGGGAAGCATCAGAGAGGGATCCAGTAGACCAGGAAAGATCCCACATTAGAGATAAACACACTTGTCTCTGTAGGCATAGTATGCACAATATACAATATGTACCTCTAATTTTTTTATTATAGCTTTTTATTTACAAAACATATGCATGGGTAGTTTTTCAACATTGACCCTTATAAAACCTTGTTTTCCAACCCTTCCCCTCCTTTCCCCAACATCCTTCCCTAGATGGCAGATAGTCCAATACATATTAAATATGTTAAAGTATATATTAAATCCAATATATGTATACATATTTATACTGTTTGTCTTGCTGCACAAGAAAAATCTGATCTAGAAAGAAATAAAATAAAATCCGAGAAGGAAAACAAAAATGAAAGCACACAATAACAGAAAGAGTTGAAATGCTATGTTGGGGTCCACACTCATTTCCCACAGACCTCTCTCTGGGTATAGCTGATTTTCTTCATTACTAAACAATTGGAACTGGTTTGAATCATCTCATTGTTGAAGAGAGCCATGTCCGACAGAGTTGATCATTGTATAATCTTGTTGCCATGTATAATGATCACTTCACTTAGCATCAATTCATGTAGGTCTCTCCAAGCCTCTTTGTATTCATCCTTTTGGTCATTTCTTACAGAACAATAATATTCTATAACATTCATATGCCACAATTTATTCAGCCATTCTCCAATTGATGGGCATCTACTCAATTTCCAGTTTCTAGCCACTACAAAAAAGGCTGCCACAAACATTTTTGCACATGTGGGTCCCTTTCCCTCCTTTAGGATCTCTTTGGGATACAGGACTAGTAGAAACACTGCTGGATCAAAGGGTATGCACAGTTTGATAGCTTCTTGAGCATAGTTCCAAATTGTTCTCTAGAATGGTTGGATTCATTCACAATTCCACTAACAATGTAACAGTGCCCCAGGTTTCCCATATTCCTTCCAATATTCATCATTATCTTTTCCTGTCATCTTAACCAATCTGAGAGGTGTGTAGTGTACCTCTAATTTTATAATCATACAATAAAAATTATGTGAAATAATTTTAGTAACATATATTAGACTTCAGATTGGGGAAAGAGTCTTCTTGATAAGATGGGAGGGGAGGCAATAAAGGGTGCATATAGGATCTTTCCAAAGTAAAGAGGAAAGTTGGAGAAAAGCCCTCATTTTTCAATGAAGTATCACAAGATAAGGTTCTTAGCAGAGAGGCTAGGGCAAGGGAGACATAAAGAGACAAGAAAATGGTGCAGTAGCAGTAGCAGTGATGAGTGTGATAGAGAATCAATTGGGGAAAAACAAAAGGATTGACTGTGTGAAGGGCCCAGTTGAAATGGACTAACAGAAATTTATAGTGGAGTAGCCTCAGTAAAGTTTTATTTTAATTTTGATTTATATTCTGTTTTTTCCCTAATTACATGTGAAAACTTTAATTTTTTTAAAAAAAATCTTTTGAGTTCTAAATTTTATCCCTTTCTCCCTTCTTCCTTCTTCCCCTTCTGAGATGTTAAGCAATCTGATGTGGGTTATTCATGTGCAATCATATCAGACATATTTCCACATTAGTTATTTTGTGGAAGAAAACTTGAATTAAAGGAAAAAAGAAAGAAAATGGAAAATAGCCTGTCTTTACACTTTTGTGATTTCCTTTAGAAATTGGAAGATGATGGAAGGAGCAACGAATGCATTGTTAGGATTTGGCAGAGTGTAATTAATTGTAGGACAATATAAATACAGGACAAATGGTGTTGAGCTGGTCCAAGAAGGAGTTAAGATTGGGTAGGGAGGAGATTGAATAACAGAATAACTGTTATTCTGGAATAACAGACTGCTGGTGATGGAGGATGAAATAGATTTATTAGCAGTGAGGCATAAGGAGAACTGGAAAGAATAAAAGTTATGGTCAAATAAAGAAAATTGAGAGTTCTTGAAAATGGAATTGGAATATTTGTGGATGGTGTCAGTCAAGGGTATGGCCATTTCTTGAGTTTTGGTGGAGGATATTGGAAGGAAAGTGAACATGAATGTTGAAGTCCCCCAGAATGAGGAAGTATATTAGGAGGTAGAGAGGAAGACAATGAGCCAGGCACTGGATTTGTGGAGAAAGGAGGGAGAATGTCATGGGGGTGAGCTTCCATATCCAAGTTTGGATGATGCATTTAGATAGAGCAAATCGGAAATGGAATGAGCTACTTCTCTTCTCTCCCTTCCCCCAGCTAATAGTGTAACCTTTAGAAAATTGCTTTTGAGTTTACTTTGTGTATGTTTCTTCCCCCCCAAATTTATTTTATTTAAAGAAACAGAATAAGAAAAAAGAAAAACAGAAAAGTAATACAAAACAAAATAAAACATAAGAGAACATTGCCATGTGCCCAATAGAACCTTAGGGAGGATTCAAAATATATAACAACATCAGTTCAAGAAAGCATTTTTATTAGTAGAAGAAATTATTTTCACGAGTGTCCATCTTTTCTTTACTTCCTTATACATTGTTCTTTGATTCTCTGTTGCTCATCTTTTTTACTTTATTCCTTTTCCCCCCTTTCATTCCCCTCACGATTTCCAAGTAAGCGATAGTTAAGATATATTTATACATACATATGTAGATATGTACATACACATACACACACACACACATCCCCACACATATACACACATATCTCTTTTCTGCTTCTGTTGCCTCTTTAGTTAAATTCTGTTCCCTAACGTACCTTGCTATTATTTCTCCCCACTCAGGCATCCCTCCTTTGTCTTCTTCCCACACATTTTGCTGCTTCCCTGTTCGCCCATTCTTCCCCCTCCCTTAATTTATTTTTATAGATTTTGGAGGGTGCCTATTTAACCCATTCCTCATGTGAGTAGGTGTTCAGAACTACAAGCCCTCTTCCCCTCAATTCCTGTCCATGTTTCCTTTGTCTGTTCTTCCTCTGTACCTTGTCTCTGCCCCAGTATTTCTTTTGAGCTGCCATATTGTTGATATCAATCTTAAACATATGCTATACATTTCCCATGTTAAAAAAATAAACAATTTATTCATGTTGAGTTCTTTGAAATTGATCTTTTGTTATTGGCTTTTATGTATTAATTTTTCTATTAATTTTGGATTTGGTTGATAGAAAGTCCTGAAAATCTGCAAGCTCATTGAATGTCGGTTTTTTTTTTTGTTCAATATTATAGATAATTTTGCTGGATATGATATTTTTTGATGGCAGGTCTAGCTTTTTTGATTGTTGGTGGATATGATTCCAGGACCTGTGGTCTTTTATTATAGTTGCTGATAAATCTTGTATACTTCTAATTGTAGATCCAGCATATTTGAATTTTTTTCTTTGATCTGAGGATTTTGAAATTTGGAAATAATGTTCCTATGTGTTTTCCACAAAGGATCTTATTGAGTTGGCGATTGATGGATCTTTCTGTTTCTACTTTCCCTTCCTGTTCTATTACTCCAGGATAATTTTCTTGGATTATTTCTTGCTTTATTGTGTCAAGTTCCTTTTTTTGGTCACAATTTTCAGGCAGTACAGTTATTCTTATATTTTCTCTTCTTGATCTGCTCTCCAAATCTGTCATTTTCCTTGTAAGACGTTTCGCATTCTGTTCTATTTTTTTTCATTCTTTATATTATTGTTTTGATATTTGTTAGTCTCTCATAGCTTCTCTGGCTCCCTCTTGCCCCCAACTCTAATTTTCAAAGAGTTATTTTCATGTTTGAGACTCTGTACATCCTTTTCTAGTTGATTAACCTCCCCCCCAATAATATTCTTGTTTTTCTTGGATGGTTTTTATTTTTTGCTTTATTTTTTAATTTTTTTAGTTTTTCCTCAATGTCTTTCATTTGATTTTTATTTATTTTTAGAACCTTGTTTTATTTTATTTTTTTCTGGATTTATAATTTTATTTTATAATTTTTTTATTAAAGCTTTTTATTTTTCAAAACATATGCATGGACAATTCTTTAACATCAGCCCTTGCAAAACCTTATGTTCCAATTTTCCCTCCTTTCCTCCACGCGTTCCCTTGGATGGCAAGTAGTCCAATATATGTTAAACATCTCATTTGATTTTAAAATTCTTTTTTGAGTTTTTTTTATAAAATCTTTCTGGGCAGGGAGCCATTCCACGTTACTTTTTGGGGTAGAAGGCCCCCCCCCTTACTTGTGACCTCCTCTGATGAATCCTGGTCTTCCTTTTCCCTTAGTAAGTTTCAATGTTGGGGTTCTTTGTTGATTTTTTAAAAAATAAGTTATTAGTGTAAGCACCTAATTGTGGTGTGAGGGGATGGTGCTTCAAGCTTCCTTTCAGCTCTCCCCTCAGACGAGAAATCCCAAACCAAGAGCTCCCCTCTCCTGCGAGTGCCCACGGCCAGCAGCGTCCCTGGCCCCCTGCCTTTGCATTCCCAGGGCGCTGGTTCTTTCTTGCCCACAGCCGGGTCTCTGCAGTACACCTTCGCCTGGCTACTCATCAGCGCTGGCTGGGTCTGCCCAGACTGAGATCCACTGATAGTCCGGCAGGTGAAAGTTTCTGTATTCCTGCTGAGGCTCCAGCCAAGCCCGGCTAGCCCGAGGGCTCCCCACTGGGTGTTTCTGGTGGAGCTAGCCCGGAGCTGTTTGCAGTTCAGACAAGTTGATTGCCAGCCTGGAGTTTGTTTCCGGATCTTCTCGGGTACCTGGAGGATTCCTGTTCTGTCCCAAGTCTTGATTTTTCACCAGTCTAAGTTTATCCTGAGGAGCAAATTTGTTGTATTTGTGGGAAATCTGGAGAGCTTGAAACTTACCAACCTACTCCACCATCTTCCCAGAATCCTCCCTCTCCCCTAATATATTTCAATAGAATGCAACATACTTTCTCTCTTGGCTTCTCTCCCTCTTTCCTCTCCACACATTTTCTCTTTCTTTGTATTCCTAGAACCTAACAGTGTTTGACCCATAAATGCTTGTTGCTTGATCGCCTCTGGTGGTAAAGACTTCTAAGTTACTGGAGGTGTTCGGTGTTAAGCTACTTGGTACTTGGATTTGTAGAGAGAATTCCTTCCTTTTGGAGTCTGGCTGAGTAAGACCCTTCCAAATCCCACATATACCTCTCTCTGTGTGCACAATATGCTATGTATGTACATATAATTTTATAATCATGAAAGAAGGAAAAAAAGCAATTAAATGAAATTATTTTAGTAACATACATTAGAATTCAGACTGCTGGGAAAACATCTAAATGTTTCATAATGGAATTAGCAACACAATTATCAAACCTGTAGGAGGTAATCGCTGAAGCTGAATGAGGATTTATAATAAAAATACATTCAGAGCAGCAGCATAAAGGGACATCACATTCTGAAGCCATGCCCATTAGCCCATGGATTCAGGATACGGAGGAGATGAGGTCAGACCCCAAAGAAATAATGTTTCTGAAATGTAAAATCTTTAATTAAAATAAAAGAATGATCCACAGTATTAGAAGTGGTCATAGCAGGTTACCCCAAGAGGAAGTGTGGTTCAGTGGATAGAGCCATCCTCGAAGGCAGGAAGAACTGGGGTCAAGTCTTTGACTTACACTGGCTGTGTGACCCTGGAGAAATCTCCTGGGCTGTTCTCTAACACAGTAAATTATGGTGTTAAGTGTAGATCTGTCTTGGTGAGGGAATTGCCTTACCTGTATGAATGCAATCACAGATAAAATCTCTCTTCCATAATTTTCTATTTCTAGAAATTTATTAGCAGTTTTAGCAATGTTCTGTTCAAAAGAACTAGCTAGTAATAAGTCTCCTCATAGGTTGATAAGAAAGGGAAGTGTTGAGAAGGAAATAAGTATTTTTTATAGTGTCTACTATGTGTCAGACTACTTTGCAAGTAGTTAATTTCATTTCAATCCTCACAATACACCTGGGAGGTGGGTCCTGTTATTATTCGCATTTTAAAGTTGAGAGAACTGAGTCAAACAGATTTAGTGACTTGCCTGAAGTTTCTCAGCTGGTGTCAGTTCAGATTAGAACTCAGTTCTTTCTGACTTCATGACTAGTACTCAATTCCTTAGAATGGTAGTAATATGGTTAGGGTTCTCTTTAGTATAATTTTCTTAATCATTTTTTAAAAATTTTTACATGTATATGTGTGTAGACATACACACAGTTATATGTAATATATACACATACATTTGAATGGTCTTTCATTTTGGTGGTAGATCTTCCTTTATTAAAAAAAATAATCAGTCAACAAGTATTGTGTGTCCACTCTGATTTGACCTTATGCTGAAGGCTATCAGTAGGCAAAAAATTATCATTGGGCATAGTCCCTGTCCTCCTGAGTTTTACATTTTGTTTGGGAGAGACAAAACTAAAACTTATCCAAGTGGCAATAAACAATATGAAGCTACATACTATTAATTTAAACTCTGTTGTTAACTAAAAAAAAATCCCAAGGAGTTCATAGATGAGGTATTTGTGTTGTTTCTGGAAGAATGGGTAGGATTTAGATAAGTCATGGTGTTGAGTCAGCATATGAATGGAGACAAGGTGTTGAGGGACAATGAGTTATGAAGACATCTAGAACAGAGTCTTGCCCATAGCAGGTGCTCAGTCAGTGGGTGGTTGAAGAGGATCACCATTGAGACATAGAGTGGTGGCCATGATTTGGGCAGGAATTGGATTTAATTGAGGCTGAGTTGCACCAAATCATTAGCTTCACTCTTCCTGCGTCATCAAAGACCAATGATAATTCATTAGTCATAGTTTGAAGACAGATGGTCTCAATGAACCAGGCGTGAGAGTCTGAACTTCGAAATGGGGAGCCCTTGGAAGTTTTGTATTCTCTTTTAACAGAGAAGTGACATGGGGAAAATGATGTTTAAAGATGATTAATGATATTAAATTAGATGAGTTAGAAGGTAAAAAAGATTGTGGAGGCTAATAAGTTGTGGGAAGATTCCAGGTGTGAACAACATAGAGGTTTAAGGAGCTGCATCATAGTAATGTTGTAGTAGTAGTAGTAGTAGTAGTAGTAGTAGTAATAGTAGTAGTAGTATGGTGGTGTTGATTCTAGTAGTAGTAGTAATAGTGAGTAATAATAGGAGTGGGGGGTAGTTGTAGTAGTAATGGTAGTGGTAGTATTAATAATAGTATTAAATGGTGGTGGTGGTAGTACTAGTTTAGTAGTGGTAGTAATACTAGTGTTAATAATAGTATTAAGATAATAATAAAAATAGTATTAATAATATTAGTATTATACTAGTGTTAATAGTAGTATTAATAATAGTAGTAATAGTGGTGGGTAGTAGTAGTGGTAGGTGTGGTGCTAGAACTAGTAGTAGTGACAGTGAGTAATAATAGTAGTGGGGGTTATAGTAGTAGTAATGGTAGTGGTAGTATTAATAATAGTATTAATAGTGGTGGTGGCGGTGGTACTAGTTTAGTAGTGGTAGTAGTACTAGTGATAATAGTATTAATATAATAATAAATAGTATTAATATTAGTATTATACTAGTATTAATAATAGTAGTAATAGTGGTAGTAGTAGTGGTGGTGGGTGTGGTGCTAGAAGTAGTAGTGATAGTGAATAGTGGTGGGGGTCATAGTAGTAGTTATGGTAGTGGTAGTAGTAGTAATAGTAGTATTAATTATAATAATAATAATAGTAGTAGTAGTAGTGATAGTAGTAATAGTAGTACTGGTGATAATAGTAGTAGTAGTAATAGTAGTCTTAATTATAGTAGTAGTAGTGATAGTAATAGAAGTAGTAGTAATAACAGTACTGGTGGTATTAGAAGTAGTAATAGTACTGGTGGTAGTAGTAGTAATAATAATAGTACTGGTGATAGTAGTAGTAGTAGTAGTAGTAATAGTAGTATTAATTATAGTAGTAGAGGTTGTGATAGTAGGAGTAGTAATAGTAGTACTGGTGGTAGTAGTAGTAGTAATAATGTTAATTATAGTAGTAGTAGTGATAGTAATAGTAGTAGTAGTAATAATAGTACTGGTGGTAGTAGAAGTAGTAATAGTACTGGTGGCACTAGTAGTAGTAATAATAGTACTGGTGGTGGTAGTAATAGTAGTAGTAGTAGTAGTAATGGTAGTATTAATTATAGTAGTAGTGGTTGTGATAGTAGTAGTAGTAATAGTAGTACTGGTGGTAGTAGTAGTAGTAGTAGTAATAATAATAATAGTACTGGTGGTGGTGGTAGTAGTAGTAATACTGCAGTGGTGGTGGGGATGGTAGTGGCAGTGGTAGTAGTGTTGAGTAGTAATAATAACAGAAATAACTGAAATGTATAGAGCTGTCCAGTTTGTAAAGTAGGTTCTGGGTGTTCTCTTATTTGGTCCTCCCAGTCTCCCCATGAGTAGGTGCTATTACCCCATTTTATGGATAAAAGATATTGCAGCTGTGATAGTCTGAGGTAGAATTCAGGCTCCTCTTCCCGACTCCATTCCCAGCACTCTGGCTCTGGTCATCTGGTTGGGGTAGCAGTGAGAGTGGAGACAAAAAACATAGTTGGAAGGGAAGATTGACAGGAGGGAGTGATGAGGTGGTTGGTAGCTGCAGGGAAGGAAGCCATTGGTGATGACACCACAGTATGGAGTCTGAAGAGGGGTATCTTTGGTGGAGTGGTGATCAGAGAGGCATTCATTTATTCAAGGATATGCTACTGGAAACCTCACAAAGCTATTTAAAAAAGAATGCATTTTAATAATAGAATAGCATCCCAAATTTTTCAAATTATTCTCTTTCAGCAAAGGTTTTACTAATGTTCACTGTTAATTCCCAATAATCTCCCCTACCTCCAAAACGGACTGCGCCTGTTGGCCGCTACTTCTCTGAGAAGAGGAGGAAGGCATGCTTCTCTGACTTAGTTATTACATTCATAGATATATTATTATGTTGATTCCTATCACTAATTAATTCTGATACTTTGTTCTGCTTTGGTTTAATTCATATTGCATCAGTGTGTGCAAATCTTCTTAGGTTTTTCCATATTTTTTATATTCACCCTTTCCCAATTGCATTGCACCCATTTTAATAGCACAGTTGTTCCCTTCAAACTGTTTCCCTGCTAATAGGTATTTATATCTTACCTAGTGCTTTCTGCTTGGACTGTGATTTCAAATCATACTTGGATCTCTTCAACCCCACTTTTTTATTTTTTTACAGGAAGCAGCTTTTTTTTTTTTCTTTTTTGGCTCCCTGGCAGTGCCTCGTTGTCAGTGCCTGTAGATGCCTCATTTCCCATCAGTAAGGGCTTTCCTGTAGAGCTCCCAGATGCTTGGAAATTGAGGAAGGGGGGAATGGCCAATTTCCCGACAAACAGCCTGCTGCATGTGGCACTGTGCTGTGCTTGCAGAGTTCTTCTTGTTCTTGATATATGTTGGTGCAAGCGGCAGCGGTCCATAAAAGAGTGAAGCATGGGGGGGGACCAGGTGTGTTCAGTCAGGAGCCCAAGCACTTCCCGTACTCAGGGTGCAAAAAGTGGCAACATTAGATGTTGCTGGAGTTTATCTTACATATGATGTGGAGGAGAATTAGCAAAATACTTCTGTTTCCATTGGTCCCCACTGGAAGCCAGTAACTCAATGGGTACTCAGTGGGTGGTGCTTTATCATTTTCTGGGCTCTTTCTTGTCCACTAATTCCTTTGAAGTTTGTAAGCAGTCCTGTGGGGTGGACAGTATGGGCATTATAATTAATTCCATTTTCAAGATTGGTGAAATTGAAGCTCAGAGAGATTGAAACTTGTATTTAATGGGCTGGACTGAAGTTTTAACATGAGGAGGATGGGGGAATTCAGGAACACCTTGAAAGACCCAAAACTTTTTTTTTTTAATCCATAAATCAAAGAAAGTAGTAGAATGAACATTTTTATTTCAAAGAAAAAATATACTTCTTGCATCAGTTGGTGCTCCTGGTTTTTCTGGTGTTAAAATATTTAATATTTGAAAGGGTTTCCATGTAGAAAAGAAGGATTACTTCTTTCTTAATAGAGAACAGTGGGGTGGAAGGTACAAAGAGGCGGATTTGGATTTTGCTTCATTCCAAGCTTCCTAACAATTAGAATTGTCCAGTAGCAGGATGGGTTACCCAGGAGAGGGGATGGATTCCTGGTTAACTATAGGACTTTAAACAGAGTTTGGGTGACTGATCACTTATTGCATTGAACGACTTTGGAGATCTTTTATAGGTCTGAGATTTTGTGATAAAAACAAAACAAAACAAAACACAACCTTGATTAGTGTCATATTTGAGCCAGTACTGGTGCTAAACCTGAGTTTTATGTCAACTTAAACTTTCCCATAGGACCATGGGAAAAGATAGAAAGGATGCTTTCTCTCTTACTTAGTTTCCTTCCAGATAAAATAAATTCCTAGAAAAGAGCACTTTCTGCTTTAAAAAAGAAAAGAAAAGAAAAGAAAAGAAAAGAAAGATCTGAGTTCAAATTCAAATTCAGATACTTACTAGCTGTGACTCAGGGTAAGTCACTTAATCTTATTTGCCTCAATTTTCTCATCTCTAAAAATGAGCTGGAGAAGGAAGAAATGGCTAACCACTTCTGTATCTTTGCCAAGAAAACCCCAAAAAGGGTTGGGAAGAATAGGACAAGATTGAAATACAACAGAGGAGGTATAGGGGACAGCATGCTGGATGTGCAATCTGGGAGATGAATTTGAATTCTACTCGCTACCTAAGTACTTCCATGTCACCTAATCTCTCAGAGATGATTGATGATGAGGATGGTAACATTAGTAGAGAGAAGGGTTGTAAAGGGCTATAAAGAAGGAGAGATGGTCAATTCAAATCTCAACAGGTTTAGAAACCACTTCCATTTCCAGTGTTAGTCTTGATTATAATAACAGTAATTTCAAGACAAGTAGGTAAACCCAAGCCCCGAGCCTGCTAAAATGTGTGCCATCAGAAAGTGGTTGATTCTTGGGGACAATTTTTAGTTCAAATGAATTCATTTGAAATGAATGCCAACTTTAGTTGAATTAAGTTGTGCTCTTTCTAGTCTACTGCTGTGAGTTTGGGAGACAGTTGTCTGGTTTCTACATGGCTTGAAGCAAAAAATCGTAGGTCAAACTGTGACTTTTGCAGCCTGAAACACTGTTTGAATTTCTAACAATTCTTACAGGGTTTTGAGCTAGCCAGCCTAATGAATAGACTGCAGTTAATGATGAGTGAACCTCAAAATAATTGGTTCAGATAAGCACCCAGAGGTACTAATATATCTCTGAGCTCATGGGTACTTCTTGGATCTGTTGAATTCATTTAGAAAAAAGAAAAAGGAAAGAACAAAAGTATGTTTTGGCATTTGCAATGCTTTTTATGTGTTTCAAATACCACGAGAGCATGCCTTCTTGTGTAACTTTTTAAAATATCTAAACAGATCAAAGAGATGGGGAAGAATTCAGCAACAGAACCAACACCACAGTGCCTTAAGATCTATTTTACAAATATTGTCTCATTTTATCCTACCAGCACTTCTGGGAGGTAGGTACTATTATCCTCATTTTACAGATGAGAAAACTAAGATAGATAAAGTGACTTGCCCAGAGAGTCACACAGCTTAGGGTTTGAAGCTGAATTTGTACTAAAATCTTTCTGATTATTATAAACTATTATAGGCTAATGCTTTATAATTGCTTTCATATAACTATAGTTTTAATAACTGCTGATGTCTAAAATGTTGGGCATTATCAACTAAGCACGGACACTGTAGCTTTCTCATGCTTATAAATCTTACACATAGATCTGTCAATGACAAAAATGGCAAGAACACCCCACTCCTTATTAATTATTGCCTGATCCTCTTAACTAGACGTTTGCTAAACACTACACAAAGCATTACAGCTAAAAGAAACACATGACATAATCCTTGCCCTCAAGGAAACAGTACTTTGGTTATCAGAGGGAAAAATGCATATGTGAAACAATTAGAGAATATTTACAGCATCCAAATAATGCAAAATATATGTTGCAAGTTGAAAGCAGGGGAGGATTTAGAATAAAGACATAATTAGATTTGGGATAGGATTTCATTAATGCTGATAATGGCAGCTGTAATTTTTCATAATCATAAGTGTTGTAAAGTTTATGAAACACTTGACAACAACCTCATGAAGTGTAATATAAATATCCCAGTCCAAAGAATGACCTCTCTGAGGGCCAGAGAACTTGTGATTTGGTTCAGATGAGCAGCCATGAGATAGGTTATGGCAGCCAGTACAGAACCTGGGCTTCCTGACAACCTGTCTGGCTTTCTTTTTAATAAATCCTTATTGATTGATTGGTTGGTTAATAATATTGGTGGAAGGATTGGAACCAAAACTTTGCCATGGCTGCCAAAGTGGAGACATACAAATCAATGCCTTATAAAAAGTAGAGCATCTGTAGCCATTACATTTCTTCTCTATCTTGTCTTTATTCATTGACACGTGATTTATCTGCCTTGATGAGTTGTTTCAAAGCCCTTCCTTTTTGGAAAATAAGGAAGAGTTCATATGGAAGTTAGGTAGTCATGAATCTATGGGTAGAGTCAAAGTTCTCCTCTTTTTAATCTTTTAAATCAAATCTCTCCCCTCCTCTTCCAAGTTCCTAGTAATGCCACAATACATCCTCCATCTATATTTTCATGAATAGTGCAAATATTGTTTTCCTCTACACAACTAATTCCCATTTTAACTAGATTTAACTAGTTTTCATGATTTAACTTGTCACAGAATTTGGGAACTGGAAACTTTTCTCATCTCACCAAATGACTTATCCATGTGGAAAAACTGCAAATAGGGATGACTTATCTGTCCTAAAATCCCTGCCCAAGTAGATTCAGAACCTGTTTCATTCAAGTTTGCACTTGAGGCTGCTCAATCCTGTCTTGGAGAAGATCTTCAGCAAGTACTTTGAAGCACCAACTATATATCAAGCATTGTACAAAATATCTATGAAGTAAATACAGGGTAATAAGGAGAAGGCACAACTATCTGTGGGGATCAAGAAGGGTCTCATGTAGTGGATGGCTGGGAAACTTTGAAGGAAGTTAGGGATTCCAAGGCGGGGAGGTGAGAAGAAGGAGTGATGTCCCTGCTTTCAAGGGATTTACAACCCACTGGACAGAAGAGACAGATAGTTATGATACAAGGTGTAATAAGAAGTCTTCTGCATGAAAAATTTAAGGAGGCCTGTTGAGCAGGGAAGAATCAGAGAGATGAAGAATGAGGGAAATGGAGGCAGAGGTACCTGATGTGTCCTGAATGGAAGGAAGAGAGTGCAGAGATGGAGATGGGAGGAGGAAAGAGTATCCATCCTAGATCTGGTGGCAAAAGCTCAGAGAAGAAAGAGAGCAGGTGTGAACCGGGGCCATTTGCCTATAATGAGCATGAGAAGGAGAAGTCCTAAGTGTGAGATAGGGCTGGACAAGCCAGGAGGCAGCAAGGTGGCAAGCATAGCGGATGGAATGTTAGACTTGGGCTCAGCAGACCTGAATTCAAACTTTACCTTAAAGACTGACTTGCTGTGACGTACTCCAGGTGTCAGCCGCTCACTTAATGTCTCATTTGTAAAATGGGGAAAATAATAGCCTCTACTCACAAGAATGTTGTGCTGATCATATGAAATAACTTATGAAAAATGCTTTTCAAAACTTTAACTATATAAATGCTACTATTGATATTATGTTGTTATTATTATTGTTATTGTTGTCCAGGTTGGAACATATCAAGGAAAGCCTTGAATGATAGGATCAGGTGAAATTGTTCAACTGTACTGGAATGTTGTCTTTCTACTTTACTATCCCTGATTTTAGATTGTCCCTGCTGATTGAGCCATTAGCCCAAGAACAGAAGCAGTTCCTTATTGCTAAGAACTCTTACCCCTTGTACCCTTATTTTTATTATAAACTTAAACAATTTTATAGGAAAATATGAACCTCCTAAACATTCAACTCCTGACAATTTTCCAACAAAGACATTTAGAATATAATAATATGTTAACTTGTAACTTGTAATTTACTCTAAATCCCTTTCTAGTCCTATAATTTTACATTTGCATAATTACATTTACATTGCATACAGAAATGTTGCACCTTACTTTTTGGGTTTATATTATTTCATATAAGTGGTTTTTTTTTGTGTGTGTGTGATTTCTTTACATTCCTCACATTTGTCATCTTAATGACAAGACAGCATTTTATTCCATTGATACACCAGTGTTAATTTAGCATTCTTTTACTATTGGGCATGTAGGTGGTTCTACTTTGTCCCGTTTCATAGACCATGCAGTTATAAACGTTTTTGAACAAAAGCGACCTTTTTCCTTTTCAGTGCTTTCCTACGTTCTGGGCCTGATGACACAGGAAAAGCTTCTTCTATTGGAAAAGCTATGGTTGGTGACTTGCTCGAGTTCTGAGGTGCAGTAGGGCTAATATTGATTAAGTGAGCACCTAAGTAGAGTGAGCCTTCAGAAATCTCAGGAAGAGAGAGCCAGTTGGGAAAATGGAGCCAGTTAAAGCTTCCATATCAATCCATCTTTATTTTGGGCCTGTTTAGTGAGGTGAGCTTTGTGCTTCCAGTTTGGCCAAAATTTAAAGAGACATTGTCTTTAGGAAGATGACAAAAGAAAAACCCTTCCTAGAAGAATATTCACAATTGTGGGATTATTATGTCAGAGAGTTAGTTTTAAGACTTTTGTTGAGTGTTACTGAGTTGTTTTTCAGAAAGAAACCCACCATTTTGCAATGTCTGTGATTTTCCCCTCCCCTGCCCCCAAAGACATCCAATTTGGTTGGTTTTAGAACGTCTCGGCTTTCTGTCTCAACATCTCATGATGTTACTTCTCCTTATTTGACTTAGAGTTTGAAAAACAGAATGAGTCGACTTAACAAGAACCAACTGCATAAATGACATTTGGCTTCAGTGTTGAGATGATTGATGGATTTTTCTCATTTTGTCCCATCAGCTGAGCTCACAGCCAGACCCCAAAAGTGAGGCAGTGTGTGACAGCATCCAGGTCTCTATAAATGTCATGTCCTTTAAGTATAAAGATGACACTGTGGGGCTACTTCAGAATCCTTTGTCACAATTTATTTTGCAAAATAATAGCAGCCAAAGCCGAAATCTTTCATTTTGAGGGTCTGCCATTCCCCTTGCCCCATCCAAAAAAGCCAAGAATAATAGTGGTTTTGTGAGATTGACTAGAAAGGCAGTGGCTAAAAAGAAATTGGGTATAAAAATTGGGTATAAACAGCTGCATGAACTAGACAACAGTTAATTAATTTCTTGAGTTTTGATAGTGACCTTCCATTTTCTTCTTTCAAATTCTACATTGAAAGTAGTATTTTGATTGCATCATTTTCTTGCCAGGGCTGTAGTGCTCCACTTGAAAATTATGCTAAATTATGTATTACAAACAGCTTATTTATTTCGTCCATTCATTTATTGATATATGCCATGGATTTCATTAATGCTAAGTTTAATCTAGCCATCATTCAAAAGAAATATGATGCTGGGTTAGACAAGTGGTCCAATCCAGTATTATCAGTAACACTATTATCAAGATATATTTGGTGGTTATACAGTTTCCAATGTGATATTGATTTTCATAGATTAAGCACATATTCTGAATATGTCTTCTCTTTTCTTATTGTTCATGGATTTATCTAAAGCCTTTTCCAAACTGTTTTTATTTTTAGCCTTTGCAGATTTTTCATCTTACTTTAGAATATAGGGTGGGGGGAAGCTCAGCAATTGACATAAGGAGCAGATGGCAGAAAAATTGAATGACTTAGCTAAGGTGACACCGTAAGTTGACAGAACCAAAGAATTATTATCTTGAAGTTCATTAACTCTATTCTTACTTATGTCTTATATTTATTGATGGAAAAATAAGTGATCATTTAAATTTAATTACTTTTACATATAAAATTAAAGTGTAACAACATATTTCTGTTAGATTTTCTGTATCATTTCTTGGGAAAAAACAAAGAAACAAGAATTTTGAAAGCAAGGCTCTTGCCAAAGAAACATTAGAAACCAAGCCTTTATGGATAATAATAATGTGGTTGCACATCTGAAGACTGATGAATGAGTTTACTTAACAAATCTATTTTTATTTTTTCTGATAAGTATGCCATTCTGTAGATACCATTTAATTAATTTTTTATACTATTCTGTAAATGATTAAAAAGATTGTCCATTACTGTTGGAGAGAGAACAGCTAAGATTGATGTATCTCTTTAAGGCTTGCCAAAACCCTTTATGAATATTATGAATATTAACTTATCTAATCCTTGTAATAACCTACCTGTGTGGTGAAGTGATATGATTATCCCCATTTTACAGATAAAGAAATTTAGCCTGAGGGTAACCAAGTAACACTTATCCAATGTCACACTATTCTGTAACTTAATAGGTTTAGAGAGTTGTCTAGGACACTTACTGAGGAATTTGTTAACTTGCCCAGGGGCAAATAGCCAGTTTGTATTAAATGAAGGTGTTCAATTGTACATTCTTGGAGGGCAAGGACTTTTTCATTCATCTTTGTATCTCCATTGCCTTGCAGGGGGCCTCACACATAACAGGCACTTAATAAATGCATATTGATTGATTCCTAATTCCTGGCCTGGGACTCTATCCCATTTACTAGGTCATCTCTTTTTATTCTTTTTATTATCTATTGGTCTTATAGAGTTTTAAAAAAGAGAATGTCTCAGCTCTTTTGTGAACTTTGTTCACAATCTTGATCCATCCTGGATCTTTCTGTGGCGTTTTGCATCATGGAGCATCTCCTTCTGGATGACCTGTTATATATCTCCTGTTTCTCTTCCCATCTGTCCAACCGCCCTTTTTAGGCTGCTGGTTTGTTATCCATATCAGACCCACTGTCCGTGGGTGTCCCCTCAGGCTCTGTGCTATCTCTTTTACTCTTGCACTTTCATCAGCTTCAGTGCTTTCAATCATCATCTCTACACAGAAGATTCCCAGACCTGTATTTCTAGTTCTACTCTCTCAGCCATGCTCCAGTTACCCATTTTTAAATGTCTTTGAACATCTAGAACTGGGTCTCCTTTAGGCATTTCAAAGTCGTCCCCAGATAAACTCATGATCTTTCCACTTGAACCTTTCCTCTTTACAAAATCTTGTCCTCCCATTCACCTAGGCTTCTCTTCTTTCTGTGTCACCTTCAGCTCCTGTATCTCCATATATCTAATCTGTTGGCAAATTTTATCATGTCTCCTTCATAAGTAACATTCATATATGTATATTTCCTTCTCTCATGAATATAGCCCCCACTTTTGTGCAGATTCTCATATCTTCTCACTTGGCCTAAAGTTACAGTAGCCTTCTAATCAATCTATTGGCTTCAGGTATCTTTCCAATCCATTCTATCTTCCTATTTTTCTAAAATGTTGGTCTGATCATATTGGTTGTTGATGATCATTCCTCATGCTTGAAGAGGACCAAAGCAACATCACTGTGTTGGGGGCAAGAATGTCCAATATAAACTTGGCAGGTCAGCCACAAAGAATCCATATCTGATCATCTGACTCCTCTAGTCAATGAGCTTCAATGGCTCTATTATTTACAGAATCAAATATAAAATCCTTTCTCTTTCTGTGTACAATAATTTTATACAAATACAATGATGTATCCTTTATCACTTTCATTTTTTTTTATAACCTGGGCCTTTCTGCCTTTCCAGCCTTCTACATCCTCTGTGATCCTATTTGTTGGTTAGGTCAAGTGCTTCACAGAATCCCTTTACATATAGATTAGGCACCATATTGTATCCAAGGAACTACTTGGACACATACTCTTTTAACTTTAAGGCTTTGTTCTGCTTATCTTTTACGTCTCCCATGCTGATATTTTTTTCCCTTGGTGGCATTTGGGGGAGCCACTGAGCCTCAAGTTTCCTTATAGAGTGAATAAAGAGAGTTGATTGGACTCTATCTTCAGAATACTTGTGGATCATAAAAGTCATTTGCTCTGAAATTCAGGTAGATATTTGTGGATTATAAAAGTCATCTGCTCTGGTAGATACTTGTAGATTATAAAAGTTATCTTCTCTGAAATTCAGGTAATTGATAATTTTTAAAAATAATTTAATGACAGTGAAAAGACTTTCTTACTGTTTTGGTCTTATTAGACCTTGTTGAAACAAACTGCATCAGAATGGTAATTGAGGCTTCCCATGAGCCTGTTTTGGTAAATCATTATGCCCAAGTGAATAAGGATGATGTTACAGACGTGAAAGATGCTACTTTTAACTTTCCCAGACTTGAGTATTAAGGTAGGATACTGTCTGAGTCATAGCCTGCTAGACAGGGATCTGTTCCATTCAATAGTGCTTTTCTGATTGGAGGCACCCCCAGTGTAAAGATGTATGCCCTCTTATAGACAGGAGGTGAAAGCTTAGGAGTTCTAGATTGCACCAGCCCATTCTTTTGACTTGTTTTGATGTCTAGGCAAAGAGATAGAGGAAAACTTTGTGCTATCAACTCATCCTCTTCCTGAAGAATGAAACCCAAGACGCATATGAAGGAGAATGGCTGCTTCAAGAAGATTTCTTTAGATATTGAAAACCTGTTACCAGACTCTTTTAAGTGAAATTGATGAGTTAAAAACCCGCTTCATTTACTTAAAAGCTTGACTTCTTTGAAGTGCAGTGTGGAGTTTTCTTTCAACTAAATAAGAGAGTTAATGACAGCAATATAGTGAAGTAATGACTTTTAAAAAGTGTGACCACTTCTTATTTTCTTTTCAATAGATGTGATGACAAAAAGCACCCGTCACCTTTTTAGTGAGCTTTTGATTTCATTTATAGTGACAGATTATTTTAGAGTACTATTAAACCCTTTACAATGATTCTATGTGTATTGGAAAAAATTCTTCTCTTTACAAGTCAGCTTTCATTAGAATAGATATAAGATGCAGACAATCATTTCTCCATTCTCTTCTCTTTTCCTTTTGGTCCTGTGCAGGAACTAAAGCTAATATTTTTTGAATCACAGAGTTTAAATGAGAAGGTGCTTATCTTAAAAAACAAATATAGAACCTAGAAAATTATACCAAATTTCGACTGCGTGTTCTCGAGATTACAGGTTTTTATCTTGGCTGGGAGAATGGCTTTTTAGTTTTTAAATAAGCCTCTTAGACTTGTTCATACCTTATATTTCTGATGTCCTAGGGGAATTTAGAAGGTTTAAGATGATGATGGAAACTTTGAAAATACACATCTTTTGTGTTTGTCTTTATATCAGTAACTACTGGCTAACTGTGCATCCAGATTTGTTATCTTAATTGGTTTCTTCAGCCTCGGTTACAGTTTATGAATACTGCATCTGGGAATGGACCATATAGTAAGAGAATTGCGATAAGCACAGCTTTCAAAGACCAGCTGTTATTTGTTGTTGTTCAGTCGTGACCCGATTTGAGCTTTCCTTGCCAAAGATAGGGGAGTAGTCTGCTATTTCCTTCTGCATTTTACAGATGAGGAAATTGGAACAAGTGGGGTTAAGTGACTTGCTTAGGATCACATAGCTCAGTAAGTATCTGAGGACAGATCTGATGAATCTTCCTAATTCCAGTCCTGGTGGTCTGTCCTCTGTATCACCTGGATGCTCTACAAAGAACAACACCCAACTGCTCAATTTCTGCCATTGTTTGATAGGTATAATGATAGAGCCATTGGTGTCATTGGGATAGGGAATACTAGGAAAGGTAAAAACAATCTCTGAGTTCAAGGATTGTGGTATAATGGAGAGACAACATACAAACATGTGGGTATAAACAAGGTGAGAAAAAGTGGAGATAGTTGAGAAAAAGGGGCAGTGGGAAAGTCTTCTTACAGAAGGGAGGATTTGAAAGGCATCTTGAAGGAAGCCAGAGAGGCCAGGAGGTGATAATGAAGAGGGAGAGCAATGGGAAAGTCTTCTTACAGAAGGGAGGATTTGAAAGGCATCTTGAAGGAAGCCAGAGAGGCCAGGAGGTGATAATGAAGAGGGAGAGCATTCTGAACAGCTGGGACAGACTTATCATTCCCTCAAATGTCATTCCCTTGACATCCTACCCATCTTCATGGGATTCCAGGGTGATATAAAGCTGGAGAAGGCAAGATGTGATGGAACAGGAAAAATTTTAAGGAGCCTTAATTGCCAACCCGAAGACTTTATTTTTATTATAGAAGTAGGTAATAGAGAACCCCTGGAGTTTATTGAGCTAGGGGCACCAGATTTATCCTTTAGGAAAATCCCTTTGATAACCCAGTGAAGGATGGAGTGATATAGAGATAGACTAGAGATAAGGAGAGCAGTGTGGGGACTATTGTAGTTCTAAGAGCACCCATATCTGAAACCAGAGATTCAGCAGTTGAAGTTGAGCTGATATCATTAATTTTAATATTTTTGTTTATTTTGAAGTTTGTTAAGCAGTATTTATATATCTGAAGGATGTGAAGTTTTTCCCCTTTTTAATAGGGAAGCTTCATGCATGCATTGTGGAATAGTGAAACTAAAGAAAGACAACAGAACAAACATTTGTCAAACATTTATTGCTCTTTTCTGTTGCCATTTTTCCTATCTATCTCACTCTCACTTGGCTACAAAGTAGCCTCCCTTAGAAAAATATCTCAATAAAGGACAGCCTGATCTATCTCCTCTTAGATAGAAATGCTTTCTTTTAAAGATAGAATAAAAATAGCTTTTTATTTTTCCAAATACATGCAAAGATAGTTTTCAACATTCACCTTTGCAAAGCCATGTGTTCCAAATTTTTCTCTCTCCCTTCCTCTGCCTTGGACAGCAATCAATCCAGTACAAATTAAGCATGTGCAGTTCTTCTAAACATATTTCCACATTTGTCATTCAGCACAAGAAAATCTGATCCAAAGGAGGAAAAAATGACAAAAAAACCCAGGCAAATAAACAAAAAAAAGATTAAAATGCTATGCTTTGATACACATTCAGTCTCTGTAGTTCTAGTTCCCTCTCTGGATGCAAATGATTTTTTCCATCCCAAGGGTACTGGAATTGCCTTGAATCACCTCATTGTACAGAAGAACCAAGTCTATCACAGTTGATCATCACATAATCTTGTTGTTTCCTGTGTACAATGTTCTCTTGGTTCTGCTCACTTCACTTCACCAGGCTTTTTTGAAATCAGCCTAGTCTTCATTTCATATGGAAGAATAATACTCCATAACATTCATATACCATAATTTATTTAGCCATTCCCCAACTGTTGGACACCCACTCAGTTTTCAGTTTCTTGTCAGTTCCAGATCCTGGAATGACCTAATAGATCCAGTAGAGATCAAAGTTTGATAGCCCTTTGGTCATAGTTCCAAATTGTTCTCCAAAATGGTTGGATCAGTTCAAAACTCCACCAACAATGTATTAGTGTCCCAGTTTTCCCACATCCCCTCCAACATCTATCATTATCTTTTCCTGTCATTTTAACCGATCTGAGAGATATGTAGTGGTACCTCAGAGTTATCTTAATTTGCATTTCTCCAGTTAATAGTGATTTAGAGCATTTTTTTCATGTGTCTAGAAAGGGCTTTAATTTCTTAATCTCAAAATAAATCAATGAATAAAACATTTGTTTAGCTGTTATATGTGCAAAGTGTTGGGAATTCATTTAGAAATATGATAGTCCCTGCTCTCAAGGAGCTCTTGTTCTAATTAGAACATCAGCAAAGGGAGGATTTTAGCTGCAAGTCAGATGGAAAAGCCCCATGATCTTTAGGGTACAGGGAGTAAGCGGATGTTAAGGCTTCTTCTTTAATGTCACTGTTCCTAAGACTTTTTTGGGGGTTGTGTCCCTGGCTTTTCAAGGTACAAGAAGAGATGGAGTTCAAGGCAGCAGTGGAGTTTTGGCTTGAGGAGCACATGGTGCTGCCTTCTTTCCCCTTCCAGGGCTAAGGTGGTCTGCTTGCCTGGTAGGCCCCTCTCCAAACATGTTATTTCCCCAAACATGTATTGGGTACTTAGTATGTGAAAAGAAAGATATGGAAGTACTAAGAGGAAAAAAAGGTAGCCAGTGCTTCAGGGAGTCTACCATTTTAGCAGAATTTCTTAGCTTTTTGTATTTGTTTCAATTTTTCATCCTGTATAATTAGGCTGTATTACTGTTTATCAGGAGGAGGTAATATTTGAAGGCTGTGAATACATTACAATAAGTCAGGGGACATTGATTTAGACTTCCTACTGAATGCTCAGAATCCTGAGTAAATTAATGCCATTTGTCAGGTACCCCATAGATGGTGAATTTTTAGCACTAGGATCTAGAAGAGAATGAATAAGAAAGAAAAACAATGTCCTTAACCTCAAGATTAAAGTTAAACATCATGTTTAGTTTATATGGGAAAACAGTTATTCACTCAAGTCTTACTCGAAGGCCTCCTCGTGGTGTACAAATGCTTCTGAGTTCTCTAAAGTTGTTTCCTAGAATGGGGATGCAGACAGTCAGTCTGCTAGCGTTTATTAAACTTACTATGTGTTGGGCTCTGTGCTAAGTACTGACATATTCTTCCAAAGTGTAAAATCTTCTTTGTGTGGGTCCTGTGTTGGATTATTTGACCCTAGAGCAACAAGGAATTGCTTGCTCATTGTCGTGGTTGCTCTGTAAAGCCTTGACTATCAAGACAAGGTGTTGTATTATTTTGTAGATTGAGTACCAATACCACTTAAAATATGGATCTCTGAAATTTAGTGAAGTACAGATGTACTAAAGCATATACATGAGCGTGCTTCCTTTGTACATTCTGTTAAAAAACCCCACAACAACAGTGAAATTAAAACAGAGACTCATTTGGCTGGAATTTATTCACTTGTCCCCACCTAGTCTCACTAATGATTCTTTATCAATATAGAAATACTGTTTCTTATGACCTAACACCCACAAAGCTTCTTGAATTTCTACAGCTAAAAATTATCTTTTCTTCTTTTTTTTCTATGCAGACTCCATTCTATTTGTGTTATGGTTATTTGTAAACATAAACCTATCCCTCCTTGCTACATGTAAACTTCCCAAGGTTAGGCAGGAATCATGTTTATGCATCTTGTATCTACTCCGAAATGTGACCTTTGTGTAAACTTTTAATATTTAATTATACATTTATTAAACATTGAGTGGGGAATAAGATGGTAGGACAGTCATACTAGCAAGGGGTTGATAAGGCAAAGTCCCTTGGAAGAGGTAAGTTTAAGAAAGATTTTGATAGAAGTGTGACATGAATGATCAGAAGGAGAATGGTGTGATGAAGCTAATTGATTATAGGGAGAATAACAAGGGTCATGAATTTCAGATACCTTTAGATTTGACTTAGGTGAATTTCAGATGCCTTTAGATTTGATTTAGATCTTAGAAATCAGTTAGTTTCACCTACTTTTAAAATACAAGGTTGTTTAACCTTGTACAAGGTGAAGAGCTCAGTGACAGACCTGGATACCAGGTTTCCTGAATGACCCTCTTTCTAACACTTCTCAGAAGTCACAGAATTAACCTTTTTATTTTACCATTTCCCTTGTAACAAAGGTGACAAGTCGATTTGTTTGGCTAGGGACTCTGTGTCAAGCGATAACAAGAAATGAGAGTGGTAATGTGGAAATCCCCAAAGACCACACCAGTTTAGATTCAGTGTCTTAAAGCATTAAAGTAGATTCTGTAGGTACTTCAGTAGGGAAATTTCATGTCAAAATTAGATTTGTGGACAGTGTTCCAGTAGAAGGGAAAAGTGTTTGGAAAATGGCAGTGAAAGGAACCAAAGAGATGTGCTTTAGTAATCTAGGGAAAGGATGGTAAAGATCAAGATTAGGGGTTATAGCTTTAGGTGTGCAAATCTGAGATACACGAGGACAGAAAGAATTGGGCAAGACTTTATACTCGATTAATGGGAAGAAGCGAATAAAGTCTAAGATGATTTTTAAAATATGAAAAACTAGGAAGCCAATTGCATTAGTGATGATGGTATGGGTGGAGAACTGGGAATGAGTGTGTACCATGGAAAAATGGTGCTTAATTTATAGTGTTAATAAGAGTTTAAGTTTTTATGGATAACTGAAAATAGAGAATTATATGCCTTCTACTTCTCCCTCCAGGTTTTTAGAACTAGGATTATCCAAAATCAGACTACCACATGTCATCCACTTTTCTCCCTTCCTGTAGCAAATATACCCATTGATACTGTGGCTGATAGGTGTGGACATCTGAGCCCAGGACGATGGCTGGACTGATTTTGATCTAAACTGTAAATCTTAGTCATTATATAGTCAGATCTGTCTATCTATCTATCTATCTATCTATCCTAACAAGTCTTTGACAAATGGAAAGAGGTGTGTTAAACTAAATGTTCACCCTCTGGAGTCAACATTGGTCATTTCATCAATCAAAGACTAATATATTTTGGTGCTATTTCCCCTTATAGTATCAGAGTTTTGTATAAAACTTTTGTTTGGTTTTGTTCATTTTGATATGATAGTTAATACAAGTCTTCTTACATTTCATTGAATTCTTCATCTTCATCATTGCTAATGGTATGGTTGTATTCCATTACATTCATATATCATAGTTCAGCCATTCTTGAAGTTGTGGATATTCATTCTCTCATAGTGTTGTTTTGTTGGTTTTTTGGTATCACATTTGTTACATAGCAGTTAGAGAACTGGCTTTGTAGTGCTGAAGATCAAGGTTCAAATCTTACTTCTGACATATTGACCTGTGATGTTGACCAGGGCTCTTGATTTTTCAGTCATATTTGCTATTATTATTGTTATACCTGTTTAGGTGTAATAATAATGATGATGATGACAAAAATATAAAGTTTAACTTATCCAAGAAGGGGGGGGGGAAGGCACTATATAATTTTTTTTTAAAATAAATGTGACTTTTCCTTCTTCCTTTATCATCTTTGGAATTGTACGTCCAGTAAGAATATGTTTTGATCAATTAGTATAAATAGTTTAGTGACTCCTCTATTATACTTTGCCTTTTTTTTTTTTTACTGTGACTAGACTAGCTCACACTAGTTATTTTTATTCCAATTTTTTTAAATGTTTCATGAATACTTTTTAAAAAACAGAATTAAAGAGATAGTTTATTGTCTTTATATGGCAAGAAGAATAAATAGCATAAGCTATCACTTCGATAAAATACTAATCATGCCTGTGGCTAATTTTTTTTTAATTCTTCACAATTATGAAGATTTCTATAGTATTTTTAAAAGAAGACTTCACCAGATATCTTGCATGAAGAAAAACTAATGTGTCTTTGGTGAGAATTAATTAGAATTCAACTTGTAAAGAGCAGTTCAGATATAGAATTCAGGACAAACTAGCTACTTGATATTTAATTAAAATAAGCCTTTGGTTTCACTAATTTGTATAGGTTTCCTCCTACTTGCTGACTTTTTATTCTGTATTTACCAAAGATGTGAAATATTTTTTCTATTGTAGAATTAATCACATATTAAAACAAAGAAACAAAATACCCCCAAACCTACTACGTCACCACCCTTTTCCAGTGAAACATTAAATAATTCAGTGTTCTGGATTTTTCTTTTCTTTTTTTTTTTTTTAAACTCAAGGATGTCTCTGCAAACATTAAGCACTTGCAGTGTGCCAGACATTGTACCAAAGCACTGGGGATATAAAGAGAAAATAGACATTTCCTGTTCTCAGGGAGTTGACAGTCTGGTGGGGGAGAAATATATAAACAACTATGTAGAACAAAGTATATGCTTGATGATCATAAGAGGGAAAGCACTAGCATTAAGAGGCGTTGGGAAGGCTTCCTATGGAAAGTGAGACTTTAGCTGGGACTTGAAGAAAGCCACAGAAGCCACGAGATGGAGGAGAAGAAGAGGCAGAACATTCTGGACATTGGAGACAGCCAGAGAAAACAGCTGGAATTGGGAAGTTAATGAGTATTATGTTAGAAGGAGAGCAGGGAGGGTGGTGCCTCTGACTCATAGAAGACTAGAAAGGTATATGGTAGGTTATGAAAGCAGAGAATTTTATATTTGATTCTGGGGGGTCAGGGAAGCCACTGAAATTTACTGAGCATGGACAGGGGAGAATTGGCTGGTGCATACATTGGGAACTGGAGGAACCGGAGTGGAGAGAAACTTGTGTCAGGGAGACTAGCTTGCAGGCTGTTGTAATAGACTAGGCACAAAGTGTTAAGTTCCTACAGCTGTAGTCAGTATCAGAGGAGAGATGTCAAGGGGGTGGAATTGACGGCTTTGGCAACATGTGGATGTCACCTAGATTGGTATTCTCCCCACCTGGGTGCCTGGGAGGATGCTGGTCTCCTTAATCACAACAGGAAAGACTGAGAAAAGGCCACTGGGTTTGGCAAATAAGAGATCGTCAGTTACCTTGAAGAATTCAAGGACCTTAGCCACAGAAGGGAAGGAGGGATAGGATGAGAGCAGGCAGGTATAGATAGACCAGGTGAGGGTTTTCAGCATGGACATACCATAACATAACCATCCAGTCATACTCTCCCCATCCATCTGGGTGTACAAGCCTCCTTCTCTGTCTCCTATTGCCTGCTTCCTTATTCCCCCTTCCAGTGCCACACTGAAGCTAGCCACCCCTCCACTGTGTCCTCTGGAATAAATGCTCTGAAAGTAACAAACTTGATTTCGTCTTAAATCTTTTCCTTCATCTTTTGATTGTTACTGAGATCTAGCTCTCTACTGATGACAGGGTTCCCCTGGCTACTCTTTCTAACTAACAATGGTTGAATTTTCACTTCTTTTCCCCTACTCATTGATTGAGATGGGGAAGGTACCATTTGCTCTGCACCGCCACTTTCAGGTTCTCTAACCGCTATCATGCAGTGACTTCTCACCCTTTGAGAGTTACTAAATCCTTATCTTTACTCAGTCAAAATTCTGTTCTTGTCTACCAATTTCAAGGATTATAAAACTAAAATATAATAAATATTAAATATATATGCTTCAGCTTTTTATTAATGGCCTGCAAAAAATCGCTTACCATTTTATATAGTGCTTTAGCATTTGCTATATCATTTGATCCTCAATTTTGTAAAGCTAGGTGCTATTATTTTACCCATTTTTACAGATGAGGAAACTGAGACAGTTACTTCTTCAGGGCAAGCTGGTGAGTGTTTGAGGCAGGCTTTTAACCCATATCTGTACAGATATGTACACTATGCATGGAACTCTCCTAGCCATCAGAGTTAAAGAGTGCTAGGATTTAAAAAGGGAAATGGTAAACATAATGGTAATGGTGGGAAAGGAAAGAAGAGAGAGTTGAATGTCAAAGGATGTCAAAGCAGACAAAAAGAGAGGAAGAAACAAGGAAGAGAATAGTTTATTAGAAGAGGAGAATCAAATTTTTAACTATCTATTGTGGATTACATAGAGTCATAAAGCTGGAATTAATGACCACCTTCATCAATCCACTCATTTTTATAGCTGGGGAAACTGAAAAGTATAGAATAGTACTTGGCCAGCTGAGATTGAAGTCTTTTGAATCTCAGACCAGTGGTCATTACACTATTCCATGTGCTCCCCCCCCCCATTATTCCTAATTTTTTAATTGTTCCAATAAGCATTTTTTGAGCAGAGCCTTTAGTCAGGATGGAAACAATTCTTTATGCTTCAGCAGCAGTAAGCAAAGTACTATCTAGCCAAGAACAAGATTAAATCTGGCATGGGGTTGGCTGGAAGCTCTCCATTCCTGTAATGGAAACAGTTGGGTTTACCTAGATTTGGTGATATTTACTGAGATTTTTTTGTTTTTGTCTGTTTACTGGTTCATATTATTTTTTTCTCCCTAACTAGGCAATAATTATAATACATGAATTCATTTCTCTATTTTTCCCCCTTAGGAATGACATGTGACTTCTTAATGGTTTAGAAATTTTTCCAATTGTAGTCAGATGGTAAGCCATCTGTACCATAGTTCAAGTCCAACCTTTCAATGAGGATGAATTAAAACTCTGATAATAGCATATACATTATGTTTTCTTCTAACTTGAGTTTTACATTTTAGATTTTACTGGCTTTCTGATTTAGTAGCTGGTCCATATACAGTCTTTATGTGAATGAACAATAAATGATTATAATAGACCCTAGAAACATAGCATTTAGATTTGGAAGTATCCTCAATTATCTTCTTGACCAACTCATAGATGAAAGAATTCCTTGATATTTACATACTTGACAACTGGTTATTGAGCCTCTGCTGTAACACCTACCTCTACCAATACACAAGGCTGCCTATCTACTCATGACATCTTTAATTGTTGAATTATTTTTTTTTCTGGCTTTAAGCTTAAATTTCTTTTAAAAATTAATTAAAAAAATTTTTTTATATATTTTAAAAATATTTTATTTTTATTGTGTTCTAGGCTGGTATAACTTTTCAGATTATGACTATAGAAAAAATTTAATAAACTTAAAGTTTGTATCCTGGCATATATACATGAATACTTGGCATGAATACTTACTGTTCACTGGGGATTCCCTCTCTTGATTTTTGGCATTCCTTTACCCATCTTCATGCTTTTGTTCAAACTGTTTTTATATCTAAATGTTCTCTTCCTCTTAGTAGAATATAAGTTTTTCAAGAATAGCGGATAATTTTCATTTTATTTTTGTGACCCATTGCCAATCATAGTGCCTTGTATGCTTTGCTTATTCAAAAAGTTTTGTTGCCTTGAATTGGTTTAAATGATATAATATCAAAATATTTAGTTCTATTGTGATGGGTGAAAGATGAAATAACTGAGGATTTGAGATTTCAAGCATATCAATTAATTAAACAATACCTGCTAATTGCTCAAGAAATTGAGACTATTTTCATGTCCACCATCCTATTAAAAAGTTGACACTGAGGAATACTAAATTTAATTTGTTTATTCTTTCAGATATGTGTCACAAAGATGTCTACACGGAACTGCCCAGGAATGGACTCAGTAATCAAACCCCTGGACACAATTCCTGAGGACAAGAAAGTCCGAGTTCAGAGGACACAGAGCACTTTCGACCCCTTTGAGAAGCCTGCCACTCAAGTGAAGAGGGTGCATTCTGAGAACAATGCTTGCATTAACTTCAAATCCTCCTCCAGTGGGAAGGAATCTCCCAAAGTTCGCCGGCATTCTAGCCCCAGTTCTGTGAGTACCAAATACCTTGTTAGCTCTATCAACAGAAGTATTAAACTAAAATGCTAATGATAGGAAATGTGTAGGGAATCTGGTGGTATAAAGAGTTCATTATCCGCCTTCTTCCAGCATTGACAGAGTGCCTGGCACATAGTAGGCACTTAATAAATGTTTATTGACTGACTGACTGACTCTACCAATGAGTTTATAATATTTTAGGAGAAAAATAGCAATGAAAATGAAGATGCTTTATTCATTATCACCTTGGGAGCTTATAAGAAATGATGTTTTCCAAGGATTGCTTTCTGTTTGCCTTCCTTTAGAGAATTCTCAAATATGAATGCTCTAGGATCAAAACTTCTTAGAGGGAATGTGGAATTAACCAGAATTGATGGGCAGCCAAAATCACAGTTCAGTTTTGGATGTGAATCTTTTCCCTGTTATTACTGCCTGGCAAATCACTGAACCTCTCTCCTGATCACCTGGCTTCATGCATAAGATGAGGGGGTTAGATTAGATGGCATCCAATATCCCTTCTAGTCTTTCAGGAGAAACCAGAGACGGAGTGCAGGTTTTTCTGATGTAGGAGCTGCAAAAAGAAAGACCAGGGAAAATTGGAACTAAGAGGGCTCCCCTGAAAAATGGGTCAGTGACACATGGGAGATGAAGTCCAATGGGGTTTGAATGGTAGGAACAGGGTTCCAAGGAGAGTGGGCTCCTCTTGTAGATAGTTTTGTCCTTGCTAACTTACCTAGCTTTTCCTTGGTATCTGTAGGCTGGCAGTGATGTGTTGGCAAAGATAAGCTTTCCTCTTCATCACAGCGACTTTTTCAAACTTGACTTTCATTATTGAATTGAAAGAGCTTAGAATCCAAAGCCAATTTCCCCTTAACTGATGGGTTTTTAACTTGCACCAATATTAATAGAAATTTCACCTGTCATAGGAAAAAAGAGACCAGGTAACAGGGAGTGGTGTATAGCTCTGCAACTTTCCTTTGAAACCTTAGAAGATTTCATCCTTTACACACCCAGTAAAGAGATGCTCTTATTTCGAATGATGAACTTTGGGATGATTTCAAAAACTGTTGAAAGCGAAGAGAGGTCTTCTATTGACATTTTCTGCTAGAGTTGAAATTACTTCTTTCATGAAATCTTGATCATAAAGGTCACACAGAACAGCCTATCCTAAAGTGGAATTCAGGGTTCTTCTTTACCATATCCCTGGCAATTGGCTATCTAACCTTGGCTTTGAAGACCTCCAGTGTAGAGAGAACTCACTGTTTCTCAAGACCAACTTGGCTGGCTTTTGGACAGTTCTAATTGATAATAAGTCCTTTTTTTATTGAGATGAAATTTGTTTCTGTGGAGTTTTTGTCTGTTTTTTTCTAAATCTGTATAGGTTCCAAATAGAGTAGACTATACAAATGGCATATACATATACATTCCATATGTTTGGGGATGAATCTGAAATGTGATATCATTTTCAGACTCTTCTATCTGAGCTCTAAGAATCCAAGTTTTATTGGTTCACTATGTGGTCCAAACATTTGGCTATACTTTTTTCCCCTACAGAATTGAGAAAGCTATTAAGTAGTGAATAGTATTGTAAAGTCCAGGGAATTCACAATGAATTGTGATTTTTATTTGAATTGACACACTCTTAAACCATTCTTAGAAATGCAGTACAAGGATGGAACTTACAATATAACTTGAGTGCTCAGTGGTTTTCAGAAATTTGTGTTTGCTGTTCTTAATACTGTCATCAGTAATCTCAAGTGGTAATATGGGGGAAAAAAGCATTAACTTTAAAAATTATATAGTTCAGATTAGAATAGGGTTTTGTGAAATCAAGGAATAATGGAGTTTTATGACTGCAAAAATATTATCTCTAACTACAATAGGTAATCACCCTCTTGTCCTTCAACCTTATTAAGAAGGAATCCTTTAATCAATCAACAAACAAATGCTTAAAATACCTATCATGTGCCAGGTACTGGAATTTAATGATGATTTTTCCCAAAGTAAATGTTTTAAAATGGCACTTAACTCAAAAACTGACATGTATAATCTAGTTAGTCTTTTAAAATCACTAAATGAAATAAAATAAAGAAATATAATTAGAGAATCACGGGACCATGGATTTAGAGTTGAAAGGGACCAGATAGTCCAATTCTGTCATTTTGTAGATGAAAAAAATAAGACCTTGAGAAATTCAGTCATTTGTGGTCATATAGGTAAGTAAATAGCCAGACTGGGAGTTGAATTATGACTCCAAATATAGTGAAAATAAGTTTTTTTTCTAAAACTCCATGTGACCCCATTTTTATGATAGAAGTATTATTGTGTTTATACCCAATTTCTTCCATTTATTTAATTCATTTCCTTTCTAAGGATTTTTCTGTGCTGTCTGCAGTGGAGCTTCCAGAGATGATAGCATTCTCTTTGTTTATCGCTTTTCAGTTGTGTCTGACTCTGTGACCTCATTTGGGGTTTTCTTGGCAAAGATACCAGAATGCTTTGCCATTTCTTTCTCCAGTTTATTTTACACATGAGGAAATGGAGGCAAATGGGATTAAGTGACTTATCCAAATAGGATTAAGTGACTTGCCCAGAGTCACACAGCTAGTAAGTGACTGAGGCCAAATTAAATGCATGAAGATGAGTCTTCCTGGGTCTAGACCTCTTCTGGCACTTAGTAAATATTTATTCCATTATAGGTCAGAGCCAAGAGGGCGGCTTCTGTATTAGAATATCCAGGGTCTGGATTTAGACCACTTAGCCACAGGGAACTTCAGTCACATAAGGATCAGAATTAAAGCTCAACTCCTGTGGGTGAATTAGCTACATTTCCATTGTCTGTACTAAGGTTTCTTTCCATGGGGGTAGACAATGAAGAGTTTCCTGTTTTTTTTTTTTTTTTTGTGAGAAAAAAAAATTACTCTCCTTTTACAACATACTGTATTTCTGCAAAGTTAGTGATAGCTAGTATTTTTACTCGTCTCTCTCTCTCTCTCTCTCTCTCTCTCTCTTTAAACCATTTATTCTTCTTCAATTTTTATTCCTAATATATTGAGCATGCAGTGTTAAGTAATGAAGTATTGAATAGAATGCCTGTCCTTGAGATTTTCTTTTCTATTCATATCATATTCTCCTCAAGGAGCTAAAATGATGGTCAGTTATAATTATTTGTTTGAATGACTTTTTAGAATTTCCTCATTTTTCCAAGAAGGTCAGAAATGGGCCAATAAAAGTTGAAAGTTGCATTTTAAAAGCGCAGAAGGAAAGCTTCCCATTTTGAGCCATCTTGAGCCTTCCTTCTTTGTTTAGCCTAAAAAGAGAGGATAGTTGCACTCCAGAGATGTTCCTGGGCAGTTAACGTTTTGTAGCTCAGAATGAAGTCAGATACACTTTTGCACATGGGAATAGAAGGTCGGCTTAGAAGATTACATGGACACGCTTGTTTTAGCATCTCCGAGGTACTCTTTATAGATTAGGATAACTTTTACAAGAATATTTTACATTTTTTTTTAGTAGTTTGTGTGATTGATCTGGAAATTAGAGTCGATTTCCATAACGCCTACATACCAGTTTCACAGGACAAATAAAATTGATTGTTTTCACCACGACATGTGGCAAAATATTAATTTTCTGACACATCAGTGTTAATGGAATGTACTTTAACTAGAGCAGTTAATGCATCTGAATCCATTTAATTAGATAAATAGGGTACTTTGGGCCATCAGCATTTCATCAATTGCAATTTTGAACATTTCCTCTGGTTGAGTGGGGGTGTTTTCCTGAGAATATTTCCTCATTTGTCTAATTTTCTCATTTTATTTTTGTTGAAGCAATAAAGCTTAAACATGGCTTTGAATGAAATGGTTCTTTGTTAAATACATCACCTCTTGTGAAATGCAATTAAATGAAAATCTGTAATTCATATATATATGTATGTATATATATATATATCTCCACACCCACACCCACACACACAATGTTTATATGAACATCTATATGATGGCCCAAATTTATATACAACATATATGTATATACATACATAAACAAATGAATATACATGCAAAAACATAACATATGTGGATATATCAATATCTACACACATATGCATATTTCCTTAGTAGTGTGAGATTATATGCTGTAAGGCCCTTAAATATCAGATAGTCAATCCATTGATTTCATTTTAAGTGTGAGTTCAGTGAGACCCAGAGACCCAGAGACTTGAGTAGTAAATAGTGGACCCAAGATTGAAATTCAAAACCCTGAATTCTGAATGCAAACCCAATCAACACTTGTCAGTTTAATTCAACAGGCATCTTTCCTTTATAGACCAAACATCTTCTCTCCTTTAGATAATAATGCATTAGGGATTCCTATTAGGGTCACTGGAAGTTTCCTGTTTTTTGGGCTGGAACACTGGCTTCTTCAGAAGATTAAAGGACTCTGTGTTGCCTGTTCTTTTGTCATTTTAAGGTTTTTCTTAGGCTGAAGTTACTCCTTTCGAAGTACCTCACTAAACAGATAGACTACCCTTTCTGATTTTAAATAATTTACTGTGGAACTGTGAACATAATATTTTTCCCTTGAAGATCATTTCATATTGAAGTTTAATGTAGTTTTAAAATTTTTCTATTTAAAACTTGGGCTCAGGAATGTGATGGTAAAGTGTGACATTCTCAAGCTGTTTGACGGTGATGAAAAATGCATGAGAACAGAACCCACACAGCTCACACAAGGATAGTCAGGTGGTTTTAAATGTAATTTTCCATTAAATCTTCTTTGACTCAGTTCAGTCTAGGAGTCGTATCTCAGGAGTTTCTGAAAGAGGAAACAGGTGGTTTCCTGTGAATATAATGCCAGAATTGTTTATTGCTAAGGTAAGAAGGTTAACCTTCTTAATGAAGCTTTTTGGAAATATATCTTGTTCTGAAAAGACATTATCCTTTTCTTTTTAGATCACTTTTCATTTCATATCCAAAGTTTCTAATCTCCTTTATATCAAGAATTCACTTTTTTTTCTAATGTTTATGGATGCTTTTGGCATTCTGGTGAAGCCCATGGATCGTTTCTCAGAATAATGTTTTTAAATATATAAAATTAAAAATAAAACACCATACAATTACAAAGGGAAATTAATTCTTTTGATATGCAGTTATCAAAATGTATTAGCAAAAGTCATACAGACAAGTTTCTGGACTCTTGATTAAGAATTCTTTGCTTTCTTGGTATATTCACAGCATTTAGATCAGACAGGAACAGTAGAAATCAATCATTTTATAGATGAGAAAACTGAAACCAGGGATGTAAAGCAACTTTGTGAGATCATAGCCTGCATCAGTGGTAGATTAGAACTCTGCTTTCTGGATTCCTAATTCAGTGTACTTTTCATCCATTTTATCCTGTTTTCTCTCTTTTTTGATAATCTTCTGTGATGGTTAAAAATGTGTTCCCAGGGCATTTGTTAAATTTGTCCCGTTTCATCTCACCAGGAGATAGGTTGTCATGAAAAGGTAGGTTAAGAGGGCTACATGGTTAACCCTGGAATTGGTATGTTCCATCAAAGCCCCATGATTCTGAGGGCAATCAAATCCTCCCACTGAAACTTTGCTTCTGTCGCCACTTTTGTGTTGTGAAGTCATTTCAGTTGAATCACTCTTTGTTGACCCCATTTCTAACAGCTCTTTTTTTTTTTTTTTTTTTTTTTTTGCCAAACTTGCCATTTTAATATCAGATGATTTTTTTAAAAACACTAGTAACATTTTTTATACGTGTATTAAAATGACAAGTTTAGCAAAAAAAAAAGTTATTAGGAAGTGTGGGGAGTGGGTGGGAGGAGTCTAAGGGATGGGATATAATCAGAGGTTTTTTACTTTGGGCAACTCTCCCTCACATAAATCTAATTTATATTCAAAGCATCAACCGTGTCCTTGATCTTCTTCAAGAATGAAGGGCAAACAACAATAGTATATGGTGAGGGGAGTGGTATATTGGATGTGACATTGTGAGTTTTGTAGCACTTTCAGAGTTATTTGAGTTCATTATGTGAGATCATTTCCCTGGTGATAAGCATTTTTCCTTGCCTCCAAAGCCCCCCAACTCAGTCTTTGAATTCATATAACTTTTACAAAAATGAAAGGATATCCTCCTTAAAGGGCATTATAGCCTAACAAGGGGGATAAACTATACACTGATAATTCGGATTAGGCAATATACAAAGGAGGGGCCCATACAAAGCAAGTGTTAGGAAGAAATCTGAGGCATGAGCAATCTCAATCAGGGAGAATCAGCAGACTTTTTAGTTTTTCTTTCTTTCTTTTTTTAATAATAGCGTTTTATTTCAAAATATCAGCAAAGATAATTTTCAACATTTACCCTTGCAAAACCTTGTATTCCAGATTTTTTCTCCCTCCCTTCTTTCTATAACCTCCCTCAGCAAAGACTTTTTGAAGGGGTGGACGTTGGATTGGATTAGATACAAGTTGTAATATTATCCGTTACTAGTATGGGTAGTTTCTGCCATATAATAAATCATCTCTCTCAGTTTGTGAAATCTGAGGCTTCAGATTCTGTAAAGTGAATTAGTGTCCTACTTAATCGATTCCACAAATTCAATATTCTCTGAAAACTGGTTTATTAAAATGAAGAAGAGGCATATATTTTTAAAGTAATATGTTGAATGAGTAGACTAACATGATTTTTTACAAGTAGTTCATGTTTTAAGATATTAAAATATTTAAGAGTTTAGGGGAAGAAGCAAAGTAGGACCATGGATTGAATTAAAGGAAAGGTCTCAAAATGCCTATAATACATTCAATTTGTGACCCTGGACAAGTAACAACATCTTAGTGTCTTGGGTATCTTTAAGGTAACTTTAAAAATTTTTTCAATATTATTTTATTTTTCCAAAAATATATGCAAAGATCCTTTTCATCATTTATTTTTATAAGACTTTGTGTTATAAAACTTTGTGTTTTCTCCTTCCCTCTCTCCCCTACTGCTCCCTTCCCCAAGACAGCAAACAATCAGGTATAGGTTAAATATGTGCAATTCTTTTAAACATATTTCTATATTTGTCATGTTGTATAAGAAAAATCAGACCAAAAATCAGACAACTTTCTAAGACTGATTTTATTTGATTGGGAGGGAAGTAAAAGTAGTCCTTTAGTTAGGAAACTAATTGTCTCAGTGGATAGAGCAATGGGTCAGGAAGAGCTGTGTTCAAATACAGTCTCACATGTTTATTAGCTATGTGACTCCCAGAGACCTCTGTTTGCTTTAATGCATTGGAGAAATGGCAAACTACTACAGTATCTTTGCCAGGAAAACCCCTTGGACAGTATGATCCACAGGGTCATGAAGAGTTGGACATGACTAAGCAATACATCTTCTATAAGCATAATATCACAGATCTGAAAACCCCAATTTCTTTTTTTAAAGTCAAAAGGATCACAAAGCAGGAATTTCCAGTTCATGGTATAAACTATGTTTGTCATGAAATTCTATGCATGAATATCATCCATGTTTTTTTCAAAAATGATTTAAAACATTTTATTTCGTTCTTATTACTTTTGCCTTATTGGTATTGTTTCCCCATCTACCCTTTTTTGACTCTCTCTGCTCTGCTCCCTAACACTAATGATCTCCCCTGTTTCATCCCCTCCCAAAATAAAATCCTTCCTTTAAAAAAAAAAGAATATGATAATATAAAACAAATTCACCCATAGGCTATGTCTGAAGATATTTGCCTCCTTCTTTACTTCTAGTATGTCTCTGCTCGGCCAAGAGGGTAGAAATGTGGCTCACAAGTTCAAATGTATTTTCCATTATGTTACTGTACTCTTTATTTAAATTCTTCTCCTTGTTTGACTTATGTCTGCTTTGTATCAGTTCATACAAGTCTTGAGTAAAAAACCATTTATTAAGTCTGTTTTATATGTGAGGGAGCATAGTAAATGCTGGAGATAGAAATATATTTTAAAAAGAAGAGACCTTCTTGCCTTCAGTGGGAGAAGATGCCATCCATGGGGAGTATTCACGGGGGTGAATTTGGCTGTTGGCAGATTGAAAATAGGGTCAACCAGCCGATGGTGAGATGGATGGATGGCACCCGAAGCTGAAGCAGGATCTTATATCGGACATTATGGACCCGATGGTACTTTGCCACCAATTGATTGGTTTTGGCCTTGATTCCTAACATTCAAAGATGAATGGATTTTACTTGCCTAGTAAATTGGGACAGAGAGAAGAAGCATTCTTGTGAGTTTAAATTCAGGTTCACCACTTATTAGTTGTGTGACCCTATTTGCCTCAGTTTCCCCATCTGTAAAACTTGCTAGAGAAGGCAATGTCAAACTGCTCCTGTGTTTTTGCCAAGAAAACTCCAAGGATCATGAAAAGTGAACAGGGCTGAAAAAGGACTAAACAACAACACTTTTCCAGAGACTAGATCCTGAAAACACTCCATGATAGGATGGAAGCCTCAGATCTTAGGTAGGGGTGAACTAAGTCAGCAGCAGCAGGCAGATGGAGACGTGGCTGGTTGTATCACGATGGGCAACAAAGTGGAGGTTTTCCAGAATTGTTCATATTTTTTGTTTTTTGTTATCCCCTTCCCCCCACTCCTCCTGCCTCCATTTTCTTCCTGGTTTTATTCAGCTGTTACCACTGTATCTACCTATTACCTATCCTCATTATTTGGGGTTAGATTGATAATTCCTATCTAAAAAGCAGCATTTTCATAATTTCTGTTTCTGTTGATTTCCCATTCCCAATAAGAAAATTTGTCTATTGAAGCAATCGTTACTGAGAACTATAATCCACATTTGGAATATTTAGCACAAGCTAAAAAGATAAGTTAGTTTCTTTTTTTTTCTTTGTTGTTATTTTGTTAATCTGCCTTTTAAAAGTCATCCTTCTAATGGGTTACGTCGTTGTCAGAGTGGGATTCAACCATAGCTATGTGTGGTTGGTGACTATAATTTCATATTATGTTATCTAAATGTTCTTTAAGATCTTTCAGTTCCACTTGGCTGTTTTATAGCCAGCCTAGTACATGTACAGAAGTCTACCTGATAGGGAAGGAATGCACAGCATTACCATTATTAAGGCATATTCCTGGTCCTAAGAAAGTCTTTAAGACAATTTATAGCGTCTGGTGAAGAACTGGGTAATGGGAAAAATAGAAAGTGTTGAAAATAAGCGCAGAGATGGGAAAGTAATTGATGTCCAAATGTACTACAAACAAACTATAAAATAATTCCTTGATGTCTTGAGTGGAAGCAATATAGTGAAAGATCTAAATCTCATGGTTGTCATCAGGCTTCATATACTCTCTATCATTGTGATATCTTTAAGAAATCTTTGTTGATTGCAGTGTTGGTGCTGGTTAATTCCCTGTCCCTCCTTAAAAAAAATGTTCTGTTAAACAAAATTGGGAGTTTCAACACATTACATCATACACACACACTCACACACACTCTCATACAAGTAAACAAAATATTGGTAAACAAAGTTATTCAATTTTCTATTGTACCCTACAAGTTCACTACTGATCACCCATCATAGTATTGGAGCAGACAGATATTTGTCCATTGAATGACGTTCTGATCTACAAACATCTATTTAATGTACAATAAAGAAAAATTTGTTGAATTAAAGCTTTTGGGATAAATTTCTTTATCTACTCAGAGTGATAATTAGCATATACATTTGAAACAAAATCTATTATTGATGAGGCAAATAGTTCTTTGATTCTTATGATTTAAACAAGTGATTAAAATTGACAACCACTTGCAGGCTTTTTTGAATACTGTATCCTTGGGGAAAAACCCCAACCCATTAAGTATTTTTGCTTGAAAGGCAATATAGAGTATATATTCAAGTTACAAGAGATAATTTCATTCATTATAGAATTTGCCTATTTCAAATTTTTCCTTAAAATAAATTTAGTATTTTTTCTAAAGAGAGTTTTCTCATTTGTTTAGCCCACAAGTCCCAAATTTGGAAAAGCTGACTCTTATGAAAAACTGGAGAAACTGGGAGAAGGGTCTTATGCCACTGTGTACAAAGGAAAAAGCAAGTAAGTGTTCTTTTTTGGTGAACTTTATATCTAATTTGCCTCTTATCTGATAACATATTGGTAATTTCTTTTATCAAAACATTTAAAGTGATTTTTGGTTAGTTTTTAATATTGCTTGTTCTCTGTATCCCTCTTCCTTACTCATTCTAGAAAATTACAAATAAAAAAAAAAGTAGTAGTTTAGTAAAAGTACCATATCTAAGAAGGGAGACATTGTATGCAGTGTCTCACACTGCTACCTTGTCCCCTCATCTCTGCAAAGCAGGATGGGAGAAGTCTTTGCTCATACTGCTCCTTTGGCCAAGTTTGGTCTTTATAAATTTATACCATTCAGTTCCATGCTGATAGAGAGTGAGGCAAGAAGAAGCAGGAAAAGGTTCTACAACAATATAAATGGATGAAAGTTTTTATTCCCCTCCCTAATATTTAGTTCTTTTTCTTTGTCTTTAATTTACGAATGAAAAATATAAAATTGAGACAATATAAATTTGAAAGATGACTCAGGGGTCCTCAAACTACGGCCCACAGGCCAGATGTGGCAGATGAAAACGATTATCCCCCTCACCCAGGGCTATGAAGTTTCTTTATTTAAAAGCCCATAAAACAAAGTTTTTGTTTTTACTATAGTCCGGCCCTCCAACAGTCTGAGGGACAGTGAACTGGCCTTATATTTAAAAAGGTGGAGGATCCCTGTATCTATGTCTTTATCTATATCTGTTTCTAATTTATGTTTTAGTGTTTAATATGAGCAGACAAATGGAGACAAAAATAGAAAAGCAGGGCAACTCCCTGATCTCAAGGAGCTCACGTTCTAGTACAGAGGGAGACAACATAGAAGCAAGTCAGAAGAATGATTCTATGGTTTTTATGTGTTTTGGCAGCCCGGGGGACAGAATGTCTTTTTCATTGATATTTCCACTAAGAAACCCTGTCATTTTTGATGTTGATAGTACCAAGGACTTTGGGTAAAATAGGAGGTGGTGTGTGTGTGTGTGTGTGTGTTTGAGAGCGAGAGAGAGAGACAGAGAGAGAGACAGAGACAGACGGGGAGAGAGAGAGAGAGAGAGAGAGAGAGAGGAAGGGGAGGGAGAGAGGGAGAGAGGGAGAGAGGGAGAGAGAGAGAGAGAGAGAGAGAGAAACAGAGACAGAGAGACAGAAAGAATATGAGTGTGTGTGTAGGAGAAGTAGTTTAGCACCGTTCATCAGAATTGTTTCCATGCATGATATTTGGGAAAAGTCAAGGGAGCAGTGTCAGTGATGTACAGAGTGCTGATGTTGCCAAGGTCCTGCTCTTTGGTGGTAATGGGACCCCTCTCCTACTCCCTGCAGTTGTGACTTTGAGGGGCCAGATTGGAAGCAGGGTTTGAGGATTTCTGTCAAAAAGCAATGTGATAATAATGAACTGCAGTAGAAGATTATTTTTAAATAGCTGGTTTTCCCTCATACCTTTAGTGTTTCTATTCTTTCACAAAACCATTCCCAGACTTCTCTATAAAGGTGGTTAGTGATATATATATATATATATATATATATGTGTGTGTGTGTCTATATATATATTTTTTTTTTAAAGCTGTAAATATTTCTTTATTTGCCATGTCAAATTCAAGCATTGTTCTATTTTATTTTTTTCCCTAAAGTATCCTATAGAAATAACCATTCCTATTCCCTGTCTCTGTCTCTCTTTTTTTCTCTCATTCTGTATGAAAAGTCATTCTTAGATTAGTGCTTTAAGTGTTCAGTGTGTTGAGGGTTGGGGGGAGTCAGTGAGACAAAAAAGCTAGATTTTGGCGGTACAGTGCCGATCCCTGGCATAAGTCTAGGATGGGTTATTAAGTTTGTGCCTTGGGAGCACTTAGAAAAGGAACCGCTGATTACAAGTCCTAAAAATAAGCTCTGTGCTCATTCCTCACAATGAGCCTGGGAGGTAGACAGGGCGGATGTTACTATGATCCTGACCCTGCCAGGGAAGGAGCAGAAAGTCCAGAAACTGAACGAGTTAGGGTCACAGATCTGGAGCCTCAGGTTTCCTGGAGTTCCTCTGGCCCAATCCCCCCATTTTATAGCTAAAGTACCAAGGAGATAATTGACTTGATCAAAGTCACAGAATTTTAAGTCACAGAGCCACGATTGAGCCCAGGCTCCTCTGATTAAGTCGGTGTTATGGCTTTGGTCTCATTGGTAGTTGTTTAGAGTCAGTAAGCAGTTATTAAGCACCTACTGTATAACAGTCATTGTGCACGGCACTAGGGATAGACAGATAAGCACATAGGAGGTTCCTGGCAGATTTGGTTGTGGTTCAGTTATTTCAGTCATGTCTTACTCTTGATGAACCTGGGGCTTTCTGTCCATGGGGTTTTCTTAGCTAAGATATTGGAATGGTTTATCACTGCCTTCTCCATGAATTAAGGCAAAAATCTCTATGAAATGACTTGCCCAGGGTTACACAGCAGCTAGAAAATGTCTGGGAAGACTTGAATTCCTGACTCCAGGCCCATACTCAGTGCGCTGATCCACACAGCTGCCTCCTTCCTAGTAGGTCGTAGGTTCTTAGTAAGGGTTTATATAATTGTATTGCATTATATTGGAAGATAAGACATACCATCTAAAGGAAGAAAGTGAGCAAATTTGTAAGCTGGGATTTAAACTTCCTCCAAAGACCATTTTCTTGCTTCTCTATAAATATTGCTTCTTGTGACCAGAGCTAGTTTGGACTCAATAAAAGCATTACAAGCTAACCTCATTTCCCTTTGAAATCCAGACCTGTTCCAAAAGCCTAATTGCCCTTTTGAGTTTATTTAAGTCTATTAATAAAGCTTAGAACTTCACTAAGACTTTTGGGACAACTCTATTTCTGGATTTATAAAGAACGCAATAGTTTGTAAAGTGATTTCCTTTCAACGTCCTGTGTCAGATAGGGCAGTGTTGGTTTTATTATTTCTATTTTACAGACAAAAAAACCCAGCTTGAGAGAAAGAAAGTGTCTTATTCTGGATCACAAAGATGACAGAGGTAGCATGAGCATTGGAATAGCATGTATGAGAAATAGCAGCTCAGCAGAGTTTCCTTGAATTTTAGAGTGTGTAAGGAAGAATGATGTCCAGTAATCCTGGAAAAGTAGAGAGGAGTCATCTAGGAAAGGGTTTTTTAGAGTACATTGTCTCTTTCTTTCTCTCTCTCTCTCTCTCTCTCTCTCTCTCTCTCTCTCTCTCTTTCTCTCTCTCCATCTCTCCATCTCTCCATCTCTGCATTCATCTGTCTGTCTGTGTATCTACCTATATCTATATGGATCCATCTCTCCATCCATCTGTCAGTCCATCTGTCTGTATCTATCTCTCTCTCTATCTGTATCCATCTCTCTATCCATTCATTATCCATTTGTCTGTCTGTCTGTCTATTTATCTATCTGTATCCTTCCTTCCTTCCTTCCTTCCTTCCTTCCTTCCTTCCTTCCTTCCTTCTTTCCTTCCTTCCTTCCTTCCTTCCTTCCTTCCTTCCTTCCTTCCTTCCTCCCTTCCTCCCTTCCTTCCTTCCTTCTTTTCTGTCTTCCTTTCCTTCCTTTCCTTTTTCCTTGCTTCCCTCCCCCCTTCCTTCTTCCTTAAATACTGAGAGACAATGTATCTATACATGTACATTTTACACCTGAGCAAGTTAAGGTCCTGCAGTGACATCATTGATAAGTGATTTAGCCAGTATTCAAATATATCTTGTGATGGGACCAAAATAATCTCAAGAGATTAAAATACAACAGGTCCACATTTAACAAGATGACTATAGGTTAACCTTCAGTTAAGTCAAAAGCAAAAATCAATAGTACAAGTAAAAGTTAGGTAAGATGTGACTTAATAGCAGTTCATGTGAAAAATCCCAGTGGCTTTCAGTGGATCTTAAATTTAATATGAGTCAGCATAGTAAGTTGGTGTGAGTTTGTTGCCAAGGAAGCTAATGCAATATTAGGCTGCATTAGTAAAAATATCATGTCCAGAACAAGAAAGTGATAAAAAGTCCTGTGTACTTGGAGCTAGTCCATTCACAGCTGGAATATCCTCCTAAGAGGAACTTGGGTGATGAAAGGAACTTGAAATCATCTCTTCTGAAAAGCCTTTCAAAGAAATGAGGAGATTTTACTTAGAAAATGGACAACCTGGCAATGACGTAAGAGTGATCAGTCAGTAAATCAACAAGCATTTGCTAAATGCTTGTTATGTGTTATATTCCAAGCTAGGCTGCAGAGAATTTCTCCCGCCATGGAGCTTTCGTTCTAATGGAGAGACAAGAACTACAAAGGGATGTGTGTGTATGTATGTGTATAGACACACACATGTACACAAACACAGATTATACACATATGGATGAATTATAAATATACATTATGCATATTAAATATGAAAATATAAATACCAGGTAATTCAATTCAAGGTAGTTTTAGAGACAAAGCATAAGTATGTTAGAGACTGAAGAAAGGCTTTATGTAGAACGTGATACCTGACCTGTATCTTGAAGGAAGAGATGGATTCTGAACAAAGGGATGGAGGAAGAAGGGAGTGCCTCTCAACCATAGGAGATGGTCAGTGGTAAGGCACAGATAAGGGAATCCATCCAAGTGTTACATGTGAGGAACAGAGAAAAGTTCAATTTGACTGACTATGGAGCGTCCAAAAGGGAAAATTACATACTGAGACTGGAAAGATAGGTTGTTGCAAAATTGTGAGAATCTTTCAAAGCAAAGCAAAATGAGCTTCTGAATTATATTAGAGGTGATAGAAAAAACACTGGAGGTTATTGAGTATGATAATGAAATGACCAAGTCTGAACTTAAGGAAAATAAGTTTGGCAATAGTGCTGGGCTGGAGAGGGATAGGGACTTTAGGTAGGGAGACCAATGAGAGAGCTAGTGGTAGTAATTCAGGTGAGAAGTTATGAGGGTCTTAATGAGGGTAGTAGTTAAACTCTTTAATGCTTTGCCTTGTGGAAAAGCAGTCAGATTTTTTTTCTGAGATCCAGAACTGAATTAGGGTCAATGAGCAGAAGTGATAATGAAGCTTAATTTGGTTCAGTATAAAGAAGACTTGCTAACAGAATTATCTGAAAATGGAATAAATCACCATAGTGAAGTAATGATTTCCTTATTGTTGGAGATATTCTGAAAGCAGATCCTTGATAATCATGGTCACTTATTGGAGAAATATATCAAGGATTCTGACTTTTGGTTTAGTAGGAATTCATGCTTCAGTTTACACAGTAGTTAGTCTACCCATTTTTTGTGGTCTCTACAACTCTTTGACTCCATATAAGAGTTTCCTCAGAATGGTCGGAGAAAAGTGTGTGAATGAACATGATGATTCACGTGATTTTTACTGTGTAGGTTTGCCATATCTTTGATTCTTTCTCCTCCTGTATAATGCCATGAGAAAGAAAAGAGTAACTGCTTTTAGTAAGGAGTAATTACTTTACTTCTAAAATGATAAAATAGCAGAGAAATTATCAACAGAAGCTTTACTTAAGTGCTTAGGCCAAAGTAAGTACTTAATCAGTATATAGATTGAGTGATTATATTTTGAATAATATCTCTGTCTTTGATACTGTAAGTGTAAGTGTTTTTGTAGAAAAAATATACATTGTTTGAGCAGTGGAAGTTTGGAGGCCAAATATTCTAGTATAAAGTTTGTAGAGGAGAATAATGTATAATAAGAATTCTGGAAATATATGAAAGGACAAGGTGGTAAAGATTTAAATGCCCCATGGAGGAATTTATATTTAATTTTAGAAGAAATAGATGAACACTGTAGCTTATGGCTTTAGTGCAGGTTATACAATTAGACCTAACTTTAGGAATATCAATCTTCATAACCATATGGGAATGCATTGGATTAGGGAAAGAACTGGGCCAGGGAGATCGATTATGAGACAATTTAATAGTGTTGGGGATATGTGATTGGACTTGATGGGAGTGGAGAGAAGGTGGTGGTGGATTGAGAGTTGTTATAATAATGGGAATGATAAGCTTTGGCAACTGATCAATATGTGGGATGAAGGAGAAGTTGAGAATGATAACTGAGGTGGTGAACCTGAGAAAGATGGTTGGTGGTACCTTCAACAGTAATCGGGAAATTTGGAAGAAGGATAGGTTTTGAGGAAATATAATGAGCTCTATTTTGCACATGTTGAATTTAAGACACCTCTAGGACTTCTAATGTGAAATGTCTAATGATAAGATAGTGATGAGAGATGAAACTTCAGGAGAGAGACTTAGCCTGAATGTATAGAGCTGGGAATCATTTGCTTAGAGATGATAATTTAACTCATGAGAATTAATCATATCACCAAAGTGAGAAAGCATAGAGGAAAAAGGAAAGAGGGTCCAGGACAGAGGCTTGGGGTACACACAGTTGGTAGAGTGGGGGTAGTTGTAATTAATTTGTTAGCAAATGGACATGTAGTTCAGACAAATTGAGGGAAAAACAGGAGGGAGCAGGATGAGAGTAGATGTAGAAGGTGATAGTGAGTGATAGTATCAAATATTGCTGAGAAGTCAGTATGAGAAGATAACAGAAAAATGTGTGGAATACTGAGGTTCAGCAAGCTAAAAGCAAAAACTTACTTTTTAGGCCCAAGAAATCCCAAAATAAACTCCATTGTTTTTGTTGAAGTAGATGAAGACGAGGATGGTGGATTAAGAACATGTTGCTTGGTAAAGAAATGATTGAGTAGAAAGATGTAGAAGTAGAAATAAGATGGTCTGAAAATTATTACTAGTTTAGTATTAAATTAAGATGGTATGGAGCATTATGAAGTCATTTTTATTAATTTTGTAGCTGCTGTATATTGAGTTGTCTTATCCTAGTCACTGCCAAGGAACAATGTTATTGAGCTTGGACTCTAATGTAATGGCCTTTTATAAATTTGACCCATTTTCCCAAATGGGAAGTTTAAAGAAAAAATAGAGAAAAGTTTATTTCTGATTATGAAAGTTTCCATTTATCTTATTCAACACAAGGGACTTCTGGAAAAGAGTTGTTCCATGTATCTGTTTCAAATGTTCACAGTTAGTCTCTATCTAATATTAATCACAATTTTTTTGTAGAAACCAAATAAATTATCTCATTTAAAAAAAATCAAAAGGTTGCCTACAGTTTTAGCACCCTGCATTGAACCAGAAAAAGATGAGTTTAGGTCTTCTAAATATAAATAAATTAGAGATGAATTTCATAAAAACAACCCCCCCCCCAAAAAAAAAAAACAAACCCCACACCTTGTGATTTAGAGTCAGCAGTGGGGTATATTTGGAAACAGAAAAGCCTTCCTTTCAGCAACATTCAGCAAGCACTCATTCCTTTCTAGCCTCTTAAAATTGCCCCCAAATCTTTCAGGATGCTCATCCTCAGTTTCTTGCTCACTTGAATTCTGACAGGTTCAAGTTGACAATGCCAGTTTTTCTTGGGCAATCTCAAGGCTGATAGTTTGTGGTCACATGTAATATACTTAATTTCACTCCCTGCTGGAGATGAAAGCAATTGCCCATATGTCTGCCTCTCTAGGATGACTCTTCACCTGTATTAAGAGGGGATGGGCTGGCTGCGCTTGCTTACTTGTATCTCCTAAGCTTGCGTACTTGTTTAGGAGGGGAAAAAAATCAGTGTTGGGCCAGCTAAAGAAACTCAAATTGAATTACTGGGTCACCTTGAAGCAGTGTCTGTTATCTCTAGAGACAATAACTGTGGCTTAGATTGCAGTCTTCTCCCTGCCCCTCCAAAAGAGGGATTCCCTCAGTTCATCCTTTGTTTAAATGTCGCCTCAGGCATCCTTCCCCTCCTCTGGATCTCCATTCCTCTCCCTACCCCCCTTTCCCCAACCTATCTTCCTCTCCAGGCTTCCCATCCAAAAAAAGTTATCTATCACCAGTGTCATACGAGGCAAGATCATTCATTTAGGTTGCTTGAAATTTTACTGATTTTTATTCCAATCACTGTTTAATGTTTTCAGTGCATTTCATATTATGACATTGTAATCATATAGAAGTTTGGATCTTGTTCTAAAATATAATTAATTTGGAATAGATTTTGTGATAATTTGCATTGTTTGGCATGATTTTTAAAAAATCTTTTCTTACTAGTAATTTTTCTTTTAACTTTCATTTCAGAATATATCTTTTCCTTCCTCTTCAGTGAGCTATATCTTGTAATAAAAATTTGAAAGGAAAGAGAGGGAATTTTATTTTTTGGAGAGGGATTTAAAAAGCAAACTCAATTGTATTAGCCTTGTTGATCAGGATGAGCAGTGTTCTGTGAGCATAGTTCCCATCTCTGCAGTAAACTAGGGAAGTGATTTTTCTCAGCTTTTCTCTGAGACCAACTTGGTCAATGTGATTTCTATCAGATTTTTAATTTTAATTTCAGCAGTTCCCCCTTTCTCCTTCCTCCTTCCTCTTGCTTCTGTTCCTCAGATCAGTTAATCTTCTCCACTATATCTACTTCTCTTCCATCTCAAACTTCCCCTTTCTCTTCTATCCCTCCCTCTTTCAGTCTTTTTTTTTTTTTTCCTTTCCTTCTTTTCATAGAACTCCTGCTAGGAAATGTTTAGATTGAGGAGTTAGCCCATCAAGACATCTTGGGAACTTTTGAATTTAGCAGAGTTGCTGTTTGCCAGAAGTTGAAAAACCTGAGAATGAGCGTTAAGGGATTTTGAAGACAAAATTATGCGTGTAGTTCCTAGGGAGTGTTTAGCTTAGTTGGGGCCTAGTTTGCTGATAATGCTGATCTCTGATGCCTGGATGGCAGGGCTCCTTTCAGAATAGCTCATTACTGAAGGCTGGCTAGCTGGCTCGATAGGTACATGATGCCGAAGGCAAGAGGTTGCTAAAATGGTCTCCTGGAAAGATCAACCTAGATTCAAATACTGTCTGTGCCTTTGTGAGCAGAACAGTTTGTTTGCTCTTTGGTCCTCGGTATCCATAGCTCTAGAAAGAGGGGGGATAATTTAGAGAGTCTGAGAAATCTTTTCTCAATCTTGGTCTTATGACTGACTATACTAAAAAAAAAAATCGAACCTTAAATTCATGATAGAAAAGCTTCCACAATCTTTACCTTCAGGGTTTGTTCCCAAGACAATCTGTTGGGAAGAGCACTGAATTTGGAACCAGAAGGTCTCATTGGAATCCCTGATTTTGAATCCCATTTCTGAACCAACTACAGCAGTTTATACTGCTTTGTACAGTTGTTTATCTTAGAATTGATGTCTATCTTCCCAGTTAAGCCCCTGGACAGTGTCTTGTAAGCCCTCTACATGCATGAGTGATTCCATTCCTTCCTTCCTTCCTTTCTGCTCCAAGATATTGTCCCCTCTATCATCCCCTCTCTTTCATTTATCTTTGAAATCTCTCTGTCTTCTGGCTTCTTCCCTGATGCCTAAAGATATGCCCATCTCTTTTCCACTCTCAAAAATAAAAATAAAATCTTCCTTTGATCAGTTTATTGCCACTAGCTCTTGCATGACTTTGGGCAATTCTGTCTCACCTAAATCCAGTTCGTGCACAACTCAGGACATCCCTCTGTAATGTCATTGGTCCTCTTTGAAAATGAAGGATGAACAACAATGGCAAGTACAACAGTCTCTCCTTTCCGTGACTCACCTCCTTGAGAAGGATAGCTCCTCTCAGTGGCTTTGCTCTCACTCTGTTCTTAACTCTGGAGTCTGGCTTCTGACCTCTTTAGTCAGTTGAAAATATTCTTTCCAGGGTTACCAATGAACCCTTAATTCCCAAATCCAGTGACCTTTTTCTTACTCTTTTATCTTTTTAAAAAAGCTTTCTAAAGCCTTTGACACTATTATCACCCTCCTCTTAATACCTTCTTTTCAGGTTTCCTGACATAACTTTCTGAGTTTTTCTACTAGTTATCTGATAAATTTCTCTGATGCCTTTGCTGTAAAAATGTTAATATTTCATCTTCCCCAATTACATGCAAAAACATCTTTAATATTCATTTAAATTTTTTTTGCTTCCAAATTCCTTCTCTCCTTTTCCCCTCATTGAGAAAGCAATTAATTTGATATCTAGATTATACATATACAATCATGCAAAACATAATTGCACGTGAATCATGTTGTTAAAGAAGACAAAAAACCCCAAGAAAAATGAGAAAAAGTGTGCTACAATCTTCATTCAGACTATCAGTTCTTTGTCTGGAGGTGAATTATATTGCTGAATATAACTAATTCATTTGTAGTTGATCATCATACATCATTGCTATTAATGTAATATGATTTTTTTCTTGGTTTGACTTGTTTCACTTTGTATCAGTTTATTTTGTTTTTCCAGATCTTTCTGAGAGCAGCCTGCTCATCATTTCTTATAAGAGAGTAGTATTATCATCATAATCATGTTCTATAACTTGTTCAGCCATTTCTCAACTGATGGACATCCCCTCAATATCCACTTCTTGGACATCACAAAAAGAGCTGCTATAGATATTTTTGTACATACAGGTTCTTCTCCTCTTGTTTTTCTTTTTATTGGGAGATAGACCTAGTAGTGGTATTGCTCAATCAAAGGGTGGGCACAGTTTGCCCTTTGGGGCACAGTTCCAAATTGCTCTGCTGAGTGGTGCATTAGTGCAGCAGTGCATTAGTGCAGACACCTTAGCTTGATCTTAAGCAAGGGGAGGTCCGCCAGTGGTGTGTTGTTTAAGGCTCTGGGATCCTCTTTTCCTTCTACATCATTTCTTTAGCTGATCTTGTCTATTCCCATGGATTTAATTATCATCTCTATTTGGATGGTTCTCAGATCTGTTTATTCAGCCTTGACTTCTTTCCTGACCTCCATTTTTATTTCTCCAGTAGTCTAGTGGACATCCCAAACTTGGATCCTCCCTAGACTTCTTAAACTCCACATGTCCAAAACCGAGCTTATTCTCTCTTCCTGAAAATTCTCCTCTTCTCTTAACTTCCCTATTGCTGTGCAGAATACCATTTTTCTCTCTCCAGCTCACATCCCAGCTATCATCCTGTCTATAAATGTTTGTTGACTTGCCCTCTGATGACATAAGATTTCATTGTTTCTAGGTAATACTTGAGAAATGTTATTGGAGCTTGTTAAATTTTCAAGAGTTTTTTTTTTTTTTTTTTGACAATGTCTGTCCTCCCTTCAGGGAGGAATTCCAAAGCACCACTTTGTGTTTCCCTTTCAGAGTCTTTCTCTGTAGAAAATGTTTCAGAAACTCACCAATGTTGCTTTGTTCTTTTAAGAGTCAATAGTAATGATAAGGAGTTGGCTTTCTTTATGAAATAAAATTAAAAGCATCATTCTTCCCTTAACATTTCTTTGAGATAGTTTTGCAAGAGATGTTTGGGACTTTTACTGACTTGAATGACCTTATAAATTGAGTAAACTGGATAAAAGTATGGAATAAACATTTGTGCATTTAAAATGAGAGAGAGAGAGAGAGAGAGAGAGAGAGAGAGAGAGTGAGTGTGTGTGTGTGTGTGTGTGTGTGTAGCTTTTCAGAGCCCCCAAAATATAGTTCAGAAATATACAGAATGAAAACATTTACAAACAATTTGCAGTAAGAAAAAAGGCTTCATGAGAGGACCAGTCTATCAGCTCAAGTCCAGGCTGAAATGTAGCTCTTACAGTACACTTTAAAGGTTGCCCTGAGTGGAGTGTTCTGTTAGGTGCAGTGGAGGGAGTTCTGAGAACACAAGGAAGGCTCTGATGGAAAGTTCTTGGCCCCTGGTTCATCCCGATATTGTCTGAAAGCTGACACAGGAATAGTCAAGCTGATCTCCTTTGCCTTGAGAGCTTTCCTCTCCAAGCTACAACAAGAAACCTGATAACAGAGAGAGGCAATATGTATCCCATTTTTTCTGGTCTGCTGTCTGAGTCTTCTTAGGCTCACTGTTTCTCATTAGACCTGCTCTGATTTCTTTTCAGCTTTGGGGACATGGATCAGTGCTCATTATAACAGCTCACTTAAAAGATCAAGTCTCTAAAGTTATTACTAGTCATGAGGTATGGGGGGGCACTGGGCTTAAAATCAGGGAGATTCATCTATGAGTTTGAATATGACCTCAGTTACTTATTAGTGGTGTTAGCAAGTCACATAACTATTTGCCTCAGTTTTCTTATCTGTAAAATGAGCTGGAGAAAGAAATAGAAAACTGCTCCAGTACTTTTGCCAAGAAAACTCCAAAATGGTCTCTCCGAGAATCAGACATGACTGAAACCGAATAACAATACATTAAATGAGTATGGTCCAGGTTGAATTGTACCATTTTTTATTTAAAAAAAGAAAACGCACACAAAAACTTTTGGTCTTACTGGAAGAAGAAATTTTGGGGAATTTTAGATCAAATGTTGTTTCTGAATGGGTATAAAGAGAAAACATTCAGGACTTCATTTGACTGGCCTGAAAAAATAGCAATCCATACCACTCCTCTCTTTACTATTCCCCTCATTTCCTTGCCTTCATCATACAGATAATGCTTAATTCTAACCATGATTTCCTTTTATGGAAGAATTCAAGTGTTAAAGTTGGGGTTCATTGGTACAGCTGGTTCCACTTAGCAACCAGCAGGAATATCAACAATATCTAATCTTTTGGAGAAGAGTCACACACTGAAAACATTGTCTCCACTACAAGAATGATTTCAACTCTTGGGCTAAGCTCGGCAGGGACAAAAGTGCATATTAGACAGTGTTTAAATCCTGGGAATATATTTAGCTGTTGTTTATTGCTGGAATTTTTTGATTGCTTGAGTGGGACACACGAGATGTGCTCCCTGAGCCTCGTTCTCTTGCAAGCGCTCTAATAGATCAATTATTCCCAGTGGTGAAAAATGGAGATGAAGGCCCTAAAATGCAGCTGCTGGGAAAATAATTTTACTGTAAGAGAGTAATTTAAATATAAAGAATGTTAGAGCTCCTGGAGCTCTTTTCCAATGGTTATGGCTGGTGACGATTTTAATTTTCTCAGAAAATGAACCGTTAACTTGGCATCCGTGAACTTGTTTTTAAAAAAATATTTTCACAAGTGTGATGATATAATCAGTTTTCTTTATAATATTATGCATTTTTTGAATTGAATATTTTTTTCTTTTCTGAGAAAGGTCCATGGGTTTCACTATGCTTCCCCAAAGAGGTCCATGACACAGAAAAGATTAAGAACCCTTGACTTAGTAGCAGAAAAGTCATTGTGTAAGGAAGGATTTGTTCAGAAGATGCTATTCAGTGTACCTAGTTAGGCTTAAAACAAATAAATAAGCATTTACCCTGAATACCTCTTTAATAAATCTTTCTAGGCCTTATAGAGTTGTTATTTGTCCTTTGTTCTTGGAGCTGACTATGACAACAGGGAGGTGATACCATGACATGTAAGTGAATTGGATTTAAGTGAGAGAGGGCTGAGCAAGGTCACCTGTCTCATTTTCTCCTTCAGAGGGAGACTTGAAAAGGGAAACCAATAGAGAGGAATAAAGGAAGGTAGTTAACACCTTTTAGAAATTTTCGGTTATGCTTTCTTCCCATTCCTCACCTTGACTTAGTGCATTTCTGCCTCTGTAAGCTTCTGAAGCAGGTCTAGTCCCACTGGCATTGTCTATTTTTAGGCTGTAGATTCCTGGAGAAAACAGAGATTTTGTGGATTGAATTGAGTTGCTTTATATAGGAGTCTCCATCGGCAGAACCTAATGAAATCTCATTTGCTGGTCAATCATTTTTAGGGAGAGAAACAAAAATGTGGTTCTTGTTTTTATTTCCCTGTGGAATCTATTGAAAGTTTTTGGCATTATTAATGCCAAAAGTTTTTTAGAAGAAAAATGACTGACCGAAAAGGTGTCAATTATTTCAAAGACTGTCATACACTCTATTGATTTAGAGCTGGAAAAGACTTTAAAAGTTATTAGATTCAACTCCCTTCAAGTGATTTGAAGAATATGCAGCCCTAAGAGGTTAAGTAATTTGTCTGAATTTGTCCAAGGTCACATAACAGCAGATGCTTGAGTTCAGGTGATATATTTGAATAGTGAAGCTTAGACTCTAGACTTCGTAGATTTAAATCTATCCTCTTGATTAAAGTGGAAATGATTTGTCCACTGGAATTGCGGACAATAACCACATTACTTGAAGCATCCAATCACTAGAAGTTCAGGACAGGAATTATTGACCCAGTTGGACACAGGCTTCTATCAGGTGATATTAAGAAGCCAAAATCCATCTCATGTTGCCAATGCATTCATTAAAGAAGGAGTAAATGCTGCTTCCTCTGTACCACAATAAGGAATAGAAGTAATCTTTAGGGAAGGAGCCTTAATTTTTATAAGTGTGTAAAGGGGTTATGGGACCCAAAAGTTTGAGAAGAGTTAACTTTAAGTATACTAACCATTGGATGACTGCCCCTTCTACCTAGCTTTAGGAGAAAAATGAGATGCCTTTAAGTACTCATCACTTCTGTGATAAAGCTTTTTACTTTTGGGAGAGAGACAGCAAGAGTTCATCTTGCCCATTCTCCAGATAGGATTTCTTGAAAGGAATATTCATCATATTCTTCTGTATCTTATGGAAGATTTTATTTTTCAAATTAAATAAAAAACATTAATCAATAATAATGGTAATTAGCATTTAAATAGTACTTAACAGATTTGCAAAGAGTTTTATAAATGCTGTCTCATTCTATCTGATGAGATGCAAATGATGAGGTTAGTGGTAATGAAAAGGTGCCAGAATTGGGGTGGGGAAATCCCCTCTGGTCCACGCAGGTCCAATGTGAAAATTATTCACAAACCCGAAAATCTATATGGCAAAAGGGAATTTTCTTGGTCCTGAGAAGCCAGTACCAAGCTTTGCTAGGAAGACAGACTTCTTAGTGGCAAGGTCCTGTTAGGTCTCCCTAAAGGTAAAGGTTAACACTGAGAAGAGAATATCTTCACAGTGGGCAAAAGTCCTGGCAGGCAGCTTTGCCAAGAAGAGATTATGCTTCCTGGGCAAGCATAATCCTATTTCAGACTTCTGCAAAGATTCGGGGTTCAGAGTTGTCTTTTATTAGCAGTCTGAGGCTTGGGCTCCAATTCAAAATTGAATGAGATTCTTTTAATATTGTCAATGCCCAGGGCTTAGATTTCCAGTTGAAGAGATTACTTACCTTGGAGTTTCAAGCCACTCAATAGGACTATCAGGCTGAAATCTCCAACTGAATGAGACCACTTAACTTGGGGAGGGCATTGTCTGGGAAGGGAATGCTTTTCCCAGGGGGGGGCCTGAGACCCTGAATCACCTTTCTTTTACAGATTAAAGGAGACACAAGGGTTCACCTCCACCCTATCCTCAGAAGAACCTGGAATTGTAGGGGCTGTTATTATCCCCATTGTACAAATAAGGAAACTGAAACAATCAGAAGTGAAGGAACTTTCTCAATGTCACATAACTGAGTGTTGGTAGTAGGATTTGAATTTGGTTCATCCTCATTTTGGGTCCAGTGCTTGATACTCAGCAGCCTCCTCTTTTACTGTCCCAAAAGCTGGGGTTAGGAATTGAAGAAGTCAATGTAAACGAAGAGATTTCGTTTAGGAGGAAAGGAATGAGATGATCCTGTTTCTCGGTGATGAATACTATAAAACCACTTATCTTTCCTTTGGCTTTTTGGCCAGTCAGAGAAAATTTTGGGGGAAATGAGGGTTAGTTTAGACAATGTTTACAAGGCATAGAAGGATGTAAACAAATGTTTAATGCAGTAGCTCAGTTACACAAGAGAATAGACAGCGCTACTTTGTAATGATAATGTACAGCAACATTAAGCATTTGGAAATAATTGGTTTCCTTCATCCCCACTCCGGGATTCAAAGTCATAACATTAAAGTTTTGACTTAGATTTGTTTTTTGGATGTATACATTAAAAAAATTTTTTTGTTTTGCTTGATAGTTAAAAAACAAACAGTTGCTGTCACATTCTAATGGCTACTCCTTGACCTCAATAGAATCTTCCCTTTAATTAAGTACAGTTAAAGAGAGGAAATCAACATGCTGATCATCTCTAACCATATATGTCTCATCCTTCCAGTCCCCCAGCTTTGCCAAGAGGCAGGAAATAGTCCTATCATCAGTCATCTGAAGTTGTAATTGGTCACTAAAATGAACAGAGTTTTTCAGTCTTCTGGTGCTATTTTCTGTGTAAATTGTTCTCCTACTTCTTTTAAACTTACTTTGTATCAGCTCATTCAAACCTGTTCAAGTTTTATGGAATTCTTTGCCATTTAAAAATAATATTCCATTCAATTATATGTGATAATTATAGTTGCTTCCTAATTGATGGGTGTTCCTTTTGTTTACCACCAATTTCTTTGCCAGTGTAAAATGTGGCACTATAAATATTTTTGTGTAAAATATGGGATCTTGTTTATATTTCTATCTGAATCTCTGTTTGGTAGACATGTGAATGAAATTCCCTCATTTTGGTGAAAAATGAATATGTGCAACACACTTGACAAGAATTTGCCAGTGACTGAGTTTTGCTTCACTAAAACATTTGACTTCATTAAATTCAATTAATCAAATACTACAGTGCATAAGGTGCTGAGGGTATTGATTGGAGATAAAATAAAGCTATTTGATAAATTCTCCTCTCAAGGCACAATTTAACAGTAGAAGCAGGAGAGGGAACATTTATTCAGTGATATAAGGGAGAGTGGGAGGCTAAGAAAAAGTGCTGTGAGAAATTTGAGCAGGGAAAGATCTCTGTTAGTTGCAAAGGGAGGTCAAACAAAATCTCATGAAAAAGTTAGCAACTCAGTTGTTATATAATATGAAGAATCTTCAGTTTTGGTGAGGAGGTTAGAAAAGTGTAAAGATGTCTCCAAGGATTCTCTGAGCAAAGAAGAAAAAGGGTCACATGACACACAGAGGGGCAAAGAACAGTCCAATTTGGCTGATAAATATAGCTGTGAAATGAAATAAGTAGCATGAGAAAAAGTTGAAAAGGTACAGCTTTTAGAGGTCCTCATTCTAGGATCAGGAGTTTATATTTTATTTTCTAGGGAGTGGAGAGGAAATGATATTTTTGAAGAGGAGTATAACCTGAATTAGGTAGATTTAGAATTGTTTGGCTAATTGGGTCAAAACAGAAGTCATTTATGGTTTGGTATCAGCTGGGAAGATCATTTTTGGAATACCTCTGGAAGATCGATGCTATTCTCTATTTTTGTTAATGACTTGGACAAAGATATAGTTGTTATGCTCATCAAATATGCAGATGACAAAATTTGGAACAATATCTAAGACATTGGATGCTAAAGTATTGATTTAAAAAGATCAGTAACTTAGAACTCTGGGCTGAGTCTAATAAGATGAAAATTTATTAAATATACACAAAGCAGTTTTACAGGAGGTGAACTGGGAGAGCTTCGGATTTGGAATTAAAGGACCTATGTTCATATCCCAATTCGACCACCATGGGCAAAAATGTTAATTTTTCCTATAACAGAATTTATTCATCTCTGTAACAAGGGATTGGATTACATATTCTTCTCTAAGGTCCTTTTTATCTCTGAATTTAACATCCCCTGATCTTGAGGTCAGGAAGATATGTGGCTGGCTATCAATCAAGCAATAAACTGAGCACCTACTAACTGCTAAGAAATGTGCTCAACACTCAGTGAACAAGTTAGTCTTTAAAAAAAAAAATGAACTAGGAACTTCAGTGATCTGAAAAGTTTAATGAATTGACAGTACAGAATGTTTATGGGACCTTAGGCTGTCTTATGAGAGTTATAATTAGCATTGTTCTTAGACTCCTTTGCTGCAATAGCATCCTGTCCCCTCCTTGTTTATATCCCCTGAGGGCTCTATGTTGAATTCTCTCTTTTTTAAATTCTCCTTCAGTGATTCCATTTTCTCCTGTGGATTCAATTATCTATGCACATGACTTCCTGATCTACATATCCCGCCCCCACTTCTTCTTTGAACCTTAGTCCAAAATTGCCAGCTGCTTGTGCTGGACAGCACCTGCTGGCATATCAAACTTAATGTTCTTTAAAAGGTGCTGATTATCTTTCCCCTAAAGACACCATCTAGCTTCCCTGCTGGATTCTTGGTTAGCCAGGTTGGAGCTATCCTTTACTCTGACTTCTTTCTCACTCCCTCATATCCAATCAGTTTCTGAGTCTGATTATATCTCTATTACTTTTTTTTATATCTGTCCTCTTTTCTATATCCATACGGCTACCTCCCTGGACTACTGTAATCACTTCCTAATCATCTTTCTTGTTCCCAGGACACTTTGTTTCTAATCTGTTCTCCACCCATCTGCCCAAATCATCCTGTTAAAATATGATTTTGAGCATGTGTCACTCCCTTGTTCAAGAAACTTTAGTGGCTCTCTCTAGCCTGTGGCAAATGTTCTTAAGCTCTTGTCCATGAACTCCCCCTCCTCACAGGAATCCCTTGCTGGATTTCAAGGTATTTGTGAACTTGGATGGAAAAAGATTCCATGTTTCCAACTTCTAAATGAAATTTAGTGTTCCATTCAGTTATTTAAAAGCACTATTCTGTAAAAAAGCTTTTGCTTTCAGAGCCAAAGGGATCCTTGACAGAAAAAAAAAGTTAAGGACCCCTGGAACAGATTACAGATTCTTAAGACCCTTTGTAATATATTTACCTTTCTGATCTTATTTCTTACTTGTGCTCTTCACAAACTCCGGGCTACCAAGTTATTCCCTTTAGCTTGACCCTTGTCTCCATCTCCTACTTATTCACACTGGCCATCTCTCATTCTTGGAATGTAATCATCCTGGCATCTCTTTTGCTCCCAATCTTGTTCTCCCTGAGCGTCCCAGCTCAGATGCCACTTTCTCTGTGAAGCCCTGATAGGAAACCTTTGCTTCCTCTTCTGATTATTTTTTAAGATGCTTATTAATGAATTTTCTACATCCTCTTAATGGAATGTCACTTTCTGGAGGGCAAGAACTACCTTTTTTTTAAGCTTTGAAACTTCTGCTACTGTTAAGAGTGCCTTGAACAATGCAGATCTTTAATAAATATATATTGATTGGAATTGAGGAGAAACTGGAAGGTTGAAAGACTAATTTAGGCCCTTAGGTGACTATTGGCATAGGAGAAAAAAGTGAGATCTTTATCTGAGGTGTTTATAATATAAATGGAAGTATGAAATTTTTTGGTTTTTGAAAGTAGGAAGATTTGAGATGTGATTGTTGACTGTGGGAAGTTAGGAGAAAGAAGTATCCAAGTTGACTAGCAATTCTTCTCAGGTAGGCATACTATGGGGCCATTAAAATCAGTTGCAAAATTGGGAGAATAGATTAGGTTTTCAGGGTCCAAAAGATCATAGATTTAGAATTGAAATGTGTTATGGGTAACTTCAATTTGAAATGGAGCAAAAGGCTTACAAAGTTCTTATAAAGTTCAACCAGAGTCACCTAAGAAGGAAGTAAAAATAAATCCATAATTTTTACCTGGGACTTTCAAATTCAGTGCTTAGGAAATTCAAACCCTTCCTATGCCACCTCTTAGCTTTGTGACCATGAGCAATCATCTAACCAATTAGGAAGCCTACTTTCCTTTTTTTTAAATGGAGATAATAACATCTGTATTACTTATTTTATAGCGATAGTGTGAAAACTATATGAGATAATGTGTGCAAAATATTTTTAGTATCTTAAAGCAACATTTGGATATAAGCTGTTCTTATTATCCTGTATATTTCTACTCAGAAAAAATACCATAGAATTTATAGTCCCACTCAGATATTCTAACTATTATATAAATACTCCAATTAAGGGGTTGACAAATAACCTTACTTTATAGTTAGAAAATCTCAGCACAGAGGGGATATTTAGATATCTCTGGTTTTAAACTGGATACAAAAAAATCTAGGCTTAGTTAACAGATGGATCCATGCTTCCTTTAATACTTGATGATGAATTCCATTTTTGACTTGTTGAGTTTGAGGTGCAATATGAGAGATAACCAGATGTCCAGCAAGGCACTGGGAAAACAGTGCCTTTGAAGCTTTGGGGTATGGGTGACTGAGCATTGAGATTTGAGAATTATTTGAGTAAAAATGATAATTGAAAGCATAAACGTGAGTTAGATCTCCAGTTCATTAATTTATTAAGTCCCTGTGACCTGCCTGGCACTGTGGTAGGCAATAGAGATATAAATAAAGGGGAAAAAAATAATCTCTACTCAAAGAGAATATGCATTCTAAAAGAGAAGACAATCAAGTTACATACATATGTAAAAATAAGAGTAATACAGAGAACAAATACAAATTAATTTAAGTTAAATCTGAGGGGGTTTTACCCAGAAGTAGCAATGGGAGGGGTCAGGAAAGGATTATTTGACGTGAAGCTGAAAAGGAAATGAATTCTAGGCACATAGGACAGAAAATGCCTAAGCATAGAGATAGGAGATGGAGATAAAGAATAGAGAGGTTGTCTTGGCTGGGTGGGGAGTAATGGAAGTTCAGGAAAGGGGATCTTCAGTAAGGCTCAAGAGATAATTTGGGGTCAGGCTATGAAAGGCATTAGATAATAAATAAAGCAGTTTACATTTAATTTTAGACATTGGTCAGGTCAGGGGTCATGGCTCATTTTTAAGAATGACTACTTCAGAGTGTTTACAAATACGCACTGTACTTTATCAGTGTAAAAATACTTTTAAGCTTCTTTAGCCTGGGTTTCCAGAACATTAATGTTATTTTTAAATCAAGAAAACAGTCTCAGTTGTAAATTTCTCCCCACTGACTAACTACTCAGATATCCATGTATCAATTTCCACTCCAGGCCAGCCCAACTTTATATGTTGGAATAGATTTTACGGCAGACTTTCATGAAAGTCTTCAGTCGAAACAATCATCCATTTGATTATATATGCATTTAAGCATTTCCTTATATACCACCTGCTGTTTAAGTGGATGCCTTCAGTTGTACTCAATACTACTGTCTTTTCTTTATGCTTTTGGCTGCCTAAATGACAATACATTTGAAGATACTTTATTAATTCCTATTCTCATTTAGCAATTCCTTTTATAGTCAGGATTTAATCACATCTCAAATCTTCCAAATAATATTCTCAAAAAGCTTCACAAAATATTTCTGATTTCCGGATACATTATAACTACCCCTGGTATGTCATAGTGTTATTGAGGTTGCTACTGTTTCTTTTCTTTTCTTTTTCTTTTTCTTTTTCTTTTTTTTTTTTTTTTGCTTTAGTTATTCATTTACCTATATTTATTAATTTCTTTAATTTATTCATTCACTTATTTTCTTATTTATTCACTCATTTATTCATCTATATGTATTTATTTTTTGAAGAGTCCATCTAGTTTCTAAAAGTCAGGTCTTCATTTTTTCATAATTTAAAATCATTTTCAGATTGAGAGGGCATTGGCCTCTATTGTATTTATAGTAAGCTTTGTTTGTTTGTTTTTTTTTTTCCCCAAGGAAATAATTAGCCATGACTTGCCACATTGGTTGAATGATAGTCTGTGAAACATTTTTCTGATTGGCACTAAGTTGAGAACAGCCTGAACCATGAATCCCCCTGCTTTAATGGGTTTGAAACAGCCTCTCGAAAGCTCCTTTGATTATTTGGCCATGCTGTGCCAAATTTTGCTTCCTTTCTTAGGACTGCTTTTGAATAGGAAAAGTGGGATGCTTGTGGTTTGCATGACTTTGCAGTGAATATCTGGGTGTCCTCTGGAGATCTGGAGATCTGTACTGGGATTCTAAAATGTGCCTCATTTACTTGGAAACTGTTTTCTTATACATAAGAGTAGTTCCGTTTGAACTACTTAAAATGTTGTCTATCCTGCAAGAGGGCTTTGGAACTAGGTATGTGAAGCGGTGAAAAAAGCATTCAGATGCCTTGAATGTCACAGGAAATGAAGGCGCCAACAGCTGTGGATAAATTCCACCATGTAATGAATTGTTAGTCAAACTCATTTACTCTTAGATCCATTAATGAGTGTAATCTAGTTGTTAGAATTTGTTCTCCCTTCTTTTTGGGTTAGAATTATACTATGAGTAAGTGAATTTGACCTATAGTTTATTTACTCTTCTTCTTCTTGCACAGGGAGAGAAATGTGCTGTTGAAGGAATTTCAGGAAATTTTGTAGACCATAAAAAAGGACTTGGGAAATGTAATAAGATAAAAAACAGATTTGCATAGTATGTTATGTTATGAAATTCCTTATCAAACTTGACTCTTCACCATCTAAATAATCTTACAAAGATTACCGACAACCCTATAATATTCCTATTTTATGATACCCTTAGAGAGATTAAGTGATCTTCCCATCTTTATTTTTCTAAGATTAAGGGGTTTCATGACTCCTGGCCACTTCAGTATGGTGGGAGCTCTTTGAAGGCAGGATCTGTTTATTAGTTTTCCTTTTTTAGCTTTTGTGGCTAAATCCTTGTTGCTTGACTGATTAACGAATGCTTATTAGATTGAATTGGTACAATATGGTGTCATCAAAAGAATGCTCATGCTTTTAAAAAATGGCTTTTTAATTCTTGGGACAATTTGGCGCCATCAACAGTCTTATGCAGTTTCTCAAAAGCATTCCAACCTTCTCTCTTGCTCCTTTATAATTTTACATTAGGCTCCTCAGCCTCCTATAGTTCCTGCCTAAGGTACGATACCTGATGCATTAACTCCATGAACTGCCCATCCGGCTGCATGCAGGACTAATGTTATCTCCTTATCGGTTGCTCAGTTTGCCTACTTCTGTGCTGAAACACAGCCCTTGTCTAGTAGCATTTTTAAGAGTACATATAGTTCACTACTATGGATAACTCTGCTGGGTTACTTTTGTTATTCTCTTTTCCTGCTTATTACCTTCTGAATTGTTAGCACTTTAGTCAGAGAGTGGCTTAAGAAAATTGAAAGCAAGATAAGTTATGCAATCATCAGCCTTCATGCAAGGTTTGGTGGGAGAGAGTAAAAAGAATTGACCTAAATCACATTTTTTTGGGAGATCTGTGGTTCTCCCTGAGTTATGTGATCTCAGTGCTCTCTAAAGGATAGTGTATGTGCCGTGTTTTTCAACACTGATAACCATTATAATATTGCCCACTTCTTAATATTTTCTCAAGGTTTTAGCCAAAGAATCATTGCCATATAAATTATATTTCTGTGCATATGTATATGTATGTATGTACATATATGTTATATATATATATATATATATATATCTTAAAGCTGCATTTGAGATAGTTGTGAGTAATAAAATAACACTAATACAGAAAATAATAATACCTAGCATATATAGAGTGTTTTAATATTTGTGAAGCTCTTTACAAATATTCTCTCATTTTATCTTCACAATTCTAGGAGATAGGTGCTTTTCTTTCCCCAGTTTTATAGACTAAGCTACTGAGTCAAAAGGTGTTGTTAACTTGCTCAGAATCATATAGCCAGTTAGTGTTAGAAGTTGGATTTGAGGTCATGTCTTAACTCCAGGTTCCAGGTTCTATCTGCTGTGCTACCTAGCAAAAGAACTTGAGTATGAGTCAGAAGGCTTCATTTAAGTCTTGATTTGCACATTTAGTAAATGTCCAACCATGACAAAGTGTTTGTCCTCTATGTCTTAGTTTCCCCATCTATAAAAAGGGAGGGGCAGGGCAGTAATCTGTGGATTTGTTATAAAGTGGGACTTTTACTTAAGGCTGAGGGAATAGAATGGCAGGTTAATGAAGCATGATAGATATGCAAAAAGAAGTAGGAAGTGAAGGGACTTCAGAGCTGCCTTCATGTATTTGTTGGACCCTCAAATGACAGAAGGGTTGGTCTTGTTTAATTAGCTCCAGAAGAGAGAACTAGAACTCTTCCAGATCTTGTTATAGTTTTGGTTCTGGAAGAGTTCTAGTTTTCCCTTTGAAATGGGATGAATTTACGCTTGATATGAAGGAAAACTTAGGAACATGAATCACTTAAAAGGGGAATGGGCTATTTTGAGTGGTATTATTGGCTTCCAATTCATATGAAACTTTCAAATCCAAATTGGATGACCACTGATGGGTATAAAAATAGGCTCTGAGATGACAGAGAGTGGGTAGAATGCTAGAGTAGTACAGTTTAGATTCATGGTCCCACATCTGATTGGCTGAGAATACCTTCCAACTCTGAAATTCTGGGAGTTAGCAAATTCATAGGACCCCAGATTTAGACTTCAGAGGGACCTTGGAGGCCAACTAGTGCAATTTCTTCCATTTTATACATGAAGAATTGAGGATTAAAGAGTTTAAATGACTTTCTTGTTCAAAGTCGGATAGTCCATCCCAAGTACCCAGATGATCAGTAAATATTAGTTGAATTGTAGATCTACATGTAGGAAAATTATTCATTCAGCAATGCAGTATTTCCTCCTTTCATTGACATTTTCATTCCATGCATTCATTATAACTTGCTAATATAATACAAATTGATCTTTACAAATGACTTTGTTAGTTTTCAGTAGCCATTTATTTCTTCTTTGGGACATCATCCCAAAGTATCATCTCCATTTCTTTATGTCACTGCTCTGTGTTACACATCATTATTGCTAATCACCCCCTAATAAACAGACATTACAAGAGCTTTATTAATCCATGGATTTCATTAAGAGAGAATTTAATTTACAAGTGTCTTGGCAGTAGTCCTGTCCATTTTTCTTTTATGAAAGTCTGATAAAGATTAAAGTAGGAAGCAATGTCAGACTGAATTACACTGAAGTTTAATTTATTTTCCCAGATTGAAATATTGTCAGAACATCACAGGTTAAATAGACTTGAGGTAGCTTCTCCTGTTATTTTGCAAAAGCTAAAAAACAAAGCAAAACAAGTAAGTGGCAAGCCTGTAAAGCTTTGGTTAATCCTATTTTTTTTCTGATAGAAATATATACATGTAATTCAGTGAATAAATGAATGATGGAAAAAGCGCTTACTTATTGTGTGTAATGTACCATGCTAAGCCCCATGGATATAAATAGAAATGTAAGACAGTTTTTCTTGAAAAGGTCAAATTTGAATGGGGCTAACCAAAAATTTAGGTAACAAATCATACACACATACACATACAACATTCATGCCCACTTACACATGTATATATACACATGTGTATATATGCATATACATATAATATATATGTAGATAAAGGTATAGATAAAACAGATATACATTATATGTATATATGTAAATAACTATATTATATATGTGTATATATATATGTATATATATATATATATATATATACATTACTCTTTTTGATAGGTGTTTTGAATGTGAATTATTAAAAGAGAAGCGTCAGCAGGAACTCTTTCAAGTATTCTTCAAAAATTAGATCTTAGACAATTGTTTTTGGCTTTTGCAGTCTGTTTTTTTAACTTTACCCCAGTTGAACCAAAACTGTCCCAGCCTAACTGCTCATTTTCTTTTATTACTTCTTTTACGGAGAGGCAGAGAAAACAAAAGCATTATTTCTGCCTTCTTTTCAGTGTTATTCAACCTACCATATTCTCCTGAGATCTCATAACAAGGGACAAGTGAAGCAGACTATATTAAATTTTCCAGAGTATATTAAATTTCTTTCAGGTGTGCTCCCTAATTTCCTTTATATCCTTTGGACATAATTTCTTTTAATTGTTTGTATATGGACACTTTTCCCCCCTCCCCCAATCTGATTTAATTTTTTAAATTTTTTAAAATATATAATAATAATATATATTATTGTCAATAATATATATAATAAAAATAATAATAAAATAAAATAAAATAAAATTTTATTTTATTTTATTGTATTGTTGTTATATGAGTTTTATGCAAACAAAAAAGAATCAAGAATTATAAAATTTGTTTTGAGAGTTGCTGGACCATGGAGATAACCAGTTTGGGGTATGAGTTTTTCAAACTCTAATCAGATATCTCTTTAAAAAAATTATTTTTTCCACTTGGGAACTGAAGACCTGAAAATTTCTGTGTTTCCTAGAAAACTTTTCCCATAGATACAAACATGTTTGTGACATAGTAGAGTGTTAGGAAACCCTGGCTTCAGTAGTTGCATCTGCTGCTAGCAATTTGGGAAAATGAGTAACTTTAGTGTCACCTTTTATCACCTGTAACATGCTAACATGCCTACCTCATGGAATAGTAGTGATGCTCAAAGGAGACTATATACATACATATATCCATAAAATAAAGTAACTGGCATTTTTATAATGCTTTAAGATTTGAAAGGAACTTAAATCAAATCAAATCTTAAAGCATTATAAAAAGGCCAGTTACTTTATTTTATGGAAGGATCAATATACCATTTTAGGCGCTAGTTATCTGACTGACAAACTGCTTAACTTTTCCACTCTTCAGTTTCCTTATCTGTAAAATGCAGAGTTAGACTCAATGGCCACTAAGGCTCTTTCTAGTTCTATATGTCACTTAAAAACATATGTATAATACAGCATATACATAACAACATCTACACAAACATATAGTACATAGTTAACACATGCAATATGTTATTACACAATATACACACATATATTTACATGCATGTATATATTACATAATATATATCACATATATAGTAATATACCTATTACAATATACATTATTATATATCATATGTTTGATAACCTAGGCATATATTATTTGCTTTATATACATAATTATATATATGATATATGTATATATTGCATGCATGTATATGATTTTCTATACATTTCTATATTTTTATATACATCTATAGTATTTAAATAGCACTTTGTAGTATTTACAATATTTCCTAGTATTTATATAACACCCCTGTATTTATCTCTGGTGTTTATATGGTATTTTGAGGTTTGCAAAGTGCTTTACAAATATCTCATTTGATCTTCACAACAACCCTGGAAGGAAGATGCTGTTATTACCCCCATAAAGAGACAAACAGTGGTCAGATAACCAGGTCACACAGCTAATAAGTGTCCGAGGCCAGTTTTAACTGGCCTGACTCCAGGTCTAGCTCTATAGCGGCTGTCCCACCCAATCTTCATTCCCTGACATCTGGTCTGGCTGTTAAAGCAAGGCCATGAACCAAGTGAATTTGAAGGTCTCTTGTTCCTGTGAGATCTCAGTTTTAGCTGTCAGTGATATTTCTTTGGGCTTTTGAGAACTTTTGGGTATCTCTTATGACTCATATACCATACATTGATTTACTTGAGAGAGAACAATTATGTCTAAAGAGTAAAGGTTCTCCAACATGTAATTTATTTTGAAGCTATATCTATTCTTTTAATAGCATGTTCAAAAAAAAAAAAAGTCAAAGCATTCATTGCATTGTTTCCCATTTTGACATATCCCTTCTATAAAAGCAATTCTACTTTAATTATTTTCCATAAAGTAATATCTGATTTAATTAACAAGGTTTTTGTTGGAGGACTAAGATTTCAGTCTCCAATATTTGACTATAAACTTTTTTTATTTTTAAATCAATTTAATTTGTGAATGGTGATGTGGCTCAGTAAAAAGAGTTCTAGACTTAGCATCAGGAGATTGTTGAATGATTCTGAAATCTTAACTTGCTGTGTAATAATCCTGGTGAAGTCAATTAAACTCCATGGTAGTTTGTCCTTTTTTAAAATGTAGATAATAATACTTGTATTCTTTAGCTCATTTCTCTATTGTGATTTAAAAAAAAACAAAAACATTTTATCATGAAAAAGTGCTTTGCAAACCTGAAACTCTTAATTATAGATAGGTGTTTCTAGTTGTAGTCTTGTTACTAAGTTAATTAAGTGAATGTTTTGGGAACGCAATTTCCTTTTTTGTAAAGTGACAGATTTTGACTATATAACCTTAGAAGCCTGGCCCAGAAATAATGGAGGACTTGAGTTATACAGACATCTGCTGGAGCACTTTCTCTGCCAAAAAACAGAACAGCTAATGACTTCTTGACATGCCTTAGTGATAATTTTATCTTTCAAAAGTCAGATGAACCAATGAGGGAAAATGCTATTCTGGATCTGCTTCTTTCTAACAGAGAGGAACTGGCTGCTTGGAATGAAAATGGTGGGAACCTGTGGGGATGTGATCTCTCAATCCTTGGCTTTCTGATAGAGGAGGAGGGGAAATCTGGACATAGTCTGATGTTCCCCATTGCTTTTGGCAGAGCCGATTTCAAAGAATTGAGAGTAAACATAGGTGAGATCCCATGGATTAAAATGATTGAAGAGAAATTAATAACCCAAGATGGGTAGGAGAGAAGGGAAACAGTTCCAGTTAGGAGGAAGAAGAGGGATTTGTCTGAAGAGACCAGTGTCTCTTCAGTGTTGCACAGGGAACTCACCAACCAAATTAGAAACTAGAAAAACAGAAATTTAAGAATTCCTTCAAGGACCAAGCTATGTCATTTGATACATTCCATCCTTGTAGGTAGAACAATAGTTCTATTTATTTTGTTATTTGAAAGGTCTATAAAATATTAACGAATATTAATAATAACAATACATTTTCCTGGTATTATTTTCCCTGTTACCCCCTCTCCCGCTCCTGCTTGTTTCCCTTTTAGTTTGGGGGTATTTCTACACTAAATTGTTTGTGTGTGGCTAGTGCTCATCCTTCTTTTCCTTTTTCTGATAAGAATGAAGTTTCCTTGTGACCATTTGCTCCATCCATTCCTCTGTGTTTGTGTATTCTTTTTGTTGAACCCAAGTATGAGAATGTATTCTTTCTTTTTACCATTTCCTCTGTTCCCTTCTTTTTTCCTCAATATTTTAAAAAATGTTTCCAAATAATATATAACGATAGTTTTCAACATTCATTTTAGGAGATTTTATGTTCCAGATTTTTTTTCTCTGTCCCTCACTAACTTCCCTCCTCCCCAAGACAGCAAACAATCTGATATTCCTCCACTTAAAATTCTCAGAATAGAACCTATTCTCTTCCAAGGTTTCTGTTTTTATTATTTAACTCTCTTAGTTCCTGTTGAAGACATTCAGTTTCTGAAGGGACACTTTGTTTCTTCTCCCCCATTATTAGAATGTTAGCACTACATCATTATATAACTCTTTTATTGCTCAAATAAATTTATTCTTTCTAGCCTTCTTCTTGACTCTTGCATTTGTATTTCAAAGTTTCTCTTCAACTCAGAAGAAAAGAAATGCTTGAAAGTTTGTTTCCTTAGAAAAATTGTTTTTCCCCCTATAATGTCATTTTCCTTTGCATTGTAAGATATTCTTGGTTTTAAGCCTTTTCTCTGCTTCACAAATCTCAGGTTTTGGAATTTTTACATATTATTATATGGCAGTAGGTAATGCTTAAAAGTGCTCAGGGGTTCAGTAGTCAATGAGTGTCCATTCACCCAGAGAAAAACTAATTAAGAAGAGAGAAAGTCACAATGGTTTTAAGGTTAAGAGAGCAATTTTATAATCAATACAATCATTAATAGCAGCCCAGTGAAGCAGTTGGACTGTGGGTGTTAGCTGCTGATGAGGTGGTATGTGATCAGATTACTGAAGAATCCTTGGCTGCAGTCAGTGGGAACTTTTCTGCTCCTTGAAGGAAGATGAGCCAACATATGAAGCTCAAATGGAAAAACAGAGAAAAAAGTTTTCAATATGAGACACCTTTGAAGAGAAGCATTTTAATCTTGTGGTTTCTCTACTCTATTTGAAATTGAATAATACTTAGAATTTGTAATGTGTTAAGATTTGTGGAGAGTTTTATCCAAGGAATTTGATTTGATATGCACAACAAACCCCACAAAGTACATGATGTTATTTTCCCTATTTTATAGATTTATTAAAACAGAAGCAGTGTTCAATGATTTCCAATTTGCTTTGCTAGTAAATATAAAGTAAAATAAATAAAATAGAAAAAATAAAATAATAGGATTCATATTGAGGTTTTCTTGATTTCAATTTGAGTGCTTTCTTTGTAACATTACCTAACACAGAAAAATAATTAGAATGAATGTAAACTTGAAAATTGACAATTATATAGTACATTGAAATTTCATAAATCTTTGGGGGGGGCAGAGGAAGGTAATGAGAGAATCATCTGATCTTCCTTCTGCAAGTTTTTTATATGGAGGTCTGCAATGCTCTAGATTTATCATTAAGGATCATAGAGAGAGCTCTGCAAAGGACCTTAAGCATCATCAAGTCCAACCTATTGACTTTAGGAAATGTCAGTCTTATTTGCCCTGTGGCTGTGGACAAGTGATTTGAACGTCACTTACCATATCTGCAGAGGAGAATAATAATTTCTGATTCATCAACCCTTAATGTTGTCTTTAGAATGAGTTTATTAGGTTTGCAGGCTGCTTTACAAAGCTCATCTGATTTGATCTTCTCAACAGTTCTGAGAGGCAGGTATTATTTTTGGAGGAAGTGTTCAATACTTACCAGCCAGGTTGCTAAACAGATGTACAAAGAAAGTCTAAAATCCAGCCCCTGCTCTCAAGAAGCTCCCATAATAGAGGAGAAAACGTGAATAACTATGTCTATATAAGAAATATACTTTGTAGATATAAATTAATCTGAGAGAGGATCTCTTGCAATAGGATTTGAACTGTATCATTTTTCTTTCTAATTACATGTAAAGACACCTTTTAATTTTTTTTAAAATAAAATTTTGAGTTCTGAATTTTTCTCTCTCCTCTCATCTGTTTAAGACATTAAGCAATTTGATATAGGTATATGTGTACAATTATGCAAAACATTTTCAGATTAGTCATGTTTTGAATGATGAAAAAAATAAAGTGAAAATAGTCTACTTCAATCTACATTAAGGGTTTATTGATTGTTTCTTTGAGCTGCATCTTGAAGGAAGCCAAGGAAGGGGGGAAGAGGGAGAGATGGAGAAAGAGTAGAATGTCAGCATGAAAAACGGGAGCCAGGACAGATGTGGCGTTTTAGAAAGAGCATAGAGTATGTGGAGCAGACGTATGTTGGAGAAGTTTGGGAGGGTCCACATTGTAAGGGTTTGAGTGCCAAATGTAGAACTTTGTATTGCTCCCAGGGATAATCGGAAGCCACTAGACTTAATTGAGTAGGAAGATGATGGGTAAGTTCTAGTGCTTTAGGAAAACCACTGTTGCAGATGAATAGAGGATGATTTGGAGTGAAGAGACTTGGGATAGAGAGAATAATTAAATGGCTTTTATAATCCGGGAGGGAGATTAAGAGAGCCTGTGTTTGCTTCTCCATTGCAGAGAATTTAGAAGATGATAAGCTAGTGTTGGATGTCTGTCTTAGGATCCTTGGCCAAGAGGGACATGAGAAATACAGGTCAAGAGGGCCTGTAAGTGAGAGAAGGCAGTAGAGAAAGTGCCTGTTAAAACGGAGAGATTGAAAATTGAAGAATGGGGCTGATAGTGGAGGCAATCCCATAGAGATAGGAAAGGATAGAGTAAAAGGTGCATGTAGAGAAGTTGGTCTTGACAAGGATAAAGCTCACCTTTTCATAAAGCCTGGCACTCCAGGAAGAGAGAAGGAGGAAAAAAATGTCTGAGTTACGGGAAACGAGGAAGAGAGAAAGAGGAAGCTCTCCTTGAATGGTTTATCTGGTTGGTGATGTGTGAGATAAAGTCAGAGTTGGGAGAATGGGGGAAATGGCATATATGAGGGAACTTGAGGAAGGATGCAAGTTTGGAGGTGACCCTATCTTTAATGGGAGAAAAAACCAATTAGGGAGGTATAAAAATATTGACTTGTTGTAGTGAAGGCCCAGTTAATATTAGATAATATAAATTTATAGTGAACCCAATTAGTATGGTTTTGTGATTTTTCTCTTCTTTGACATATGAATAGGAGCAAAGAAGGCAAATAGAGAGGGAGACATTCAGGTCTGGGGTTTGGTAGTGTGGGATCAATGATAGGATATGGTGGTAGGAATATAGTGGGAATTTGAACTGGTTCACCTCAGATTTGAAGTGGGGAAGGGAGGAGAGGTTAGCTCTTGCAGAAGAGATGGACTGAAGGGGGATAAAGTGAATGGAAGTCATGATGAAAACAGAGTTAGGAGTCATAAGGCATTGAGAAACACAGAATGAGAAAATTTTGCTTTATCCATATAAGGAACTTCAGAGTTCACACATGGGTAATGGTGAGCTTAAGGATTTAGCCATCTCTGTAGCTGAAGTAGATAGTGAAAGAATAGATCATGGGAATCAAATATGATGAAGAATTGAGAAGTTAGAGCATTTTTAAGAAAGAGAGAAAGAGAAAGAGAGAGAGAGAGAGAAGAGAGAGGAAAAAAGATGAAGAGAGAAAGAGGGAGAGAGGCAGGGAGGAGGGAAAGAGAGAGAGAGAAAAGAGGAGAGGAAGTAAGAGGGAGAGGGAGAGAGGAAGTTGATGTCCTCTAGTATGTGGGTTGGAGGGGATGGATACTGTGAACTAGGCAAGAAACTCATTGAGGAATGATTGGCAATTTTGGGGGGTCCATAGATAATGGCAACCAGGATCTAGATTGGATGATGGATGAATTAATAAAGCATTTAATAAGAGCTTGCAGTGTGCTGAGCACTTTGCTAAGTGATGAGGATTCAAATAGAAAAGACAGTTCCTGCTTTTGATAAGTCCTAATGTTGGAGGTAACATATATGGAAGGTTTCACAGCTGGAAAGGACCCATATCCCTTAGAGAACAGTAGCAAAGCAAAAGGTTATGCCTTTTCTTTTTTTTCTTCAATAGTTTTTTTTAAAAAAATTTCTAAATACATGTAAAAATAGTTTTCAACATTAATTTTTATAAGACTTTGTGTTGCAAATGTTTCTCTTTTTTTCTTTTCCTTTCTACCTTCCCAAGACAACAAGCAATTTGATATAGATTAAATATGTAATGCCTTTTCCTTAATGCCATTTCCACTGATGAAATCAGAAATCAGTTCCTGATTTTGAACTATCTGACAAGTGCCAAGTTTAGGGACAAGAATTTTCTTTCTCGGGTCTTCACTCTCTTTGGTTTATTCCCAAGGTTCTTGGCTCAGGGTCTTGGGCTATTTCCGTCAGATCTGAGAGGATGTTATCAAGGGAGTGGGATGATGTGCCTTGGCTGGCTCTGCCAGAGCTGACCTGTCTGTCCTGAGTGTCAATTGGCTGGCCTCTTCCCCACAAAAGTTGCTTTTCTGTATGACAGGGAGAATTTTGCTGGAATCAGGTGGTATGGGGGGTGGGGTGGGGAGGTGTGTGTCAGCCTTAGGGTTCTTGTGTTCACCTGCCTGTTGGATAAATATTCCTTTTTTTAAATAAAAGCTTTTTATTTTCAAAACATATGCAAGACCTTTGAACCTTTCAACATTGACCTTTGCAAAACCTTGTGTTCCAAATTTTCCTCCCTTCCCCTTGTCTCCTCCCCCAAAGATGGCAAGTAATCCAATATATGTTAAACATGGTAAAAATATGTTAAATCCAATATATGCATACATATTTATATACTTATCTTGCTGCACAAGAAAAATTAGGTCAAAAAGGATAAAAAATGAGAAAAAAATATAATTCAACCAAATGACAAAAAGAGTGAAAATACTATGTTGTGACCCAGACTCAGCTCCCACAGTCCTCACTCTGGGTGTACATCACTCTCTTCATTACAAGATCATTGGAACTGGCTTGAATCTGGATAAATATTCTGTAATGAATTTGCAAAGCATGCTCTGCTCCAAGGAGGAGATAGACATTTTCTTCTTCACTTTTAATCCTTATCAACTTCAGGGTTATTATAAGGAAAATAATTTGTAAACTATCAGTGGCTTTTTAAAGATGAACTCAGGGTGTGTGAAGCAAGTGCTATTTACTGTAGGTATTCTAGGTACTGTGGAGGATGTCTCTAAGACACATTTCAACACTGAGTTGGAACATTGTGTTATTAACCTTATATTCCTCAGGATTCAATTTGTATTGTTTTCTGATGCATTAATGAAAGGGCTGTGGACTTCAACCTACTTTTCCCAGCCTGGCTGTCTTGTTGAAATGCAGACTCTCCAGAAACAGCCAGCCTTTTCCTTCTGTAATAAAGCAGAAGGTGAGGTGGAATGCAGAGGCAAAAGGAATGATATTAACCTCTTAGGAAAAGAATTGCAAATATATCCATATGTATATTTATGTGTGTATTTGTCTCTTTTTATGAGGGGCAGTATTAGGGAAATGATGAGATTAGAAGGAGGGGGAAAAATGAGTGAGAAAATCAAAGCAGTTCTTAGATTTATTTTATTTCTCCTGAGATCCAGGATGGTAAACTTAAATAGGCTGAGAAAAATAAAATTAGTTGAGGAATGTATTGCATCTCATTTTAAAGATCATGATAAAGTAGTTTGTTTTTTTACTTCCAAGAAGCACTCATTTCTCTATTAATCTTGAGTCTCTTAAATTGTAGTTCTGACCATGGAATAATGTTTAAAGTAGTTTCTTAATACTGCTTAGTCACCAACTTCAACTCCATCTCCACCTCCCCCCACCAAGAGATTACATTAATGTTCCAGCTAGTGCATATGAACCTGGGCCAAAAAAAAAAAATTAAAAAAAGAATTGAGTTTCTAAACTATATGGGTCAGTGAGCTTGACTTCCAGTTCTGGAGCAGATCATTAAATAAATCATTAATGAATATGTAGCAGGGAACAGAGTGAATTGCCAAAAGTCTGATTATTTCATGGGTTCACCCCGTTCAGATTTTACCACCTCCCATTTTGGCTGAGTTACTAAACAATCATATTAGGCAATACTAGAGATGATCTGCTTAGGTTGTAGCTAAGTCTTTAATAAAGGATGCCATACTATTTTTTTTGTGGAAAAGATAGAGGGGTGTAGTCCAAGGAATTCTGTCTGGCGGATTTGGAATTGGTGGAGCGATTGACTATTGGTTAAGGGTTCTGTGCCAGCTGGATACAATGGCACCGGTGATGTGCCCCAGGGATCTTTGCTTGGTCCCATGCTAGTTCACATTTTGTCGGAGATGCTACATTGACAAAATTTTCAGATGATACAAAATTCAGAGAAATGGCTAGCACTCCGGATGACAGATCACGACCCAAAAAGATCCCTATAGGCTAGAGTATGGGGATGACTCTAAGAAGCAAAGTTGAATAGTGATAAATAAGAAGTTTTATATTCTGGTTCAAAAAACTCAGCTTCACCATTGCAAGATGGGAAAGACACAGACAATACCAGAGACAAAAAGATTTGGGGATTTTAGTGGACCGCAAGTATGACTGCAATATCAGGTGAATCTCAAAAACTTGAAGTGATGCTGGGAGAAGCATCCGTTCTGGAAATAATGTAGTGGTGATCCCTCTGGGCTTTGTCTTGGTCTGATTGTGGTCCATTCTGTGTGCCGTAGTTTGGGAAGGGCTGGAAGAGGTCCAAGGGGGAACCATGCTGATGAAGGAACTCAGAGTTCATGTTATAGATGGATCCATTGAAGGACAGGGGGAAGGCTAGCCTAGGAGGTAAAGTTTTTAAAATACTAAATATGAATGAGATATTAAATGTGTTCTTTATGGTCAAAATGAGCAGAAACAGCAGCAGTGGTTGGAAATGACAGAGGTAAACGTTGACTTAACTCTTAGGAAAAATTTTCTTAAGAATTAGAGGTGCAAAACTGGAATGGGGGCAGCTGGGGGTGCCATAGTGCACAGTGCTCTGGGCCTGGAGTCCAGCCTACTTAGTTTTCATGGGTTCAAATCCAGCCTCAGACACTTCCCAGATCTGTGACCCGGGGCCAGTCACTTAACCCTGTGTACTTTGGTTTCCTCATCTGTAAAATGAACTGAAGAAGGAAATGGCAACTTCTGCAGTATCTTTGCCAAGAGAACCCTGAATGGGGTCACCAAGAGTCAGACCCAACTGGAAAACAACAAAAGTGGAATGAGCTGCTGCAAGAATGCTGTTTTTTCCATTCCAAGAGAGGTCAAATGATCTCTTGTCAGCTGTGTTGTGCCTTTGCAAGTAGACTGAATAAATTCTTTGTTTAAATCCCCATATTAAAATTTGGTAGCTATAGTTTCATGATTTTGGAATATACTAAGTTTTCTCTTGTACCTGAGAGCCTAGTATTCCATCAATATTGGGAAATTCAAGAAAATCCAAACTTAGAAATATTGAGCCCTCACTGCCATAAGCTGATTGTTGTTATTTAATTTTGTATTTGTAGCCTACAGACTTGTACTCTAAAGTGATTTAAAGATATTTACTGAATTAAATTAAATGGAGGTTGTGGGAAGGGATGTTCTCAGTTAGAGAGTAGGTGGAGGACCAAATTAAGGAAGTGACAAAGTGCTACTGGAAAAGGAAAATTGTTTTTGGAGCTATTGATGTGAATTAATCTATAATCAAATGATCAAAAGTTTGTATAGCTACATTATGGTATGTTTTCTCAACAGTGTGATTTCTTTAAGTTTTAAATTTAGTTCTAAAAAGAAACATGGACTGACTCAGGAAAGCTGAGATTAGTTCTTGGATTGTGCAAGTGTGAATATTTTAAAAACTGATGATATGGAAACTCACCCTTCCAGAATGTGTCTTCACATGGCATAACTGAATCACTGACATTTTCAGTGAGAAAGTACAGGACACCAGAGGGAAGGCAATTGGGACTGTTCTGGGAACATATTTTCATTCTCACTTTTTGCTCTCCCTCTTTTCCTTTTCCCCAGGGTAAATGGGAAACTTGTGGCATTGAAGGTGATCCGGCTTCAAGAGGAAGAAGGTACTCCTTTCACCGCGATCCGGGAAGGTAGGTCCTTGTCCTGACACCTTGTGATTTCTCAAAGTTTAGCCATTTAAAGAAACATAATGAAATGGACAGTGAAGAGTTTTATAATTTTATGAGTAAATTACTTCTGGAAAAATTAACTTAAAAATCAAAAGTATTTTCTAATATGGGAAATTATTGTAAATACAATATGGACAAATATTGTAAAGAAGATGTACCTCTGTATCTAGGCCCAGAGAAAAACTTCTGTATGTTGGTAGTTACAAGTGGGCTGGTTTTGAATATCTCGTGGTGATGTCATTGCTGTGTAGCAGGGAAGGGAAGAGGAATAAGTGAATGTGTGTGTGTGTGTGAGAGAGAGAGAGAGAGAGAGAGAGAGAGAGAGAGAGAGAGAGACAGAGACAGAGAAACAGAGAGACAGCACTGGTGGGAAGCTGTGCTCTAATCTTATATTGACAATGGTTTATCCATCTGTCTGTCTATCTATCTATCTATCTATCTATCTATTCATCCATCTATCTATCTGTCTGTCTCTATTTTTCTATCTATTTTCTATCAAATAGCCCCCAAAGAAGCTATATGTATGGTACCTGGGAAGGGGCAGATATTGATGAACATCCCAGGGATTATATAGTCTTTGAGCACTCACTATGGTAGGTGCTGGATTTAAAGTAAATTAGGATCAGTAATTAAAAGAGAAAACCATTAATTGAAGCTAGCATATCCTAGTCAATCACTATGTTTCAAGTCCCAGATACTTCCTGAATTTGCTGACTGGGTCTACTACGTGTTATGTTTTACCATCTGAACTTGGAGTTCAGTACTGCTTGCCAGATTTCTGCCTGCTTGGGGAATTCTAAGATTTCAGTCTTGGTTTCTTAACTAGAGAATGCTAATATTGAGAAATGAATCTTCCTTATCTCTTTTATCATGTTAAAGCTATTTCTTAAAATCTCTTGTTTTCACATTCCTAAATTTCTTCCCTTACCTTCAATCCTTTTTATCTTCCAGAAAGTCATTTTATCTAAAATTTTTTTAAAAGAAAGAACAAAAAGATGAAATTGACTACTTATCAATGGATCAAAAACTCTAACATCATAATAATTGGGAATTAAAAGCACCTATAGACTGCCTAACTCAGGAAAAGAATGGGGAAGAGAATGCTCCTTTTCAAGTAGCAAAACTGATCCTTGTTTTTCAGTGGGTGAGCTGAGTGACTAGATTTTTTTCTCTAAGCAACCTGTGGAGTGGAAATAATTTAGTGAGAAAAGAAGTGAAAGTAGTTGGATGGAAAGAGAGTTTCTGGATCCATTATTCATTCTTGAATGGTTTTCACATAAACTTCCCTGATTAGACAACTTATATAATATTGCACTTTTCTTTTTGGATGCTAGCTTTCATGAAATTTAAAAAAAAAAAAGTCTTTTTTTTTTTTTTTTTTTTTAAACATCAGTAGAATTTCTCTATATTGCTTTCTTTCCACTTCCTTTACAAGAAAATCACCATGGATACTATGTTTTTAAAAAGAGATTGACAAATTCAAGTTTCATTAGAAGAATCTCAGGATTATTTCATGTGGATCAGTTGTTCTGTGAATTTTAGAATCAATTTGGGATCTCAAATTTTAGCCTACAGGATAGATGACTTAGTGGGAGTATGTGTGGATGGGGATTTGTAGCTGTCTCATTTTTGGAGGATCTCTTTTTCTGAGAATAAAACTTGAATGATTGGCCAGAAGTTCTAAGAAATTAGATTTTTGATTCAGGATAAAGAAAAGCTTCCTAAGCAATAAAGATGCATTCAATTTGAATTTATTGCCTCATGAAGTAGTGTTTCTTATTTTTATTTATAAGTATTCTATTAAATGCTTGATGATGGGTGTGTATTGGGAATAATGTAGGTAGAATTTGTATTTTGAATAGGGTTAGATGGTTTTGGGAGTTCCATCCAACACTGAAATTCACTATAGATAACCTATAAAAAGTACTGAATATTATAAACAATACATGATTTAGTTTAATGGGTTTAAGAGGTCATAGTGGGTTGGAGCTACAGGAAGGGACTACCCTGGGAAGATAAAACATAAATTGAATATTAGAAGTAATTTAGGAATTTATATAAGTTTATATGTAATTATATGTGACATATAATATTATATAATTTATATAAATAAAAATGAAAGCAGAATCTATACATGTGTTTGGCTGGAATAGAGAATACAGAAAATGAGTTTTGGAGATAGTGACACAAGGCAAGGTAGAAGTGAACCAGATTGTTGATGTAGATTTTGGAATCCTTTATATATAAATGAGACACCTGTAAGTATAGAGGAGATTAAATCTTGGAGGTATGAGACCCATGAGTATAATGTAGATCTTGTTGCGTATACTTCAAATAAAACATGCTAGATAAAAGGGATGATAGCATTTTATATTAAATTATCCTCTTATGAAGACAGTGATTCTGTGGAAAGAATCTTAAATCTGGAATGAGAAGACCTAGATTACATTCTCAGCTCTGCTATTTACTGTGTAACACTAAACAGCCATTTTCACTTTACTGATCTTGTTTTCCTCACTACTAAGTTAAAGGACCTTTTGATGTACTTTGAGGGCCTTTTTCATTCTAAATATATAACTGCATGAACATATAAGACACTGTTTTAGTGGTATAAAGAATAATTGGGAATTAAAAGCACTATGAAACCAATAAGACTGTTTTTAAGAAATCATTCTTTTGCTTTCTCTTTCTCCCTCCCTCCCTTTCTCTCTCATTTCGAGGGAATCATTGAGGAGTAATGACCATGTAAAAAAAATGATATTGTATAACAATCTTTTTTTCCCCATCTCCCTGAAAAAAAAATAAGTATATTTATATGAGGAAATCCAAGAACCAGAAAGTAGAACGTGTGGTGGAGAACACTGAGTGGTAAAGATCAATAGAAGGAGAAACAAGTGATTTTATCGTTCCATTATACTATAGACCACTGCACAGAAGGAGGAAATAGATAAGTTTAGGAAGCAAATAACAAAACTGGTATAGAGTCACAATTTGATAGTAATGAGAGACTCTAATTATTCAATTATTTCTGAAGCTTTCTCTTTGCAAAAAAGCAGAGCAACTAATGACTTTTTAAGTTATCCTATTGGCAAATTTCATTTTCCAAAGCATGGATAAAAAGGGAAGTTGTATCTCAGTTCTAGTTCTTAGGATAGATAACTACTGGTTCCTTGTGTGGAAGTGATAGCAACTATGTGGAGGAAGTGATCAATGTCCTCTGCAGTTTGTGATACAGAAAGATAGGAAAGGTTAACAAAGTTTGACATTAGCCTAGATTTTGAGAGGATTAGAACTATTCAGAAGAAAGAAAAAGAGCATTTCATGGAGCCAAGTTCCATAGTGGAATTCAGCACAAAATAAGGGAAATTTTCAAGAATGGAACTCTAAACCCACCAATGCAAAGGATATGATAAATGGGGGAAAGGGGGAAAGAAGTATGGTCTGTTGATGCATTAGGAGGTCACAATTCAATTAAAAAATAGGTGAATAAGAGGGATGCAAAAACAGGTGACAGCAAATAAATACAAACTCTATGACCCTGTGATTTAAGAACAGATTTTTGAGTGTTAAAGCACAGAAAAACCTGAAGTTGTGTAGGAAGCTAAGGGCAACAAAAAAAAACATAGGTTGATGGAATGACACTAACTGATGATGACACAGATGCAATTATTCAGTTTGAATTTTGTTTCTGTCTTCTTTGTGATACAAAAAATCCTAGTCCTGACCCTTGCTGTTTTGTGACCATGATCAAGTCACTTAAACTTTCTGTATGTCATTTTTGTCATTAATGAAGTGAAGCAGTTGGATTGGATTGCCTGCCTCTAAGCTACTTTCTAGCTCTGAATCGGCAATCCTATTTAGTCGATGCCTAGGGTAATTAAGGAGGGTAATAACAATTAACAAACATTTATTGCCTGCTGTATGCATTATGATAAGCACTAAGGCTAAAAAAAGGGCAAAAGAAAGTCACTTCCCCTCAAGGAGCTTACAGTCTAATGTGGGAGAAATACATATATACAAATGATTCATGTACAGGATAAATAAAAAATAATTAAGAAAAGGAAGGCACTAGGATTGAAAAAGATTTGCTTTAGAAGATGGGATTTTATTAGGTACTTAAGGAAATCAGTAAGGGGAGATGAGGAAAGACCCTGAGCAAGTCCTGTCTGCCTCAATTTCCTCATGTGTCAAATGATTTGGAGAAGGAAATGGCAACTCCATTCAGTTTCTTTGCCAAGGAATCTCCCAAAAGGGTCACAAAGTCAGACACCCACTGTAAAACGACTAAACAACAATAGCACTAAGCTATGCTGGAGTAAGGATACGTGTGTATGTGTGTGTGTGTGTATTTTTTTTTAATATGATTCACCCTAGATGACTCTTCATAATCCAGTTCTTAAGAATCTGTGATCTCTAAAATCCTTTCCACTCTAATATTCTGATTTTCATGTAATGTAAGGTTTTTTTTTTTGGTGATTCTTCTCAGTAATCGATATTTCCTTTCTCCAATCATAGCATCCTTTCAATTTGTATTTGTGGATATTGATCTTTTGTAGGGAGAAGGAAATAAGGATGGATAAGACCTAGAGCAACTAATCTCATAGGACCACACTATGTTTCTTTCAGTAAAAGCGCTAGCTATTTCCTCATGCTTTTTCAAATAAAATCTACCTGCTGAGTGACCTTGCTGTAGGTGAATGGCCATGCTGCAAGAGAAAACAGTGAAAGTCTGATCGATGATGATGATTTGTTCCCCTTTTCCCTTTATTCTTTATCCTCTTTCTTCTCTGAATTGACAGGGTACTTTTTGTAATCCTTTTCTCTGTTGCACCAATACTATTACCCTCACTTTGCCCTTTTTCTTGGCTTTTAATGACTATAGAAATCCACATACAATAACTCCTCTGTGATCTTAGCTCCAGAATTGATGTATTCTGGAACCAAGGAAAGCTTTCAGAGAAAGCTTTTTTTTCCAGGAGACTGGTAGGATCTTTTTTAAAAAAAACATTTTTATTTTATTTTCTTCTCAATTATATGTAAAAGCATTTTAATATCAATTTAAAAAATAGTTTTGAGTTTCAAATTCCCTCTCCTCTCCTCTCCTCCATCCTTGAGAAAGCAAACACTTTGATATAGATTATATGTGTTGCAGTCATGCAAAACATTTTTATTTTAGCTGTGTTGCAAAAGAAAAGACTAAAAACAGGGAAAAATAAAGAAAGCTTTTTTTTTTTTAAAGTAATCTTCAATCTGCATTTAAGATTGTAATGTAATGTAATTGTAATATAATGAAGTAAGATTTTATTTCATCATCTATTGTCTCTGGAGGTGAATAGCATTTTTCATAAAGTATTTTGAATTGTCTTGGGTCATTGTATTGCTGAGAATAGTTAAGTCATTCACAATTGATTACTGTACTGTATTACTATTACTGTGTACAGTGATATTCTGGTTCTGTTTGTTTCTCTTTTTATCAGTTCATGTAATCTTCCCAGCTTTTTCTGAGACCATCTTGTTCATTGTTTCTTACAGTACAGTAGTATTCTATTACAATCATATATCTCAATTTGTTCAGCCATTGAATATAAGGCATCCTTTCATTTCCAATTCATTGCCACCACAAAAAAGACTTACTATAAATATATTTGGACATAAAGAGCTTTTTCCTTTTTCTTAGGTCTCTTTGGATACAGACCTCTCTGTTGCTGTTAAGTCATTTTGGGTAGTTTGTGATCCCTTTGTGGTTTTCTTGGCAAAGATACTGGAATGGTTTACCGTTTCCTTCTCAAACTCATTTTACAGTTGAGGAAAAGGAGACAAATGGCACTAAGTGACTTGCCCGGGATCACTCAGCTAGTAAGAGTCTGAAGTTGGATTTGAACTCAGGAAGATGAGTTCCTGATTCCAGGCCTGGCCCTGTATTCTAGCTGCCTATATAGATTTTTCATAGGATCTTAAGAGTTACAACTGGAAATCTACAGAAAATCTAATATAAACCTGTCTTTTTACAGATGAGATAACTGAAAGCTAGATAGGTAGCTCCAGGGTTACAAAGCTAAGGGGGAAAACTAAAATTTGCACTCAAGGTCCTTTGAATCCAAATCCTGCGGTGATCTTTAGGGCCATTGAAGTCCAACATTGATAAGTGAAGTCATTTGGCTCGGCAACTTGAGGTAGAGACCTTGAGTTTGAGTTTTTGTGTTCTGGGACACTTAATTTGGTTTTATCATTGGTGAGATAGAAAGTTAACTATTTTTGAGTTATGCAAAATCTTGTGCAAATATCAAGTGATATTTAACTGTTAGTTATCTTACCTGGGAACATGGGTTTTGGTAGAAAATGTCAGTATGCTATTTGTGGTGAAATGTAAATATTCAAAATGAATTCTTAGCAAACCTTCATTTCTGACCAAAATGCTTTAACTTGATCCTTTAGAGCTGTAAAGAAGAAGAAATTATGCTTATTCTTGCTTTCGGATGATACTCACTTACACAATTTATACATTTGGAGGTAGAAGGAGAGAAATTAATGCTCATCTTCTTCAACTGTTGTGTGCTCCCCCTCCCCATTTTACAGATGAAGAAACTTAATAACTTAGGCTTCTGTGCTCATTTGTACTAGCTCAGAATACTGTACAACTAGAGATTTCTCTTTAGAAAGCATCCACTTCATTCATAATCCATCTAACAATATTTAGACTTTAATTGTCAACCTTTAAACATATCCATGCTTAGGTTAATAATTTAGGATCTTAAACAAGTTGCTTTCAGAGAGTAAAATTAATAAAATTAAGGAACAAATTGTCATTTTTGATAATGTCACATGCATGATAATTTTTTTGATTTAACATTTTCTTGCCTTAGCACATTCTTTGCCAACTGATTTCTAACCAAAGCAACAGAGGATAATTCTGCTATTTGGCTGTTTCCTTTTTTCAGTTTTCATTTTTCCTTCTAAAAATAGACTTATTTCCCAAACTCCATATTTCTTCCATTCTGCTCACCTGGGTAAACAATTGTCTCTCTCCCAGATAAATCTGCTCTTTCATTAGTTTTTATGATTTGCTTTAATATTGAAATAAAGGTACCATCTTTTTTTAACTGTAAAGATTATGAATGGAAATTTCCTCTATGAAATTCCATATTGATTTTTATTTTAAGTACCTTGACTATAATTTAGGTAAATTGGAATTTATTCTTGAATTCTATTTATTTTAATATGTATATAAGTTTCAAGAGGGACATATATATGCAGTGTTGATGTAACACCATTCACTGTAGACAGATTTTGTTATAAGGTAGGTACCAGAAGAATATTCTTCTGTAGAAGGCAGAAAGATTCTATAAGGTGATCTTGTGAAATACATTCTTTGATTCATGGCTCTTACTTCTGGGTAACTGTAGGGAAGTACCAAAATCTTTTTTTTCCTCCAAAGTATAGTAAAACAGCCTAGTGGATTGAATTGAGAGCTGGAGAAGTCAGAATTCTATCTCCAGTACCTAATGACTATGTAACCCTGGGCAAAACTCCTGATGACTCTCAGATTATATATTGCCAGTTAGGTGCTCATTTACATTTGTAGGAAAAGTTCCTCATTGTGAATGCCTACCAGCAATGAAATCTTGTCAAAAAATAATAATTAAAGAACGGTGTTCATATATTAGGTTCATATATCCAGGTGTTCTTGACATTTTCACTCACAGTGATCATAGCTAGCCTTGAAAATAGTTTTATCAAATGAGCAGGCCACAAAAATTCTTTCCAGCTTAAAAATATACCTTGATTCTAACCATTTTAACAAATGTCACCTTTCTCCCAATTTTTTTCATTTTCTTCTCCATTGTAGCTCATGTCACAAGGAGAGGGATAATTTCTCCATGGAAATATACACCATGTGCCTGCCAAAACTGAGATCCTGATAAAAATCAGCCAACGAGAAGGAAAGACAGGCAGATTAGCTCATTATATTCATCAAGGATAGAAACCAGGGCTAAAATGTAATTTTATAGCTTGTCATAATGAGAGGCACCATGGTTATTGGAAAGAACGCTGGACTTGCAGAACAAAGCCACTTAATCTACCTCTTACCCTGTGGAGTAAGGTCACATCTCTCTGGGCTGCTGTAGGTACCTACCTCCCCTGTCAAATGTCTTGGCTCTATCCCTACTCTACCTATCAGTGAGACCAGGATATTGAGAGTCCAAGCATAGAAAGAACATTGTACTTTATCCAGGTGTCCTGACTTTCCTTCTGTGATCCTAAATATGCACTCCGCTGGACTTTATCTATAAAGGAGAACAATTAGACCTAGGTCATTTTATTCTTCCACAAAATATAACTCTACCATCTTGTTTGAGCTTTTTATTTAAAAAAATGTGTGTGTGGGGAGGGTAGCAGTCATGTTTATTGTTTCCAATGTCTATAATTGTAACATCAAATTTTTAAATACACAATATGCTATAATGTGCTGCACGTTTATTTTGTTAGAAATATTTCTCTGAAACTCCCTAATAATCATCACTTATATCTGTCACTGTCAGAGTTACCATGAATTGTTTTAGAACCTCTTTGTGATTGATAGGCAGGAACTTTATAATGCAGTGTAAAAATCTGTGGAGCTAGACTTAGATTTCATGGAAGTTTATGCAGTTTGCTCCACTTCTCGTTTTCTGGGTTTTGACGGGAGGCTGCCCATTGATGTTAACATTCTGCAAGATGTTTCATCATAGGACTCAAGAAAACAAGGAACTTGGTATAATTTCTTAATTTTTTTTTTTAAAGTATAAAGACATATTCTAGTCTTTAAAAGCTATAGTTGTTACTTGGAAGTAGAATGGGCCCAAACCCACAAACTCTATACCAGAAAACGCAATTTGAGAATCTAGAACCTTAGAGACAGATATTGATGTTATCTCAGTCAAGTTAATATCATCATCCTTATCAATAATCAACATCAACTTAATCTCTTAAGTTACCAATCAAGAAAGTAGTAGATACATGTTGCATGAAATGTATTTGAAGAATACCCTTTTCAATATCAGTTTCCTCATTTGTAGCTTTCAATAGCACCAACCTCACTGGCTGTGGATTGCATTCAAATTTTATTTGAAGTAATATATGTAAAGAGCTATATACATATTAGCTATTTTTAGTGTCATTTGTGATTATCAAGGGGAGTCAGATTGCTAAGGAGCTGAGAAATAGGGGATTTGGAGTGGAGCTAGTTTATATATTATTTTAATAAATACATTATTATTGTAATATATTTATACAAATATTATTACTTATAATATATATAATATACAATTCCCGTCATTTTATTTTGTGAAGTGACTGAACCCACAGGGAATATTGATTGTAACAGGGCCACAATTTGGACCCTGATCCTTTATACTACTTCATGTTATTAGTAGACTAGACATGGGGACACTGCACTTTTTAGAGTTACCAGATTAAATTTCAAGCCAACTTTGCCTTTTTAGAGATTGTCATTTAGTCAGAAGACAGACCCTATAGCTGAATCATCCTGAGCCCAATTTCTTTATTCACTTGGACCAAAAGAATGTAACAATCCTGTGTCTTTTGCACATTCTGCTCCTGGGTCATTTATTGCTGTCAGTGCTTGATGCCATTGGCTTGGATATATTGATAGGATGAGTTAACTAGCAGTATTTTTATAGTGAATGGACATTCTGAGTCCCCTGGGATGGGGCTGCAGCATAATTCTTCCCAGTTTGTACAAAAGCACAATTCAGAGGAAGATGGAGCTGCCGTCAGTTTTTAAAAGAGAGCCTTAGGTTGACCACCCTCTTGGGTTCACATGAGAGTAGTGATTCAGAAGGGGGGCTAGATCTAGCTGGAGTCTAGCTGCCCCTAAAGCAAAGAAGCAGAGATGCAGGTTGTCGCTGGAATATGGAAATGTTGCCTCTCCAGCGGAGTGTCAATAGTTGAATGCTCTTTGGGTTCTTAAGAGAACATTTTTAGGGCTTTTCTAGGAAGAAGGGAGAGAGGGTTATTACCTTCAGAGGTTCCCTGAAGGTAAGTCAGAATTGAAACATTTTTGTTGGTAAACAAACAGTTGTCTCAATAAAGCAATCATCCTGACATGTCTTGCAGCAAAAGCTACGTGTCTTTTTATCTGAAATGCCTAAAGTATGTTCAGAACAATAGCTTTAGTACAGCAGAAATGAAGGATAATGTTTTATCTTTTTAAAAAAAATTTAAACTGTGAGGCAGTAGTCATTTATTTTTGAAAGCAAAATCCCTGATGTGATATTGATTAATATACCTGAGATAAAAAAGGAGCAGTAAAGGATGACATAACCCTTCAGGGTAAGCAGAAGTTTTGTGTTCTTAGACTTGTGATTTTAAAAATGACTCACTTCCTCCCTAAGGTATGCGATCTTTATGATGGAGATGGAAGTTTCATGTGTTGTAGGAGAAAAATGATGGCCTATTTCCAGATTTATGGCATATTAAGAATTTTTACCAACACTATTGCACTCGATTTTTGTTCTCCCAGTCGAGCAATCTGAATAATGTCCATATCCAAGATCTTCAATACTAGGATTTCTCTTCTATCATGCATTGTTTTAATTGCCTTTCATAGCAGTGACATTTTACCGGTTAGTCGTTTATCACATTTCCTTACTTAGCCTAATAGGCATTTTAAAAAATGCCTCAAGGCCTCAACATTATTGAAATAGCTTTGAAAATTATTCACCCCCCAGGTTCTTGTTGGCTTCTTAACTTTATCCATCACCAATTTTTTATTGAGTGCCTACTGTTTTTAAGGTGCTGTGTGCTAGGCATTGTGGGAGATTCAAAGAAGTTTGAGAATTTGTATCATCTCTTTTATTAAGAAATTTAAAATCTGGTTGCCAAGATAAGTAATAGTTCCATCTAGTAAGTAATAAGTTCCAAGGTAAGTAGTATCTATATTGTGTTATTAGAAAAAGAAGATGATTTCCCTTAGGATACCTTCCCCCCCCAGGATAATTGACAGGGAAAGTACCTTATTACAGATGAGATTTGAATATACCATAAAGGATGTCTAGAATTCAGATAAATAGGAAGGGGTACAGGTATGTCAGGAAGAGAGGAAAAAATAAAAATAATGGTATACACAGGATAGAAACAGAGCAGGGTTCAAAATAACAACATTATACACAAATTTTGCCTCCATTTCCCAATATTATGACTACTCCAACAACACAGATAGCCATTCTTTATAAGATTGAATAAACATTAAAAAGAAAGACAAAAACAATTCAACAAAACTAATTTCATGTATCAACAAATACCAAATGTTACAACCCTGATTTCTTCTCCAAGACCAAGTTTTATCATTAAAATGATAAAGCATTAAGTTTAGAGATTTTGGATGGTCTTTGTTCTTTTCCTTTATGTTTTTATGTGTATTATTTTCCAGGTTCCATTTAAAGACTACTCTGTGAGGAGATGAGTGGGAGATAAGCTGTAGGCAGTGGGGATTTGTAAAGGTATTGGGCTGGATAGGAAGGTCAGCCCTACAAGGGAATAAGCTCTAGGATTTGTGAAAGGTGAATCTGGAGGCTGAAGAGCAGTTAGGATAAAGCTGCACAATCCAAGAAGGAAGTGCTCAGGGTCATAGCGAAGATGATGATGGTGGGGGTGAAAAGGAGGGAATGGAATTGAAAGACAATGGAAAGCAAGGATGTACAGGGTTTTGTGACTGCTTGGTTCTGGAGGTTTAAGAAGTCAAAAATAACTTAAAGGTAGTCAGTAAGGGAGGAAGATTATGACCCCTCTCCCCCTCTGTGGAAATAGGGCAGGGGATAAAGTTGTGGTGGGGAAATGCTGAATTCATGGGACCACCATTTTAGAGCTGCCATGTCACATTTACTCAAGCCTTTTATGGAGCCAGGCATGGGGAGTGACTCCTCCAGAGTCAGTAGCTTAATTGAGATTTGAAGCTTAGGTTCTTTGACTCCGTTGTTGACTTTCTTACCACTGCATAAATGCTGGGATTGGAAACCAGATTGCAAGGGACTGAGAGGTGAGTGGTCAGGGAGGAGGTGATGGCAGAAGGTGCACAGAGCTTTGTCTAAGAGGTGGGCTGGGAAAGGAAGGCTAAAGAGGCCCATTGAGGATTGTGGTGGGAAATTACCACTGGCCTTTGGGAGATGCGCTATTTTGTTTAGAGTCCAGAAGAGAATGGGCCAAAGAAACTGTCTGGGATCCCATGAAGGACATCGTCAAGGTCATAAGACTGGATTCCTTTTAATCTACCAGAAAAGAAATGGGGAGGGCCACTGATTCAAACTTGATTTTCCTGATTGTGTCCATGATTCCAATCTCTGAATCTCCCATGGAGATGGAGGGGGTCAGAACAGTGTGGCTGACGTGGTCCAGGGCAGATTTGGTGTTAGGGTGCATTTTAAAATGCTCAAAGGCAACTCAGTATCTCATGATGAAGAAAACTACCCAGTCCTGGAGATGTTTCTAGGAGCCTTTGGTTCAAATAGGGAACCCTTCAGTTAGGAAAGGGTCATAATCTAAGCATCCAGGAGACATTGAAGGCATTAAAATCTACACTCTTGAAAGGACCCTTCTGGCCAGATGATGTGACATCAAAGCATTAGGTGAAGTGCCAGCCAGGAGAAATAGGCCAGGTCTTCACACATTGCTCATTCGCTTCTGCTATTTTAAAATGCTTCTCATTTCTCCAAAGGCACTAACCCCCTCCAAGGGATAGCTATTTTAAAACTTGTCAGATAAAACAGTTTAGGAACAAAATGGGAAGACTGTGGACATACAGCACAGCATATGTGAAAAAAATTCAAGACTTAGTATATTATGGGAAAGGTTCCTCTGAAGGAAGTTAAAGAGAATTTTGCTGTATAGCATATATATGTATACACACTTACTAGCTGTGTGACACTGAGCAGGTCACATTGCCTCTGTCAGCCTCAGTTTACTCATCTGTAAAACGGGGGCAATAATAGTACTCACTTCCCAAGGTTATTGTGAGGATCCCATAAGCTAATATTTGTAAAGTGCTTAGCCCAGTACATAGTTTTTTGTTCTTCCTTCTCAGAGAGGACCATGACATCAGAGAGATAATGCCATGACACGCCCAATGAATTGGATTTGAGGAAGGGAGAGCTGGGCCAGGACCCAGAGCCGCCTGGATCCAGTGGCCAAATATAGATGGAGATGGTTATAGATGTTATATAAATGCATTTGTTCATTTATTCATTCATTCCTACCTTAAACACAAAACCTGAAAATTTGCAAATCTATTAGCATGGTAAAAAAAAAAAACTGATGTCTTGTCCTTTTTTCAGAAGCTAATTAATTAATTTTGTCATAAAGATTTGAAACTTATCAAAATGTTTCTTTTATAGAAGAAAATAGGTGATTTATGTCACTAAAACTGAAGGCTTTTTTGGATTACTTTGCTCAGTTTCTAAATCCTCTATGGGTCCTATATGGGAAAGCATGTCTTGATATTTTTGAAGAGGGATGTTTTGTCTGAACTGTTGTTATTATGAGATAACAATGAGATATAAATATGGCTCTGAGTACTTGATAAAAACTGATTTGTCACAGGGTGAAGCCCCATGGAGGCTTAGCACTATAAAGATCCCTATTCTTCTTTGGTCCCCCAGTCCCTTAGGCTTAACTCCAGAGGAACTGTGAGAGGTTGTCTTCATTTGTGTTTGGGAGATGAAATGTCCTAGTTGGAGAATGACTCCACAGATCCACCATTTCAGAAATGCCCTCCACCATGTTTCACTTCACTCCTTGTTCCAGAGACTTTCCACCACAACCTTGCCAATCCCTTCCAGCTGAGCTCATATCCCTTTTATTCCCTTTACTCCTCTCCCTCTCTTTTTCTGGAGCCTTCATGACCAGCTCTATTATTATTATTTCTGCATGGGGTGTATCATTGTTCCTCCCCACTGCCCCTCACAGTAACTCTCAGGACCAAAGTGCCCTGGGCATTTTGTCATGACTATTTGCCAATGAATTTTATCCTCTTTTATTAAAATAAAAATATCCTTTTTATTAGGAAAAAAAAGGCAGGAACTTTTTTTGTTTTAGCCTTCACAAAACTCAGCACATAGCAAGTCTTTAATAAGTGGTCCCCCCATCCCCCTCCAATCATTTCTAAATCTGTTTAAAAAAAAGTTTATCGGGCTAGATAAACTAACTTGATCGTTTATAATTCTGTGAATCATTTCTGTATTCCCAGCACCTATCCCATTGCTTTGTATTTAATGGGTACTTAAGAAATAAAAACATTTTTGAAAGTTAAAAATCAAACTGAGTGTGAAAAATCACCCAGTGTTTTGGAGAACTTTATACCAATTGGTATAAATCAGCAGTTCATTTCTTTTGTGTTTCAAGGGCAGAAAGATAGTATCTACCCAAAGGACTGTGGTTAGCTTGTAATCATGACCTTAGGGAGTGAACTGCCTGGACACCTTGGAGATATTTTAGATATTTACAGATTAACTTGTTTTGGAACCTTTCTGGTCTGTGGCCTTCTAGGCTCAATTAAGCAATTAATTCTCTTCAGGAATCATGAAAGGTTAGGTTTAGTTGAGCAGCCCTCATAGCTGAGTGTTTGGCTTCCTTTCAAGATTCATGGAAGAATTAACATTTGAATCACTTGAGGCCTATTCATAATAAAAAGGATTTTGTACATAACTAAAAAAATGACTTCACATTGCAGCAAAGATAAGAGTTTGTAGTCCTGATTCATAAACTACAATGTAGTAATCAGTGATAATATTTATATACAAGGGAACATGTGAGTTGAGCCTTAGAATTAATTCATTTAAACTAAGATGAGTCCACTTGGGTAACTGAACCTTGTAAGGCACTCCATAGGGCCTCCTCAGGAAGGGTTTATAAAAATGTGGTATAATAGCCACTTTTGAGTCATTTACAAGTTATCTCCTTTAGTAATATACTCAGTTAAGGCCACAGAAATTCTAAGTATAAGTAAGTGGTTTTTATTAAAATGAATAGAGTGTGTTTCTCAAATCATTATATACATACACATGCTTTTATGTATGTATATAAATATATATATATATATACACTTATGTATATATGTACGTATGTTCACACACATGTAACGGGCACTAGGTGGCAAAGTGGTTAGAAAACAACCAGTCCTGGAATCAAGAGGGTCTGAGTTTAATTTTGGCCTGTCTTACCCTGGGCTACTCACCTAATCTCAATTGCCAAACAAAACAACAACAAAACAAAAACTATTTTAGTAACTCTATCAGTAGGAACTGCTGGTATGGAAATTGGTTCTGTTAGTTCAAATCAACAATTGGTCTATAATTTATAGTTTTAGTTTGTACAGGGACAGAGAAGGTGTGACTTACTCAACTACACAATATGTGTCAGATTCAAATCATAAATCCAAGGCCGGCTTTCTAAGTAATGCTGAAATTCTTTGCCTTCTTTCTGCTTTCAAAATTCTAGTGTCATCATGTAAAGATTGCCTTAGTAAAGGATACCTTGCATTACGGTGTCCTTTATTTATATTTCTATGGGACAGATTTCCCATGGGTAACTTGTTTTTAAATTGAGTCAACAAATCTGTAAATGAACTTAGGTAGTTTTGTTGTTTTTATTATATTGGCCTGATTCAGCCAAGAACACTGAGCATGCCTTCATTTCTTTAAGTTCTTTATTCCTTTAAGGAATTTTTGGTAATGTAGCTACATAGGCCTTGAGTGTGCCTTAAAAGATTTGAGTCCTACTGTTTTATTTGTTTTGTAGATATTTTGTACACAAGACTCCCCCTTTCTGTTATTTTCTCCCAAATGTTTTTATTGCCCTATAGAAATGCAAAAAAGAGTTTTAAAGGTTCATTTTGAATTCTGCTATTTTTCTGAAGCTATCAGTGATCTCAGTTTATTTGCAGCTTCTCTAGGGTTTTCTAAGTAAACTATCATGTCATTAGCAAATAGAGAGAGTCTTTTTTGCTTTGAATAGAGCACTGATCCAGAATCTGGAAGACCTGAATACAAATCTAATCTCAGATACCCCCAGCTATGTGAGCCTAGGAAAATCCCTTAATCTCAGCTTTCTCATTTGTCAAATGAGAGATTGTGTGTGTGTGTGTGTGTGTGTGTGTGTGTGTGTGTTGGAAATGGTGACAACAGAAATAGTAGGACAGTACAAAGCTGCTTTGGTGTCTGAAGACCCCAAATTCAGTCCTATCACTAATGTTTACTATCTTTGTCAAATCATTTAACTTCTTGGACACTTGAGATCTACATCATTCTACATAGCACTTACATTTCACAAAATGTTTACATTTATTATCTCTTTTCTGTATAATAGCTCTAGGTATATAGGTATTTTTCTTCTTATTTTACAGATGAGAAAATTGACGTAAATAATATCTGAGGATTTTAATTCAGGTTTTTCTTGAGTTAAGGTCAAGGAGTCCACATAGTGCATTGTCCACTTCGCTTTAGTAATAGCAAATAACTGGAAACAAAGATACCATCAATTAAGAGAATGGCTTGGCAACTTGTGGTAAATGAATACAAAGAAGCATTGACTTATTAATATTGAGCAGCAAGGGAAGGATTTTAAGAAGGGATGCAAAATAAAATAGGCAGAGTCAGGAAAAGAGAATATGCCATGAATATGGTAGCATTAATGAAAAGGACAACAGAAAAAAAGAGCTTAAAACTGTAAGCTATTGAATTATAATTATGTTCAAGCTTGTCCCCAATGTAGAAACACGATCACCTTGCCCTCTTTTGTGTAAATGCTGTGGGTATGGAACATTTCTATGGTGTCAGACTTTTTCAATGTGTTGATTATTTGTGAACTGTTTTTTTTTTTTTTTTAATCAAAAAGTTCATTTCTTAAGCACTTCCTTTATTCTAAAAACTGTGGCAAGTAGTTGGGGATTCAAAACCAATCAAAGATGATGGTAAGTACATGCTCAGAAGGAGCTTACATTTAAACGGTGGAATATAAGGGATCCAAAGGGAGGCTAGGGAAGATGGTGTGGAAGAGAGTTTGGAAGCTTGTATTCTAAGCAAGAAAAAGTGGTCTCACAAAGTCAAAATGGCCTCAGGTAATGGAAACTCCTTTTCAGAGTGAAGAAGGGAGGAGACAGTGATTTGAGGGGTAGTCCATATCTGATTCCCATTGTTTATAACCATCCTTATTATTTTTATTACAAAATTCCATTTGAGCAGACAAATAAAATGCAGGTATAAGATACTTCCTCCAAAAAAGATCTCCCATGTTTCATCTCATTAATCTCCTCTGTTGATCTCTTGATAAATGCTGTTCCACCTTTACCTTTGTTTAACCATTAGTATTATCAGGTATTATCAGATTATTAGTAATAACCAGCACTTAAAGTGTGGATGTGTATGTTCACCAAAGGTATTCAACACTTTCACTAAGGCCAGTTTGCACAGAATTCAGACTGGAGGGCATTCTCTAGAGTTGGTTGGTCATTGTACTGATTACATCAAGTCCCAGAACATTGCAATGAGTGCATAGCAAAGATCTATTGCTGGAGAAATGAAATTATCCTGTCTGTGCATCCCGGAGAAGTCATTTCAGTACTGAATTCACATTGTTTAGATTATGTCCTACATTCCTTCAGTCCATATGTTTTGGACAGACACTTCTGCTGGCTAATGAAGTGGACCTCGAAATGGGAAGAATGAACATGGATGTGACTTCTGAAGGTACTTCCTGATGTCAGAACACTTAAAAAAAAATGTGTTTTTCTGAAGATAGGATAGAGCTGAAAATCATGGGATATGGCAGTGTCTGAGAATCAAAACTTGGGATGGCTAAAAAGGAAATGAAGATATGAGCCATCATTAGCATATTTCTGCTGATGATGCACAGGTGAGAAAAGACATGTAGGGAAAGAAAATGAGGAGATCTAGTTAACATAACAACATGGAATAGTCATAGATATACAGCTTCAATTTGTTTTGATTTCCCATGAAATCAAAGAACCAGAGGAAGGGAAAGCATGAATAAAATCCACACTTGGGAGGATTGCCCACCCTTGTGAAATCTCCCCCAATCCATTAGAGCATTATCATATAACTCATTTTTCTGAGGAATTTTATCAACAAATTATAGGACCCTAAATACTTGTGGTTTTCAAAGAATGTGAATCTCAAAGCCAGGGATTCATAAAGGCAGCTGTACCCTGGTGTTTTTTAATGTCATTATGATAAGAGTCTGATGAATTTTGTCCATCCTTAAATTTGCTTTGCTTTCTCCTCCTCTTCTTCCTCTTCTTCCTTGTGCTTCTCCCTTCTCTTCCTCTTCCCCCTCCTCTTCTTCCTTCTTTCTTCTCCTTCCTCCTCCCTCTTCCCCTTTTCTCCTTCCACTCTCCTCCTCTCCCTTTCCTCCTTCTCCTCCTCTCCCTCCTTCTCCTCCTCCTCCCTCTTCTTCTTCCCTCCTCTTCCCTTCTCTTCTTCCCTTCTTCCCTCTCCTCCTCCCTCCTCCCTCCTCCTCCCTCCTCCCTACTCCTCCCTCCTCCTCCCTCTTCCTCCCTCCTCCCTCCTCCTCCCTTCTCCCTCCTCCTTCTTTTTCTTCTTCTTTCTTCTCCTCCTCCTCCTTTTTTTCTTCTCCTTCTCCTCTTCTTCCGTTTCTCCTCTTCTTTCTCCATCTCCTCTTTCTTCTTTTAAAAGTCACACTCAGTCCACACTTAAATGATAACGCATAGCTGAGTATTTAGTAACCTTCAATCAAAAATGCTAACAGTCCTTTGCATTATTATTAAAGTAAAAGACTTGATTAGACATCTGGTGTAAGAATTTGGATAATCTTTAACTCACACTTAGGCCATCAATGTCTAATGTGGATAAAGATAACTTGAGTTCTGCTGTAAGTGTGATAATTTATTTTCCAAGAGAAAGTGGAAAGGCCGCCAATTTCAGCTATTGCAATGGTGGACTGGAAATTCAATTGTGTCTGAATCCTGTCATTCCATTACCAAGGAATTCTGTACTGATCATTACCTGAGATCCTTCCCACCAGAATAAAATGTCAGATTTCTTCATTTACTGGTCCAGGAGTAAGCTCAGCTCATTTTCAGATCTCTGGTGAGTCTTTATTGACTTGTGAAGGTGAGTTTGTGGATGAAGTGCTTCTTAATCCCTTTTGTCTAAAAGAGGGGGAATTACTCTCTTTGTTGCTAAATTGCTGAGTACTAGAGCAGAGAAGAGGGGGTTCATTGAGAATTGGATATCTCTGTGGGAAAGAAAGGCGAAGGGAAGAAGAAGACTGACAAATGAAGGGTTCAGATATCCTGAAAGACTTCTTTTAACTTCTCCCCCCTGCAAACTAGAGGTGAGAATGTGCTGGGAATATTTTTCTTGGCTGGTGTCCCTAAGGGTGGTTTACATGCAAATCAATATTGGGCTTTATCCAAAGAGACACCCATGTCCTTAGAGAATAATGTTCTCTTTATTCCTTTGTTAGTGTCTACAATGTTGCCAACTTGTGGAAGTAAGTGTATAAAAGTGTATAAAAATAATACTAGAGACCCCCCGCCCCCACCAAACACTATAAAACACATCTTTCCCCAACATACAGGTATAAAGGATTAAAGGAGGTCATAACTACGTTGTGTTTTCTATGGGAACATAAATTTCCATTAGTGTCTAGGCTGTTAGACTTGGACCCAGAAGGTCTTGGTTTCCAGTCTTGACAAATACAGAACCTTGTCCAGCTCCTCATGGAGATGATATCCATGATATGTTTCAGACATTGCAATCAGACAGTGACATTGGTTTGCAGCTAAGGACCAAAATTTTGAGTATCAAGTGAGCCTCTGCAGCTATTATATTGGTTATGCTTTCTTGGAGTATTGAGTCTAGCCAGGGAGATAAAAACTAGAATCTAGAACCTAACTAGTCAAATGGAAGCCTGTATACCTTACTGAAAAGCTAGGGGGTGGGAAGCATGCTTTTTTAACTTTCAAAGAGTAGATTGGAGGATAAAATAAAGGAGGAGAGTTGAGCTAGGCACATTAATAATTTTTGAAGGAAAACAGTTTTTGGCCATGATTTCATATTATTTATTAATCCTTGGGATTATATACTCTTCGCTAGTGTATCCTATAATTTTGTACCAGTTCTATTGGGCAAGGTACCTAAAATTGTTTAATTTTTTAAAATGGCTACAAATACCATGTGGTTTTATGTGTAGTGTGCTTCCTTTTATTCACTTCATTCCGCTCCTTGAAGCTGGTAAAATTTTTATTAAATAAATTTTAGTGACTTAACACCCATATTAGGAAGATTAAAATAGCTTTTCATAATGGAATTTATTTTCTTTTAGACTTTAGGAATCTGAAAAAGGATGATATACAGGCCTTATTAGACTGTTATCAACAAGTCTTTTAAAAAATGAATAGGTCAACATGTGGTCTGTCATTGGAAAAATACCAAGGTAGTGACTAACAAGTCCTTTGATAGTGATGGAAACAGCTATGGATAATTGTTAATGTTCTTCTTTCTCATTGTATTCATATGGCTCTCAGCCCCTGGGATTCTCAGATTTCTCCAGTTTCTCTTTTAAAGGGAAAAAATTACAAAAAAGACCAGGATCTTAATATTTGATGTTGATGGAAAATAAAGTGAAATCATTTTTTCCTCTATTATGTAAGTTGCTTTACCATTTAACAGCTATTTTTATTTGAAAATTATTTTCAGACTGTAATGCCAAGAATCATTAACCAACAATTTGCTAATAGGAGGTAACTTGGAATATGTCATATTATCACATAAACACAGCTGGATAAAATACTGTATGCGAGAGTAGGCATAGGTAAGGCACTCTGGGACTGTGGTCAAATTGCCTCACCTCTGAGTCTTAGTCTCATCATTATCTGCATCAAATAGTACTTGGATTCTTTCCCTTGTATGTTATGATGTTTATTGGAGACAGTGTATGTGAAAGCATTATGTAACCATCACAAACATCATTAAAATATAGGCTCTTATCCTTTAAAAGCTGACATCTTTGTTCCAGAAAACAAATAATATCTCTATATGGTATGGAAGTCTTGTTTTCCTTTATAATAGCTTTGAGAACATAGTTTCTGTGAAGAGTATTGGTCTTCCTTTTGTTTTATTTCAAAATTCAGATTTTTGTCAAAATGAAGTTAATTATTTCTTTGTGAAACAATTAGATTTATTTTGTTTTCATGGTCATGGAATATTAACATAGAACTTAAAAACCCCAATTTCCATTTGTCTGACTCCATTGTATAAAGGCTCTAATAATAAAGCTGAAGCTAATAAGACATTTTACAGGAATAAATATCAAGTTTTATACTTCAGTAAAAAAACAACAACAAAAACAACAAATTGGAAAAAATATATAGTCTAGAAAGGAATAGATAGGTGGTGTTTCTTGTAATTTCCAGGTTTTATAGAATGAAAATTTAATAAGAATTAATGATGTTGAAAGGATAGCTCCAAACTAGCTAATTTCTCAGGCCACTTCAAGGGATTGGGGGTTGAATTTGGAATTAAGGAGTCTTCATAGGAGTCTTCATCCTAGTACACTGTGCCCTTGTAAAACACAGAATCTGGATTACTCCATTCATTTCTGGGTGTTACATCTTAGGAAGAACTAGACAATTTGGAGCTCATTCTGGTAAGCTACCAGTATGATGAGAGAATTAAAAAACATTTTCTCAAGGGATAGGTTGCAGGAATTGTGTGTATTTAACCTGAACAAGGTGTCGAAGTAGTGCATGTGGTAGTCTTTTCAAAAATTTTGAATTTCAGATTGAAAAGGCATTAGTTTTATTTTCCTTGTCCCCATAAGTCAGAATTTGAAACAACAATGCATAGAAATTTCAGAGATAGATTTAATTTTGATTTAAGGGGGAACTTCTTGATGATAACCAGAGCTGTTTGCTGATGGAGTGGACTAGCTCAGGAGCTGAGAAATTCTTTCATTGATTGTGATCATCACCACCATCCCCATATCCACCATCACTACCCTAAACAGTATCAGCACCACCAGCACAACTAGCATTTATATAGTGCTTTAAGGTTTGTAAAGCACTTTATGAATAATACATTTATTTGACTTGCTATTGTAAAAGGAATTTTCCTTCATGTATGGATTACACTAGAAAGTCTCCGAGTCCTTTGAATTCTTATCTTTTGTAGTATTTTATGAATAGAGCATTGCAGCTCCCCTCTTTACTACTGAAAAATTCCTGAAAACACCTGCCCTCTTGTTATCTTCCAGGTCTGAGGTCTCTTCTTACTGTGTCTGTGTTTATTTCCATATGTGCAAATATTCATGATATGTTAGTTTTAGCACATTAGGGGCCATTCAGTCCAGCTTCCTCATTTGATAGATCTGTTCCAAAGTGGTTCAGTACCTTGGTCAGCACCACAAAGGTACTAAGTGATGGAGATGATGTTTGAGCCTGAGTTCCAGAACCTCCAGACATCCTATGCATTCCCCTACACTACTGTGTAAATAGGCAGTGAGGAGAGAAGCAGACGAGATTCTAGTGAAATCTGTATGGGATCACAGTTGTAGGACTATAGGACCTCATTTGAGCTTCTCTTTGTTCTGGTCTTCCTTTCCTTTAGATTACTGCTATTAGTGTCCTGCCATACTGCTCATTTGACTCCTAGCTTAACTCATTTTGCTTTTTCCACCTGCCCATCAGTTACTTTATCCTTGTTCATACCACCCTATTCTTTCAGTCATGTTTTATGCTTTATTTATCTCCATAATAAGATAGGCTTCTTGAGAGCAGGGGCCATCTTGTTTTCTTTAGTATTAATGTGTCCAGTACTCAGCAAAGTACCTAGATTATGGCAAATTGTAGACTGCATTTTCATTGTACAAAGACTCTGGTTAAAAAATATTCTTATTTTTATTGATTCATCTTGTTTTTACAACTTAATTTCAAATATATTCTTCCTCTACCCTTCTCCCCTTCATCAAATCTTCACTTATAAAGTGAAGTACTTTTCTTGAAAGAAATAATTCAACAAAGCTTATCAGTATGTAGACTGGTAGTACAGGCAATAGTTCTCCTCTATAGTTTAGCTCCCCCTGCACCCCACTCTGAAATGAAGAGGGGAGACATCTCTTTTCTCACCTCTTCCCCAAAGGCAAGCTTGTTCATTAGCAACATATCTGGGAGCTGTAGGAATAGTCTCAGACATATTCTTTGTCCTTGAAGAAAAGAAGTATTTGTGATGGGTACCAGATGTGTAATGAAGTTGATGTGCTGTTGGAACCTATAGTTGGCTTCTTTTCATGGGCATATTGCCTAGTTTATGAGTAGGAAGAAGCATTTATTTCTAAACATCTTATCTATGCTTTTCTTGGAAAATCTTTTCTACAAGGTACTTATGTTTCATTGGGATTGTCAGAATTCCTAAAATTGTGACAGCTTTTGGCAGAACATGTAAGAAATACCAATTATTTGATGCATAAAATCTCTGTAAGCCACTATATAATCTTTATAAATTATTTGTATATTAATAACAGATAAGTAATACAATGTGTAGATCCACTGGACTTAGAAACAGGAACCCTCCTCTTCCTGAGTTAAAATCTGACTTTAAACACTAGCTATATGACACTGGACATACAGTTTTACCTCACTCTGTTACCTCAGTTTCCTCATCTGTAAAATGATCTGGAGAAGGAAATGGCCAACCCACTCCAGTATCTCTGCCAAGAAAACCCCAAATGGGATCACAAAGAGTTGGGCATGATTGAAATTACTGAACAACAGCTCCTTTACATGACATGAAAAATATGGATTTTTCATATGCAGATTTTAAGATAGATTTGTAAAATCAGTCGATTCAGATATTTCCCCCAGTGGGGCAATTTGTATCCTTATTCATGGCTACCCTCGGATAGACCTCATCCTGTGGATTTTTGCGCTGATTTTAGTTTTGAGAAGGGGACATTACAATCCCCATGTGAACTAAAGTGGGACATTCTTGTCAAATATTTATGAGTTGTTTAAATTTTTTTTTCATAAATGCTGTTTTTCAAGAAAGTTATTTGTTAGTTTAAACTTAGAGCTTGCTAGTCAAGACATCTGGAAAAGACGTGAAGATGAATATGAAGGGTGAGAGCTAAGCTTTCTACCATTTTAACTTTGAGAATTGAGGCCAGAAATAATTTGCTTTGGGGGACAAGTTACATCTAGTTTTTTTTTTTTCCTAAGAAACACTTAGCTGCCTTATCACCTTGTCACTGTCAGCTCCAGCTGTCGGCTTTTCAAGCTGAGACATTCTTTTCTCCTATCTTTTCTGTCCTAACAAACACCTCCCTATCTTCCTTAGCCCTGCTTGGTTTATTTAAAAAGAGAGAAAAGGATAGCAGGATGCTGTTATCCCAGCTGGGCAGAATAGCTGTGTGATTTCAATGAAGCTGCAGAGGATCGTATCATAAAGTTTGGAAAGTTCATGATCTTAAAATATTTTTGAAAGACTTCCAATTCATATCCTTGAAGGTTCACTGACTGTGAAGAATGTGATCCAGCTACCTGAGTGGGGAATTTTCTTTATACTGTTTATGAAACAGTTGCTAGGTGTGTGGAGGGTAAGGAGCTAGCTTTTGTGTCCCTTTCTGTACCTTGTGTCTTTTGGAGGAGGGTAAGTGCTGTGTGAAGAGGGATGGGGAAAAGTAGTCATGAGGATGGGAAAAGAAAGAAAAGGGCACATTTCTTGAGGGTGTGTACTTTACAGAAATGAGAGAATGGAATGGAAGTCAACTGAGAGACCTGGATTTTCTCCCCCATTTCTTTATTCCTTCATTCCCTATCCCTGCCCTCTACCCCAACTCTGAACGTGGCAGTCAGCTAGGGAACGTGATGTTAACTCAGCAACTTGGACCAAGGGAAGCCAGATAAATCTCCGACGTCCTGCTGAAATGAAAAGATGCAGTGATACTGGCCTGGAATCTCTTCACCCTTTGAGAAATGGAGTGAAATCTGGCCTCTGATCAAGTAAATTCCTATATAGCAAAAGGACTGCTCTGACATGTAACTGGGGGCTTTTCTCAGAATTGGAGAGTATGGCACTTCATTAACTCTTTAAATTACTTTTTGAGAGGTTTTCCTTTATATTTAAAATGCCACTGCACCCATTTAGAGTAAATTGCTTATTGTGAATGGATTTACTCTAGTAATTGAAGATGTTGCTTTTGCCTTCCAATTTTGTGCTTCCTGCCCTGTCCATAAGACCAGGGCACCATAAGACCATTAAGTATCTAATCAGAGAATGGTGTTTTTTGCAGCAGCTTTACAGTCACTGCTTCTCTATTCCCCCATCCTTCCTTCCTTACCTACAGTGAACCACAGACTGGCAAGGAGAAATAATGGACAGACTGGTTGCTAACAGAGAATGGTACCAGTGCCAACTCTTAACATGAGACAGCTGCTTATGAATATATATTTATATATACGTATATATTCACACAAATTAAGAATGACTTTCATTGCCTTAATTTAAAAAAAAATTGTTGATTTCAAATTATTTACCCATCATGTGTTTTATTTCTTCCCTCCTCCCCCAGATAAAGGTCTATTTAGATCTAATGCACATATTATTTCCCTTTTATAGGCAGGAAACATCATGGAGGTATCTGACTTGGTATTCTTTGTTCCTTTCAGACCAGTCTCACAGCTACTTAATTTTATGGAGCTGGTGTGAAGTCAAAATAAGGCTTCACAGAGGGTCTGAAAGCACTTGTCTTGAGGGGAAAAATTGTTCTTTAATAATGAGTAAGTAGTGTTGAAGGATGATGCTGAGATATAATGAAAAAAAAAGGGTTTTAAGAAGGGAGAAAAGGGAGTTTAAGATTGTGAAAGAGATGGAAAGAACAGCAATAAGGTTTATGAGCATGATAGGATTTAGAACATCATCTTCTGCTTTCCAGAGACCCAGTGATTGCTGAGCCATAAATTATACACATATAACCAAACAACAGGCATAAACAAAAACATACCCACATAAATACACACACATATGTATAAGTCTTTTGTGTCTTCCTTGCAAAATCTCCAATTATAAACTGTAGCTTGAGAAGTTTGAATCAGGAAAGCTTTGGTTGAAATTCTGTCTCTGACACTTTAACTAGGTGACAATGGATATTTCTCTGAGTCTCAAACAATTCCCTAACGTTTATCACTTAAGTTACAGAGTTTTGGTCTTTGAAAGTCTCATACCTGCAAAGCCAGAGAGCTGGATAATTCATGTTATTTTCTGTTATAAGCACTAAGTAAAATTTAATATTCTGTGCACAATTAGATATTCCCAAGAGGAAGCACCAAGGCAACCGAGACACAGGATACTGTTGCATGAAAAATAGAAATTTGATCTTCATGGATATTTTAAAAGAAAATTATTATTTAAAGAAGATAATTTTACCCTTTTTATTAAAGCTTTTTATTTTCAAAACATATGTTTGGATAATTTTTCAACATTGACCATTGCAAAACAAAACCTTGTGTTCCAAATTCCCCCACCCCCTTCCTCCTACTCCCTCTTCTAGATGATAAATAATCCAACATATGTTAAACATTAAAAAATATGTGTTAAATCCGTTATATGTATACATATTTATATAGTTATCATGCTACACAAGAAAAATCAAATCAGAAAGGAAAAAAATGAGAAAGAAAACAAAATGGAAGCAAACAACAACAAAAAGAGTGTAAATAGTATGTTGTGATCTACCCTCAGTTCCTACAATCCTCTCTCTGGGTCTAGATGGCTCTCTTCATTCCAAGACCATTGGAACTGATTTGGATCCTTTCATTGCTGAAGATAACCACTTCTATCAGAACTGATCCTCATATAATCTTGTTGTTGCTGTGTACAATGATCTCCTAGTTCTGCTCATTTCACTTAGCATCAGTAAGTAAGTCTCTTCAGGCCTTTCTGAAATCATCCTGCTGGTCATTTCTTATAGAACAATAATATTCCATAATATTCATATACCAAAATTCATTCAGCCATTCTCCAATTGATGGGCATCCACTCAGTTTCCAGTTTCTGCCACAAACGTGGGTCCCTTTCCCTCCTTTAAGATCTCTTTGGGATATAAGGCCAGTAGAAACACTGCTGGGTCAAAGGGTATGCACAGTTTGATAACTTTTTGAGCATAGTTCCAAACTGCTCTCCAGAATGGTTGGATCTGTTCAAGTTCCACCAACAATGCATCAGTGTCCCAGTTTTTCAACATCTCCCCAACATTGGTCCTTATCTTTTCCTCTTATCTTAGCCAATCTGGCAGTTGTGTAGTGATATCTCAGAGTTGTCTTAATTTGCGTTTCTCTGATCAATAGTGATTTGAAGCATTTTTTCATATGACTAGAAATAGTCATCTCCTTTTGCAGAAACAGGATCTATAAGTGTGGAACATGGTGCATACTAGCAGATTCAGTTATGTTGGTTAACTTTTTTGAGCTCTTTTTTCTTGTTTTAATTATTTGTTACTAGAGATGCTTGCTGGGTACGGAAGGGCAAATAAATGGATGGCTCTGGGGGGGAGGGAAAGGTGGCATAAAAAAAGAGAGTAATTTAGAAGAAAGTAAAATGAATTTCCTAGTTTGGAGTTCAAAAAGGCAACTTAATTGACTAGGGAACAGATATATTCAGTGAAATAAAGATTTGAATGTCTATTTAATCTGGGGAGGCAAAAGAGCTATAATATATATAATTACAATTCTCCATAAAAATTGCTAATTCCTTCAAGTAAAATTTGGGAGTGTCCTCTTTCTCTTTCTTAGGTGTGATAGGACTGAGAAACTTACCTCTAACTTTACCCCAGAACTGGCAACCTATAACATGTAGTTTGGATTTCTTTCAAATATACACCAGTTGTTACTGCCAACTATTTTTGCTCTTTAGCTCAGTTGCTCTGTGTCTCAGAGAGACTTCTGCTTGTTCAAGCCCACTCAAACACAAAACCAGAATTTTTATTGCTTAAAGAGGTGTCAGGGTTTTTTTTTTTATTTTTTTATTACAGCATCTAAGCTTAAGCAAATTTAGAGTACGCTAAAAAAAATCAATTTAGAAACTTAAATTGCATATGAATCTTTCCTCACTTCTTGTTTTAATACCTCGTTGGCTCCTAAGCTTTTTCTTCCTACTGGCCTGATTCATGCCTAAGTGTTCACTTGGTATCACACCCTCCCTCATCCTCCATTACCCTCCATTTCTCAGAGACCCTAGCTTTGAATTCTCTCAGTCTGCTCCCTATGATAGCTAAGCTGGCCAGAACCCTTCTTTCTCTCAAGTCACTTTACCAATCTTTCACTTTATTTCTGACACTACAAGGGAGGACCTGTCAAAGTATAAGAAAAAGAAAAAAAAAACAGCAGTGTAGCTGACACAGCACCCCTTCTTTTCTGGAGAGCCAAACACACTGTATCTGTCTCTTATAAATCAAAGAAAGAGGTTTTTTTTTTTTTTTTTAATTTATTTTTTTTCTTTTCTGGAAAAATGTCAATCTGATTTTTCCTTTTTGCTTACCTTTTTCTTTCACAAACTTTGTTATTGTTGTTTTAAAAGAGATTATATCTAGATTTAATTGATTACCCAATTCCTCTCTTATTAGTACATTTTAACCAGAAAGATTTCTTAAAGTTCATGGGGGGGGGGGCGGATTGGGCAAGAAATTCATACAAGAACCAGGGATTGCTATTATCTGTTCCATTCCCCAGAGGATTCCAGGAACTTATTTTTAAAATTGAAATTTGATTTTTATTCTGAATTTAAACACAAATTTAAGAAGACAGATGACAGTCATGAGACAGGTAGGAGGAGAACCTGGATAGAGCAGTGTTATGATAACCTAGAGGGCAGAGCATTTCCACAAGAGAGTAAAAAGCTGCTAAAAGTCAATGGAATGACTCTTTGTATTGACTTGGTAGACCAGGAAAAAGGATTGTCTCTGAAATAGCAGCTCTTTACTAAATACAATTGGTTTCTCTTTTGCTTTGAATTTACTTTGAGTCTATTTGTCTATAATATGTCTATTCTTAGACATATACATGTTTTTTTTCCCAATTGAAGATTACACATTGAAGTTACACATTGCTTTATGGTCATGTTGAGAAAAGAAAATCAAAACAAAAGGGAAAAACCATGGGAGAGGAAAAAAAACAAAAAAGAAGTGAACATAGCATATGTTGATTTACATTCAATCTCCATAGTTCTTTTTCTGGATGCAGATGGCATATTCTGTCCAAAGTCTATTGGGATTACCTTGGAACACTGAGCTACTGAGAATCAAGCCTTTCAAAGTTGATCATCGCAATTTTTGCTATTACTCTGTACAATGTATTTATTATTCCTGGTTCTGTTTTGCTCAGCATCAGTTCCTTTAGATTGAAAAGAACCTTTTAAAGTCAGTCTCGCTCATTGATTTTATAAATTAAGAAACTGAGGCACATAAAGTTGAAAAAAGTTAAACTACATATTTATGTAGTTAAAAACTCAAAATGTATTTAATTAAAAGTAATCTATATGTTATGAATTAAATTAGAAATATTTTAAAATATCATTAGTTTTTATAATGGGTAGTTAGGTCACACATTGGATAGAGCATTGGACTTGGAATCAGGAAGACTCATCTTCGTTAGTTGTGTGACCTTGGGCAAACCATTTAACCCTATTTAAGTCAGTTTCTTCCTGTATAAAATGAGCTGGACAAGGAAGTATCAAACATCTCCGGAATCTTTACCAAAAACACTAATTTGGGGTCATAGAGTTGGACATGACTAAAATTACTCAACATCAATAAAAATTTTTTTTAAAACACTATTTAGAGAATTCTAATTCTTAATCAATCTTTCAATTTGCTCAGTGGAAACATTAGTTTTTGTTCACAGTCAGCTTTTAAATCGTTTAAATTGTTGTTCTTTAGTTGTGTTTGACTCTTTGTGACCCCATGTGGAATTTTCTTGGTAAAGATACTGGAATGGTTTGCCATTTCCTTCTCTGGATCATTTTACAGATGAGAAAATTGAGGCAAACTGAGTTAAGGGACTTGCACAGGGTCACACGGCTATGAAGTGTCAGAGTTGGAATCTGCATTTAGGAAGATGTCTTCTTGATTCCAGGCCCTTTGTGCAGCACTTTATCCACTGTGCCCTGCTTTATCCATGATCAATTGTAGTAAAGTCTGTTATATTTGTTCTGATTACGTATCAAAGACATTTTGAAGGTGTTACCTTTAGTGGAAGAGAGTGACATTGTCATCTCAATTAGCAAAAGACACAGAAAAAATATAGTTTGAAGAACATAATTAGACAAGTTTTTAAAATAGATTTGTAGAATTTTTTTCCCAAAAGAAATTTTTGAGTTTTTGTCAATTGATAATTCAATTTTATCAGCCGTGTCACTTGTTCCCAATAGCTGACATTCATATCATCCTTTAGGGTTTACAGTGTGTTTTGTACAAGGTTTGCAAATGTGTTTTAGAGAGATTATCTCATTCCTCCCTCACAGCATCCCCGGGAGATAAGTATTACAGATTTCAGCATCATTTTAGGAGGGGGGTAATAGAAGCTAGTTGGTTGGGAAAGCTAGCAAGCCTCAGAGGTGATATTTGAATCTATGCACCTGACTCTGAGTCTAGTAGTCTATTTAGCCCGCCATGTTGCCTCACTCAAAGTGTCCTTGTGCAACAGGATTGTTTTCTAGGAGAATTAGAATCACAGAATTGGAGAGTCAAAAAAGAACTCAGTGGTCATCTCATTTAACTGAATCTGAAAGGAATTTGCCCTGTGACTTGGTGATACACTGTCCTGGAATGTCTGTGTGAAAATCTCTGACAGGGGAGTCCAGAGGCTGGCCCTTCCACTTTTGGAAAGTCTCACTCCAACATCAGGCCTAATTTTGTCCCTTTCCAACTCCCCTCTGCCGTTCTTTGTTCTGTCTTCTGGAACATAGTTCCTTACTCTAGATGATTCCACCTTATTAATCTGTGGCCCCCAGGAGCGATCATGAGATCACATATGTGTTTTAACTAGGGTGAAGTATCAACCTCTTTGCATAATGGATAGAGTACCATGTAGACAGATTTGTCTTCCAGCCCCAGATACTTCCTAACTGTGTGACCCTGGGTAAGTCACTTAATAACCCTATGCGCCTCAGTTTCCTCATCTGTAAAATGAGCAGGAAAAGGAGATGGCAAACCATTTCAGTATCTCTGCCAAAAAACCAAAACACCCAAATGAGCTCATAGTTAAAAATGACTCAACAATAACAATCAGCCTCTTTATTCCTTGGAAAGCAAGACTCTCATTGTAGCTTAAGATAGCTATTGCTGACTCATTTAGGAACTAATCCATTAAAAGACCCAAGTCTTTTAAAAATATACTGCTTTCTAACTGTGTCTTCCTGATCCTGGATTTAGGAAGTTGATTTTTGAACCTAAGAATAAAACTTTACATTTATCCTGTTGAATCTCATATAAAATTCTGCCCAGTGCTTTTTCCTAGCAAAGTTTATTCTGTCACCTGGTGTCTTAACTATTGTACCCAACACAAAGAGGTTTAGGTAAATCTGAGACACCTAATTTTTAAAATTAATTTACTTTTCTAATGACATGTATAAATTTTTAACATTTTTAAAAAATTTTTCAGTTTCAAATTTTCTTTTTCTGTTCTCTCCCTCCTCATTGAGAAGGTATGCAATTTGATATAGATTATATAAGAGCAGTTATGCAAAGCATATTTCCATATCCCTAATACGTTTCTGGGATAGCTAGGTGGCACAGTGGATAGAGTTTGGGACCTGAAGACTTTAGCCCTCATAGTTATAATATATTACTTTTTAAAAAAATATTTATTGTCTTCTTTTCTTCTGGTTATACATTAATTTTTTTAATACACATTTCTTTATGAATCATGTTGGGAGAGAAAAATCAGAACAAAAGAGAAAAATCACAAGAGAAAACAAAAAAGAACAGAAAAAGGGGGGAAAAAGTGAACGTGGCTTGTGTTGGATTTACATTCATTCCCTATAATTCTCTCTGTGAATGCAGATGGCATTTTCTGTCCAAAGTTTATTGGGATTGCTTTGGATCACTTAATCACATAATCACTGAATTGGAACCAAGTCTTTAATAGTTGATCATCACATAATCTTGCTGTTACTTTATTCTACATTCTTTGTTCTACTTGTTTCACTCAGCATCAATTCGTGTAAATCTTTCCAGGCCTTTCTAATATCAGCTTGTTCATCATTTTTTATAGAATGGTAATATTACTTTCATGTTCCATAACTTATTCAGCCATTCCCCAATTGATGGGCACCTATTTATTTTCTAATTCTTTGCCACCACAAAAAGATCTACTACATTTTTTTTAGCCCTCATAGTGGAAATGTAGGAGGAATTATATATTTTTTGCTCGTATTTCTGACAAGACCAGAAGTAATTTGGGAAGTCTCAGAAAAAAACAGATTTGGGCTTGACATATGAAAAAAAAAACCAAAAACAAACAAATCCAGAATCCTACATTAAAATTACCAGGTGCAATGTTTACTTCAGTAGGTGGTTGCTTCTTTCTCACAGACATTCTTTTTGTGGAAGTTAAAAACACCATTTGTTGGTGCACTTTAGTTTCCTGATCTATAAAATGGGAACTTAGCTAATAAAATTTTTCTTAGGGTCAAATGAATACATGTAAAAACACCTCACCAGACTTAAAGTACTATGTCATTGCTTGCTCTTTTTTTATTTTTGTTTTTATCAAATTACCTCTGAGGGTCCCTTTCAATTCTTTAACTTCTATTATTTTGTACATTAAAAACATTTAAAAATTTTTCTGTGATTTTAAATATTCAATGATACTAATTTATCAAATGGATTCTATTGGGATTCCTGGAGGAAATCTTTGAAATGGACATGATTCTGTTCTTACCTGTTCTTGTTTTCAGAATACTTTTGACTTTCTTGTAACCATAGTTATGCCTTCTGGCTTCAGGCCGTTGTTTGTAAATGTATAATGTAATCTGCCTTTCTTCAACTCTCAAATTATAGGATTTAGAACTGGAATAGACCTTAGAGACCACTGACCAGTTCCCATCTGTCTCATTTAGCTCTTGTGGTTAGTACAGTGATTTTGTTTTGACAGGACATTCAATTATTAGATCATCTTTTGAAACTCACATATTTTGTCTCTGTCTCTCCTACTCTGTTTCTCTCTGTTAGTCATCAATTTCTTCAATAGTACTCTGGGAAAAAAAAAATGACAGTTTATATATGTAAAATCTTCTACTGTCATAACACAAGGGTGAAAACATTCAGTGAATAAAAGTAACAATCTTTTATTCACATTTTAGTTTTTTAGTATTTCTTCCATGTTTAGTAGATCCATTAAAAATAGCACCAGACTACTTCTATGGCATCCTATAGGGTTTTATTTTCCTTTTTGAAAATTGAAGGCAAGGAAAAACATGATGATGTGTCTGTGACATATAGAAATATGCCACGAGAAGACATCACTTTTTCCTTTCAGAAGATTTTTGATTCTGGAAAAATCAATATTACTCTGTAGGAAAAAATGAAAATATTCTAATTCTGATAATGATTATGGTTAGACTAATCTGACTATTGGGAACATGAAAAAAAAAAAAAGAATGATATACGCATGACTCACTCTTTCAGACCAGTGAAAAATATATAGATAGTATAGTTAGCTTTTAGCAGCCTGAGTAAACAAGTAAATATATTTAAAATATATATATTCATTAATTGCTAATTTACCTTTGGAAACATTTATCAAGTACCTATTCTGGTCAAAATACTGAAAATAAAAAAAAAAATTCTACCCCCAAAAGAGGAAAAAAAAACTTTGTATTTCTTTAAGAACAAACAAACAAAATGAAACAGGGGCATCTAGGTGGCGCAGTGGATAGAGCATCAGCTCTGAAGTCAGGAGGACCTGAGTTCAAATGTGATGTCAGACACTTAACACTTTCAGATTGCTTCACCAAATTGCTTCACCAAAAATAAACAAACAAACAAACAAATAAACATCTATCAAGTAGATAATGATTGAACAAATTTTTGTTCTTAGAATGTTGTGTTGGGCTGTTTCATTCATGTTTGACTCTTTGTGAGCCAATTTGAGGTTTTCATGGCAAAAACACTGGAGTGGTTTGCCATTTCTTTCTCCAGCTCATTTTAAAGATGAGGAAACTGAGGCAAACAGTTTTAAATGACTTGCCCAGGGTCACACAGCTAATAAATGTCTGAGGCTGGATTTTAACTCAGGATCATGAGTCTTCCTGTCTCCAAGTCCCATACTCTGTTCACTAAATATGCTTATTCCACAAGCGATTATGAGTATAAGAAATAAAGGAAGACGGTGTGAACTGGTTGATGCAGAAGGAAGCAGAACCAGTGAAGAACACAATGACTAATAATGTAAATGAAAAGAATCGTGAAGTAAAGTGAACTTCAGTTATTGGGACCAATTTTGGCCCTTGTAATTCCATCTTCCTCTTTTCAGGAGAGAACTGGAAATTTATATGTAAGTGGGCTTGGTTTAAATAATTTTTTTTTATTCTCAAGAGAAGGGGCTAGATGGGTGTGATTGTGAAGTAATAATTAAAGATTAGGACAAGATTAAGTAATAAAAAATATCTGGTTAGGAACTTAACTAAAATACATCCTGTTTTTGTAGTTTTATGAATATCCATGCTTTTCTAATAGCAGAGGCACTTGAGCAAAAATTCCTGGTCTTGAAGATATAGTAGAAATTATTGGAGCTATGTCCAGGCTCTGTTACTGAGCCACTGTGTCACCTTAGGCATGTCTGTCCATCTGTCTGTTTTTATCCCTGGGCCCCAGGTTTCTTATCACCATAAATAATGTTGCATTAGTAATAAACATTTATTCTTTGAGTTAAAGTTTACAAAGGAGAGGACACTATGTATCTGCTCTCATTTGATCCTCACAAACAGTGTTGTGAGGCAGGGAATATCATGCCCCCAGTTTATAAATGAGGAAGCAGAGAGGGTATTTTAATGCCTAAATCCTGCACTCCGTATTTTTCCACTTTACTGCTGGGCCGATTCACTCATTCACACATTTCTGAGACACCTGAATGCTAACCCTTAGACACTAGAGAATATCTATAATTGAGATGAGACAACACCCACCCTTATGAAGCTCACAGTTAATTGTTGTACCAAATAACACGGAATGCTGTAGAAGTTACAAACATGAAGTGTTATTATGGCATGGCGTCGGATATAAACAAAGACCCCAATTCCTGGGGGAGGAGGACTTACTACTTGACAAAAAAACGATTGGGGAAACTGGAAGGCTGATTGAGAAACATTGGATTTAGACCAATGTCTTACACCATGTACTGATATAAAAACAAATGGATATATGACTTTGACATAAAATATAGCATCCTAAGAAATGAGAGGAACAAGGAATGGATAGGAAAGACTTCAGTCTTAATGAGTAAGAGGATAGCAGCAAATAAAATGTAGAATTTTTATTATGTAAAATTTAAAAACCTTTTACCAAAAAAACAAAAAACAAAAACAAAAAATTATTGTAATTAAAATTAGAAGAAAAGCGTGTAACAAGGAGGGGAAATCTTTGCAGAAAATTTTTCTAATAAAGACCTTATCTTATACCATGTACCAATATAAAAAACAAATGGGTATATGACTTAGACAAAATATACCAGCCTAGTAAATGAAAGAAACCAAGGAATGGATAGGGAAGACTTCAGTTTTAGGAATAAGAGCATCACAGGAAATAAAATGTAGAATTTTTACTATATAAGATTTAAAAAGTTTTTACACAAAAAAACTATTGTAGTTAAAATAAGAAGAAAAGCCTGTAACTAGGTGGAAAAAATCTTTGCCGAAATTTTTTCTAACAAAGGTCTTATATTCAAGATATATAGGTAATTGATTTAAACTTTTTGGACTACAAGGCATTCTCCAGTAAATAGTCAAAGGATATGAATAGATATTTTGAAAGAAGGAAATGAGAACTTTCTATAATAATATGAAAATATGCTTCAAATAACTAATAATTTGAGAAATGCAAAGTAAGGCCACTCGAGTATTCTACTTTTTATCCATTAGATTGACAAAGATGACAAAAGAAGAAATGATAGTGGTTGGAGGAGCTCCTGGAAAACAGGCACTTGTTAGAGATCCTTTATTAATTGGTCCCTGCATGCACTTTAATACAACTATATGACTACTAGACTTATATTCCAAAGAAAGAAAAGAAAGATGAAAAGAATCCATGTCTACAAAATATTTGTAGTAGTTCTTTTCATGACAATCCCAAACTGGAAGATAAGGGAGACTCACCTTTTGAGGGATGGCAAAATAAATTGTGGTATGTGTATATGATATATGACACTTATTGAACCATAAAAATAATAAAATAGACATTTTCAGGGAAAAAAAAATCCCTCCATTCTGGTACAAAGTAAAGTACACAAAATTTGGAGAAAAACTTACTTAATTGATAACAGTAGAGAAAAACTGGAAAGCATATGAGTCTTCCTGACTTTAGGCTCAGCATTCTATTTAGGGAACCACTTAGCAGCTTACCTCTTTCTTGCCAGAGAAATAATTGACTTAAAATTGAGAATGAGAAATGCATGTTTGGTTATGACCAATATGGAAATTTGTTAGACTCTCTGCTGTTGTTTTTTGAGCTTTTTTTTTTTTTTAAAGTTGTTCATTTTCTGGGACAGTGAGAAGGAGAAACAATAATAATAATAATAATAATAAAAAACACTAAAGCACAATATAAATGTAAAGTGGCTAATGAGATCAAATGAGATCATGGACCTAAAGCACTTTAGAAATTAGATGGGAAGGAATGAATGAACAACAAAATGCATGTATAAGCTTCATGACAGAGACTTGTCAGGAATGACTTGACATTTTTGTTATGACATTTATGCATATAAATAATGAAATATGTTGTGAAGCAAATTTAACTGGTTGCATGGATATTTAATATTCAAAATAAATCATTTTAAAAAATGAAGTAAGATGAGATCCATGTGGAAGCATTAGTACTCTCCAGATTGATGGAGAATACATGGATTGTCTTGATATACCGAAGAATATGAAAGCACAGAGCTGAAAGAGTTCAGGTTTTTATTTATGAGCTGATTTGACTATGATGTAGCAAATATAGAAGAGAGTAATAGGAGAGAAAGGTAGAATATTGACTTATAATGTATTTAAAAACATGAATTTTAATATTACTTGATAAGTAGTAGGGAGTACTTTAAACTTTCATGAGCAGGTATATTGCTCTGAAAGATCATTCTGGCAGCAGCATAAGGGTAAGATGGTAATTAGAGTTGAGTCAAGACTTGTAGAAAGAACCGTTAGGTATTTTGAAATACAAAATTCAAGGATGCTTGTAGTGGAAATGGAGAAGGGCTGCCTGTGAGAAATTATGGTGGTGGAATTAGCATGTTTTCTTAACTCATCAATATAAGGTGAGGAGAAGGAGAAAGTTAAATAAAGCACCAATTGATAAGCCAAGCAGCAAGCATTGAAGTGCTTGTTATGTCTGTTGCACTGTGCCTAAGTGTTAGAGATAAAAGTGTTTACATTGTTATAGGGGAACCACGTACACATATGGCTGTGTACAGAATGTATTCATCTCAAGGTCAAGGAGGGAACAATAGTATTTGGAATACTAACCATGCAGAAGACACGGGACAGATCTGAGGCAGGACTGGAGTGGGGCTGAATGTCCTTCTAAAAAATGTAATTAATCTATGAAATCTCCTTAAGTGGCAAGAAGCCATCTATAGAGCCTTGTAAGACTTGCTGTTAAAGACATCTTTTGGTGAGGGAAATTGATATGTACCCAAATTCAATTTTAATGCAGCTCAGTTTTTTCAGTCTTTACATTAAAATAAGCAAATATATTCAATTTAATTCAATTCAGTAAATTTTTATCAAGGCCCTAGTATATGTCAAGCATTGTGATAAACTCTGTATATACAAATAAGAAAAAGAGATGCTTTCTGCCCTCAGTGAGATTCTAATCTAAGGATATATGGCTAAAAAACAAAAAGGAAGCTCAAAAGACCGGGTTGAGTGAAGGACTAGAGGAGCACATCAAAGAGTATAAAGGAGAGCTTAGGGAAGAGTTCATTGTTTCCCAGCACCCCTCAAATCTGGGGTAGTTAGTTGGCTCCTTTATAGTTGTTGGAAGAAATTGTTCTCATCAGCCTGTTCCATCAGGGGAAGTCTTGACATGCTTGAGGTAGACACCCCTTAACTCACCGTAGGGTTTGAGAACTGGTTTAGCACATCTGCTGAAATGGTTTACTGTGCATGTTACAGCTTCTTGGAGCTGTGAGTTAAGGGGCTCAGGTAGACACCCCCTCATCCCCGAGAAACTCGTCTTCCCTGAACCCAGGGAAGGCAGGGGAAGCAGGTGACATGGGGCATTTGGAGCTTGCCAAGGTCATCCATCTTTTTAGTCATCTCCAGTTATTGACTCTGTCCTGCCACTGGACAGTGGAAGCCCTGGAAGAGGGGAGTAAGGTCTACAACTTCGTGCAGTTCTACCTCATTTAAGTCCAAATTATGCATGAATCAAAAAAAAATAATAGTGCATAGAGTGCCACAAGTCACATTTTCCTAAGTTTAAATCCAGCTTCAGACGCTTGCTCTTAGCCCTATTTGCCTCAGTTTCCTCATCTGTAAAATGAGCTATAGAAGAAAATAGCAGACACCCGCATCTCTGCCAATAAAGCCTCCAAAGAGGTCACAAAGAGCCAGACAGGACTGAGCCACAACAACTCCCCCGTGTCAGAGGAAGCTGAGGGAGTTGGGGAGCTGTTGCTTGCTCAAGGTTGAATTAAACTTCATGATAGGGGACTTTTAGGGGATCGGTTTATCCTGGGAAGCAGTGTGTTCTTTGTGGACTTGAAAAGAAGCAGACTTGCAGATGCAAAATGGAGTCAGCCCACATTATTGTTACTCATTTCTCCCAAATCTGGTCAGAAATGATTTCATATTTCTTCCCACTATGATTTCAGGGTGGCTTCCCAAGTGGAGATGACTCCAGCTTGGCTACCAGCCCGAGAGAAGTCATCAGATGCAAGCAGGTCCAGTTTAGTTTGCAGCTATCCACTGCCAACAGTGTCCTGGGATTTATTTGTCTTTTGTAAGAGTTTTTTGTACTGGATTGACATTAATGCTTGAAAGCCAAAACAATAGTATTGATCCCAAATCCTAATTACCAGTCTCTCTTACATCATGTACTATTAGAACTTTTCAAAACTCGCCAGGGAAATGAATTAAAAATGCTAACCATCTGTTTACCTAAAATTTCATGGCAGGTCCAAAAGTGCTGGAAAATTAATACTGCATAATTTACGTTCAGTATAAACAACAAAAGTGACTTTTGCGTGCATATCTGATACTGTTATGATTGCTTTAAATATTATTTTGACAGTATTTGTCTTGAAGAGGCAAACATGCTTGTGAGTGATAATCATTGGATCGACTTGGCAGTCCACTGGAGACTCGCTTGCATTGAGATCAGCAGGAGCTGGGATATCTGGCTCCTTCCTTGCTAAGCTCCAATGGCAGCTGCTTTGGCAGCTTCAAAGTCAGTCAGGTCTGTCACATACTCTGATGTTGATAGATTTTCTGGGCTGTTTTCTGCCCCTGAGTGCCATTTTCCTGGTGTCAGCTTTTAAATTAGTGGCTTCATCCATTTCCGAGTAAGAATGCATTCTGTTAATCTCCAAGGAAATGGGCAGGCTTTCAGATCCAAATATGGCTCTTTGTGTGTATTTGTGTGTGCAAATGTGTGCACAGATATCTTCCAAAGCCTAAAATCTGCATCAAATGTATGTGGGGTCTAGGAGAAAAATCAAAGCTTCAGATATTTTGTTTCTTGAACACCGGCATTATCATAAAAGAGAAATACTTTGTGCTCACCATGTATCGACTGTCTTATTACTGGCTCTCAAGAAATATCCACTATCCCCCTTCACCCCACTACCCCCGATCTCCTGAAATGAATGATGGTAGAAAGCCATTTTAAGGAAATAGGGCTAACCTAGTTTTTATGTACTCTTGGAGACATCGGTTATGGAGACAAACCCCTGAGATAGGAGAGAAACCTTTTAGAGATAAGTGGTGAGGGTAGAAAGGTGATTATGGGGAAAAAGAAGCTTGTGATAAAGAGTCCTGGGGAGGAGGTGACCTTTGGGACCATAACCAGCGGGAAATCGGTTTGGCTACAGCATTGAGCCTGAGGTTATCGATAATCTGTTTCACCACTTCTGACTTGACCAGAAAATGATGTTCTATTTAAAAAAAAAAATGTACTTATATCCTCAGTCTGGGAATACATCTCGCATTATTTATTTTCTTTTACATTAGAGAATCAGAGCTTGCAGGGACTGGGACCTCCAAGGACAATCTCTTTCCTTTCCTTATTAATTCTTGTTTGCAAATTGATACCGTCCAAGACTTAGCTGATTGTGGAATCTTGACCTCTAGGAAAAAGTTTTCAATTACTGCTGCTGATCTTCATGTAGGAAAGACTTGGTAGCACCCACAGTCGGTTCCACATAGGGCACCTTTGAATTTTGTTCCCTCATTACCATCTGCAGCTGTTGTCTGAGGAGGAGCCCTTGGCATCTCATATTCCTCCTTGTTGAAGGGCTATGAATTCCTTGAATAATAGAAGGAAAGAAGACTGAATAATTATAGCAATGAACAATGCTAAGTGAATTAAGCTGACATTGAGAATTTTTTCTTCTTTTAAGGTGTCATATGTTTTGATTTCATTTTAATACTGATTTATACATCATTTTCTGGATATCTGTATTAAAGTGTAGTCTGGTTGAAACCACATATAAATGCTTTTATTTAAACATTTTGGTTGAGCATAAAATTATATTTATATATCAAAGTTATATAAAATAATTGAAGTCCTACAAATTGATGATCTTTTTAGAGCTTCAGTAATCCAACTTTTACATTTGAATTTTCGATTGCCCAGTGTTTTTTTTGGATTTATGTTTTTTCTGCCTTTTGTATTTGGAAATAATGCTTCTGATACAGAAAAGCACAGATTTATTAAGAACTTTTGAGGTTCTCTGGGTCCTACCTCATCATTCTACAGATGAAGAAGTGAGGGTCTAGAATAGTATGAAGGGGCTTGGGACACCTTTCAGCATACAACACTGCTTTCTTTTCAACAGGAAGCATCCTTGCAGTGATTCCCAGGTGGAGATCCCTGCTCTCCCATAGTTTTGTTTGTGACTAAAGCTGTTTGAGAGGAGCCTTCTTGTGATTAAGCATGAGTCTCTAGACCAGGAGAACATGCAGACAGATAGGAATTGACTCTAAAACCTTGGCTTCCATTCACTGAGCGCTTATTTCTACACATACTATCATATTGGAAGTCAACTTGAAATTTTTTTCCCTTAAATTTAAGAGATTGTAAGTGAACGCCTGCTTAAATCTGTGTGGTCTTATTAGCATTTAACACCTTGCTAGGAAGTCTCACCAGCGTATAAATCCTAGGCAGACTCCGGAGATGGATTGATTTGTTTTACTCCCTTGAATGTGAAGATGAGTGGCCTCCCTAAAATAAATATTGTAGCCGGGAGCAGCTCCTGGCTTTTATCCTTGAAACGCTTAATGCCATGAAAGATGATAGGAATTCTGTTTGGGTTTTCTCTTTTATGGAGACAGTGACATAAGGGGGGACTTATTGGTTGGAACAGCACTTTGTGTAGAAGCCTTTAAAGAATTGTAAAGAAAGTGAGGGTCGCATTAATTGAAGAATATCTGAACAGACTGAACAAGATAGGAAAGTATTGCCTTGCAAGAAATGTGAAGGTATTTAGAGGAACTAGGAAAGAGTTGAATGAACTGATTCAGAGGGAAATAGAACAAGAACAGTAATTACACAATAACCACTGTAATGAAAAGAAAACAAGATTAAAAGACTTCAGACCATTGGTCATTGTAGTGACCAGTTGGGATTTTAGAGAATTGTTGGAGAAGCACTTTGGCAAACTGTCAATATGGAATGAGACATATTTTCCAGACTTGGGCTGTTTGTTGATTTGTTTGGCCTGATTGTAAAAGTTGTATTATAGGGGAACAGAGTGAGGAGTATCATTGGAAAGTGATTAATGAAACAAAAAAGAGCACTGTCTATTTTTAAAAAATTCTTCAAATTAAGTATCACTATGAGAATATTGCAAATGTATTTTCAGAACTTATATGATTATATAAGTTCTTCCTATCCTTCCTATGAATTTTGCCTGACCTTTGTAGTTTTGATGTCTTTATAAATATGATTTTATGTATATACATAATTATATATAATTATACATATAATTAATATGTTCTAACTTGGTTCAGGAAAAGATTGATTAGTATATAAGCACTTGAGCCCACAAATTTTTTGGCAAATGTTTTGTTCGAATTTAAAATGGCCATTTGTAATATGGTTTTGTGAGATGGTCTTTGGGTGAGGAAGACAGTCCTAGTCAGGTGTGGTCTCAATGACCTTGAGCATGTTACCCTCTGTGCCTTAGTCTTTTTTCTGCCATGGACCCTATTGCAATTGAGTGACACCTGAATCTTTTCAAAATAATGTTCTAAATATTAAAGAAATACTAATTTTTAGTAAGAGGCTAGTATATATGAAGATGTGTGTCTAACTGTCTGTCTATTTTTTCCTGTTCAAATTCAGACTTCCTGAACCTATTCGCAAATAGATCTCTACATTATTGATTAAGAACCCTTATCCTGAAACTTTAAATGGAAGAAGAAAATGCTGATCTTTTCTGTTAGAGAGAATTTCTTTATAGCAGTACAATCAATATATGAGTAAACTATAACATGCTTGTTGTCATGTTATTGTGTTGTATGTATGTCTCACATATTCTGAAATTTTCCTAGAAATCAAATTATTCAGTTCCTATTCTTTCAGTGTTTGTTCTTGACTTATTGAGATAACATTAATATAATTGATTAATCTGTGAATTAGCGAACCTTAACATTGAAACATGTAGATTTGTACATTGCCTTTACCTTTTCTAGATATGATTTTGGTGAAGTAACTGTTTTTTTTATCCATTTTGTTTTGCAGCCTCTCTATTAAAAGGACTGAAGCACGCCAATATAGTATTACTTCATGACATCATCCATACCAAGGAGACATTGACACTTGTGTTTGAATACGTGGTAAGTAAAAGAAATTTGGCCTCCAGGTGTTGAAGGACATTCTCATAACAACATGAGCTTCCTTTCCAAGACTGTTGTTATAAAAGGGATGTGAGCTATGAAATATACAATCATTTCAGGGCTGGTAGACCTTATAGTATGTATTCGAATGATAGCTTCTTAAAGGAAAATTCTTTGTCGCTCTCCTCTGTCTCTATATTTTACACTAGACAGAATGGAGGGAGGTGGGGGAAGAGGAGAGACAAAAGGGGAGAGAAAAAGGGAAGGAGAGAATGGGGGGAGGGAGAGAAGAAAAGAGGAAAAGAGAAAGAGAAGAAGAGAGGGTAAGGGAGGGAGAGGGGAGTGGGAGAGAGAAAAAGAGAGGGGAGAGAGGAGAGGGGGGGAAGGGAAGGAGAGAGAAGAGGGGAGAGGGGGAAAGTGAAGGAGAGAGAGAGAAAGAGAGAGGGAGGAAGAGAGAGGGGGTTAGGGAGGAAGGGAGAGGGGGAGAAAGGGGGTGAGGGAGAAGGAGAGGAGGAGGAAGGAAGAGAGAGAGAGGGAGAGTCAGGGGAGGAGGGAGGAAAAGGGAAGGAGAGAGAAGAGAGAGATAGGGAAGAAGAGAGAAGGGGGTGAGGGAGGAAGGGAGTGGGGGAGAGAGAGAGAATATGGGAGATGAAAGTGTGAAAGGAGAGTATTTCAGGTATGGATAATCAGTGAAAGAAAATGGCATGGGGATCAAAGATGGAGTATAGTTTCATATGGGCAACATCAAAGAAAGATATAAAAATAACTCTTCCTTCTCAGGACTTAGCAGTTGCTTCTTTCATTAGCAAGCAATTCAGAGAGGCAAGTTTAGTACTTAAAATTTAGACTTCATGCATTTTTTCCCCCTGACTTGGTATTTCAGATGCTAATTAAGATTTCCAATTTGTGTAGTACACAATGCAAAGAACTTATTTTGTTCAGGAGTATTACTTTCCAAAGACATAGACTTGAGCTCTTAATTAATCTTTCTACGTTTTCTGTAGACAAACATATGGTATTTGTTTAGAAGTACTTCAGCATTTAGCTGTGGAATCATGCAATGTAACCATGATAATTAACATCCCCTTTCTCACAGATGGATTTGAGAGCATGTAATTTCAAAGATACAAGTGATTTTGGTGGAGGTTTTACTTTACAGGAATAGCTGTTGGTATTGTGGATGCTTTGAGACCTGGCACTTTACTCACACCTACTACTTTTTCTTAAAAGTAAAATAGTTTTTCAGTTTACCTAAAAATATGCAATAGAATGAATATTTGTAACATGGTTTATCTGGATAATGTGAGGTCTGTCATTTGCAAACTGTTTGTCATAGGGAAAAGACATTCATCTTGTCTATTTACATATAAATGATACATTTGAATAATATGATAATGTGACTACCAGACTAGCAAGGGAGGAGTATATGCATTTATAACTTGCTCCCCAGAATGGAAGTAGATTCTCACATCAAGGAAAATATAATTTCTTTCATTTAATTGATGATTCCTGTGTCAATAAGACATTAAACTGATTTAACATTGGGAATTCCCAGTAACCTATTTTTTTTCTCCAAACAGATAATTTCCTTTATATACATTTCAAGCAAATCCAGCCTTTTGTAGTACATTTGGTTATAGTGCCATAATGTTTCATAGAGAAGAGCTAGAAGATTTAATTTTTTTCTATATGTATTCACTTTCAAATTTGATTATTGCATTAAAAGAAAAGAAAGACCATATTCTAAGATGGGTATTTCTTTTCTTTGCTTTTCTTTGCTTTCTTTTCTTTTGCAGTTGAATTAAAAAATGCACATAAAACTTCATCTTTCAAATATTTAAAAAATTAGTTTAAAATAATTATCTAACAATTTAAAAATTTTGCTTAACTAACCCTGCTGCCTCATGCTCCCCTACCATTTCCTGAAATTTAACCAGTTTGAGGTTTATTTAGGTTACTAAGTATGCTTTTTTAAAAATATGAACATCTTTGGCATCTATGGGACCTACTGGCCTATGTAAATAAATTTTGGATTTTTTTTTTTTTAAAGAAAATGCTTTTACAGGATATCTCATAAGTTTTAGTGAATTTAAAATTTAATAAGCTTAAAACTCCGTAAGATGTTTTGGGACAATTTGAATGAATCTGTGAATAAGAGAAAGATAGTTGACTTTTTTGCATTTGGGAAATTTCATAGCTTTTCTAATGTCCTCTAGCTGAATTATGGAATAAAAACTTAATCTTTTCCTTTTTAATTAATATTTTATTTCTTCCAATTACATGTAAAGAACACTTTTAAACATCCACTTTGTGTCCCAAATTGATTTGATATAGGTTATAGATATTCAGTCATGCAAAATAGATTTCCATATTAGTCATGGTTTGAAAGAAGAAACAAACCAAAAAGGAAAAAAAAATACAAAAAAAAGGAAAAATAGTATACCTTGATTAGACCACAATAATTTTTTCTCTGGATAGGGATAGCATTTTTCATTATGAGACTTTGGAATTGTCTTGGATCATGGCTGAGAATAGCTAAGTCATTCACAGTCAATCATCACACAGTATTTTTTGTTTTTGTATACAATGCTGCTCACTTTGGTTTGCATGCTTTAATGTGAGTCTTTCCAGGTTTTTTTTTGAGAGCAGTCTGCTTGTAATTTCTTACAGCACAATAACATTCCAACACAAATATATGCCATAGCTTGTTCAGTCTTTCCCTAATTGATGGACATCCCCTTGCTTTCCAGATTTTTGCCACTACAAAAAGAACTGCTATGAGTATTTTTGTACAAATAGGTTCTTTACCATTTAAAAAAAAAAAATCTCTTTGGCATACAGACCTAGAAGTGGTATTGTGAAAGGCTATGCATTAAAGGGTATGCACAGTTTGCCTTTTGGATATAAGATACTTATCTCTAGAGAAAATACATTTAAATTCTTTATGTACAAATAAAATGGTATTTCCATTTAATTTTACTTATCTGTGATGCTCGCTAAATCAGGAACATATTAACATATTTTAAAATCATTTCGATTAAACAAACATTTATTAAATGGTCACAAGGTTCCATTAGATACAGAGAGGAGAATGTGGCAGTCTTTGTCCTCAAAAAGCTTATCATCTGCAGGAAATATGATGTACACAAGTAAGCCTCTATAGCAATAACACAATTTGAAATGCATCTTACCGAGAATGTTATTGAAACATCTCTCTCTTTCCATTAAAATTTGAAGTGTAAGAAGCACTTGATACCAGCTGAAAGAACAATGTTGTGAAGGATCTTTTACTTAATAAAGAATAATAAATAATATTTTATTTTTACTTTACTTTACATGTACTTTGTACACATGGAATTTGAGCTGCCTAAAAGCTTAATCCCTACCTACACAAATGCAAAAGTATTGCCCTTCCTTGCTTAGAAGAGAAACTCTAGCTTAGTGACTGCTGTATTCACACTAATAATTATTACAGAGTGTAAAAAAAGCAATATGCAAGACAGAGTATTTAACTAAATGACGAGCAGTTAGAAATCTAAAAGACTTGGAAAACAGTGTCTTGTGGTCTTGAGCAAAATAATGATTCAGCAACAAAAATGGAATACTTCACAGAGATGTTTGGATGGTTCTTGAGTTCAATGCCAAGCTTTTTGAAATACAGCACAATTTTCTTTTCTACTTATTTAAGCTGTTTTTGTGTTCTTTTGTTTTTGTGATGTAGAGATTTTTTGGACTTATCGCTTGTGCCCATAAAATTGGACTTTCCATTGTAGCAAAGTTAAAAAGGTTAAGCAAATCCCCGACACAATGAGCTCATCTCAGAGTATGTGCAACTCTCTGAACCTGTGTTCTCCAACAAAGTTGTGAGTGGTACAGCTTAAATTCACTTAGTATACCTCAAATCCAAGGCATTGGGGGAACAGGAGAGCAAATACAGCAATCTCAACCCCCAGCTGTGTTTCATTATAAATTGTAAGCTTGAGAGGCAGGAACTTGATCACATTCTTCTATCTTCCTCCCTTGGTGCCCGGGATATTGTCATCAAAGGTTATAAACAAATGTTATCAATGATCAAATGAATGAAAAAATTTCTTAAGCATAGAATATACCTATCTCTGTGCCAAACCCTGGGGGTACAGGTGCTTAATAAGTACTGTTTGAGCTGATATGAATTTAATAGAGAGCACTATCAAGGATTACTTTTACAGTGGACTAAAATGGTCACTTTTCACCAAATACACACACACACACGCATGCACACATACAAGTATTCTATTTATAATCTGAAGCAGAAATAGAAAGAATACCTCAGATTATTTTACTCTCAGCATAACAGTGAGAGAACTCTTTATAGAGTTTTGTATCTACTTAATGCAAACATTATGCATCTTTCCTTCACCTACCCTCCCTCTGTTTCTTCCTCCCTTCTTTCCTTTTTTCCTCCCTCCCTTCCTTTCTTTCTCCCTCCCTTTCTTCCTTCCTTCCTCCTTTCCTTCCTTCCCTTTTCCTTTCTTTCTTTCCCTTCTTTCCTTCCTCCTTCCCTTCCTTCTCTCTTCCTTCCCTCCCTTCCCTCTTCCCTTCCTTCCTTTTTCCCTTCCTTCCTTTCTCCTTCCCTCTCTTCCTTCCCTCCTTCCCCTCTTTTCCCTCCCTCCCTTCCTCCCTCCCTTCCCTTCCTTCCTTCCTTCCTCCCTTCCTCCATCCCTTCCCTCTCTCTCTCCTTCCTTCCCTCTTCCCTCCCTCCCTTCCTTCCTTTCTCCTTCCCTTCCTTTCTCTTTCCCTTCCTTCCTCCCTCCCTTCCATGTTCCCTCCCTCCCTCCCTTCCTTTCTTCCTTCTTTCCTTCCTCTTCTTCCCTCCGCCCCAGCTTAATCTGAACATTGTTTATTTAAGCACTTATTTTTTTAATAAACAGCAAATATATACAGATTAGACTTGATTTGATAGGAAAAATGTTTGGAGATTTAAATATTTTCCATAAGAGGGAATGAGAACATTAGTAATGTGGGAGATATTATTATACAGAGATATATTCTTGAGCTAAACCCTTGCTATAATGACAAGGGATCTCAGCATGTTTGGTAGCACTTTTCATTAGGTTTTAATAATTAGGCACACCAGGATGAATTTATAATTCACATCATGATTTTCAGGGAAGGAATATTCAATTTGTTTCTTCCCTCAGCCATGCTGTTAATAGGAGAAATCTCCCAGGCTAACACATGGTATGATTTAAAACAACAACCAGAACCCCTTCCAATTACCAGAGATATATCTTTGTGCATGAGGACTCTTGCAATATGCATATCATCCAATGTGTTAATTGTGTTCCATAGTTGTGGATGGAGAAGTGTGAGAAATGTAGGAAGCTAAAATATAGGATCATAAATTTAAGATTGTCTTTGCCATCGTCTCAGTGTTTGAGCATGTACAATTAGTCTGATTCTCTGTAATTAATGGTATTGAATCCTTCCTTTTCCTCAAGGCCCATGTTTTCTGATTTCCTCCAACTGAATGGGATCCCTCTCTTTTCAGCGTCATCCATTATAATACTTTGGAATTCTTCTAGGCAGGGAGCATATTCTTTCTGTTAATATAATTATTTGTGTGCAACTATCTATGATCTAAAGATCAACCTTCTCTCCTCCCCCTTCTCCTTTTAGATCAGAAGTTCCTTAAGGATAGGGAATTTTGGCATTCCTAGATTTGGGGATGGTTCACATATCCCAGATGCCTGAAAAATTCTTGATTAAATTGATTGCAGCTGCAACTTCCCCATGTCTCCAAAAACTGCTTCCTGAATTACTGTGGTCAAGAAAATTTCTTCACCTGGTCTCCCTTTGTGGGATTTGGTTGAATGACCCTTTGATTGGTTCTTTGACAATTGCGAATAATGATAAAGTATTTGTTTAGTATTCTACAGTTTGGCAAGTGTTTTACACGTATCTCATTTTGTCTTTATTCCAGTTGTTAAAAGTGAAAAATCTGCGTTAGGCAGAGGCTAAATGACTTGTCTGGTTCCACACAAGTAGTAGGCATCTGGAGCCACATTTGACTCAGGTCTTCCTGGAGCCAGGTTCGGTGCTCCTGAGAATGCCTCCTTGGTCCCAGATCTGTGCTCAGTTGCTATTGCTGACTTTCCAGATCCTGTACCCTCATGGCTGGGTCTTATGTCTTTCAGGGGCAGCTAAGTGGTCTAGTCTGAAGTCAAAAGGGCAAAATCTGGCCTCAGACACTTTCTAGTTGTGTAAACCTGGGCAGATCCCTTAACCCTATTTGGCTCAGTGGCCTCCTCTGTAAAATGGGGATAAATGCAGCACCCACCTCTTAGGATTGTTGTGCAGGTTAAATGAGATTGTTTAACATACATTGGATTACTTGCCATCTAGGGGAAGGGATGGGGGGAAGGAGTGGGAATTGGAACACAAGATTTTGCAAGAGTCAGTAGTGGAAATTATCCTTGCATATGTTTTGAAAAAGCAAGCTACAATTAAAAAAAGAACAAAAAGAGAATTAAATGAGATAACATTTGTCAAGTGCTTAGCTTGGTACATAGTAAATGCTACATAAATGTTAGTTGCTACTGCTATTGCTATACCAAGATGAGGCATTAGAATTAGATATTAGTAGAAGTATGGGGCATAATTGATGCTTCATAAATATGAGAGTTGAATTAACTTTTTCAACCCTTGAAGACCTCTTTACTTTGGCACACTGCTCTCCCATATTCACTCTCTCAAAATCCACAGCTCCCTTTCACCTTTACATTCCAGGCGGGGTATATTGCCCTGGACATAGTTTAAGGTTTCCCTGGGCACCCATGTAATATCTCAGATGCTTTTCATGTCTTCAGATTTGACAAGGATAAGGGGGAATAGGGAAGAAGGTGAACCAGGAATGACTCACTACTTATCAAAATTCTTGTTGGCCAGATTCATAAATCATTGATGACACATTTATTAAAAGTCTGCTGTGCATCAGGAACACTGGGGATCACAAGATGAGTAGAATAATAATAATGGACAATGTTTGTATAGCACTTTAAGATTTGCAAAATGCTTTACATTTACATCTCATTTCCCCCACAACAGTCCTGTAAAATAGCTCGTTTTTCTTTATGGAGTAACCTGAGAAAGGTTAATGATTTGCCCAGGACCAGAGCTAGTCGGATTTGCACTCCTTCTTCCTGACTTTGAGATCTGCTGTACTCCCAACTGCCTTCTAGAATATGTGGTTTCTTGCTAAAAAGCCCACTCTAAAATTGGTGAACCTTTCCCTGCCATCTTGATAGAGATGAGGCATTGGGTGTTCCTGAAGGCCCTTTAGTTAGAGAGAAGCTCACCTGTCAGTGGAGGTTTCACGTTCACATTCTCTAAGGTGTTCTTAAACTTTTATGGCTCTTGGACTCCTTTAGAAGTCAAGTGAAACTGATGAATCCTTTCTTAAAAGACTTTTCAAAAATGCTTAAAATAAAATTATAGAGTTGAAAAAGGAACCAATTGTATTAAACTATAGCTATCAACAAATACATAAATGAATGAATAAATAAATATGAAAATAAATTTTATGTAAAACATACCTTATTTAGGGAGAGGATGTGTCCCTTTTTGGAGACATATTGATTTTGAGGTACCTGTATCACCTGGATGTCTATCAGGCATTTGGTATTACAGGGCTAGCATTCAACAGAGATGGAATTGTTCCATCTCAGAGTTTTTATTATTCCCTTAATTTAAACAAAAAGATAGAACTGAGTTTTATTTGTTTGAAGGCAGCTAGAGAGAAAACACTAAATAAACCATGAAAGAAATTAAAAAATGGAAGGAGTATAAGGTGCCTTTCAATCCATGTTATGTCACGAACTATCCCCTTGCCTTAATTGGCAGCAGAAATGTCAATTCTCTTTTCCTAATTGGTTTTCAGTTCAGTTTAACAAGCATTTATTAAGTGCCTCCTTTGTGAAAGGCACCGTTTTCCATAATTCATGAAGGGTTGTGGATGATATTAGTTGTTTCAAAAGCTTTTTGTTGTTGTCCTTTTGGGTGTTCACATTTTATTTCTCAGGTGTCTATAGGTATCAGAAATTCCTAGCCATCCTCTACACTCTCTTGGCTTTATTCCATATAGTCTGGGTTACTTATATTCCTGCTATGAATCATTATTTCATTTTTGTTCTCACCAGTGATTGAAATACATAAAATCTTCTAGCACATGATGTAGTGAACAGTGATTATTCACAAAAATATAGTTGGTGTAGAGTACACTTTGTAATAGACATAATTTTTTTTCTTGAGTATAATTCCATGTCTTTTCCAGTTTTAACACTTTTGTATATTTAACATAATTTGAAAACATGACATTTAGAGCTTAGACTCCCTTGTTGGGGGAATTGAAATCTTAAAATGCCTCATCTGGAGAAAAATTAAAAAGATATTATTTTGAATAAGAAAGTAGAGAATTATAGAAAGTAAAAACTGAAAACTTCCTACAAGAAAAAAAGCCATATTCTTTCTTATAAAGATTATGTCCATGTCAAGGATAAAATCTTTGCCTTTTGATTCCTCTGCTTTTTTGAATTGGTTTGTTCTTTGATTTTCGTATTGTTCTCCTTTCTTAAAAGTCTAGAGAAGACATTGGTGGACTGTTTGTTGGGTATATGATTTTTAGATTTGTTTTGTAAATAGATTGCTCTAATAGATGGCCACTAAGATCTCTTCCAATTTCCTTATTTTATTTGACTGACAGTACAAGTAATTTTATAATGATTTGGGGAATATTTCAGCAAAATAATTATCTGCCATCTGGCAAAGTTGAAGATTAGTACAAAACCAAACTTTATAATTCTACGTACCTGGAATGATCCCATCTTCAAATAGAAGAAAAATTAGAATTCCAGCTCTAAGTGATAAAATGTAGAATTCTATGATAATTGTTGCAGGTGATATTTTGTAATCTCTATTTTTTCCCCTCTGCTTTATTCTGTCCATGAAGACTTATAATAACTCATTGTTCCTTCTACCTTTAGCTCCTTTTCATTTTGAATAATCTCAAAGGAACCTTATGGCTGTCTTTTCTGATTAAAGATTGGTCAAACCATACAAAATGCACAAAATTATTCTCACAGTGTATCCATGGTGTCCCCCAAGACTTGGATCTTCCTTTCAATGATGCAGATCAGAACGTCCCTTTGCCCACTCTTTCTGGGATATTCTTTGTCACCTTCTTCTATACATTCTGCTTGGGGTGGGGGACAAAAGGATGTTTCACCTAATATTTATGTGTCATCATATTTTTAAATTGTGTGGCTAACAGTGGGGTATATCAATCATCCATTAGTCTTCCTACTCGACTCCTCTATTTTTCTTTTCGTTTAACTTCTATGTTGCTTATCCTGTGTAATCCTTGATTAGTCATATTACAGCCTGTTTACACCCACTATCTTCCTTTCTCTCCTTTGTATAACTCTTAATTTTAATTTTTTGAAGACTATATAGTATTCTACAAATCATACTATAGAGCCCTTTTATGCTCTGTATCTCAAAACAACAGTAACATACATATATATATTATATATATATATATATATATATATATATATATATATATATACTTAAATACTATTTTCATATTAGTGCTTGTAAATTAAGTACAGAGACCTTTGATATTTATCTATGGCCTGAGCTTATTAAAATGTTATAGAACTGGATGGATGTGGATTATCTCTTTTTAGTTATTTATTTATGAACCCACAGTCCAAGATCTGAGTCTAAGGTCTGAAGTCCTTTGTCGGATTTCTTGTCTTGAAAGAGAAATTTGAGGATTGGTAATTGGTAACTTAAGTTTTAGTGATTTGATTATGAGGTGATAGGATTATCACTGTGTAATTATTTTGATACATGTACCTAGTGGAATTTTAAAATGGAAGGATGCCTATTTTTAAGAATAAAATGGGTACTGTACAAGAGTGGCAAGCTTTTTAAATTTAAATCTAAATATGAAAGCTGATTCTACTGCTGAGTATGAAGCATATTTCTTGCTTTCAAGGTTCCTTAAGTCTTCAGAACACTGATTTTTATTTAGAGAAATGAAGCATGCATTTTAATTAACATACTATAAGGCATATACACTCCTCCCATCAAACACTGCATAAACCCCAAACAGATGCTTATATAGATGCTAAGTTCTTACTTAAAATAGACTGTGATGAAACTAACAATAATAATAATATTTATAATTTCAATTTCAAAAATTCAAAATGTGTATGAGTTCTTCCAATATTTATTCTTATCCAAACTCCGGGAATTTCCATCCCATGGTTTCTTCAGAAATTAGTAACACACTTTCTTCTAGCTTTTGTTAGGTCTAGTAGGAAGGAAGATGAATATTTTAAAGAGGAAGACTTTGAATAATAGAAAATAGATGTCTTTAAAAAACCCACCACCACCATTTTCTTCTTTGTTTTCCATCTTAAGTATTGTAGTTTGAATAAGAAAATTATAACCAAAGGAGGGTTGGGTCTTAAGTGTTATAACTAATTCTATTAGAATATTTTATCCTCAGGGCCAGTAGTCCTACTGATAGTTGGCTTGAAAGGGAAAAGAAGTTAAGGGCGATGATGTATGAACCTTGAAAGACCAAATGAAGAGTTGGGGAAACTATTGATGAGAAGTGTTTTAGACCCCAACATATTAGCAGTTACAAGGATCAGAGAGAATGTCTAGTCTATCAATCTCATTTTAAAATTAAGGATACTGAAGCCCAGAAAATGGAAATAGTTTTTTCAAGATCACAACAACAGGTTGTCAATAACAAAGCCAAAACAAGAAAGAGAATAATAATAATAATGATTATTATTAAGAATAAAATGGGTACTGTACAAGAGTGGCAAGCTTTTTAAATTTAAATCCAAATATGAAAGCTGATTCTACTGCTGAGTATGAAACATATTTCTTGCTTTCAAGGTTCCTTACAGTAGTGGATTATAATAATCTATAAATAGGTTTGTTAACCAGTTTATTAATTACAGTTTAAATAATCTAGTTACATGATTTATGTAGTTACATAGTTTATATATTATATTAGTTATATACATATGGCTTATATAATTTAAGGTTTCAAAGCACTTTTTACTTTAACTCATTTTATCATAAAAACCTTTCAGATAGATGCTATAGATGTCATTATTCTGATTTTATATTTGTAGAAACTGAGGCCTAGAGAAATTAAATGACTTGTAGATCATGACTTGAAATCTGTCTGAATTCATGTGTATTAACAGATTTCTCCCTCCCTCCCTCCCTTCTTCTATACTTCTCTTCCTCCCTCCCTTCTTCCATTCCTCCCTCCCTCCTTCCCTCCCTGTTTCTCTTTCTCCTTATCTTCCTTCTTTCCATCCTTCCTTCCTTCCTTCCTTCCTTCCTCCCTCCCTCCCTCCTTTCCTTCCTTCCTCCCTCCCTCCCTCCCTCCCTTCCTCTCTTTCTCCCTTCCTTCCTCCCTTCCTTTCCTCTCTTCCCTCCTTTCTTCCCTCCCTTCTTTCCTTCCTTTCTTCCTTCTTTACTTTCCTTTCTTCCTTCCTCCCTCTTTCCTTCCCTCCCTTCCTCACTTTCGTTCTCTCATTCTCACTTTAACTCTTTCCTCTTAACATAATATGTATGTGTATATATGTACATGTCATCATATAAGCAGAGTAGATTAGTGTATAGAGACCTGGTTCAGAATCTGGAAGACCAAGGATTCAAGATCTGCCTCTGATGCAGACTGGTAGATGACCCTAGGAAAATCACTTTATCTTTCAATATCCCAAGCAATTTCACCAGATTCTAAGTTGTAGAGAAGATTCTGGTCTAGTAGAAGGGGTTTGATAGAAGGAATTTCTTTACCAGATCTTTGCACCAAAAAAATTCACAAGTCCTTTCCCAAAGTTGTTAAAAAGAACACAAACATATATATGTAATATATCTTTTATTACAAATTATTATTTTTTTAATGATGAAACTTTGGAAAGGAACTAAGTTGAATCATTTAATGATAAATTAAAAATAAAGTAGATATCATGTAGCTTTGTCATTAAGGGGTATCCTTAAATTCAGACTTTTTGGGATAAGCTATATTTTAACTTTTAATTCTTTTATTCTTAAGTCTGAACAAGTTGGAAAACAAACCCCTTATTCTATTTGCTATTCCAATCCACTTGTACACTCATTCAAAGTTTTGCTGTGAAAATTCAAAGTTCAGACACTGTATGGAACTTTTTGTCTGGAATCCAGTGTCGCTGATTGGTCACTGGTGTGGTGGGAGTAGTGAGGGGGGGAGAGTTGGTTAATGGAGAGAACAAAACAAAGGAAGTATGTAAAAGCTGAGAAATGCTATGGTCTGTGCTGCTTAGGGGAGTCTCTAGGACAGAATTTCATTGATTTTTAAGACTGTATTTTATGGCCATAAAGATCCTTTTTTAAATGTTGTTTTAACTTTTTCCTTTCAAGGACTAATACCCTGTCAGGTTAGGGATTTTTAGGACATATACTTTTGTTAATACACTATATGCCCTAGATTTCTCACAACAATTCTAGTTTCAAGCATAGAAAGTATATTTTAAGAAAGACGTTGCAAATGGAACATTCCTTGGCCAAATTATTTGTCCCAATTTTGGTTTAGAAATTATGATCATTTATATTTTGGGTTGAGGTATTCAAGTTTGCTTTTTGAATCGTCCTGCTAGCAAAATTAGAACTATTTTTTTAAAATTTTTTTTATTTTTTTATTTAATAGCCTTTTATTTACATAATGGTTATATGCATGGATAACTTTACAGCGTTAACAATTGCCAAACCTCTTGTTCCAATTTTTCACCTCTTACCCACCACCCCACCCCCTCCCCTAGATGGCAGGATGACCAGTAGATGTTAAATACATTAAAATATAAATTAGATACACAATAAGTATACATGACCAAAACATTATTTTGCTGTACAAAAAGAATCAGACTCTGAAATATTGTACAATTAGCTTGTGAAGGAAATCAAAAATGCAGGTGGGCATAAATATAGGGATTGGGAATTCAATGTGGGGGTTTTTAGTTATCTCCCAAAGTTCTTTCTCTGGGCATAGTTGGTTCAGTTCATTACTGCTCCATTGGAAATGATTTGGTTGATCTTGTTGCTGAGGACGGCCAGGTCCATCAGAACTGGTCATCATATAGTATGGTTGTTGAAGTATATAATGATCTCCTGGTCCTGCTCATTTCACTCAGCATCAGTTCGTGTAAGTCTCTCCAGGCCTTTCTGAAATCATCCTGTTGGTCATTTCTTACAGAACAGTAATATTCCATAATATTCATATACCACAATTTATTCAGCCATTCTCCAACTGTTGGGCATCCATTCAGTTTCCAGTTTCTAGCCACTACAAAAAGGGCTGCCACAAACATTCGTGCACATACAGGTCCCTTTCCCTTCTTTATAATCTCTTTGGGATATAATCCCAGTAGTAACACTGCTGGATCAAAGGGTATGCACAGTTTGATAACTTTTTGAGCATAGTTCCAAAACTACTCTCCAAAATGGTTGGATTCATTCACAACTCCACCAACAATGCATCAATGTCCCAGTTTTCCCACATCCCCTCCAACAATCATCATTTTTTCCTGTCATCTTAGCCAGTCTGACAGGTGTGTAGTGGTATCTTAGTGTTGTCTTAATTTGCATTTCTCTGATTAATAATGACTTGGAGCATCTTTTCATATGACTATAAATAGTTTCAATTACTTCATCTGAGAATTGTCTGTTCATATCCTTTGACCATTTTTCAATTGGAGAATGGCTTGATTTTTTATAAATTAGAGTTAATTCTCTATATATTTTGGAAATGAGGCCTTTATCAGAAGCTTTGACTGTAAAAATATTTTCCCAGTTTATTGCTTCCCTTCTAATCTTGTCTGCATTAGTTTTGTTTGTACAAAAACTTTTCAGTTTGGTATAATCGAAATTTTCTATTTTGTGATCAGTAATGATCTCTAGTTCTGCTTTGTTCATAAAGACCTTCTCCTTCCACAGGCCTGAGAGGTAAACTATCCTGTGTTCCTCTAATTTATTAATAAAATTAGAACTATTTTATAGAGTTTAGAAGAGTTCAGTAGCTTTGAAGGCTGAGTGATAGCATCAAATCGAGGGAGGTAGTGAAATAATTTTATTGCTATTTGACCCTTTTTCCACTGGTCAAGACTGACAAAATTTTCTCTGCCCTGCTTCCAATTCTGTCTAAAGAGCATAATAGTTGGGTCTTCCATGAAATTATGGCATGACTTTAACATAATGTCCATGGCTTTTGATGTAAATATTCCTATAAAAATTGAATAAGAAATATCTCTGTAGATCTGAGGTGTAATTTTGTATGTGTATGTTCTTTGTTTATATCTGCATCCCATGAACTTAAAATAATATTATGATAATTATTTCGAAATTATTAGTTTCCTTTATAACCCCATGAATTTTATTTTGTGCATTTAAAGAAGTTATTCTGAAAACATGTGGATCCCACCAGACAACAAAAGGAATCCCTGACACAGGAGAAGTAAAGATTGCCCAGTCTATATCACAACACCAGTAACTTAGAGCTAGAGTTTTAGGGTTTTGCAGTTGATAGTCTATCCATCTCTTTTCCTTGCCTTATAGATGGCAGACGAGAAGCAGTGTAACATGGCAGATAGCTAGTCTTTGAGTTCATTAAATCTGATTTCAGATCCTCCCTGTCATACATGGCAGCAGTGTGACCACAACCAAGTAACTTATCCTCTTAGCTTCCCCTGTCCAGCTCCTTAATATTGTAAGTTATAGAAAGTTGCCAATTTATAACTAGGGATGGAGTTTCCATAATGGGAGTTCCCTACATGAATGAGATCAGAGTCATTATCCAAAAGAAAACAAACTGTCATGTGAAAATAATAATTTGGAAAAAACTCTACAAAATTCTTATGTGTAGTGCATAGGATTTCTGAGAATATTGAATGAGATAATGGTGTGAACATTTTTGTAACTTTTAAAATTTGATACATATGCAAGATATGTTGATTCAGATATAACCCAGGTTGAATTCTGGACTTTTAATCCCTATCCCCTCCTCCTCCACTTCTCAGTGCAATTATAATAACTAAAAATCTGATACTTTTCAGAGTAAGATATCCAGTCTTTAGCAAATCTATTAGCCTTATCCCCAGCAATCCAGTTTTATCAAAATGTAGCTCTTTCCATTTCTGAACCTGTCAGAATTGTTCTTAATGCAGGGCTCTTCTCTCTCTCTTCTTTTCTCCTCACCCATCTTCCATTGTTCTTTTCCCCTCCTTTTCTTCTAATTAATTTTCTAACTCCCTGAAAAGTGAATATTTATTCCTTTGCCCTTCTCAGTTTTTCACAGGGCATCTCTGGAGGGAATTTCCAAGGAGGGAAAAGAGCCGAAGTGGATTAATTTCTATTTTACTTCATTCCTTAAGCCATGAATTGGAATGAACCTTAAAAAAAAAGTTTCTTTGCTTGTTTTGACTAGCACTGTGATGTCATCATTTAAGGAGCTCCCAGTGTGGAACATCTTCTACAAATGTAGACCACAAACTTTTCTGTAATTTATATTCTTGAATAGTTGTCTAAGAATTCTAAGGGTTTAGAATCATGGATAAATATCCAGATGTGGGACTGGAACTCGGGTCTTCATGATTGAGTGTGGCTCTCTCTCCACTCTCATGCTGCCTTTTACCCTATTTTATTTGCATTTCTTACAAATCCATGAGATCTTTGTATGATTAGAACATCCCATTCTTTTCCTATTTATTCTTTGCCGAACTCCATGAGAATCAATTAGCTATGAAAAACAAACCGCAAGAACGTATTTTAGAAGTGATTACTTGAGATTGTTCAAAATTGTCATCGAGGGACTTGGGAATGGTTTGCCCGATGCCTTGGGATCAATGTTGGATAATACTTTTCTCTGGGAGAAAAGATGGAGCATTTTTACACATTCTCCTTATGCCTACCTACAAGCCAAGATTCTCCAGCAGTACAAGCCGCTTACAGCTTGAACAAGATGTGTAGTAAAAAGACACGGATATACAGTTCTCAGAAGAAGAACTGAAAACCCTTAGCAGTCAGATGAAAGTGCTCCAAAGCACTGATACTAAGAGAAATACAAATTCAAATAACTATAGGTTTTTACCTCATGACACAATGGGAGGTAGAAGCTTGCTGTTATTTTGATGCGTGTTGCCATTGAAAAGTCAATGTTGGGATGATTTCAGAAAGGCTTGGAGAGACTTACACGAACTGATGCTGAGTGAAATGAGCAGGACCAGGAGATCATTATATACTTCAACAACAATACTATGTAATGACCAGTTCTGATGGACCAGGCCATCCTCAGCAACAAGATCAACCAAATCATTTCCAATGGAGCAGTAATGAACCGAACCAGCTATGCCCAGAGAAAGAACTCTGGGAGATGACTAAAAACCATTACATTGAATTCCCAATCCCTATATTTATGCACACCTGCATTTCTGATTTCCTTCACAAGCTAATTGTACAATATTTCAGAGTCTGATTCTTTTTGTACAGCAAAATAGCGTTTTGGTCATGTATACTTATTGTGTATCTAATTTATATTTTAATATATTTAATATCTACTGGTCATCCTGCCATCTAGGGGAGGGGGTGGGGGGGGGTAAGAGGTAAAAAATTGGAACAAGAGGTTTGGCAATTGTTAATGCTGTAAAGTTACCCATGCATATATCCTGTAAATAAAAGGCTATTAAATAAAAAAAAAATAGAATGATTAGATAACTTAATCTTTGCAGTTGAATAAAAAATTAACATTTAAAAAAAAAAAAGAAGAAAAGTCAATGTTGGTGGGGCTTTGGAAACATCGGCACCCTCATTGCTGTACTGTGGGGGGTGGAGTTAGGATTTCAGCCACCATCTCGGAAAGCTTTTCCGAATTAGCCCAAGAAAGTTCTATACTTTTCAACCAAAGATTCTATTGCTAGGCACATATGCCAAAGAAGAAAGTAATTTTTTTTTTTTTGGCTGAGGCAATTGGTGGGGTAGTGTTAAGTGTCTGAGACAGATTTGAACGCAGGTCCTCCTGACTTCAGGGCTAGTGCTCTATCCCTGAGCCACATAGGTGCCCCAAAGCAATTTTTTTTAAAGGTCCATAGCCACCAAAATGTTTATGGAAATTTAAAAAAATAAAATAGATTTCCATCATTTAAGTTGTGGTATGTGAATATAGTGGAATATCACTGTCCTCTAGGGAATGATGACTGATGAATACCAAGAAACATAGGAAGAGTCAAATGGACTGATGGTGAACTAGGGAAACAATGTAAATGGAAAGGAAAAAAGAGTATCTTCCCTGAAGAAGAGCTAGGAGGAGATACCATTGGCCCTTCAGTGCAGAGGTCAGGGAGTGACACTATCCGAATATAACACTACAAATAATGTCAGATAATTTTGGATGTGTTGTTTAGTATTCTTTGTTATTTCATGTGACTCTCTGGGAGGGAGGAAGGGGGGGAAGTATACATGGGGAAATGTAAATGACATCTATCAAAAAGATGTCAGTGAAATTTATATTAAAAAAAAAACAAAACAAAACTTAGTTTCCCTAAGTTTCCATTTAAACTTAAAACGCACCAACTTTAATTTTAAGAAATGCCTTTTGCAGTCTCTTATCCTGCCTTATTTACAATTTGCAAACATGAATTTCCACTTGAGGATAGCTGTGGCCACGGGGACACTCTTTCGCCGCTCGGAACTTGCTGGGCAGAAGTAACCGGGGCGTTTCTCTGTCAGAGAAGAGCGGTTTGCCGCAGGGAGCCGGGCGAGCCGCTGCCGCGTGATGTCATCGCCAGGAGCCAGATAGTCCCGTTTTGTTTTAAGGGCAGAACTCTTTCCCGGGGCTGGTCGGACATGACGGGAGTGCGCTCGGAACCCGTCCCGTCCCATTGAGCAGCCCCGGGCCGGCCGGGCGCGCGGCCCCCGAAATGACAGCTGAAAGCAATTAGGCCGGATTAGAGCTCGCCAGAGTCACCACGAGCATTCTCCGGCCCGAGCACGAGAGAGCGGCTAGATTACATGGGGGGAAGAAATGACTAATTTAATTAGGAGTAAACTGTAATAATATAATTGGGAGGGAAAGGCTGGCCATGCTGTCCCAGCTATGCTGATGTTGACTCACCCTCCCCACAAGTGCCAGGGTGGAGGAACATGTGGAGCTGTTGCTTAAGTTGCAGTCATTTTAAATGGTTTAAATCCTTGTAAACACTTAGTGAGCGCGAGGGCTCCCTCTCCCTCCTTTCCTCTTTTTTCCTCTTTTCTTCTCTCTCTCCCTCCCTCTCTCCCACTCTCTTCCTCTGTCTGTCTCTGTTTCTAAATCTCTCTCTCTTTCTGTCTGTCTCTCTGATTCTCTCTCTCTCTTTCTATCTCTGTCTCTCTGTTTTTTTTCTGTTCATCTCCCTGTGTTCTCTCTTTCTCCCAGCGTTCTCTCTGTCTCTCTCCTATCTCTGTCTCTCTCTCTCTCTGTCTTGCTTTTCTCTCACTCTCTCCCTTGTCTCTGTCTCTCCTCCCTCTCATTTCCTACCCTGCCCCCTTCTTCTCTTTTCTTTCCCTCCCTCCCCTCTTTCCTCATTCCCCTCCTTTCCCTTCTTATTCTCCCTTACCTTATTTCTTTCTGTTTCTGCTCCCTTCCCCCTGTCCTCTTCCCTTTCCTCCTTCCCCTCTTTTCATCTTCATCAGTCTCTCTCCCCACCCATTTTTTGAAAATGTATCCCAGTAATATTTTTGACAAGAAAGGGCAGAGAGACAATGGCTGAAAAGAAAGACCACTTGATATAATGTCCTAATCATGTTCTAGGGTAATGTTAGAAACTTACTCATCTTGTCTTCATTAGAATCCTTGCTCCAGGGGAGGAAGTGCCATTTCTTAGTACTTACTGATGAAATTTTTGGTCATCTCAATTCAACCAGAATTTGGATTCATTAGAGCAGTGTACTGTGTACACAATAAAACACTCAATGTATTCGTGATAACTTATTTTTTTCTCAGAAAAATCTTTTCCCCCAGGCACAGACCTTTAAAATAGTATCCCATAATCTATTCCACACAGTAATAGTTCTCCCCAGATATTTTTCTCCTCTCTTTGATTGAGTTTACATAAATGGCATGGATGAGTGGGTAGATATTGTGAGCCCTTGCATTGGATGCAGTACACAGGATTTCTCTCTATGCACATCCTATTATGGGGTGAGAGTACACAGGTAAAATAGGAAAAGGAACAAACTATCTGCCTACAGTTTCTTAATAAGAAATATTATTAATTTCTTATTGATATTGATATTCTTATTATATTTTGATACTGTGTTTAATTTATAAATGTTCCAGCATTTGCTACAGAAATGTTAATGAAGCTTTATGAAATCGACCATTTTTTAGAAATTTAACTGGATACTGTAGTTTTTCAGCTCCAAACCATCTCTTTCTTCCTCCTCTCCTCATTTCCACAGATTCTTGGTAATAAATTTAATAATCAAGAGTTATGCTTGCCACTGCTGGACACCAAGGATAAAAAACTGAGTATCAATAATTATAATTTAAATGCAAATTTAGGGAAGGAAGGAACTATTTCTCCATGTGTAGTAGTGGTGGTAGTAGTAGTAGTAGTAGTAATAGTAGCAGCAGCAGCAGCAGTAGCAGCAATAGGAGCCTTCTCTGCCTATTGTGCTGCTTAGCTTCCTCACAGAGAGGCATTTTTTATCCAAAATATTTCCCATTCCAATAGCATACAGATTTTCCTGAATCCATTGATCTCAGAATTTTAGAACTGGAAGGGAAGCTAAGTTTATTTGGTCTGTTTTACAAATGGGAAAAATGAGCATGACGGAGAAGTCTTTTATTCAAAGCCAGTGACAGAGCAGGACTAAGAGAATTGCTCTCTTGACCCCCTTTGCCCCTGCCCAAATCTGGGTCTGTCTTCTATCAGTTCCTTTCTGACCAGTGATTTCCTAAGCCCTTGGTGAGCTTTTGGAGAGGCAGCTGTTCCCATCACTGCAGATAATATTTTACTTGCTGCTCTGCAAATTAAAGTCTTAAAGTATAGACTAAAAACCTGTTTCATGACCCATGAGAAATGGACCTTGACTGGAACAATTTTTTAAATACATAAAATACATAGAATTAAAAAGGAAAAATAAGTTACAAAGCACAGTCATTGGAGCATTCAACAATAACAAAATCACAGACCCCAGGTTAAGAACCCTTGTTGTATTGAGTTGCTGAGAGATTCTTGCAGAAGGTTACCTAGCCAATTTGTGCCAGAGGCTGGACCCCAGGCCCACTGCAGAGGTCAGCTGTCTTTCCAAGCTGCCAACCATGTACTTATTGCAAAATGTTAGGTATCTAGACTTAAAAAAATTGTAGGAAAAATGTTAACCCCTGAAGATAAGTGAATGAAATGGTGTTAGCATGTTCCTTCCTCTGAAGTCTTTATTTTTACCTTTGTAATATATAATTTTTAATATAATATGGTCAGGAACTTAAAATTACTGACTCTCTTTGGGTCATCTGACATCACTAAGGAAAGCTAAATCCATCAAATGCTTAAAGATATTCTGGCAGTCATTGTCTTTGATAGGACTTCAAAATTAGTATTATATTAGTGGAAGGACCTTGGTTGGCTTCATTTTCACGAGAGGGGACAAAAATAATATTCTGTCATTTTATTGCCATATCTTGGAAACACTTCTGAAAGACTTCAAAATGAGTAGATGAAAATCATGGGCTTAATTCTTAACATGACTAGACACTGAGCAAGTGGCAGACATCATACATGAGGAATCGGTGACGAGCTTGGGAAGTGATGAAAAGAAAACTTGACTCCCTAGAGATTTCTACACCTGGAAGATGTAATGTGACTTCATGGAAAATCAATTAAAGAAAAATAAGACAAGAATATAATCATAGATTCTAAGTGATTTAGTGTCCTGGCTTTGAACATTAATTGTAATATTCAGAGACAATCTTGGCCCTCACACTTTGGATGTGCTTTGGGCTACATGCCTCAGAGATTTTTTTTTAAATTCTCATGTTGCTTTTTGTAGTTTTTCTGTCTTACCTATTGCCTTTGGAAACATTTTGTTCTTTAGTATCTAATCTCTTTCTCCCTACTCCCCACTCATTAGTATCAGAAATCAAATGGCCAAACTTGAAATTTTGATTGCAGTCAATCTTTATTTCCCCCCTGAGTATAATACATATACTTGTGTGTTTGTCCTTCACAGTTTTAGGGACATACAATTTCTCCACCCAAGAATATTGCAACATCTCTCAACTCACCAGAATGATGGTGCTAATTCCAATAGAAATGGATCCCTCTAGGACATATATTGATTTAGAAATTAACATTACCTATGTTGTAGTTTTATTTATTTAGTGAAACACATTTTAATCTGGTACTGGCCCCTCTTAGGCACACTGAGATTTTGAGGAACTCTGCATTGTATGATCTTCTAGAATGGCTGTGTACAAAACAAATCACCCTACAGGCACATTGGTAATAAGCTTCTTCTTACCTAGTTAGGCCAGTCCTTGAACAGCAGGTATACAATCTGTCACCAATCTTATTTTCTTTTTTGACATCAATTATGATTAGCCAGAGTTCTCTTCTTCCTCCTGTTTTTGAAAGGGCACTGAATTTGAACTCAGGCTCTCCTCCCACTAACCTTACTGTCTTAAGAAACTAATTGAGTTTCTAAGCCTTTTTCCTCATTTCTAAAATAGTTAGGCTAGAAATCTTCTTAATCTGTGTGTGTGTGTGTGTGTGTGTGTGTGTGTGTGTGTGTGTGTGTATTTGTTAGGCTAGAAAATTCCAGTTTGATTTCTAAATTGTATGATCCTACATAACTATTGGAAACATTCAACACACACACACTGATTATTTGAAGTAGCAACTAAAGACACTCCTTTACAAAATCCTAGGTCTAGAGCTGAAAGATATTTCAGAAGTCACCTAGCCCAAATGTACGAATGAGGAAACTGAGGTCCATGCAAGTTAGGTCACTTGGATGAGATTACACTCGGAGGCAATGGTAGAATCAAGATTCAAAGTCAAGTCCGTTGCTCTTTTTGGTATATTATGACATTGTTTAAATATTAAAATTTTTATTGCCATTGGAGTAATTACTTTCTGTCATTAGGTTGACAATTGACATAAAAAAATTCTATGAAATATTGCATCATAAGCCACAAATTTAGATACTTATAAACCAGTCCTAAAAATCAGGCAGACAAAACCTATGGAGAGACGCCATAATTGGTCTTGAAACCAAGAAGACTTGGTTTCCATTCTTTTTTCCAATCTTTCTGAATTGGCTTACCCTTTTAATGTCTCTTAAAACCAAAATTTAGTTTCCTTATTTGTAAAATGAGGTGGTTGGACTCAACAATCTTTAATTTTTGAAACTGATTTCATAAGATTTGAGTGAAACAAAAAAGGGATTTAGAGAACTAACAATATATAGACTGGGTAAGGAGAGAATGAAAGGTGATAAGAGGAAAAGATAAGGAGGAGAAGAAAAAATGAAAAATGGGCCCTAAAGTTATGAGAGGTAAGGAGGAGGGCAATATAGTTAAGGAAGGCAAGCAAAATGTCCATCTTCCTTCCCTTGCCTTTTATTTTTTATCAGAAATGTAAAGCTGAAAGAAATATCTATTGTAATTCAACCCATTCATTCTACATATGAGGAAACTGTCCCACATATATTAGGAAATGACAAGGCTGGGATTTGAACTTAGTCTTCCGATTCCAAATCCAATTCTTTTTCCCTCCATTTACAAGCTTATCTTGATGTGAAGCATTTATACTTGAGATAAAGTGGTTCAATAAATTCAGTAAACATTTGTTAAGTACCTACTATGACTTAGCCAAGATCACAGTGAAAGAGACTGAGATTGGATTCAAAACAAATCATAATTCCATGTATGTCATATGAGGGAAAAATTAGTCATCTGGGAATCAGACTACTCACATTTGATACTATTCATGCCAGAAAGTTAATCCTTTTGAGTTTGTTTCCTCATTTGTAGAATGTAGGAGGAGATATCTAGAGATGATCTTCTTAATCTGTGTGTGTGTGTGTGTGTGTATTTGTGTATTCGCCATAAAATCCTTCAGAAGTTTAATAAACCTATGAATTTCAGAATAATATTATTTTTGTAATATAAATAATATTTAAGTATGTAAAATAGGATGCATAAAATTACCAAAGGAAAGCGATTGTCATAAATCACTATTAGAAAAGTTATTTTTTTTTTAATTTAGAAAATTCGTGCACACTGAAAGTTAAGACTCTTTACACTGGATGATCTCTTAAGTCCTTTAAAGATCTAAAATTCTGAAGCTCAGGCTGACGCTAGGTTGATGATGGATTGATGGGTCCATAGTGTGCCATCCACTCAGCAGAATGAGTGCAGAGAGCTGCTGGTGTCATGCTGTCTGAATTAGTCTCCAGCGTGTTGGTGGTTTGATCAGAGAAAGCAATTCACAGAGATGTGGATCCTTCACTTCCAAAGGATGCCTTGAAAGGCCCTGTGAATATTTCATAGATAAAAATCAGCTCAAGAATTTAGGTACTTTACTTCCCTTTGATACACTCAAGAAAAATTAAATCTACATAATTGATCATCAGCGTTTAAAAAATGAAGCCAGAAGAATTTTAGCTTAGAAGGGATGGGAAGTTCTGATTCTATGCCTGCCTTCTCTTGGGGGCTGCACTGCACATGGTCCAAAATTGCTCCAGCTACAGGTGCTAGCTTCATGTTTGTCTGGAGTCCTCTTTGTAGAACTCTCATATGTACCTCCCAGGCAGTTCAATATCTTGGATGCTGAACACAAACTCCCCCTGTAAAAATTGTCCACTGCTAATCCCTGGAATAGACCTAAAATAAAGCAGAGATGCATGAGATGGGGGTGGGGAGGGGTGACAGGATGAGGCAAAGAGCTGGAGTTGCTATGAGGTAAATTGAAGGGAACATCTGGCCACAGGCTTGAGAAATCCTTTGCTAAGCCAAATGCAGGTGCTAATGAGCTGAACGCTAGGTATAATCACCTCCCACTAGCTTGAGCTCTATAAGTTGATAATTTTGTATGGCCTGCCAGTGATGTTATAAATATCCAAATGGGCCTTGGCAATAAAAAGGTTCCTCGCCTCTAGTCTAATCCCAATCTAGGATGTTGACAAAGCTTCCCTATGACCCCTGAGTTTGTGATGGCCACCCAAGACTCCAAACTAGATACCATATCTGAATTCAGGCACACAGAGTACTGGGATGGAAGGAACATCAGTCTAGGAATACTGGTCATGTAGTAAGGGAATCTCTGGTAAGAACTTTTCCCCCACTCTAGATGTTGTGATGCACTGACATGGCTATTAAGTAGGAAATAAATTTACTCTGAAATGTGCTCAGAGTCTGCATTTTGGCGAAGTTGGGGTATTTATCCAGAAGAATTAAAAGAGGAAGAGGGAATTAAAAAAGGAAGAATGGATCAGAATGGATTAAAAATTTAAAAAGAAAAATAGAGGTGAGGAATATTCCCAGTGTTGATTTTCCATTATGGTGTTTCTATTGTCTTCTTTTGCAAACAATAAAAAAAAGAAAAGGAAATATTTGATATGGGCATAATGATGACATGAGAATAGAAAAAGTGATACCTGTAGAGAATACATATAAGCCAATGATTTTTGCATTTTTGATTATTCTTTTCCCTGTCACTGACCCACCCATGAATCCCAAGATTTCGGCAAGAGTGAGCTTACTTGAGTGTCAGCAATACAGATTAGAACATTACTGCCGTGTTATTGAGAATAGAAATTTGGAAACATCAATAAAATGCTAATGAGAACATCGATTGACCTTCATAGATTTCATGGAAATAGTTCCAGCATGTCCCTGCTTGTACATGTAATGTATAATAAGAAAAAAAATAGCGCTGCATAATTTGGTTTTCACATGACAGACATTTACAAACTAACACACAAGCAAAACACAAGCAACTCCCACCCCATCAGTTTTATATTAATTGTGAACAAAACAAAGAGATGTGATCTCTGACTTTGGCCTTTTGCTGCCAGTTTTTACTAGAGAATCATGAATCTAAAGTTGAGTTGAAACTTAACTGGTCACTTTATATATGAGGAAATTGAAGTTTATACTGAATCCTTTTCAGGTGAGTTTCTTATCCTTAGTGTTTCTCAATAGGTGAATATTCAAGTTAGATGTTAATGGCTTTGGTGAAAAATCACGTCATTCATTCAACACTTATTGTGTGCCAGGTGTAATGATATGGGTACTAGGTATACTAAGGAAAAACACACACACTCACTCAGTCATTCATTGTCTCTCTGCTCACTGGGTTTGGCAATGTATACATTTCTATTTTATTGGTGCTGAATAAAAATTAGCTTTGTTCTGCTTAGCTTGGGAAATGGGTAGAAGTTATTTTCACTTCCATGTCAAGAAAAGCAAATTTTCATTGAGGATTGGAACTGTCCAAATGGTAATAAGCACATTCTTTAAGTGGAGGCTAGTTTTGGGGAGGATTTCTTCTCAGGTATGAGTGGGACCTCCGAGTTACTGTTTAGCTCAGAGACAGTGATTTTCTCAATTTGACTATCCTCTATCTGCCTTTTGAAGATAAATGCTATCATAGTGCCAAATTTATGCATTTATTTCTCCACCCAAAAGCCTTTTTTTCAAACTTAGAGAGAGTTGAGAGTCTTGATTTCTGAGAAGTTTCTGCTGTAAGTAATAATGAAAAAAACCAGTCCTTTGAAGTTTATCTGTTTGTAATGGCAGCTAAATGGCCACATGGATAGAACACCAGAGTAGAAGTCAAGAAGACATGAGTTCAAATGTGGTTTTAGACACTTATTAGCTTCATGATTTTGGGCAAGCTCCTTAAGCTCTTCCTGCCTCAATTTCCTCATTTGTAAACTATGGATAATAAAAGTGCCTCTCTCTGGGGGTTGTGAGGTTAAATGAGATATTTGTACAGGGCTTAGTAAGCCTTTAAGTAATAAATAAATTCTAGTTATTATGTAGTATGCTTGCTATAATGCTGATCCTTCCATGAGGCTGTTTCTGGTGACAATAACAAGATTCCTGTGGTAGTACTTTCCTGGACTAGCTTCATACACAAATCTGTTCTACAGCAAGCAAGATTCCTGTTTATAACAAGATGCCTGAAAGTTTTAACCCATATTCTATAAATTTTAGCAAGGTAAAGCAGTGCCAGACATTGTGCTGTGGGTTGTGTTTTTTTTTTTAAACAAGTATTCATCTTATGTGACCCTGCTAACAACCCTGCGAAGCTATTATTATCATTGTTATGCAGTGAAAACTGAGACAAATTGAGGTCAGGTGACTTGGCCAAAATCACATGTTTAGTTAATATCTGAGACTAGATTTGAACTCACATCTTCACGATCCCAGACTCTGCATTCTATCCCTTATGCCAATAGCTACATCTAATAAAAATTAATATGATAGTGAATAAAATGCCTTATTTTCATTATATTTTTCAGAGTATTCAGATAATTCTTATGTCCATGTTTCTTGTAAGAGAAAATGTTTCAAAGAGAAAAAATATATTAGAAGCCAAGTTGTAGCTAGTGTTTTTAAGAGAAATGGCAGCCGCTGGTTCTTATTTGTCATTAAAATGGTTTCTCTGATTTCTGATCTTAAAGAAAAAAGAAACAATAACTGAATTCTGTTCAGGATGTACCCAAAAGTTCTGCAATTTAGGAAGTAAATATTTATTTAATATAAGTTATAATTTTTATTTTAAAACTAATTATAGTAATTTCATCTTCTGTAGAAGTTAAAAGTATTTCTATCCTACCTGGGTAAAATACCAGACAATGAGACTATAGACTGAGTGTTCATTATGCTTTTAAGACAGATATGGGGCCATAAGTGAGCTGTCCATGTCAGTTAAGAAAGAAATCAGACACGTTAAAGAATTATCCACACACATATTGCTTCCAACACATGGAAAGTTTAACAGAATTAAGGGCCTGAAGGTAAAGACATAGTTCACTGGTGGTGAAAGGAAGGGTGAGAGAAGGGGGGGCCAAAGTAAGGACTAAAAAGGGAACTGCTCTCTTTTTCTGTGCTTTGTGCAGAACTACAGAGACTTTGAAGTTGAACACTATTGATTCTTTGTATTGGAGCCATAGGGATATTAATACATTTTTCCTTTGGATTTGTCTTCTAGCACACTGATTTATGTCAGTACATGGACAAACACCCCGGAGGGCTTCATCCAGACAATGTGAAGGTAGGTAAAGTCATTTTTAAAGCCAAATATTAATGCTCTAGTTTGAAAGCGATTGTTACAACTTCACTATTGACATACTTTTCTGTATAAAGGGGAGCAAAACCAAGAACCAGCCGAATTCTATTTGGCCAATATTTTTAACATGTTTGTATCGTGCATCCCAATGTTAAAAGTTAAAAACAAAATGGGTGGGGGAGGTTTATGTGTATCTACTGGGATTGAGAGATGCAGCTTTGGGAGGTTAAATGACTTGTCCCTTGGTGTCTGTGAGAGGAGGGGTTTAAGCCCAAGACTTTGTGGCTTCAAAGTCAGATTCCTAACTGCCCTATAGACTCCTTTTGGTAGAAGTCTGTTACAAATTGTTTCATTATTGAATTAATATTCTTTTCTTTGAACATTTTTATTTTAGAATATTAAAAATGATGTCTTTTCCCTTAGAACTTTTATTTTTATTCATTTTATTTTAGAAACTTAGAAATTATGTTCTTTTAGAACATGTATTTTTTCTTTATTTTAGCACACTAAAATTGATATTCATTTCCTTAGAACATTTTAAAAAAAAATTTGGAACATTAGAAATGTTCTTTTCCTTGGACTATTCATTCATTCATTTAATTTAGAACAGTTTATTTATTTTAAATTGCTATTCAATAGTTTTCATTGTTATCTTTCACTTTTCCAACCTCTTCATTTCTCAAATACATTGCTCTCTCTCCCAAAGAAATGTCCTTTATAAGGAAGAGGAGAAAAAAGTTCACCCAAGCCAATCTGCCAGTTTGCCATATTTGATCCTGCCTCTTCATTTTGAAGAAGGAGAAACTGAACCTCCGATGAACCCAGTGCCCAAAATTGAACAGCCGATTAGGGACAGAGATAGTAGGACCCAGATCTTATTCCTGCCAACCCCAATCCATTTCCCCTTTTTCTGTGTTCCAAAAACTTTGCACTCAAATTAGCTTAGTTAATGTCTTTGTGATCAGGGTGTATATTTTTCTATTGCAACAATAACAATATTTTCCTTTTCCTTCAGAAAACCTTTTCCCCAGTGTATAGAAAGTTACCAAAGAGAAAGTCATTTGTTAATATGATCATTTGCAGTATCTGAATTGCAGTAGGAAAGAGCAGACGGCCACTATTACTTTGTTGGTTTCCATGGGAGGCTACCAGCCTAATTACTTATTGCCTTCTGCTCCCTGTTCGTCTGCTTGGAGACGAGGCGGCTCCCTCAGGTTTACTCGCAGGAACTGCATTGCAGGTGATATCATTTTCCAGGAGCCTGGCAGAGTGGCACATGCCCCCCGGGTATTTCAGTTTGATGTACGAGCGGGTGTTTTTTCCACACTGTGCTATTTGTTGTCACCTAAATCTATGAATGCAAAATTAAGAAGATCAGAATAACATTTACTAAGCCGACACTTGTTCATGATGACATTCAGGGAGCTCCACAGAAATTAAAAGAGGAACAAAGGTGGGCAACTGTTTCTAGTAGCCAGAGGTTACATGGAAGCTAGAAAAGGGATAAATGAGTGTTGAAGTGGTTTTTATTTTTTTATTTTGTTTCCAGAACATCTATCTTTGTAATCCACTATAAGAGATACTTGGTCTCCATAAATATTGTACAAATACTAAAAATCACCCAGATATAAGCAACAGGCCTAGACAGATAAATATTTTGGGGTAAATAGTAGTTTTTCTTTTGTCAGGACCCATTTTTCAGTCCCATGAGAGCTTTTAAAATTTCATTCTGAAACCATGTACTCTATAAGAAATATTAAATATTATGATCCCAAAGATTTTGTACTTTCCCCCCTGCAAACATCATTTCTTTAAAAATATGTACATGAATGTGAGATTAATTTAATAGTTGAGAATGATGTTTCTTAACCTAAAATGAGTAGCTCAGTTTCCTCATTTGGAAAATGGGTCCCTCTTAACCAATAATTTCTACAGAGAGGGTCCAATGAAATAATGCATCAGAAGACCTTTGCAGAATTTAAAGTGCTCTGGATAATGTCAGTCTGCTTCTAATCTTTTAATCACCACTAGGGATATCTTTGTTTAAACAATGAAATAATATATGATCTAATACCCAGATGACTGGAAAGAAAAGAAGGAAAATGATAGATATTTTAACTTCCCTTTTCTGTATAAGCAGTCTTACTTTCAGTTAGGCTTTGGTTATCTGAAGGCCATTTACCCTAATACACTGCAAAAACCATCTGCTAAAGCTTTCTTTCTGAACATAGAATATTTGTGACCATTAGAATATACTCTGAAAAAATAATATCTATGTTAAATCTCTGGGAATCATTTTCCTGTTTTAATTGCTTAGGGAACTGTCTACCACACAAACTGTTTTCCATAATGAACACTCACCCTTAACTAATGGTTTCATTTTTTTTAAAGTAATATGTATTCTTGACAAATGGATAATTTCAGCAGTTAATTACCAATCTGGAAATTAACAACCTGAGTCAAAAGCCTGAGGACATTGGCCTTGTTATAAATATTTATGTTTGTTAAAAGTGTAACAACTGATTTCTGCCACTGTCATTGGGTGCCTCTGAAACTGGTTAGTATTTACATACCAATTTTTAGTGTTTTGTTGTTGTTTTTTACAGTAGACATTTGTTGTTGATACTTTGAGATTTGGAATACAACCTTTAACTTAGAATGCATTATTCTGCATTAACAGGAGAATCTTTTTTTTTTTTTTTTTGGAAGTCTTAAATTAAATGAGTAATCTTTTTAGATATTTACTTACTCTAGTATATTGAGTAAAATTCCAATCAGAAGCCAATCCTTCTCCCCAACTAGTTTTCATGGGTTTCTTTAAAAATTCTAAGCATATGATAATGAATAATGAAACTTCTTTCAAAAAAATGATTAATTGATAATGTCTTAATTTGATATCTGGAAATGCCAGTGGTGAAGGTTATTAATGAGATGAGGATAAATCTGTTGGCATCTTCATGAGATGTATTTCCAGTTGAGTATTATCAGCATAACTTTACCATAAACATTTTCTGAAAGTGTAAAAGAAATCATCTCTATTATAATAATGCTTCTATTCTCTAATATTTGGGAATGAAATGTTTTGGAATAACTGAAATTGGCCAAAGTATATTTGAAATGGTCCATCATGTTCCATGAGATATTTGAAGTGCTATTGCAAGTAGACTAATTTTTCCATTTCAATACATATGCTAATTAGGAAGGTATGAAGTTTATTACGGTTGAAAAGTTGCTATTTTTCATTCATAGTCCAGAGAACAAGCAGGTGTATAGCAGACAGAATAATGTTATGCCAAATTAAGGTTGTCTTATACAGATGGCATTGAGAATTGATTTTTAAATGAGACTTTCTGGTATTCAGATATTAAGCGTGTCACCCATTTTCACTATATTCTCTGTTAGAGTTCTCATTTAGCTGGTAATAACTTACTACTATGCATCATGGTGACTATGACAGAGTCTTTCCCTTCTCTATATTTTGAAAAATAGGATTACTTCCTAAGCCTGTGAGAGTGTGTATTGAAAAACTCCCAACTAAAATGCTTAATGAATATTTGTTTTATTTATTCCTCTGCTATGGAATTTTTAATATTAAAAAAACCCAATTATATCCTATCCAGAAAGAGAAAAGTACAAATAATTTTAAAAGAAATATTGGATAATATCACTCTATCTTGGGGTGAACATTAGAAATCCGAGCTTTGATTCCTGGTTGTCCTACTGAAATCAGTGATGTGATAAAATAAAACTAGACTAAAAAAATAGTAGATCGGGTCCAGTTATTAAGATTGAAAGAATTATTGACTTCATTGTCTTTGTCTAAGAGAAGGTATCAAGTCCATGAACCTTAGAAGAAGAAAATAAAGGAAACATTTCAGTGTATTTCTTCAAAAGGGAGAAAGAAGAGATAGCTTGTATAACCATAGAGTGGGCACACAGTTTAGCTTAACCTGAGAAGAATGAAGAAATCATGATTTCATGGTTTCTTTTTATTAATTTTAAAATTAAAAAGTATTTTTTTACTTCGTATTTTATTAGGTTATCTCCTGGGAAAGGAAGATTCTATCCACAACCATTTAATTCATACAATTTAAGACTACAACATTGAAACCAAGATAAACCTGTAGTCAAAAAGTTATAGCTAAGAAATATGTGTGTGTATGTATGTGTATGTATGTGTGTGTATGTGTGTGTGTGTGTATATATATATATATATATATATATATATATATATATATATATTTACGGATAAGAAATTGGGAAGTCATCAGTATGCCCAAGTAGGATTTTTCTAGATTCTCTTAGGGGCTCATAGGATGATAGCTCTAAAAGTGGGAGGGACCCTACTTTACACATGAAGAAATTGAGATGCAAGTGTGTTAATTGAATTTTCCAAAGTCAAATACTTAATAATATAAAAGGATTTGAATCCAGATTTTCTGACTTAGAGTCAACATTCTTTCCATTGTACCATTGATTGTGTAAGGAATTAATTAAGTCCTTTCTATTATAACTTTCCTATGCCTAACAGAGCCTTGCTAATGAATATTTTCTGTCAGATGAGTCCCTTTCCCAACTATAATCTTCATGGGACCCTTGCTTAAGTCTTACCTGATCAGGTGAGGGAGAAATTGCAACTTTATTTTTCTCCCCTCTCCCTATCCCTCTCTCCTCCCTCTTTTTCTCTAACATTTTTAAGCGCTACAGAGTGAATGTACTAGACAATTATCTAGGTGCTAGGAATATAAAGATAAACACTAAGAAATCTCCCAGGGAGCCTACTTTCCATTGAAAAACTTGTCTGAAATCATATGGATTAATGTGATCCACCAGTATTTAAATGTAAAATTCCAGTTGATAATAAACTTTCCCCTGAAATGTGATCTTTAAATTTGGCCTCACTATTTATAGTAGATTGTGATAATGGCTCAATTTGGCTTTACTTATTCCTAAACACATCACAATCCATATAAATTTAGCACTTCTTAAATAAAAGATTAATTAATTAAAAGATCTTGATTTCCCATTATTTTCCTTAAAAATACACAAAGAACAGTTTTCATTGGGAGATTTCCTGGAGGAAAAAGAAATGATAAGAGAAAAGCCCAAATTCATTAATTTGTGCTTGCTCTGACCTATTTGCTTCTGGCTATAATTTAAGTCTAGGTCCTGAGTTGTTATTTTCTTGAATCAAATTGCAATGAAAAAATTTAGTATCCCAGAATTTAGAACTTGAAGGGATTCTAGAGATCGTTGTATTTCACTGCAATGAAATGCAGTCCCAGACAGCTCACATAAATAACCGAGGTTGTGCTGGTCACTTAGTTCAGGACTTCCTAAAATTTTTCCACTTTTCACCTGAGAAATTTTTATATGAACTCGAAGATATATGGCTATAAAATAGGTATATAAATCAAATGTTTACTGATAATAAATCATAATTTTGTGACCTTCACATTCAGTGACATGAGCCCTTATGGGATCATGCCCCACAATTTAAGATGCTTTGATTTAGAATACAGCTGGGAGTCAGAACCTTAGATGTTATGACCCTAAATTCAGAAGTCTTTCTGTTACACTGTACTGTTTCCTTTCCTAAATGTCTATGTTTTTAAAAAGGCTGTATCTGAGCAATTGTTTGGGTATATCTCCTAGAGAATTATTTATGTTGGACAGTATTAAATTAAGACATGAGTTGACTATCTAGAATAGGACTTCATAACAACAACAAAAACAGCAACTCCTCCTCCTCCATTCTTCCTCTTCCTCCTCTTCCACTTCTTTTTCCTCTTCTTCCTCTTCCTTTTCTTCCTCTTCCTCCTCTTCTTCTTCCTCTTCCTCCCCCTTCTTCTTCCTACCTCTTCTTCCTTTTCCTCCCCCTTCTTCTGCCTCCCTCTCTTTCTTTTCCTTCTCCTTCTTCTTCCTCTTCTTTCTCCCTCCTCCTCCTTTCCCTCTTCTCCCCCTCCTTTTCTGCTCTTCTTCCTAATGCTCCTCCTCCTTTTCATCATTCTCTTCCTTCTTCTTTCTCCTCCTCATGCTCCTCCTCTTTTTGTCATCCTCTTCCTCCTCATGCTCCTCCTTCTTTTTGTCATCTTCCTCCTCCTCCTTCTTTCTTCTTCTTCTTCCTCTTCTTCTCCTTCTTCCTCTTTTTCATTTTCTTCCTTTTCTTCTTCATTGTCAACATTGTCATTGTCATTGTCTCATGGATCTTTTCGGAAGGCATGGACCTTTCTCAGAATCATTTTTAAAAAATGTTTGGAATAAAATATATTAAATTACAAAAGTGATATGTGGTTTTCTAAGTCTACAGCCTGTAAGAATCCTTATGTACTATGTAACGGCCTTGTTTCTATTTGACTTTGAAACTTCTGATCCAGCTAGCTTTATTTGACTATGTTGCAGGGTAGATTGTTATGGTAGAGAAGGATTTTCCTCCTCTAGGTGTTCCATAAGTTAATGAAATCACAATCCAAGTTCACAATCCTTCTATACCTCATAATTTTCTGGTAATAAATTTGAAACTGGGAAATGTATCCTAACTGATTCATAGATGGCAAATGATACAATGGAAAGAATATTTAATTTGAGGCAGAAAATGGTGTATATCCTGGCTGTGACATTCAATGCCTATGTAGGATCTTGGATAAATTACTCTTTCAGAGTCTGTTTCCTAATTTATAAAATGGAAATATTTACTCTTAGATCCTTTCTGAGTTTAGATCCTGTGATCCTATGTAGGCCTGTCTGAACTTAAATCTTATTTCTGGTACAATCATATATAATTTTAAGGATAAGTCTCCATGAAAAGTTCTGTGTGAGAGTGTAAGCATGAGAACAGGATCTGTGTCTTTTTGTTTCTAACAACTAGCACAGTACATTGCTCATGAGAAAATTTTGTATTTTAGCTTTATGTTAAGAAACAATTAATGAATGAGCTATGTTATGATTCTTAGAATTAAACCTATCCTTCATTGTCCAAATCCAGTCTGCTGGTTGTTCTAAAATATTTTTAAATCTTTATGCCTTTTTTCTTTTGCCAATACCTTTCAAATTATCTTTTTTCCCCCTTGGAAATTGATGTTTACAAATTACTTAATTAGTTTTGCACATTTTAAGTGATGAAGCATGTAACACAATTTCTGGTTATGAACATTGTATGAAATCTAACAAATGATGAATTGCTTATGAAATCATGGAATATTATTTGGAAGAGACCAAAGCCTTTGCTGAAAAAAGAGGCATGAATGTAATTCTGTTTTCCTTACAAATGATTGTCTAGCCTTAGTCCTGAAGAAAGACTTTGTCTTGATTATATATAATACAAAAAGTGTTTCCTTGATCCTAGACAAAATCCAACTTCTAGTTTTTGCTTTAGCAAAATAATTATATTCCTTTTCCACATAACATTATCTTTGAAGTCTTTGGGGACAGTTGTTATTTTTTTTATTTTGACTCCCATTAACATCCTGTTTGTTTTTGCTAACTTCCCTTTGATCTACTTTTCTGGACATAGAGCTGCTTTTCAATGTTTTTACTAAAATTTAGGCCCCAAAGCTGAACATCATACCAGGGCAGCATACAATGGAATTCTTCCAGATTTGCTGCTTCTGGCATCCATTCCAAAGATTGCATTAGTGTGCATTTGACTATAGTATCACAATGTGTGGACTCTTATAGAAACTTTGAGTCTCAAAACTCCAGGATCTTTCCCTCTACACACAACTTGTTGTTGCTTATCCAAGTTTGCTAAATGAATTTTTTAAAAAATCCAAGTATAATTCGAAGGTTCTGATTTCTAAAATTTATAGAGAATTGATTCAAATTTATAAGAATTCAAGCCATTCTCTAACTGATAAATGATCAAAGGATATGAACAAACAATTTTCAGACTAAGAAATTGAAACTATTTCTGGTCATATGAAAAGGTGTTGATCAGAGAAATGCAAATTAAGACAACTCTGAGATACCACTACACACTTGTGAAAATGACAGGAAAAAGATAATGATGAATGTTGGAGGGGCTGTGGGAAAACTTGGACGCTCATACATTGTTGGTGGAATTGTGAATGGATCCAACCATTCTGGAAACCAATTTGGAACTACACTCAGAAAATTATCAAACTGTGCATACCCTTTGATCCAGCAGTGTTTGGGGCTTATAACCCAAAGATATTTTAAAGAAGGGAAAGGGACCTGTATGTGAAAGAATGTTTGTAGTAGCCCTCTTTGTAGTGCCCAGAAACTGAAAACTGAGTGGACGCTCATCAGTAGGAGAATGGCTGAGTAAGTTGTGGAATATGAGTGCCATGGAATATTATTGTCCTATAAGAAACGACCAGCAGGATGAATACAGAGAGGCTTGGAGAGATTTACATGAACTGATGCTAAGTGAAATGAGCAGAATCAGGAGATCATTATACATGGTAACAAGAAGATTATATGATGATTAATTCTGACAGACATGGCTCTCTTCAATAATGAGATGATTCAAACCAGTGCCACTTGTTCAGTGATGAAGAGAGCCATCTACATCCAGAGAGAGAACCATGGGAACAGAGTGTGGACAACATCATCACTCTCTCTGTTGTTTGCTTGCATTTTATTTTGCTTCTTCCTTTTTTTTTTTTTACTTGTTTGATTTGATTTTTCTTGTGCAGCACAATAATTGTATAAATATGTATGTATACATTAGATTTAACATATATTTCTACTGTCTTAACATATATTGGATTACTTGCCATCTATGGGAGGGGGGGTGGAGGAAGGTAGGGAAAAATGGAACACAAGATTTTGCAAAGGGTAATATTGAAGAATTGTCCATGCGTATGTTTTGAAAAATAGTTTTAATTTTAAAAAATAAATAAATAAAAAATTAAAATCCAAGTATAGGACTTTTTGTTTCTCCAGTACATTTATCATGGCAGTTTTGGCTTATGGTTTCAATATGTCAGTATCTTTTTGGAACTTGGAACCTGATTTTGTTATTTAATGTACTAGCTCCCCTTGCAGTTTTATATTATTAGAAATTTGATAACTGTGCTTTCTCTACCTGTATTTAAAAATATATATATATATGAAAAGTATTCACCAGAATATCTATTGGGGCGCTCTACCAGAGCCCTTATTCATTTTGATTGCAATAATTTATTACTCTAATTTGGTTCCAGAAATTCAAAATCTACCGAATCCTGAGTTTGGTGTTTAACAGCTGAAAAGAAATAGTGAAAAGAAGATATTTTGGAGAAGTTAGAAAAAAATTTCTGATTTGAATTTTTCTTATTTTGAAGTTAATGTGTAGTAGTTTTCAAGCTCATTAGGAATTTATCAAGAAAGTGATATCTACAGTTTCCTTATAGATAAAGTCCATTCAAGTCACATTTGAGAAATGTCTATGCAGACAGTTAGGTGGTATAGTATGTAGTATGTTAGATTTGGACTAGAGGTCCAAGTTTGAATCTTGCCTCAGATTTGTAACTGCGTGACATTGGGCAAGTGTAATGTATCTCTGCCTCAGTTTTTTCTACTGTGAAGATGATAATATCTACCTTACTGAATTGTATTAAAAATCAAATGAGATAACAAATATGTCATGCTACTATTAATACTTCTAAATGGCAGGCAGTGTGTTAAGATTATGGGAATGCAAAAACAAAAAGTACAATTGACATTTCAATGTCAATCTATAAACATTTATTTCTTATAATTGTTAAATAATATTTTATTTTCCCAAATATACGCAAAGATAGTTTTCAACATTCACCTTTGCAAAACCGTGTTCCAAATTTTCTCCCTCTATTCTCCATTTCCCATCTCAGATCAAAGGGGGAAAAACATGACAGAAAAAAATCAAGCAAATAACAAAAAAGTGAACATATTATGTTGTGATCAACACTCAGTTCCCATAATCCTCTCTTTGGTTGTAAATGGCTCTCTTCATCCACTCAGTTTTCAGTTCCTTGCTGCCACAAACATTTTTGCATATGTGAGTCCCTTTCCTTCTTTAAGATGTCTTTGGGATAAAAATCCAGTAAAAACACTGCTGAATCAAAGGGTATGCACAGTTTGATAACTTTTTGAGCATAGTTCCAAATTGCTCTCCAGAATGACTGGATGTATTCACAATTCCACCAACAATGTATCAGTATCCTACTTTTCCCATATCCCCTCCAACATTCCGCATTATCTTTTCCTGTCATCTTAGTTAATCTGAGAGGTGTGAAGTGGAACCTCAGAGTTGTCTTAATTTGAATTTCTCCATTCAGAACTGTCAGACAATTTAAATTGTCTGAATTTGAATAATGATTTGGAGAGTGATCTAGAGCATTTTTTATATGAATGTAAATGGCTTTATTTTCTTTATTTGAAAACTGTCTGTTCATATCTTTTGATCATTTATCAATTGGGAAATGGCTTGTATTCTTATAAATTTGAGTCAGATCTCTGTACATTTTAGAAATGAGACCTTTTACACGGGCTGTAAATATTGTTTCTCAGCTTTCTTCTTCCCATATAGTCTTGATTGCATTGGCTTTGTTTGTTCAAAACCTTTTTAATTTAATGTAATCAAAATTATCCATTTTGCATTTCATAATGTTCTCTACTTCTTTTTTGGTCACAAATTCCTCCTTTCTTCACATTTCTGAGAGGTAGACTATGTTTTGTTCTCTTAATTTGCTTATGATTTCACCCTTTCTGTCTAAATCATGAATCCATTTGGAACTAATCTTGATCAATGCTTAGTTTCTTCCATACAATTTTCCAGTTTCCCCAGCAATATTTATCAAATAATGAGTTCTTATCTAGAAGCTGGAGCCTTTGGATTTATCAAACATTTGATTACTTTAGTCATTGACTGTTGTGTCTTGTGAACTTAACCTATTCCATTGATCAACTACTTTTATTTCTTAGCCAGTACCAAATGGTTTCAATGACCCATTTTATAAAATAGTTTTCGTTCTGGTACGGCTAAACCACCTTCTTTGCATTTTTTTTTCATTAATTCCCTTGAAATTTTTGATCTTTTGTTCTTCCAGGTGAATTTTGTTATTGTTTTTTCTAGTTCTATAAAGTAATTTCTTGGCTGGTATGGCACTTTTATTAGCTTGGCCTATCTGTTAGCACTTGATATTCTTGCAATTGTTAGATCTAACTTTTTTGTGTTAAAAGTGTTGTATAATTGTGTTCACATAGTTCCTGGCTTTATCTTGGCAGGTAATCTTCCAGATATTTTATTTGATCTTCAGTTGTTTTAAATGGGATTTCTCTTTTTATCTCTTCCTCCTGTGCTTTATTGGTAACATAGAGAAATGCCAATGATTTATGTGGGTTCATTTTGTATCCTGCAACTTCGCTAAAGTTGTGAATTGTTTAACCATCTTATCATTTGCAAAGAGTCATAATTTTGTTTCCTTGTTACCTGCTCTAATTCCTTCCATTCTTTTTTCTTATTGCTAAAGTTAACATTCCTAATATATTATTTAATACACTATTGAATAGTAATGGTGAGAGCAGGCAACCTTGTTTCATCCTTGATCTTACTGAGAATGATTCTAGTTTATCCCATTATATATGATGCTTGCTGATGGCTTTAAATAAATGCTATTTTGCCCTCTTAAGGAAAACTCCATTTAGTGTTTTTAATAGGAATGAGTGTTGTGTTTTGTCAAATGTTCTTTTCTGCATCTGTTGAGATAATCATATGATTTTGTTACTTTGGTTATTGATACGGTCAATTATGCTGATAGTTTCATGATTCAGCAAACATTTATTTGGTGTCTGACCTCAGTCATTATGCGGAGCCGTGGGAATACAAATACAAAAATGAATCTTCACTTTCATGGTGTGTACTTATATTCACTCTGGAGTGAAAATAAGGATGCGGTTTAGTGTATAAATAAATATGAAGTAACACAGTGATCACTAAAAAGTGCTTGAATCTGAAAAATTTTGTTTGGAAAAAGTACTACTTGTATGGATCACCTTGAAATAGCCGGTGACTCTAGTGGACAAATATGGGATGAGGAATGGAAACAAGATATCAGATGTTATGTATGGGGAACATCAAATCAGCCAGCTTGGCCAAACCTGGAAAGATAGATGGCAGCCAGATTGTGAAGAGCTTTAAAGCAAACACAGAATTTTGTGTTTTATCAGCGAAGCATCAGGGCATTCCTAGTTTCATGAGTAGGGGAGTGACAGACGTTTCTTAGGAAATCAGTTTGGTAATCATGTGGAGCATAGATTACAGAGGTGGAATGTTTGTTGAGGAGGATTGAGACCACATAGAAGTTAATTAGAATAGGTCAAATGAAAGGAGATGATGTCAGAAGCTACTGTGCAAAATCAGAACTTCATGTGAGAAAGAGCTCATGACAATTAACGACCTTGAACTCTGGAACAGTTCCCTGATTACACTGATAATGTTATGTCTCTTTAAAAACAGGACTTATTTATATTTTCGATTCATAGGTTTACAGATAGGTGTCCCCTCAGAGTACCCTTATTTTTGTAGATGAGAAAGCTAAATTTGGAATCTTTTAAGTATGGACAGGAAGATGAATTACAAAATCTTTAAGGCCCCCTCCTAGTTGTATGATTCAGAGCATTTTAAGTTAGATTAGTTATTAGAGGTCAGCTGGTGTAATGGATAGAGCTCCAGGCCTGGGGTCAGGAAAACTTATCTTCCTGAGTTCAAAAGTGATCTCAGACCATTACTAACTGTGTGACCCTGAGCAAATCACTTCACCCTGTGTGCCTCAGTTTCCTCATGTGTAAAAAGAAGCTGGAGAAGGAAATGGCCAACCACTTCAATACCTTCGCTAAAAAAACTCAAAATAGAGTTATGAAGATTTGGACTCAACTTAAAATGCTGCCTATTCCAAGCCCAATCCAATGCCCTAGAATATGCTTCATAAATTACTGTTGAATTGAATTGAATTGAATGACTGACCTGAGGTTCCTTTAGATAAGTTAATGAACTGATCCAGTTAGGGGGGGAGAGACAAAACAGAAAATAAAACTCATCTGTCTTTTTTTTTTCCTTCAAAAATGAAGGTAGATGATAACATACATTTTCCAGTGTCATAGCAATTCTTTTCTCTTACTAAAGACCCTTAAAGTCTGCCACAGGGGATGTCTGTTTTCCCTCTCCCCCCCCCCCCATATGATAAAAGAGTTAACTTAAGGTCTTAGACTGAAGTATTCAGTGTTTTCTTTGCACAATCATATGGTAAAGGAAGCTGTGTTCAGAAGTTTATACCCTATCTAGATGGTTCATGCATTAAAACTAGTCTAGACATTCTGGAAACTAAAAGTGGCTAGCATTCATCCAAAAAAACAAAAAACAGAGCTCTTTTGTGAGGGTAAATTAAACCCTTGTGTCAGTTGCTGGAGGAATAGGAAATATGGAAACAACTGTAAAAATATGAACAGTGGCTGAGTTAAAACTTAGAATAATTTGTCAAATAAACTTAGATTTAATTGAAATCTCCGTGAGTACTAAAGGCAGAACAGTCCCAAATAATATTTTAAGTTATTCAAAACACAAGCTTTCTGATTTTTTAAAAGTTTTATTTGTGGAATGTATAATGATTTATTTTATTTTGGGGAAGTGTAGGGAGAAGGTACTATCTATGCCATTAGGCATAGGGAAAAAAACATAAGTGGTACAGTTCATTACAAATGCAAGTTAACCCAGAAATTAAATTGCCCACAACTAATTTGAACAATACAACAAAGTCTTTAAGAGGTGCCCCTTTCAAAATTGCTTTTTAATGTTGTTTCTATTACACTTTTGCTGAAGTGTTTTGCTGCAATATTTTTGGCCCACTAAAGATATCCACTTAATTTCAAGTGGGCCAGGCTATCTTTTTTGTGCTTGGGGTGCCAAGGCTGGAGACTCTTGGCCCTCCGTATTAATCTTTACTGTGCACATTACTGTCCTATTAGAGAGATTCATTTTAGGGATTTTTATAAACAATGTGCATGTTTGACATCTGAAGCTGAAAAATATACCTTTTTAGGGATCATAAGGAACATGTAACCATCAGTGGGAGCCTTTCCTTGCAAAATGAATACACTAAGAAAAAATGATTCAAATGCATTTAAAATTTTCTATTATATTGAAAGCTAATCCTCAGTCATATTGCTTACTTCTGAAAAAAAAAAAAAGATTTTTTCATAGTCAAAAAACAAAACCGGATTTGGTGGAGGACATGCTGAATGCATCCAGATTTGTCATTTGGAACTCAGTAATTCCTTAAGTTTTCCATCATAATCTAATGCAGCGAGCATAATATGCTTTAATCATCTGACACATGAATATACCAAAGAGCATTCATTTATTTGAGAACATTCCACAAGGTCCAATATATGCATGAAATTATATAATTTTATGTAATATACAATATTAATATATTAATACATATAGATAAAAAGTATTAAGTTTCATTGTAGTGTTGTGAAAAGATTAACGTGGAAGTTAGGGAAATGGTGTTGTGTTGCTGAATCTGCTATTTGAACTTGTTTAATATCAGTCTCTTTGGGTTCCAATTTTCTCAGCCGTGGTTTCCCTTCCCACTCAAAAGTGATAATCTCAAGGTAAACTCTTGAAGCTCAATTGTATCCCTCCACCCCTACCTATTTCTCTAATGATTATTCTGTCTTTGGTGGTCTTTAGTTCCCTTTGCCATGACTCCATGTTAAAGAAAAATGACCAGCTAGAGCTTGTGAAAGTGGTCATTTACATAACAACCAAAGAATAAAGGACCTTTTTCATGCAGATATCCGTGGAAAAGCTTGGTAAAAATCTATGCAGCTGAGACCCAAAGTCTTTAAATCCCAAGAACTTCCTTAAAAACCGGTTTGTAGAGCTTTCTGTTAAACTCAACATGACAATTCTTTGGTCAGATCCCTTATATTAAAAGCTTGACTATAATATGGTTTCTAAGTAAAAAGTGAACCAAAGAAACACCTTTGAAAACCTTGTTTTATAAGAAGTTTTCTAATGTTTGCAGTAAAGAAGTTTAAAAAAAGAAACAACTTTTAGCAGTAGAGTATAGGTTTCCATTTTGTCGTTTGAAAATTTTGTATTGCTTTTTAGGTTAGTGGGAAGGAGATCAGCATTAAAAATTACATTTCTCATAGTTTATTTTGGTAGTCATTTTTCGCCTCTCTTGATCATCTTACTCATTTTTTCCTCAGGATCACAAGGAGGTTGTCAAATAACACATAATGTTAACTTCAGGCTGGTGTGAATGCCAGTTCTGTTTCCTGTTGTATAAACAGTTGTGTGTGCTGTGAATATCAGACTCACCACAATTCAAAAGAGAAATTAGAGCGCTCCACTTTCTCCACTATTGACTCCTTTTTCACAGGATGCTGCTCTTTTTGTCAGTTAAATTGTTAAAAATTCTCCAGTGAGAAGCTGCTTGGATGCAACACTTTATCTATTGATTAAAAACCTAAAAATATAGTGAGTGATGGGCCCTGTGATCTGGAGTTTGTTTCTGCTATGAATACAATTAACTTTGGGCTTGTATAATGATATCTTTTTCTAACATAGTATTTCATAATCTTCTTTAATGTATTATCCCTTTTGAATTATTTCTGGATAAGCTGCAGTATCGTATCCTATTTCTTTATTAATTAGCAAAAGTATTTAACCTATTCCTTTGGGAAAACTTCTGCCTCTGTATTTCTTAGAAGAATATTCATCTAAGTATTTTGCTTTCATGAGTAACTAGTATTCATTCTTTCTTCCATTTCCCCCTTCTACTCTACAGGGTCTGTGTCCAGCACTCTTTGTTTCCCAGTAAGAGAAAAATCATTATTTAAGTAAAATCACTTGGGGATCGCATCCTAATTTCTCTAGGTCCTCAGGTATAATTTTTGTGATCCTAACTAGTTGTATGCTCTTCTTTCTTTTCCTCCTCTTCTTCTTTTCTCTGACTCTGACTGTCTCTGTCTTTAGTCTCTCTCTCTGTCTTTGTCTTTGTCTATCTATCTCTGTCTCTCTGTCTTTCTTTCTTTGTGTCTCTGAATGTCCAACTTCATACTTGAACATTAAGAATCAGAAGTGAAATTTCCTGATATTTTTAAGATAAATGAAAAGGTTTTTGCTGTGAACTTCTTCAATTTTTACTTTACCCATTTGTAAGAAAAGGGTTGATTCCTGAGGTCTCTTTCAACATTCTTTGTCATATTCTAGCAATGATGAAGATTTCATTTTTTAAATCTGGGGGGGGAAATAACCTGAGCATATGCTGAATGTACTTTTGAGCAGTTCAGATTTTGAAAACAACTTTAAAACATTGTTCAGAAATTAGTAAAAAGTAAAAAAAAATTAGCTAATGCTTGTTAATAATTGAGAAAAATTTGGCTAAGGACATTTGGGTCTCTAATAAGTATGCATTTCTTCATTTTCTTCTTGGCAAGAACCTTCTTTCCAGTTTAATTTTGATGACAGTTAAAGTTGATCCATTCTCATCAACTGTTAATTAATGACCCTGCAGGAGTTTGGTCTGGAAGTTGACCAAAACTGCCATCTTACAATAAAAACAATCCATGTTCTCACTTAGTGATGCTTACAAAATAGAGATTCCCAAAGCAGTGGGGAAAATGTCATCAATAGTTGTACTTAATAATTTATAATATAAAAGAAAATTTGAATTTAATAAATTAGTTATAATAAAATGTGGTTATTTATATAAAAGAATTTCATCTTGACATGAAATGATGAGTGGAAAAAATGATACTGAATTTCTAACCTTCCCTTGCTCTAACTTGTAATTCTAGTTGAACTGTTTGGTGTAGTTTCTTGACTGCTTTTTTAGTGTAGTGTTCTCTTTTATTTCTGTCCTTTTAGTCCTCTTTACAACTTTAATTCCTGAATCTTTTGTTACTGACATTCTTTAAAGCATCCCTCATGTCTTTTGCCTTTTTTTTTTAATGTTAACTTTATACTCTTCATATACTTCATACTCTGATAATCAAGAACTATTATTTTTTTTTATTTTTCAAGATGAATTAAGGTTGCTTTTGTAAACACTCAATCTATAAGCATATTGCTCCTACCATTAAGAATCCGTATAATTTAAAATGTTTCCAGTGATACTTTCATCTATGTTTTTCCCTTGTAAACAAATTAACTTTTTATATTAGATAAAACAACATAAAAATAGTATTAAATAATGCCCCATAAAATGATAGAAATAGAAGATGCCTTAGAAATTATCTATTCCTACTGCATCATATTCCAGTTAAGCTAAGGAGGTCCACCAGAAGGTAATTATTTGAAGAGGTCAAACTGAAATATAAACAAGGTTCCTAAATTCCAAATCCTGTGCTCTTTCTGTTCCATGATGTTATTGTTATACTGTTTTAAATGTAATTTAAATGCGTGGTCCTTAGCAAGATGATTTGTCTATGTATTCTGAACCTATGATTTAAATAGTTTAGAGAGGTCCCAGTCATGGAACTCTTTCAATCAATGTAGAACTACAAGTATTTCGCAGTTTATAGATGCAGTCACTGGGGACATTAAAAAATTACATGACTTGAGTATATTCATATAATCAACAGGTTTCAGAAATGAGTCTTAAATGAATGACTTTCAAGATTGCCTCTCTATCCTTTTTTATTCTCATGAATTAATAGACTTTTTGGACTTATAACTCTTAAAAATTATTGAAGACCCCAGAGATCTTTTGTTTTTGTGGATTCTATCAACATATAGCATAATAGAAGTTTTTATCTTAATATTGTTATTATGAAACTATTTTTGACTTTGGAAAGTCCTTGTAAAAGTATTAGGGACCTTCAGAGGTCCCCAGACCATAATTTGAGTACTTCAAGGTGGTGCAAGGTGGAGAGAATGCCAGACCTGGAGTCAAGAGGACTCATCTTTATGAGTTCAAATCTAGCTTCAGATACTTAGTAGTTGTTTAATCCTGGACATGTCATGAAACCTTATTTTTCTCAGTTTCTCATCTATAAAATGAGCTAGAGAAAGAAATAGTAAACCTTTCCTGTATCTTTGCCAAGAAAACCCCAAGGAGTTGGGAAAATCAATCATAAAACTGAACAGCAACAAACTGTATATTATGCAATTATGTCTGTGTGGAATAGTAAGGTTTAGTTATTATTGACATTAACAAAGTTACTTAAAAATCACTGGAAGTTATGTCTATATTCCTGATTCAAAAAGTTACTTTGAAAATTCTTTTTTTTATGATAGATATTACAGTGTGATGAATTAAAGACTGGCATATTGTAATTTAGTTCTAAACTTGTTTTGCACTATAAGGTATCTGCATACTTAAAATAGCACCTTACTTACTCTTGGGGAAGGAGAAGGGCTTAACATCACTGTATTCTTAACCCAATAACTAACTATAGGAACAGTTTTTGTTAAGATTCTCTCTGCCCTCTGAAGGCAAATGTCTTACAAAAATATGCACTCAGGAATTTGCACAATCCAGGCCACATCCTTTTGGATTATAGAGCATTTTGTTTTCTTTATCTCTAAAATATTAGTGCCTTTTGCTGAATAGCAAGTGGTTTATTAAAAAAAAAAAAAAAAAAAAAGCAACCAACCTAAATTTACATTAGAGTTTTCATATCAATTCTAATTTTCATTCCTTCTGTCTTTTTGAATTTTAGATGTGTCAATCTTTGAAGTTCACGTGCAAACTAAAGTAACTTTTATTTGCCCAGGCTACAGGTTGACTTTTACCTCACCTCCATGACTTTAGTTATTTAAACAAAGGGTTTTTAAAGGAATTTCTAGTCATTGACTCTGAGGATAGTCTGGCTTTTAGGTATGTTACTACTAGAAGATAGTAGTTGGCCAAAAGGTAGTCACTGACATTGAGTAAGCTTAGGTTATCCTAACAGTAATGTATGTATTTTATTAAATATTAATGTCCATTGATTTGAAGGAGTGATCTAGTGCAAAGAGTACTTATTTTGAGCTTCATAAGATTTATTAGTTATCTAGAATTTATATTTGAATCATTGTCCATAATATAATAATAGATGCTAAAACATTTGAAGTCTAAGACTAGGTTCCACTTGTTCCTGCTTCATAGAAAGTTGATTAGCAGCACAATAAAATAGAAAGCCTTTTGGTCATTTGTGTTCAAATCCTACTTAAGTCTGCAGTTACTTAATTTCTCTGGGATTCAGTTATCTTATAGTAAAATGAGTTGGTTGGGTGAAAGTCCTGAAGTCAATTTCAGCTCAAAACGGATGGATTCTATGAAGGCAGGTTTAAATCTCAGTCCTTATTTACCACTGACATAATCTCAATGAAGGTGCTTCAGCTCTCAATGTCCTCTCTCTGTAAAATGAGGAGGACAAGATTTCTTTCTTTTTTTTTTTTTTTAAATAATTTTTAGGATCACTTTTTTCAATGTTCTTTTGAGCTCTAAGCTCAAAGCTCTAAGTTTTAAGTTTGCAAAGACTCCATGTTGCTACCAACTACAAAATGAGGAGGGAAGGATTATCATTCAAAAGTGTAAAAGCCCCAAATGGACAGAAAGTAACAACCAAAGAGATGAATGTTCTGAAATTCCAGCTTTTGTGGAGGGGTGGAGGAAGGGTATTGTGTCTCTCCAGTAATTAGTTTTGGGGAATATTTGCAAGGATTGCTAAGCATTTTGGGAGTAGGGTCAAGTGAATTATTTTAAAATGCTCCCCTTGGTTCATAATCGCAAGATTAGAAAGCCTACAGGCCGCTTTATACCTTGTAGAATCAGAAGCATTCACTATGGCCTTCTCTCACTGTCTAAGTGAAAGTTTAAAAAACAACTTTGGAATTATTCTTTCAGATAAATATCAACTGTCCTTTGCCCTTTTAATTTGTTTTTGTTTCTTCCTAAACTCATCTCCTTCCTTATTCCTGGTCTATTCTATAATAAGAGAAGATTCTATAATCAGTCCTCAGGCAACAGTCTAATCTCTTGAAACCATATGGGTAAATGAAAAATAATTACAATTTTATAGGAATCGAACCTTATATCTATCATTTTTTCCCCTCTGTATGTGTATGTGTGCAAGATGGTGCAATTTAATTCTGCAGGTTATTCTTTCTTTGTCCCCTTTCTATTGAGATTCAAAAAAAGGTGCTAGGTAAAAGGCAACAAGAATCCTAAAGCTGAGGGCCTACCTGATTGTTTCTTTATAAAATGGAAAGTTTCCACAGTATGGAGATGTTGAGTCAGATTTGCACTATTTGCCTCTCACTTCAGGGGGAAATCACTAGAGGATATAAAAAGAAAGTATCTCATTTTGCTGGTTGGGCCCTTATTTCCCCCATGACCTTTACACCAAGGCACATGCGGTCTATATGATCTTTATTTCATGGCATGTCTGTTATTCTATTTTAAAATGACATAGGGGAATAAACCCTGGATTTGAAGTCAGACCATTGGGGCAAATTCTGCTAATGATATTTATTACTTAGTTCGGCAAGCCGCTTTACTTTCTAGGCCTTAGTTTTCTTGGTATAAAATCAGGGGGTTGATTTAGGTGACCTTTAAGGACCTTTCCAATCTTAAGCCCTATGGCTTGATATGAGTAGGCGATTCCACAAGGACTACAGTAGCTAGCAGCATTGTGTCAGTGCTATGAGATTCTATATGGACACACATTAGTATACATTACCCAGGGAGCTTTCCAAATACCAGTTCTTTCTTCTGATATTTTGTAAAGTTTGGAAAGAATTTTCCCTTCAAACTCTTTTTTAAAACTAATGAAGCAGAAAATTGTAGATGTTTAAATCATTTATACTTAGACTGATTTAATAGAAAACAATTCAGTTGGCTGGAGAACAATTTAGGTGGGTGAGGCACTCCTGCTCACTCACAGAGCAAGTTGAAATTTCACTACTCCTGGTTCTTGGTGAATCCAATATTTCTGTACAGATTCTTCCCATTTTTAACAGATGATTTGATTTTTTAAAAATCTGTTTGATACTCATTTTCATATTATACAATATGAATGTGTATAGAAACTGAAGTTTGTCTGCCTTCAGATTTTAACTGTTTTTTTCTGTATCCTTTTTTCCCTCCCCTTCCCCCATTTTCCAGTTGTTTTTATTTCAGTTGCTGCGAGGACTGTCTTACATCCACCAGCGGTATATTTTGCACAGAGACCTGAAGCCACAGAATCTTCTCATCAGTGACACGGGGGAGTTAAAGCTGGCAGATTTCGGTAGGAAAGCAGTTAATTATGAGTCTATTTTGTCATGTTGTGAGAATGCCAGGCAGATGGTGGTGTGGATTTTGCTTAGACACAGCTACTGCATTGTAGAGCCTGGTAAAATTTCCTCTGGAATGAAGGATTCATTATGGTCCAAATAATGCTTGATAGATTAAAAAGTGAGAAAGGAAAGCATCTTTCACAATCAGAGAGAAGGGTGGGGGATGAGGGGATGATCCAGTGAGGGGAAGAGAGGGAAAAAGGAAAGAGGGGAGGGAGAAAAAGACAGATGGAGAGAGAGAGAGAGAGAGAGAGAGAGAGAGAGAGAGAGAGAGAGAGAGAGGGGGGAGAGAGAGAAGAAGAAGAAGAAGAAGATAGAGAGATGAACCTTGTTAGTGTATTAAGATTGGCAGAAAGGGTCTTGCAAGAAATGGAACATGGAACAAGCCATCCCCTTGGCATTTTGAGAAAATGGCATTGAGAGGGACCTCACAGCTTAGAATCACTTGTGTGTATCATCACCCCAGGGATATAACCATTGGGCCCAAGGGACCACAAGCTGTTGACTTAAGAATTTCTGAAGAATCAGGAGAGCAAGCATTGAGTATCATGGAAGGGAAGAAGCTTATTTTAGTGTGTTCATTTTATAAACTGAGGACAGCTAGGAGGTGCCATAGGGCACAGACTCCAAGTCCTGGACTCAGAGTAAGAAGGGCTCATCCTCCTGAGTTCAAATCTGGCTTCAGATACTTATTCTCTGTATGACCCTGGGAATGTCACTTAATCCCATTTGTCTGTTTCCTCATCTGTAAAAGATCTGGGGAAGGAAAAGGCAAACCGCTCTAGTATCTTTGCCAAGAAAATGCCAGAATAAGGAATCAGACATGACTGAACAACGGCAAATTTTTAAACTGATCCTTCCATGGAAGTTTTCAAATTAATTTATCCCACTCTAAAGACCATGTTCCTTCAACCTTTGTTTCTGTGACTTGGAGACATAGAGGGCTTGGTTCTCTCCTTGTTCCCTCCTCAATTTCTCTCTTCCTCCTTGATGTATTCAGAAATCTCTGAGTTGCCCTTATTCTCTGTCAGCCTAGCGAGAATGAAGTGTTGAGCAAGGTCTTAACACCTGGGATTGTCGTGGAAGCATGATGTGTTGACAATGCATTGCCTCAATTATTTTTGAATACATATATGTATTCTGATTAGAAATTTGCTTGGTGAACAGTAGAATGAAATATTGCCCTTGGGAAAAAAGGTGCCTGAGAATGTGATGTGGGCAATTGCTAAAATATAATTATTTCACCAAAAGACAGAAGGGGGCTGAGAGGAAGTAAGAGAAAGGGAAGAAAAAATTCCTTTTCTAAAAGTAATATTCCATTGAACTCTAATGCACTAAGACTTTCCAAACAATTTTCTTGCTCCTTTGGTCTTGGCTCTCTTTTTAAAGACATTGATGATTAGAAACTTTTGTCATTATATCTTAGCTTAGTCTTGGTTGTATTTTTTTGGGGGGGAGAGGGAGGAAGGAAATCCAAGCATTTAATCTCATTGATTTTTATATTAATTTTCAGCTTTAGAATTAGATTAAATACGGATTGTTTATCAAAGTAAGAAAGCCTAAAAGAAGGGTAGTTATGGATGGTTTCTTATCAAGGCCAAATATCAATAAATCTTTCCCTTGCACTAAGGGAACTTGCAGTAATGTCCTTACTTCATAAGTGTACAATAAATCTGTGAAGCTTAATGGGGAATTTTTGGTGACATGCCCTATAAAACATAAGTTTGAATAGGGTGTCGAAATGTGCAGGTACATAGTTAACCATGTCGAATATAACTTTAGTTAAATTTTTGCAGAAAGATTTCTTGCTCATAAATTTTAATTGTATGCAAATATGTTCCCATTTTTTAATAGGGATAACTTTTATGTGTTCATTGAAGTTACTTTCTTTTCTGTTTCTAAGCTATGTAATGATTGCTAAAATCAGGGTTTTAAGTCTTAGAAAGTCTCGCAGACCAGCCAGACTTGTCAGTAAGTATCAATTTTGTATTTGTACCAGGGAGGAATTTGAGATGGTTTAAAACACTACACAATTTCACAAATGGATTTGATGCTATTTCCTTCTCCTGTTGATTCACATCTTTTCTATACAATCATCTTGCCCAGTGATATTTTATGTTAAGGAATCTTAGAATAAGTGGCCAAAAAGGCCATCCTAATAATGACACATATGATTAGGCCGCAATATGTACTTCTGGTGATTATTACCTACACGCAACAAATGGCAGAAGAGATATCATGGAGGAAATGTATCATTGGAAAAGGAGGCCGTGCAGTGAGAGAGGAATAAGAAATAGGAGTCACTTTATAACCCTGCCAGGGAGCTTCCATTTACCCTAGAGCTTGCTCTAAGGTAACAGTCTCTGGAAGGCTAAGACAGCAATTTCACAGAATGAAAAAGCCTGGATGGTTTCCTTCTGATCAAAATAGAAGGAAATCCTCAATTAATAAGACCAGAGACCTCTCCAGAAACTCTGATAATATGGTAAGGTTTAATAGCAAATTAAATATTATAGAGAGCTCAGCTTTGTTTAAAAAAAAAAAAGATTCTTTAAAGAGTGTCTTTAGTTACTGAAAATCATTAACTGGTTCTTCTTGATTTTCTATTTTTGAAACCCATCCCTGGCACAAGGTCTCATACTCTTGTTTATTAAGTGTAACAAGAATGGCTTATCCACTAATTGGCAATTTACTTGATTAATTTTGCATTATTTTTGTCTTTTAATTAAAATTACTGTTTAACTGTGTCTGTGTGAGCATGTATGCCTGTGTGCCCATGAGAGAATGTGAAATGATGGCAACCAGATGAGAGTGTCAGAAAAACCCACTGCAAGCACAATCATTTGGCTTCCTTACATTAGAGCAGATAAAGTAAATAAACATCCAGAGCCAATATACAGGATGTGTATACTTGTAGCTTTCCTGTGATCCTTTTTTGTTTGTGTTTGAGCGATAAAGCCCCAAAATTGGATGAGAAGCACCTGTTTGTGTGCACGTACGTGTGTGTGTGTATGAGAGAGAGGGTGTGTGTGTGAGTGTATGTACTCGCATTTAAATTCCCAGTTTAGAATATATTCTGTGCCTGAAACATAATAGGTGCTTAATAAATATCAGTGCAATTGAATTTTTAAATTTTTGTCATTTTCTGTTTCCCAAGGAAACCTGGGGTAACTAGTCAGCCCTTATACCTTTTAAATATCTGAGATAAGAAAAATTTAGAATCTTTGATAGAATCTGACAAGTCTTATTCTGGTGGTTGGAGCCAAATTTTGTTTGAATATAGTGTGCATGCCCCCTTAATAACTGTGAATTGGTCACTTGAAAAAACCGAAAATGAAGACAGCTTTATCCTTTAAGAAATTTCATATCCTGAATATGTGGCAGACTGGGGTGAAAAACAGTATTTCATTCAAAAATATTTTTGTGTTCGGCAAACATTTCCTGAGTGTAAGATACTAAAGGTTTGTTTGTTTGTTTGTTTGTTTATATTTTAAAAGGATGATGCAGCCCTTGCTGCTTTTTGATAGCACTTTCCTCCCAGGGTTGTTTTACGGATCAAATATTTTGTGAAGCACTTTGCAGACCTTAAAGCATTATAGGATGTTTTCCTCGCCCCCTCCCTTCCCCCCCTTGTTATTCTGTAGTGTGATATAATGAAAAGAGCACTGTCTGGAGAGTTAGGAGCTGTGGATTCAAATTCAGTTTCTTTGAGACATTGATCATCATATAAGCCTCCCTAAGCCTTTGTTTTCTCCTCTAATGAAAATGTTGTGTTAAAATACAGCTTAGATTCCTTCTAACTCCAGTTCTTCCATTCTTATTTGAATAGAACAAAAATTCATGTAGATTTAGATATGATATAGATACACACATATACACGAACACACATATTTGCATGTAGAAATTACTAGCCTGCCAGAAAGGGCATTATAAGCATAAAATGATATGAGAAATTTGGCGCAAGCAGAAAACTTTCACAGAGGTAGAATCAGTGAAGATTTGACAGAGGTCCAGTGGGATCAGTTTGGGTCCTTGAAGGACCCTATTATGTATATATATGTGTGTGTGTGTGTGTGTGTATATATTATATGCATAATGTGTGTGTGTATATATGCATAATGTGTGTGTGTATATATACACACACATACATGTATGTATATACATATGCATGTGTATATATGTATGTATATATAAATATATGTGTGTGATTATATATATATCGCGATGGATATGGAGTCCATTCTTTGCATGGGGCATGGAATAAGAAGAAGCCTAGGGAAGGCAAGAATGGCACAGTTAGGCAGTTGTTCTGGAAGAGAAGAAATAGGACATAAAGCTGAAAAAGTCCGTTTCAGCATGGAGGTAGATTTTGTGCATTGTGGGATATCTAGGAGGTGACGGGTCGTTATTTGGTGCAGCATTAGTCCTGGAGTCAGAAAAACGCATCTATGTGACTTTAAATCTGTCCTCAGACACTTATTAGCTGTGTGACCCTGGGAAAATCACCTTACCCTTGTGAACTGGAGAAGAAAATGGCAAACCAGTCAGCCATCTTTACCTAAGAAACCCCAAAGGGGTAATGGGAAACAACTCAGCCACAGTGATATTGTAGAAGTCTTAAAATGCCCATAGCAGGAGTTTGTGCTTCATTTGTTACTCATGGGGAACCACTGATATTATGAATCAAGGAGTGAAGTAATTAAAGAACTGTTAAAGAGGAATTGGAGAGGCATAATAGGAAGGAAGAATATTTAAACTTATATAAGGTTCTTTTCTGGTAGCCATAGGGTCAAAACCTGTTAATAGTCTTTTGGAAGAAATTCTTAATTAATTCATTAAACACATTGATTAAACACTTACTTGTTAAGGGATTCTTATTTCTTGTTAAAATATTTGTGCACAATTTTTAGTTATTCCTTTGAACATTTAAATAATGGAACCCCTCATATCCCCATTCTCTAGATGATTGGGAAGTGTCTGATTTGGATGAGGATGCAACACTCTATGCCATAGAGGTTCTCTATGCCAGGGTCCTCAAACTTTTTAAATAGGGGGCCAGTTCGCTGTCCCTGAGACTGTTGGAGGGCCAGACTATAATAAAAACAAAAACTTTGTTTTGTGGGCCTTCAAATAAAGAAACTTCATAGCCCTGGGTGAGGGGAATAAACGTCCTCAGCTGCTGCATCTTAAATTATAGATTGTAAAATAAAACTTAATATAGATTATATTTATCACATAAAATATGACTATATAATAGCATATACATGATATATAGAAGCATGCATGTATGTGCCAGGTGTGTTACTAATGTATCCAAAATGGCTTTTATTCTTAGCATGTGGGGGATATTAAATTGTAAATATTGATATTTTTGTGTAGCTGAGAAATCAATCTTTTTTTGTTAACTTTTGATTAAGGTAGCTTTGAGTTATCAGTAGTTTACTATCATCTATATAAATTTTTCAGGGTATCTGGAATACTCTGTGAAAGAATGGGGAAGGTAGAAGCGGATGAGAAGGTTGCATCCAGATTCTTGTTGGAAATTAGGGTTAAAGAAGTCTTAAACATCCTCTTAACCGACCTCTTCAATTTATAAGTGATGAAATTGAGACTCTATAGTGTGGGTCACTTCAAGACAAGGCAGTTAGTTGATGATAAACCAGGATTCATACTCAGGTCTCCCAGTACAACATTCTATGTGACCCTGAGTATGATTTTGATGGTCATTACATGGATCACAGTCCTTCTGAAAACCTACTGGGATCATTTGCATTCTTTTTAGCAACATTTTTTGAGGTGGCTGTTAAAATCATTCATATAAAAATCATTCACCATTATATGATAGGAAATCAGAGAAATGAGTACAAAAATCTTTACTTCTATCTTCCAGCTGAATATAAATGTTTTGAAGGCAGTTCCTGTTTCATTCTTGTTTCTGTATCTCCAGGGTGTAACATTCCCTTTCTTCCCTATTTGACCTTCTCTAGACTGACTGCTGCTAAAATAATGTTTCCAAATCTCAACATGACCATGTTGCTCCCCTATTGCAGGCTCTCACATGGCTTTCCATTGCCTCGAATGTCATTGAAAGCATTATAATAGCTAGTTGCTGCTCATCTCTGTAGACTTCTTCTACTTTCACCTCTTCTTATATTTTCTGTTGCATCCAAAATGACTGACTTGCTTGCTTTTTTGTTTGTTTTCAGCATCCTAATCTCCCAACTCCAAGCCATCCTTCAGACTTGTAACCTATCGCTTCTTAGAATTTCTTGATGTTGAGTTTAGAGGTGACTAGTCGCCTGTGGAAAGTCTTTGCTGATTTCTACTTGTTAATTCTTCCTCCCTTCTCCAAACTGCTTTGTATTTTCTTATTCCTGTAAATATATAAAAAGGAACAGTTTTTTGTTTGGTATTCAGATCCCCACCTTTTGGCTCATAGTAGAAGCTTATTGACTTTAATGATGAGTTTGAAAGAGTATCAGTGTAGAACCTAAATCAATGTAGGTGGTGAATCCAACATAATTTCTTAGAGAGTTTTGCATTGGGATAAACTATGATTTAAATTTCTTAAGAGTTTTGCCATTCTGATAAACTGTGATTTAAATCTGGATATTGTTATTCACTCTGTGGCTAATTAACTAAGGAATGAATCTAGAAATAAAGGCACTGAACTTGATTCCTCCCCTGTTCTTATCATTTAGCTCCAGATACTAGAAAATTTATTCTTTGGATAAATGTCATACATTTAAGACTTTTTACTGAGAGTATCTTAAAGAGTGAGTACAGGAAATGCTTTGAAGAAAAATGCAAACAAAAAGTCACTAGAGAATGTCATGTAGCATTTATAATGTAGTCTGCTGGATCATGACACACATCACATTTTGTTTGTGTGTCTTTGTTTATGCTGTTTTAGCAAATAATTCTATGAAAATGCAGTTTCTTATTAGTACCTTTTATCTCTTTGCACAGTTTCCATTTTTCCTTCCACTCATCTGTGGGTTATGACCCTCCTAAAAAGACAGGAGGGCTAAATTTACCACATCACAATTAAGTCAGGACCAGTAACTGGTCAGAAACGGCATGCTAGGGTCATGGCGTATTTCACTAACTACACCAGGGGTGAAGAATCTCATGTAAATCACCTTGTTTTTGAACATGTAAAACTACTGGCCCCTTTTCTCACACTGCCATAAAACACCCTCTTCCTACTATTGATATATTTCCTCCCTTAGGTTACTTCTTGACCAGGTTAGGGAAGGGAAACTCTTTTATGACACATTTTAGATTAACTGCAAAATACCCTAGAAATTCAAATCTGCTGAGGTGCTCTGGGTTTGTGTATGTTATTTTTAAAATCCACTTTGGGGCTAGAAGAAAGCAATGAGAAATCAGCTACTGTCAAGAATAGGCTAGACTTTGTCAGGATAATAAATATAAAATCTCTGCATAAAGGCCTTTCAATCCCGAGAGAGAAGACCTTTTAGTGTTTTGTATTGTAAGCATACAAAATTCAATATTGCAGCCATAATTTTAATTCAAGGTTAGATTTACTCCAGCCTGTTTTCTTTGGCTTGGTAGAGGGAATTTTGGGTATATCTTTGTTCTTGAATCAATATGCTAAAAGAAAAAAGAAAGTTTCATTGCTTAGTTGTGCACCATATTATTAGTAAGACCGAACCCTAGAGCATTTGAAAACCAGAGGGGATGATATGGAATAAGGAGAACTCCTGGTCATTGATATGCACACAAGGGAGAATTGTGCTTTAAAGAACATAAACCAAGGGATTCTTTATTTCTTACTGCTGTATCTTGCCATAATTCTCCACAATAGATAATTTCTGGAAAGGCACAGGAAGACAAGGGCTATGAGAAGTCATTTAAGAATTGATAATGAAGTGTAAGCAGAGGCTTTCATGTGAATCGGAAAGGTGAAGGCATATATTTAGAATAATTGGTGCTATAGTAGGAGCTGGAGAAAGGGCGGCTTGCTTTCTCCCTCTCTGAACCTAATTGAAATTCTAGCGGAGAAATTTAAATATTCTACAATCTGTCATAAAAATGATAACATGATAGCGATAATTAATTTTAATTTGATCCATGTACTCAATTTAAACTTTTCTCAGCAATTTTTTTTTTTTTTTTTTTTTTTTGGTAATACAAAGTGAAGTAATAGCTAACGTTCCTCTAAACTAGAGATGAATGTCAGTATTTGTGAGGATTTAAAGTTAAGGATACTTGAATCCACAAAAGATCAGTGAATGTGCCAGTGTAGGGAATTTCCTTTGTGGACATTTCCTCTGTCAACTCCCTACAACCTATTTATGGTTTAGCAGAGCTTGTAAGTATCAAGGAATTTGAATATCACCTACCCATTTTTCTATGTGATCATTAATTATTGGATTCTTATTGGATAGTGTGCCATGTATGTATGCATTACATATTAAGTTATTGGGAAGATAGGATGAGATAGTACATGTAAAAGCACTTTGAAAATCCCCAAAGTACTATATAAATGCTCATGATGATGATGAAGATTGTTGTTTTCCTGTAAGTGGTATGTTCCTTGGGGTCTTGTCTTTTCTCACTCCATCAACCGCATTTTCTACTCATTGGGATGCTCAGAATACTTAGGTTCAGGTTCTATTTCTACAACCAGGGCACCTGGGACACTTCCATTCTCTTCCTAAGTCCTCAGTTTTCAGTGAATCACATTTAGACCTGACAGGGACCTCTCCATTTACAGGTGAGGAATGGAGGTCCATTCTTTAGCATCCTGTGGGCCATAAATGGAAGCATTAAGTCTGAAGTCGGGACCTCTGGCTCCAGCAGGCGCCATAGTGCACAGAGCCTGGGGTTGGGAAGGCTCACCAATTGAACGCAAATCCCACTGACTAACTGGGAGGCTCTGGGCAAGTCACTTCCCCTTGTTTGCTCAGTTTCCTCATTCGAAAAATGAGCTGGAGAAGGAAATGGCCGCCCTCTTCAGTATTTTTGCCAAGAAAACCCTAAATAGGCCATAAAAAGTTGGACACTGAGCAACAACCACCTCTGACTCCAAATCCAGCAATCTTTCTGCTTCAATACTTGGCTTTCCCATGTGCCCATCTCCTCATCTGGAACGTGAAGGTTAGACTGGACAATCTGTAAGGATTCACTTAGCTTTAAAATTATCTGATCCTCTGTGCTTCCAGTGAGTTTAGTTTCTCATCCCCAGAAAGCCCAAATCTAGGGAGCAAACTTTTATTTTAATTTTTCTCATCCAAAAATGTGATTGATTTTCTAGGAGTATTTTGGTAGCATATATTTACTTGTATTTTGAATTAAAACACAAGAACCTCCAACTCATCAAATTCCTGTATCTTTTACTTTTCCCCTTCAGTTTCATATCATCAAAATCAATTCTTTTCCTCATACTAAAATTTTCTATGTAAAAATTTTTAAAATGAGAACAAAATGGAAGCAAAAGATTGGAACAAAAAATACTGACAAGGTATAGTTTTATTTTACTAAGGTAAAACTTCCTCACAGTTTTGAGCCATAGATATTAATTGCTAAGAGTAATAGCTTCAAACTCCCATAGATGTGTTGTAGTTTATGTTAATCTGTTAACATCAACAGGTCTATGAAGCAGTGGCCACAAACCCCCAATGGAAGATGTCTTATATTTTCTGGGAGCAGTCATTTAGCTTTTGGATCTACTTAGTCACTGTTGGGAAACTTCTCCATCAGAAACGTTGCCTGAATTTAGGAATTCAGGTATTCAAAAAGCATGGAACTGATAACAGTATACAAATAACCTATTTCGGTAGAGAACTTGTAAATCAGTGCTTCCATTTAGAGGCGACAGATCTTTAGAGACTGGAAGAACTGCATTCTTATTCTGCCTTTGACCCATACTGTCTATGTTACCCTAGATAAATGACATAAGTTCCACTGTCCCAGACATCTCTCTTAAAATTGCTTTAAGACTCCCTATTGGTAGAGGAGTTTTCTCACTCATAGCTGATAAAAATGTTTCTTTAAATAATTATCTAAGTCATATTTTTCTACAATAACATGTTTTCCTTGAGAGCAAGGTCATTTTTTTAATTTAAAATTTTAATTGATATATTTTGTTTTGGCAGGGACTTTTTTTTCTTTGTCTTTGTATCCCCACCACTTATCACAGTGTCTGGCATTTAGAAAACACTTGACAAAACTATGTTAGATTATTGAATGATCAGATCAAAAATTTGGATGGATAATTACAATCCTGTATTGTCTGATTGAAACAAAAGTAATTAAAGTTCTCTGCAATGCTCACTGTTAAAAATAGTGAGATGCTTAGATTGGAAGAGTCATAGAAATGACAAAAAAAGGGACAAGCTCAGAAAAAACCACCATGGAATCTTCATACAGACTGGGAAATCATGGATATTCTGGTTTATGGAAAATCCTCATTGATGAGCTTTGAGCATCCTTCAAAGGATAAGTGAATGACACCATCACATACTTGGTTTTTTGCTGAGATATCAAGAAAATGGCAATTGGAAGCAAGCTGTCTTGTCCAAATTAGAGTGGGGCCTGATGGTCATATGGCATTTACCAATCAAAGTTCTGTTCCCATATTTAAGCTACTTTTAGGTGGAAGCAGAGTGGAGGGTCTATATCTATCACTGATGAAGAAGAAACATTTTGGAAAACAGTTTTCAGTCTGGAATTGAAAAGAGAAGAAGTGTTTATAAGACATATATGGGGTTGTTTATTACGTAACTGTCATATTAATAGACTCATATTTAGGATTTTAGGGGACCTTGGAGACCATCTAATCCAAGTTGATTCTATAAATGGATGCCAAAGGACCGATCCAACAAGTAGTCAGATGGCCTTAACTTTGAGAGATCTTTGAGGAAAAACTACAAATAATCAGCCCCTTTCACTCTGAGATAGCTTTGATTGCTAAGGAGTTCTATCTTGTGCCAACCTCAGTTTGTCTCTTTAAAATTTCTACCAAGCAGAATAAATATACTCCATCTCTAAATGATAACCTTTCAAGTAATTGGAGACATATTGTCATATCCTCCCTAAGTTTTTTCACCATCAGGCCTAAATATCATGAGTCCCTTGATCTTTTCCTCCCTCTCCATCTCCATATGGCATAATTTCATTGTGCTTTGCCAGACTCTTCCCCCATCCCTATCCCGGAATATTTTCTTGCCTATCAATATCCATTTTGAAATGTAGCTACCAGAACATCATATATATCCATCCAGGGCAAACTAGGGCAGACCATTCTTTTCCAAGTCCTCTAGGGCTTTTTTTCCACAGTGGTTGCCAAATGCGATTGTTGGACTTCAGTGTTGTAGACAACTAAAATAGCTCTTTTGCAAGCAAAGTATTGTCAAGCCAGTCACCATATTTCTCCCCATGTTTGCAAAAATGAATGTGTTTTTAGCCCAGGTTCAATTTTTTTTTGTTTTATTTGACCCTGAATTTAGCTTTGTCAAGTCTTCTTTGAAACCTGATTATTATTTAGTGTGTCAGTTCTTCTTTAGCACATTTGGTTAGCGTGCCATCTATGCCTTGTATCAAGTCATCAATAAAAATCTTACACAGAATAGGGTAAGCCCAGGTCCCTAAAACATAAAGGGTTTTGTGTTTTTCAAATTTAAAAAGAGTTGTTCCATTCTCTAATGTCTTTTTGAGTGAAATGAAAACATAATAGCTGCAAGGTGAGATTTAAAGGTGGTGAAAGTGCTTATTTTGTTTAGCAATAACTGGAAAATGCTGCTATCACTTTGTGACAAGAGTTTTAACCTTCAAATGTTCCTTTTTTTCAAAAAGTTGGGAAAAACCAATACTTAAAATCTCATCTGAGCAATTCTGCAAGTCTATTCCATGTATCCTCCCATCTTAACTGAGACTACTTAAGTGAGAAGGAAGAAACTTAAATAAAAAATACAAGTTAAACTTAAATAAAAAATATAAGGGCATCTCTTTGAGTTCTTTTGTGTCTGCTTCTTAGCATGCTTTTTCTACCTCCTCCTTCATTCTTTTTTGTCAATATGTTTTACCTAAGTGGATATTCTAGATAATTTAATCCATTTGACCATTTGAATTAAAAGAACTAAGAATTCTTAGTTGATTTGCAATTTATTCCAGTATCTAAGCTGATATCATAAATCAACCCCCTACCACAGTGCTTTCTATTTTCCCAGAAATATCAGCCAAAACCTCCTTATTACTTTCTTCAGGAGGAATAAATAGCAAATTTTGGCCCTATATAGAGAACTCTACTGAGGGAGTACCATATCCTTCCATGAGTTTTGTTCCTTTCAGAACTAAAAAAACTCAGGGTTTTAAAATCTTCTCCAAATAGGCTGAAAGTTTCTCTTACATTTGTATAAATCCCACAGTTATGAAAAGATGACTTACTTCCTCAATGTCATTAAACAGCAAGACTTTTCCCACTAATTCCACATCTTGGTTTCCCAAATGCTTTCAAGGATGGATCTGTCTGAACATCTCATGGAAAAGAAAACCTTCCACCTGGATGATTTCTTCAGGTTGCATGTCCCATCATGAGGATTAAAACCTTAAGCTTTAAGTGAGCTGCATACAGAGGATGGACTAAGGAAGGGCTGGAGAAGATCATTTGGGATCAGATCCAAAAGTTGTCCATCCTGAAGTAATAACAAACTAGTCCTTGGTCGTCTTAGCCATCAGGGTCAAGGAGACTATTGACAACTTGATCAATATCCTCTGTCACTTATGTGGGACCTGAGGTCTCTCGTCTTCCATGATGGAAGCAGTAAGAATTCATTCAGTGCCCATTAATCTGCTGTTAATCACCAAGCATCATCCCCCTTAACGGTCATACAGTTTAGTTGTTCAGTCATTCTGTCGCCCAACTTCTGGTGACTCCATGGACTACAGCACGCCAGGCCCTTCTGTCCCCCATTACCTCTTGAAGTCTGTCCAAGTCCATGCTCACTGTGTCTGTAACACTGCTCATCTATCTTTCTTTGTTGTCCCCTTTCCCTGTATTTTCCAACAGCAAAATCTTTCCCAATGAGCTCATCTAGTCATTATGTGGCCAAAGTATTTAAACTTCAGCTTCAGTGTTTGGTTTTCCAGTGAGTAGCCTGAATTAATCTCTGTAAATTCTTAATTTCTATAAGTGTTGATTAATTTGATTTCCTTGCTGTTCAGGAGTCTCTCAGTAGTCTTCTCCTGCACCACAATTCAAAAACGTCAATTCTGTGACCCTCAGCTTTCCTTATAGTACAACTCTCACAGCCATCCATTGCTACTGGAAAATAAAATCACACAAAAACATAGTTTTGACTCTGCAGGCCTTTGTTGGCAAGGTGATGTCTGCTTTTTAGTATGCTGACCAGATTGGCCACCGCTTTCCTTCCAAGGAGCAAGCATCTTTTAATTTCATGGCTGCTGTCACCATCTGCAGTGATCTTTGAGTCCAAGAATATAAAACCTGATACTGCTTCCATTTTGTCTCCCTCTGTTTGCCAGGAAGTGATAGAACCAGTTGCCAAGATCTTCCGTTTTTGTTGTTAAGCTTTAAGCCAGCTTTTACACTCTCCTTTTTCACCTTCAGAAAGAAGCTTCTTAATTCTTCACTTTCTACCATCAGAGCAGTATTATCTGCAGTAGCTGAAGTTCTTGATGTTTCTCTCGGCAACCTTAATTCCAGCTTTTGATTCATCCAGCCTGGAATTTCCCTTGATATACTCTGCATATGAATTAAACAAATAAGGTGACAATATACGGCCTTGTCATATGCCTTTTTTAATCTTAAACCAAATTGGTCCATACTCAGTTTTAACTGTTGTTTCTTGTCCTGTATATAAGTACCTTAGTAACCAAGTACTGGGACTCCCATTCCTTTGAGGATTTACCACAGTTTGTCAAAGTGTAGTCAATGAAGCAGAAATAAATGTTTTTCTGCTCTCTCTATAATCCAGTGAATGTTGGCAATTTATTCTTTAGTTCCTTTGCCTCTTCAAAAACCAACCTGCTCTTCTGGCAATTCTTGGTTCACATATTGCTAAAGCCCCACTGGCAGAATCTTAAATATAACCTTGTTTGTATATGAAATGAGCACAACAATTTGGCCATTTGAGCATCTTTGGAATTGCCCTTCTATTGGGATATAAACTGATCTTTTCCAATCCAGTGGCCCAGGGTTGAGTTTTCCAAACTTGCTAATACATTGAATATAGTGCTATAACAGCATTATTTTTTAGATTTTAAGAAATTCAGCTAGATTCTGTTGTTAGCAATGTTTTCTAAGACCCAGTTGACTTAATTCTTCTGGATTTCTATCATCACTCTATCAGTAACTTTATCATCATGTTTATCAATGATGTTAAGATCTTTCTTGTATAGTTCTTTTGTGTCTTTACCACTTCTACTTAATCTCCCCTGTTTCTATTACATCCCTACCATTGTTTTGTCTTTAATCATGTCCATTTTTTGCATGAAATATTCCCTTAATACCTCTTAATTTTCTTGAAGAGATTTCGTATTTCCATTCTTTTGTTTGCTTCTATTTTTTTGCATTGCTCATTTAAGAAAACCCTCATATCTGGACTTCTGCATTCAATTAGGTACATAGTTCCCTTTCTCCTCTACTTTTCACTTTCCTTATTTGCCAAGAAAACTCCATAAAAAGTATTGAGAAGTTAAAAGGGAAGACATCCAAAGATGAACCTTTCTTTCAGGTTAGAAGATGTCCAATATACTCATGGGGATGATGAAAATTTGAGTATAAGTAATTCAGTGCTAATGAAGTGGTCAAAGTAAAGTCTGATGTTGTAAAGATAAAAGAGCATAGAAACTTGATCTATAAACCAAGGGCAGCTGGATGTGGTCAAGAAGAAGATTGTAAGATGGACATCTAAAGTGTCAGTGAATGAGTGAATTTAATTCATGTAATCACTACATGTCCTCCCAGAGGCAAGGATCCTGTGTACGAAAAAGGAGAGAAAAGCAGTATTGGCCTAGAATATAAAAAAATGACAGAATGATATCTGTTTGAATCCGAGCACACCTTTGATCATCACAGTAATGCAAAACCATGCTCCAGTGACTGGTGCTGAAGAGGCCAGAGTTGATCAGTTCTGAGAAGATTTACATTATCTTCTGGACCCCCAAAAGTTAAATTCATCATTGGGGACTGGAATGTTAAAGTACGAAATCAAAGGATAACTGGAATAACAGGAAAGTTTGGCCTTGGACCACAGAATGAAGTGGAACAGAGAATAATAGTTTTGCAAAGACAATGCACTAGACATAGCAAACACTATTTTTCCTTTTTTTTTAAAAAAATTTTTCTTTATTTTAAAATTATAGACTAAAACATTTCCATAGCATATATTTAAAAAAGTTGATTGTACATGATATTGCAAATATGTTATGTATAACTTGCTTTTCTTTTTAAATATATAATAGTTATGTAAATTTTTTGCCACCTTTGCCTCTCCTCTCTGCCCCAGAAATGGCTGCCATTAGACACAAATATGTGTGTATGTGTATGTAACATAATTCTAGACATATTTCTCTTTATCACTTCTTTCTCTGGATGCAGATAGCATCTTCCTTCATATGTCCTTTGTAATTAATTTGCGTATTATAATAGTAAAAATGACACATTCTCTTGAGGTTGCTCTTAAAAAAATATTGATGTTACAGTATATAACATTCTCTTGGTTCTGCTTATTTCTCTCTCCATTATTTTGTGCAAATCTAGCCATGTTTTTCTATCATCAAACCCATCATTTCATTATTCCTTCACAATAATATACCACAATTTGTTCAGCCATTCCCTAATTGATGGTCAGCCCTGCAGATTTCCAGTTCTTTGCCATCCTAGAGAGAGTTACTATAAATATTTTAGAACTTATGGATTCTTTTCCTTTTTCTTTACTCATCTTTGGAAGCAGACCTAGTAGCGGTATCCCTGGGTCAGAGCCAAGGGATATATTCCAGATTTCTCTTGAAATGCCTATCAGATGAATTAGTATCCTAAATTTTCAGCATCTCCTCCAATTTTTATTGCTTTTCCCTTCAATCATTTTAGCCAATTTGATAGGTCTAAAGTTATAACTTCAAGGTTGTTTTAATTTTCATTTCTTTAATCAATGGTGATTTAGAGTATTTTTTCATATGATTAAAAATGCTTTTGATTTTTTCATCGGGAATCTTCCTATTCATATTCTCTGATAATTTATCAGTTGGAATGAAGATTTTATAAAATTATTTGTTTGAGATATCATATCTGAGAAACTATCTATAAATTTTTTTTCTCAATTTCCTGCTTTCTTTTTCGTCATTGGCTACATTTATTTTATTTGTACAAAACCTTTTTTAATTAATGTAACTAAAAATATCCATTTTACCCCATACTCTTTTTATCTTTTATTTATAAATAAATTATTTATAAACACTATTTTTAACAAGCCAAAAAATAGACTCTACACGTGAGTATAATCAGATAGTTGATGCTGAAATCAAACTGATTATATACTTTGTAGTGAAAGATGGAAAAAACCATACAATCAGTTAAAACAAGACTTGGAACTGACTGTAGCTCAAATCAACAAGTTTCTTATTGTACAATTTGGACTTAAATTGAAGAAAGTAGACAAACCCTTTAAACTATATAGATATGATATAAAAAACATCCCTTATAAATATGAAGTGGAAGTGATTTAATATATTTAAAGGATTTGGTCTGGTAGATAGAGTACACAAAGAATTATGAATAAAATTTTGCCATATTGTTAAGGATGCCACAACCAAAAGCATTCCAAAGTGGGGGGAAAACAAGTCAGTCGGATGGTCATCTGATGACGTTTTACAAATAGCTGAGGAATGGTCACTCAGCGGGAAATTTATATAATGGGACACCCTAACCATATTCATCTCTGTTTCTTCAGAGGAGTGTCTTTCCCTTTCCATTCCAACTCCCAGCTACACTTTTTTATTTCCAAGAAATTATAATCCCCATGCCCATCTGACAAGGTAGAAGGTGATGAAGTAAGATGTTGAATCCCTGAGCTCAGATTTCATTGTGAATGGAAAAGAATGAACAGGTAACAAAGATAAACTCTACAGGATTTGGAAATGGAGAGTATTTAGGGCAAGGAGTGAGGGCACATAAAAGGGAAATTAAAGTTTATATTAGCTTTTTGGGTATTATCTTTAGAAATAAAATATCTAGGGATTGTCATGGGTTTGGAGGTAAATCTAGAATATGGTAGATTTAAAGTTGGGATAAGATGAGTTTGCATTTGGACATGTTGCCTTTGTGGACTGTCAGATATACAAGGAATGATGTCTAATAGGAAGTTGGAAATGTCATTCTCTAGCTTAGGGGGAGATCTAAGCTGAACATGTAGGTTTGGATAGCCCCGCATTGATCTGATAATAGAATCCATGAAGAGTTGATGAGATTGCCACAAGAAAGAATATACAGAGAAGAAAGCTGAGCACCAAGCACACAATTATGCCAGTATTGATGCTAACTGCTTTTTAGTATTTATTGATCAGACACAAAAAAAATGGACCACTAACATTTCTTGCTTTTAGCTGTATTGACCAGGAATAATGAATGCTTCTACATGACTAAAATCAGATTCCATGTTCACTGGCATTCTCTTTTTCTCTAATAAATGATGATTCAGATCTCCTCTTAAAGGTCAAGATCCTGAATTGAACTACAAATTAACTAATAAAGACCATCTCAGAGCATATCCTTAAGTAGACCTTAGCAACAGTGGCTGATTTTTTTTTTGCCTAGTAGCTGCTGTAAGATTTCCAGCACAAATGTTTACACTGGGCTTTTTCCGCATCCGTCAGCTGAGGCAGAATTCAGATGTGAAACAGAGCTTTTGGAAACATTATATTGATTCATGAGACTCCTCGGAGGTCTGATGCTCTGACTAGACATTATGTGATAAACAAATACCAGATTACTTTAACTTTGATGCATACAACCTTGTTTTAGTGTTACCCAAATTAGATTGATGTTTGGTTTTCCCAGCCAGTTGTCTGGAGCCTCCAGAGAAAAAGCTCTGTCTTTGAGAAAGAATAAAATCAAGGATCTGCTCTGGGAATCAGATACAATTAAAAAAAGAAAAATCAATTATAGGTTTGGTGGGATTACATATTTCACCTTTTTCTGAAGTAACAGGATGGTATGTGAATGCTTTGCCAACTTCTTCGTTTGGTTGTTTTGTGGCACATTTTATGCTAAGTATTAAAAAATTAGCCATCTCACAAATTTTTGCTTTTCTTTATATTTCAAGTACTTAGTGTATTGCCTAGTATATAGTAGGTGCTTAATAAATGCTTGTTGGTGTGATTTTTCTCAGTCTAGGTGTATCATATGTAGTCATTTAGTACATTTGTGGGTAATTTTTTTCTCATTAGGAAAAGTCTTGTAGGCAAATTTAAGAGGCCAACTCTCACATGGCCATTTGTATATTGTCCAAGCCTGTGTCTTAAAATCAAATATCCTGCTAGAATGTGCTTTAACCAAACCACACATATAATTTGTTTCATATCTTGCTTCCTTGCAACCTTTTCTTCCCATTTGCCTTTACTTGGGGCATTCAGTGTCCCTGAGAGATGTTAGGTACTATTCTTAAACCAGAGAACTTTTTAAGGTCCATGTTCATAACAGCCCATTCATAAATAAGGCAGCCTCAGAGTTGGTCACTGTTTTTGCCTCTAGTCTTTTGAAAAAGGAAAGGGGATTTCATGTGAATTTTCCCTTTATAACCTGTAGCTCTCACTAGCCATTACATGTTAGACTCATGCTTATAAACTTTCCCCTGCAACAGTGATTGCCATCTTTCAGAAGGGGATAATCCTTTCCCCCAAATAACGTCTAAACTAATTTAAGAATTGTAATCTCCTTTCTTTTCTTACGTTTTAAGGGGCTCCCCAAAATGGAAGATTCAGCCCCTTTTCCTTTCTCCACTCCAGCTTCTCTCTCTTCTCTTATTCTCCAGCATGCCGATGCAGGCTTAGGATATCAATTGGTGGCCATATCTCAGGTCTGTTATCAGATCTATGTAGTCCAGTCCAGATTCTGTAAAGAACAGTTATAAGTTTTTACAGTCAGAGATGCAATATGATCATAACTGAGTTTTGTTGAGTCTTGCAAATAAATTTTTATTTAATATGTTATTTTATATGGCATGATTCTTGTGTAATCTCTAGAGTAGATTTCATGTAATTTAACCTTAGAGACAGCGCATGATGCAAAGGATAAGATCATTATCTTCAGACAACCACCAGGTGTGTTATGAAGATCAAATGAGAAAATGTTTGTAAAAAGTATTTAGCAAGGTACCTGGTGCTGTTGCTTTTGTTGTTCAGTCAGGTCTAGTTCTTTGTGATCTCATTTGGGTTTTTCTGGGCAAAAATACTTCTCCAGTTCACTTTGCAGATGAGGAAACCAAGCAGAGTTAAGTGTGCCAGGATCACAGAGCTAGTTGATGTTTGAGGCTATATTTGGATTTAGATCTTCCTGACTCCAGGCCACTGTTGGCATCTAGCTGCCCCACAGTCGGTGATAGTTATTCTTTCCTATGCGTTATTATTCCTCTGCTTTCCTTTACTATGTTACCAACTAGCATCATGTCTTGAATTCATGTCTTTTTGTGTCTCTTCCTCTTAAAGTTCCTTGGTTCCTTCAAATCACAGCTCAAGTTGCCCTTTCAACTGTCAGTCAACAAGCATTTATTAAATGCTGGCTTATGTCCAGGTATGGTAGTAAGTTCTGGGGATCAAATGATTGTTTAAAAAAAAGTCATTGCCCCCAGCAAGCTCATCTTCTAATGAAGGAGACAATCTGAAAATAATTGATACTTACAAAATATAGTTTAAATGGAAGGTAGTCATGCAGGGAAAGCATCTCTAGCTGGGGCAGGTCTATAAAGGTCTCTGGAACCAGCTGAGATTTGAATCGAAAACTGAAGGAAGCTGGGAAAATTCAGAGATGGAGCTGAGGGACTGGAGCATCAGGGCATTCTAGGGATGGTGGAAAGCCAGCAAGAAAGCTGTGGAGACTTGGTGTTTTGGAGGAGCTTTAACAAATTGGATCTTTGAGCACATGGAAGGAAATAATGTATAAGAAGATTAGAATGGTTGCAGAGGCTTCAATGATGAAAGGTTGTAAAATGCAGGACTTGAACTGGTCTTTGTTCATAGGAGAGGGGACATGTACTGGGATAGAGAGATGACAAGGTTATTGAATTAAATTGGAGGCAGCTTGAAGCAGCTCCAATTCCCACCCACAAGAGAGGACAGAGAGCACTCCCTTGGTCAATGTCTGCTGGTGTCCCAGCACTTAGTATAAATCTTCAAATTTGTCCCAGGGATTGAATAACCCTGAACTTCAGTCTGCTCACTTGAAAAGGCTTAAAGGCAATGGAAGGAAAAGAACATCCCAGTTCAGATAAGTTAAGCAAAGGAAAATAAATCTGGAAGCAAAAAGGAATTATCTTGCTTGATCTGTCAGAGAGAGGGGAAAAAATTGTCAGAAGTTCATGATTCGGAGTATTAGACAGACACATTAAAATCTTTTAAACAAACACATTGTTCAGACTACAGAGTTGTTTTTTCCCTCTCTATTTAAATTTTTATTTGTCAGAGTAAACATAGTTGTGATCATTTCAGGAAAATAGGTTTTATTTTTGTTGGGTTGTTTTTTGGGGCACACATTTGATAAGATCACATTAACAATTGCATTAAAACAAGGTAAAAATTGTATTAATGTCACCCCTTACATTTGTATTGTACTTTGAAACAATAAAACCATTTTCTATTCCTTAATAACATGAGATTAATTTGATGTTATGACAAATATTTTTACAGTATCCAGTCAATAAACATTTATTGAGTGCCTGCTAAATGCTAGAGCTTGATGAGACATTTACCAAGTAAGATTGTTTTTGGAAATGACATCATTAGAGTGTTCCATATTGGTTCAATTAAACGCTAATGCCATCCCAGGCTATATCCCTAAAGAGAACTCTGCTTTAAAGGAACAATACATATATGCTTACATGTTTGTACATGTGCAATATTCACATCAGTTATGAATAGCATTTGGATTTATGCAAATGGGAATTTTTGGGAAAGTGAACTTTTTGAAGTAGTACTATAAACATGTAAGTCATTAGGATTAGAGAAAAGGGGATGAAAATTGTGACTCTTACCTTGTTGTATCTTTTTGTTGGATCTTTTAGCTTCAGGGATTTTTCTTCTTCCTTCACTTTCAAAACTGTAATTCCTACAGACTGAAAACATAGAGTTGGAAATTGGAAAATTACAGGAGTTAAGTAGATTAACTTTCCCAGGGACTTCGGTGAGACAGGTGGAAAGAGATGGGTTAGCAGGACAAGAATGATATTTTTGTTCATGGTACTCCAGTTTTCAGGAGGCTTCTTGTCTTCAAATTATCTTATTCTTATGTCATTGTCATTAAGGTATAACCCTTTAAAAAGTTTGGTCTCGTCAAAGACTTAGTGGGTGAAAAGTGACTATTGCCTGGATTGTAACATACATAGGGCTAATTTATCATTATACTTCACTGGGATAGACTCTGCAAATTCTGAGTTGGACTCAGAATTAAACAAAATGAGAAATGGGACCTAGATTTCTTGAGGAAATGTCAAAGCTCCTTTAATGACCCTAAAGGAACAAAATTAATTAATTGATACTGGTTATTTACTGGTGTTGTTAAATGACTGGGATATGCAGCAAGATAGCATCCAGACAATTTTAAGTGACCAACCCTTTCTAGTATAAATGAAAGGGAAGTGGTTAATTTGAGGAGACTTCAGGAGAAGATAGCCAATGAGAAACTGAAGAACAACAGGTATATTAAAGATCACTAGAAAAACCTTGAAGAAGAAGAGAAGGGTGATTGAAATACAATTGTCTATCTGTCTGTCTATATATATATATGTGTGTGTGTTTATTAATTTATTAATTTTTATTTAAAAAATTTTTTATAATATTGTATTTTTCTTCTACTGCCATAGACCTCAGTTGGCTACTCTAAAGAAAGTCAGGTTGATGAGAAGTGGACATTTTTGTCTTTCCACTGACAGGAGAAAGTAGGAATGGCTGTCTGCACATTGGATGAATCCTCTTTGGAAAATTGGCAGATAGGTAGGACAGTGGATAGAATTTTAGACTTGAGTCAGAAAGACCGGAGTTCAAATTTTGACTCATACTTACAAACTATGGGATCTTGGCAAGTCACTGAATCACTGTCTGCTCCAGTTTCCTCATCTGTAAAATGTGGATATTAAATGAGATATTTGTAAAGCTCGGAACCCGGAGAAAAGTGATGGACATAATAGGTCAAAATCCTCCTCTTCCTCTCAGAGAGCTTCTAAAGTTAATGAGATCCTGTATCCTTTTGAGTGTTGTATTTTATTTTATAGTCCTTCAGGCCTAAGCTAAGCCATCTCTAATTCAATGCTATAAACTTCTTTCCCAAATTCTCACAATGGGAAATACAGTTATCTTTTTAAAAAAAAATGTACTTTTTTTCTGCTGCCTTCGACCTCAGTCTGCTACTAATATAATTCCCCTTCTTTCCTGAGCCACCCCCATTCCCAAGAAAGAAATGTCTGCCTGGAGAATAAGTCTCATTCCCAGTGTTGTGCTAGGGATTTGAAATTAAAATCACTGGTTTAAATATCACTATTGCTCCCTACTGCTTTACGAGCTGATTATATTTCCGACATATTTCAGTGTGCCCTTAATAAAAGGAACACATTAGGTAATGGAATGTTTTGTAAAATTTTAATTTAGTACATTTGTCTCTTGAGTTTTGTGATTTCCCCAAGTTCACAGCATATGTAGTAACCAAAAAGGTATTCAGAACCTTTCGGGAACTATTGTAAGCTGGCAAAATCAAAACTACTCAACCGCTTTATTAATATTACAGGCAAATTGATAGTCATGGGAGTGGGGAGGGGGACAGAGAATCTTTTGTAAATTCCTGGTATGAATTGAAACCTCAAATACAAGAATGAACCTGAAATTTTGCTGCTGAGCTATTAAATGAAGGTATTTACTTTATAAAAATTTGACGTAGCCTTATGCATGTTTAACAATTTTTCACATGGAATGTTGCAGACTATGTGATCCTCAAACTATGCTGTAAGAGAATGTGACTTTATTTTTATTTCTTCTAGATTTAAAGTTTTATGCACAAAACTTAAATGACTCTTCTCCAGATGTGTTGATATTGTAGGATTTTTAGGGGAAAGAAGAATTTCTTTTTGATTCATAGTCAGCAAGTGTTTCTGAAAACCCTCTGAAAACAATGAAGCATTCCAGAGTTTTGAGAAATTCAGGGCAAAATAAAGGCTGGAAGCTATTAGATCACCCCAGAAGGACTCTTTGCTCTTTCTTGATTGTTGACTTCTTCATTGGTTTTGTGTGTGTGTGTGTGTGTGTGTGTGTGTGTTTATGTATGTATAAAAATACATAGGTAGATACAGATATAATTTGTGTGTGTGTACATATATATATATATATATATTTATATATATTTCTCATTTTCTTCTACTCAAAGAACCCAGGACCCAGCTTTGTTTTCTTTCTGAAGAAATGGCTCGGCCATTGTGAAAGAAGAAGGGAGGTCCTTATGATTAAGTCTGATTAGATTTCTGCACCTGACTTTGAGGCAGAGGGGGCTTGTCAGGGCTAGGACTCATAGCCTTTAGGTTCATCACCTGAATCAGGAAGGACCTATTTGGGTTAAAATGCTGCCTCCAGTAGTGGTACCACCATTCCTTAATTTCCCTTATTTTCATGCTGGAGATTTTAAAACCAAGGATTCTTAAGTCAGGTCAGCTTGGGGGTTGGAGGAAAGATCAATGATTATCAAAACTAATATTTCAAGATAATTATCTTTCTTTGGGATCCTATGTATTTTATTTTATGCATTATAAAATATTATTTTGAAAGAAGGTCTGTAGGCTTTTGACAACTGCCAAAACGATCCATATTAAGATCCAGAAAATGTTAAGGGATCCTCCTATTGAAATGCATCTCCATTAAGATGGATTTGATTCTTCAGTTTTGTCTTGTTTTGAATGTAATATATATAATATAATGTCATGTCATGTAATGTCATGTAACGTAACATAACATAATATAATATAATGTAATATATAATTATATAATGTGAATATATTGTTTTGGATAAAAACTCTAACCTCTCAAAGTATAAATTAAATGACATATATTTGTCTTAGCAATTGATGAAGTGATATCCTTAATGCCTGCAGTGTTGGTTAGGTACCATTTAAAGATCAATGTCTTTGTTTTGCTTGACAATAGATTTTCAAAAATCCTGCATTTTTAGCCAGCTTTTCTTATTTTTTGCTGTAATAAAATATTTAATGAAGGAAAGAAGCAAGATCATAAAGTTGCTGGTTAACGAGACAGACAAAAAAAGCACCTTATTACTTGGAAGTTTATATTCAGATTTAAGAAAGTTTCTAAATTGAAAATGCCTTCTGTTACATCACAGAATTCCGGATTAAGTTTAACAGGAAAGGAAACATTTCTTAAAGGATAGTTTTAAAAAACCATAAAGAAAAATAATATACTGGAGAGTCATTTGAGCTGCTGGGACTGGTATGTTGAAGATATTAAGCTGAGATTAAAGAAATAGCAAATGTGTTACAAGGGTTCCATTACTGACTGTAGCCCTCAAAGTAACAGTTACCTCGAAGACAGAAAAGGACGAGTTGATACTTGGTATGACAGCTCTGTGCAGCTGTCTGCCTGCTCACTGCCTAGACTGCCTTGTCAACCTCAGAGTATTCTAAAACTTGGCTTCTGTAGTGTCTGTTTAAGTTAACAAGTGAAGAGAAAGAAATTGTCAGGTAGTCGCTTTTGAGTTTGAAATGCTTCCACTATTCAGCTGTACAGTCACCCTCTAGAGTCTGATTTTGTTTGCTTTTTCCTTTCTTTTTTAAAGAGGAGCACATCTTCTTCATACTCCTGAGCTTGACACCACCAAGTGAGCTGTACACACAGAACACTTTGTGCATTAATTGTTAAAAATAACATCAGAGCAAGCAGGGGAGTTTTCTGACAGTCTCCGCCAAGGCAAAGCTGTTCTAAATTTTATAATGGGAGCAATTCTTCCAGAGAGATGTTTTCAACTTCAGAATTGCTGGGTGAATCGGATTGTTGTCACAAGTCTATGTTTCTTTAGATAAATTGGCCTTTCTGGAAAAACGCCAGATCTAGGGGAGCAGCAGGGTTTCAGGAGGGAGAAAGATTGAAGTCAGAGCTTATTTCAGTTTTCTCTACCTTCTCTCTAGCTCCTCACCACTGGTTTTTTTTGTCATCCCCGCAGTAATTTGGTTTGAGAATAGCTCTTGACTTGTGACCCTAAGAAAGAGAATACCTTGGCTATTGCAGAAATGTGGAGGCACGGACAATCAGGGCATGCACTCCTGAGATCCCTTTGGCTGAAGGGTGAAACATGACAGATGCCTCAAAGCTTGGACTGAATTTTAGTGTAGTTTTGTTTGCTTGCTAATTCAGTTTTTGAAAACGTACTTTTACTTCACTAAGAATCTCTTTTATCTTCCTCCTATTTCACACTGGGGGGAAGGAAGGAAAAAGAAAATGTCACAAATACTTATGGTTGAGTAAAACAAATTGCCACATTGGCCATGGCCAAACAATTTATGTTTCGCTCTCTACCCTGAGTCCATCATCTCTCTTTTAGGTGATGGTTAACGTGTTTCCCCTTTGGTCTCTTGGAATCATAGTTGGATATGATGTTTTAATATTAAGAGTTCTTTAAGTCTTGTTTGTACTGAATTTATAAAATGAGATAGCTTTTTCATTTGTTTGAAAATGGGGATTTCTGAGTATATTAAAAGACAATTATTTTCTGCATCTTATAAGCAGTGACCTCAGTGCTAATAACAGTGACCTCAGTGAGATATTGCCTATGGAGACTTCACTTTTTGCTTTTGGCAGGCCTTTTTAGGTATCTGGATAGAGTTCATTTTATAGTTGTATTTTTAAAAATTGTTTCACAATAACCAATAATGTGTAACTCTCAAGAGTACGTGTCTTTGTGAGTTTAGTGTTTGTATCAGAATTTCTTTCAGGATGTGATATCACTGTTTTGACCACTTTTAGACCATTCTTTCCATCCATGCATAACAGCACCTGCTATTTAGAGGTTTTCCTGGGGCCACTGAGAGCTTATGTAACTTGCCCAGGGAAGACTTTTAACTATGTGTCTGGATGTATTCTTCAAAATTGGCTGCAGTGTCCCTGTGACAGTTTTTTTTTTTATTGTTCCACATTCGGCTAGAGCATCTGGGTTCATATTCCCCCCGCTATCACTACATGCATAATTTTGGGTAAATCACATAGTCTCACTTGGTTAAGCTGTAAAATAAAATATTTGGGCCAGATGAATTCTAAGGTCCCTTCTCATTCTAAGTCTTTGATCTTATGATCCACTTTTTGGACAGGTGAATTTGTGGCATTTGTTTACACTGATGACTCACAACCCTTGACCTTTGCATGAGACTCTTAGAAATAGAAATTGCACAGTACCTGACATATAAGGCCTTAATAAATGTTTACTGTTGTTAGAGCTAAGAAATCCAATCTCTACCTTCATCATGAATGCTTTCTGTTCGCATCCTCTTAAAAGATCTTGAGGGACTCAATTTAATAAACATCTATTAAGTCCCAATTATGTGTGAATGCAAAGATGAAAAGCAATACGGAATCTGCCTTTAAGGCAACAACATATACATTGGTAAGTTTTATACTAGAGAGAGTGTGATGGGAGCAAAGAATTGGTCTAGATCAATCAATCTCAAGTAGTAGAGGCCTTTGTTATAAAGCCAGCCCCACCGATATTTAAAAGTGTATTTAAAAATTATAAAAAAAATATTGCTTGTGTCTAAAGCATACATCTTTAGAATGACATGATTTTCTCCAAATAGGTTGTCTTTCCACCAGTGTGGGTTGCAACCTCTCATCATTTATAACTCTTACACACTTTCCCCCACAGATCTTCCATCTATCGTTCCATCATGTTGGAGACCTTTCTTTAGTTATTTATGTGTTGGGGATATCAGTGTTCAGTCTTATCTTTTTGTTGGCACATGGATAGCCATTTGTTGTCTACGTGTTTTCTCTAGTTATGTACTTTATTATTCTTGCATTCAAGTAACCACTGGTAATAATCCGTATGAGGTATATGCCTATCTGTGTCTTTCCACTGGCCTTTGAGTTTGTAATCCTATTTCTTTTGTTCAAACTATTGCATAATTGGAAGTTATAATATCACTGGTAGAATAGTCATTTTATAAAAACAATATTTTGTAGCCCTGAACACTTGGATCACAGAAAACTCTGTGCTGCTTCCCAACTACAATCCAACTTAATTTATTCTGACCTTAGGCCAAACCCATTTTCCATCCATTAAGACAATTGTCTTAAACTACACCCTTTGATCACCCATGCCCATTCTCTACAGATTATAGGCATTTATTATCTGATTTGTATTTTAAAAAGACATGTTTAATTTCTTCTTTTTTCTATGTGTGTTTGTCAAAGAGACTGTATTCTTCCATGTCATGTTACATACACATCCTATAGCAGTTAAAAGGCAAATATATATAGAACACTTCAGATAATTGCATAAAATGTCAGAATAAGACCTGATCCTTACCCTAAATGGGCTTATAGTTTAATAAAGAGGAAGACAATCAAAGACCTTTAGGTGAAAAATAATCCAGAAATACTGAGTGTAAGTCTTTCTTCTCAAACTATCCTCTCCAACTGACATTATTGGTCATACCTTCCTACGTACTCTGTCCTTTGTGCTGAATAATTTTTCTTCATCACAGATATGATCATTTGACTCATTTTTTCAACCTGCTCCAATGGTTTCAGATAAAATATAGTCTTCTCCCGGCCTATCTATTGTCTATGACTCTCTTTTTCATACTCTGGGATCTATCCAAATTGTCATTCTCTTTGTTCTTTGCACATACCCTTCCACCTCCCATTTGTGTGCCTTTTTATTGGCCATCTACCATATTTGAAATGTATTTCATGCATTTCTTTGTTCAATCTCATAGAATCTCTCCCTTCCTTTAAAATGCACCTTTAACCCGAGTCTTTTGTAATGAAATTTTTCCTGTTTCTTCTACTTTCTGGTGAATGTCCTTCTCAGTTTACCTTGTATTTAACTACTTAGTATATATTCACTATATAGTTACACTGATTATACTTATATATGTACTTGTTTCCTTTTTCAGTTGAATGCAAAGCTCATTGCAAATAAGAAAAATTTCATTCTTTGTCCATGTATTCCCAGGACACAGCAAAGTACCTGGAAAAGAGTAGGTTTTTTTTTATTACTTATTGATGGATTGACATTCTATTATGGATGATGTCGCCTTAGGCAAGTTCACATGCTCCAGTGCTAAGGACTTTGTTTTAACATTGATTAACTCTTCTTAGTAAAATGCTTGAATCAACCCTGTTACGGATTCCCCACCAAGGATGACAGATTTGGTGATTTATGGCCAGCTGGCACACTTAAGCACTTGGCTTTTTAAGGAAGATTATGTATATGAGAGATAGATAGAGAAAGGAGACCAAAATTGGGGAGATTGGGGAGAAGCTGGTCAGCTATACGTGTGTCTATGTACATGTGTGTGCATATGCACACATAGCACAGGCATACGTGTGTGTGTCTGTGGTGTGTGTGTGTCTCTGTGATATATATATATATATATATATATATATGTATATATATTTGATTTTCAGGAAAGGGGCTAACTCATGATTACCTCAGGAAGCTATCTGCCTATCAAGGGGACAGTCTATTCAGGCTTAAGTGGAGGGGCTAGGAATTCCTGTGCTCAAGTGGGATCTCCGGGAATCTGGGCCAGACACTGTAGTTATGATTGGGAAATTAGAAAGGGAGGGAGTCCTCAAGGAATATATTTCTCCAGTGAGAGCTGAGGCAGGGGCAATCACTGCCAGGGTTCATCATGTACTCTGTGTAGACTCTGGGAAGTTCTCTGGCAGTCCTGAATGCCCCACAGCCATGTGGGCACTGCTCTGAGTCTGAAGGATTGTCCAGGTATTGGGATGAGGAGGTTAGCTCGAGAGAGGAGCTGCTTTGGGAAGAGTCTTTTGATTAAACATTTGAAAGGGGTTATGTAAAGCTTGGGCTACATTTGGTAACTTATTCCCAAGTGTTTGCAGAGAAAATAATGGCTCCTTCTGGGGGCTAAAGACTTAGTCCTGTGACATTCTGATGCCCCTGGGGAAAATCTGTCAGAAGCCCCAAAGAAAGCTACTTAGTGAAAACATTTGGAGTTTGAACCTCTTCTCTGTAAACAAAGAACACCAATTCTTGGTCACCAGTTTCACAATAAATTAAATGATAAATCTAATGTTTTAAACTGTAGTTGTCCCTTCCTCCCACTGTTCTTTTTAGACCATCTGTAAACTTGCTTCATTACTTTGGATTAGCTCTAGATGTTGAGTCAAAAGAGATCAGATGTCTGTTGTGATAGAAAACAATTGTTAAAATTGCCTCTAAGTTAATTTTTAGGGGAAAAATTGTCTATTTTTAAATCTTTTTATAATACAGAATTTATACAAAAATATTCAACTATATGGAATCATTATTGAGTGTTAATTATTCAAATGCAAATGAACTACCTCTATCCTTAGTATCTGTTTAATTCTCTAGCTTTAGTTTGTGTTTAATTCCCCTGGCTTATTTTAAGGAAGTCTGCTTAGGTGGAGCTCTATGACAAAAATGGAGTCTCTGCTTCTTCCCAGCAGAGGTGAATAACATGGCTCCTTACATCCTGAGTCAGCCCATTTTCACTCTTGAACCGCTAGGGTGTCACAGTGCACAGAGTCTTGGGCCTGGATGCCAGCCAACTCCTCTTCATGAGTTCAAATTCAGCCCTGGGCCAGTCACTTGACTCTGTTTGCCTCAGTTTCTCTTCTCTAAAATGAACTGGAGAAGAAATGGCAACCACTCCAGTGTCTTTGCCAAGATAACCCCAAATGGGGTCATGAAGAGTCAAATGTGACTGAAAAATGGTTAAACAAAACAAAAAAAATTTTTTTTTTTTTTTTTAGTTTTCTTCCAGATTTTTGGTGTCTTGTCTTCCCTGATTTCTCTTTTCCTTTCTTGTAGTCCCGTTTGACTTTGAAATTCTTCTTTAGTATACATTGACTCTTTCCAGGTATTTACAGTGATCTTCTCAAACCATTAAAAATATTCCTTTTAGATCAAATGCACACCAAATGTATTTTCAGGGCTATGCTCTTGAGTAGCCAAGGATTGGAAACAAAAGTTGGTGCATAATGGTTGGGAAAGCTGATAGAAGTATATGAATATTTAACAGAATATCACTCTAGACTAATAAATCCAAAAGGAATCCAAAGAACCATGGGGAAATACTGTGTGTTTGAACAGATGCAGACTAGGATAGGAAATCCTAAAATGGAATTTAGACAGTGATATAAATGGAGAGGTCACAAAAAGGAAGCCAAAATCTGAACATCTGAAAATCAAAATTACCCAAATATGGTGCTAATGGTCCAAAAGAATGGAAAAAGAAATAAATCTTCTCTTCTCTTGGTAGAGTTGGTTGGGACAATAACATGTTGCATGTGTTGTCCAGTTGGGACACTTTATTGAGTTGTTTTTGGTTAACAATTTATCTTTACTATGAGAGGTATCAGTTAGCTACAAATAAGGCTTCCCAGCTGAAGACTATATGTTGAGGTCTATTTGGTACTATGTCTCCAAATGATGGTCATATTACAGTGAAAAACAATTTTTACTTATGTTCACCTTTGGCAAATCACTTACCCACTTAACTTTGATTTGCAGTTTTCTCATTTGAAAAAAAGGGAGGGGAGGGAGTTGGACTGTCTGAAACTCTTTCCATCTCTTAATTTGTGGTCCTATGAAATCGCTCATTTTTTACTTCTGTAAAAACATTGGCACATTTGAAACTTGCATATTTATTTTTGTACTTTCTCTACAGTAAGCTCACTTCTACTTTTATGTCTTGGATGAGGAAGATTTTTACCATAGGTTTTCAGAGAAATTTATCCCAGGAATATCAGAAAAGAGGCTTTGAAAACCAACAGAGGGAAATATATCGCTATTTCAAACATTAAAAAGATGAAATAATTCAAGGTTTACTGAATATTTCTTATTAAAACTATGTTTCTGTCATCAAGTCAAAAGCTTATTTATCACACCTGACCTCCTTATGATAGTTTGCTGTTACTTCACAAAATAGTATCTAGTTAGTATATGTATGAATACACACATACCTTCCTACTTTATATTTTGCATATGTGTGCTAAACAGATGGCTTATGATGAAGTGTTTAAAGGCATTGAATATTACAACTTGGTTGGGAAGCCAGGGTCTTGTAATTTATTTAAATAGTTTATTTTACCATTAAGTTTTTTTTTCCATGTAAGGGAATTTAATCCACAAACATCTCCAAATTTATAAAAAAAAAAAAAAGTATTTACATAGTGAGGTCATTGTAGTTATTTTCTGTTGTATTTTTTTGTCATCCAAAGTGGTAGAGGTCATCTTGTTCATATCCAATATTGAAATAATAGCTATGAAGGTCATTAAATGAAAACCAGAAGCTAGAGATGCAAATGTAAATCAGTGAACTGTGAAATTGATGATATATTCATATCTACAATCCTGGAAATGATTCTGTTTTCCTCATTAATGCATACATGATGCAATGTATCATTGAAGTGGAATTACTGATTAGTAATATTTTCAATGAACTTGTGCATGTGTGATCTTCTTTATGTGTACATAATTTATTATGTTTCACAAAATTGTGAAATTTTAGAGCGAGAGATCTAGGTAAACAAATAAGATGCTATTAAATAGAAATAATAAATAAATGAAACTTAGGCTTTCATACACAATGTTTCTAAAAATTTATTTCACGTTTCTTTTTTTCAGTGGACTATTGAGTTTAAAGTGAAATGAATTAGAAATAGAAGAAATCCTAGAGATATTCTCAGCCAATCTCTTAATTTGCCACCTTTCATGTTAACACAGAGCATAGCATTGTCAGAAATTGAACCCTGGTACGGTGAATATCAGACCAGTGCTCTAACCCTTCTCTTAATTTTCCCATTCAAAATTCAGCTGGTGTTTGCTAAGTATTTAATCACAGTGCATCAAATAACTTCATTAAACTAATTATCCCTCCCACCATGGTCCAGTATTCTCTTTCTGTTTAATTCTAGTCCATTGGAGGATTATGGTGTGTTCTATATAGCTCCTAATATTGAAAGATACACACTTTGTTCCTATTTTAGCAACCAAGTAAGCTTTTTGTGATGTAATTTTATGTTATAAGAATCTGTTATTAAAACCAAAAAACTTGTGAGGAGACTAGAGAGGAGAGGGGAGAAGGTCAGAAAATTTATGGCTCTCCAGATTTCCTCCTGAAAAACAGAGAACACCCCAAAGAAGCACAGGATAAAGCAGTTGTCCCTTTAAGACAGTTGGAGAAGTCCTCAGAAAGACCTGGCTTCCAGGGACAGCACTGGGGAGTGCCAACACTGGAGCAAGCTTCCCCAGGGGCCTCTGGATTGGGGGCAGCTCCAGCCTTAGAAACTTTCATCTGGCGGACAGCGGGGGGCTCTGCTGGCTGAGTAGGAGAGGAGGAAGGGGCTTCCACACTCTAGGCATACCAGACTGCGCGGGGCTGCTTCTGCTCAGGTAGCTCCCACAGAGCAGGGATGGGGATCCTGCTGGCTCTGGGTGCCAGCAGGAGAGCAGACTCCCTGGTTTCAATTCCAGGGAAGGGAGGACGACTGTAGTTTGCAGCCTCTGGAGGGACTATAATGAGCAAAATCGTTTGCAGGGATGGTGTGGCTGGGGGCTCCAGCCGTGGCTCAGGAGTGGAGTGGAGAGCCCACAGTTAACCCCAGACAGACCTTAGAAAATAACAGGATGAAGGAAATCATTCCCCATATCTCAGCACTACAGTTTGATTACACTTTAGCTGCTAAAATCAAATGAAAATAAAAAATAAAAATGAGTAAGCAAAAGAGAAAGAATACAACCATATATAGTTACTATGGGGACAGAGCAAATCTGAGTTCATATTAAGAACCACTTTTTATATTTTCAGAGAGATTTTATTTTATTTTTTTTAAATAACTTTTTATTGACAGAACCCATGCCAGGGTAATTTTTTACAACACTATCCCTTGCACTCACTTCTGTTCCGATTTTTCCCCTTCCTCCCTCCACCCCCTCCCCCAGATGGCAAGCAGTCCTATACATGTTAAATAGATTACAGTAGATCTTGGATACAATATATGTGTGCAGAACTGAACAGTTTTCTTTTTGCTCAGGGAGAATTGGATTTAGAAGGTATAAATAACCCGGGAGGAAAAACAAAAATGCAAGCAGTTTACATTCATTTCCTAGTGTTCTTTCTTTGGGTGTAGCTACTTCTGTCCATCCTTGATCAATCGAAACTGAGTTAGATCTTCTCTTTGTTGAAGAAATCCCCTTCCATCAGAATACATCCTCATACAGTATCGTTGTTGAGGTATATAATGATCTCCTGGTTCTGCTCATTTCACTTAGCATCGGTTCATGTAAGTCTCTCCAAGCCTCTCTGTATTCATCCTGCTGGTCGTTTCTTACAGAACAATAATATTCCATAACATTCATATACCACAATTTACCCAACCATTCTCCAATTGATGGGCATCCATTCATTTTCCAGTTTCTGGCCACTACAAACAGGGCTGCCACAATGTGCCATTTTAGCACATATGGGTCCCTTTCCCTTTTTTAGTATCTCTTTGGGGTATAAGCCCAGTAGAAACACTGCTGGGTCAAAGGGTATGCACAGTTTGATAACTTTTTGAGCATAGTTCCAGATTGCTCTCCAGAATGGTTGGATGTGTTCACAACTCCACCAACAATGTATCAGTGTCCCTAGAACCACTTTTTTCAGTAAGAAATGTTAAATGCTCTTAAACACAAAAAGACTTCTTGGAAGAACTTAAAAAGAACTTTAAAAGTTAAATGAAGGATTGAGGAAGCATTAGGAAAAAATAAGAGCAAACTAAGAAAATTATGCAAAGAAAGTCAAGCAATTAAAAATAGAGAATCAAAAACATAAGAAAGTAATTCCTTAAAAACTAGAATTGGGAAAGAAGAAGCCAGTAATATTCTAAGACAAGAAATCATAAAAGAAAATCAAAAGAATAAAATAAAAAGAAGAGAAAATGAAACATCTCATCAGAAAATGAACTGATCTAGAGAATCAAAGAGAAATAATATTAATCATAATATTTGAAAATTATGATTAAAAAAGAATCAATACAATATTATAAAAAATCATCAAGGAAATAGAAAAAACAAAATAAAACAAAAATAACCACTAGTCACCCAGTCAAAGATAGCCCAAGAGGAAAACTTACTGGAATGAATATCAAAGCCAAGTTGAAGATTAAGGACAAAATATTGAAAGCCACAGGGTAAAACAAAACAAAGCAAAACCATTTAAATACTATGGAATTACAATAAGGATTACACAAGACATCACAGCTACTATGTTGATGGACCATAGATTTTAGAATAATAAATTCCAAAGAGCAAAAGAACTGAAGTTATGACCAAGGGCAACTTTCTGACCAAAATTAAATATAATCCTGAATGAAAAAAAAAGGCATTTAACAAATTCCAAAGACTTTCAGGGGTATTTTTTGTGACAAAAGCCTCAGAACTTAAAGGAAAACTGGACATATCCCAAGAGAAATGTAAAGTACACATTAAAGACCAACTATAAGGGACTTGATAAGGTCAAATTCTTTACTTTTGTATATGTGAAAATATTAGCAGTACTTCTTATGATTATCATCATTATTTGAGTAGTATGAAAAAAAAGACATGGGCTGAGCTGAGTATAATAAGTATGATGAATATGAGATGTAAAACAGAGGAGTGAGGAAGGAAAGGGTAAATAGAATAAGAAAAGTAGTAAAGAAAAATAGGACAAAGGAAAATACACAAATGACTGTAGCTTAGAATGTAAAAAAAGTGGGGGATAGTAATCATGATGTCTTATAAAGTTAAAGTTAAAACAGATTTAATCAAAACTGAAAAACAGAAACTACATTCTGTCAGTAATATATATTCAATATTGTTTTAGACCATCTAAAATACTTAGTATAAAATACCTGAGCATATATTACTGAAACAGACGTGGGAACTATATGAACATAAACATAAAACACTTTTTATGCAAATAAAGTCAGACCTAATAATTGAAATAATATTTATCGTTCATAAACAATTTTTCAGAATGTGATTGGGTTGGAATATTGCTGTGATATGGGAAATGAAGAGCTGGTTTGTTTAAAAACAATGAAAGACTTGGAGTTATGAAGGAAGATCCTGTCTGCCTTCAGAGAAGCAGATGCCAGGTCTTGTGTATATGTGTGTGGTACAAATGCATATGTTTATAAATGTGTGTATATATGTATGTATGTATATATACACACACATATATGCTGTATATGGGTGTTCACATAATTGTAGCTTTCCTTGAGTGGGGAGTGGGAAAAATAAAGTGAAAGTGCACTGCAGAGAATAAAAGTAACCAAGGAAGCAAAGAAATGCTGGGCAGCTTTGGAAATAATGTGTAGTATTTATTACATAGTTTTTCTTGAAATGGAAATTTATTGCTTTATACTGAATCTTCTCTTATGATCAGTTGTATACATGGCAACATTTTTTTCTTTTCTCATTTTGTATTTAAGTTTAAAATAAAAATTACCAAAAAAAAAAAAAAAAAAAAGAGATTAGAGAAGGATACATTATAAAATTTAACCGGTAGCAGATTTAAGTGAAGATCATATCAGAATTTAAATTTTAAATGGAAAGGATGGTCCAGACAAAGGAAAAAGTTAAAATTCTAGAGGCTTTATTCAGAAAAGTGTGTGTGTGGGGAATTTTATATCTTGAATTATTCAAAAATTCTGCACATAGATGTGATATTGAAACAGTTTCTTTTAGTTTACCTTTTTTAAAAAAGGCTTTTAAGGAGTAATTGAAAACTAAACTAATTTTGTGAATTAAATCAAATCTTGCCAATGCTTCTGGATTCATTTAAACTCTGGGATGTCTAATACAATAACTAATAAAATAACATTAAGGGTAAGGGTCGCTAAATGGACTAAGCAATAGTTAAGTGCTTATCTTATTTTTCTTCATGTTTCTGTGTGACCCTGAACTGATCAGTCAGGTTCTATCTTAATTTCTTTATCTTCATAAAATCAACATTTGTCATAAGAAAATAATTTTGATGGTTAGTAAAGTCAAGAACTGAGAAGTATAGAGTTTCTGTAGCACTTTAACGATATTAAAATGTATATAATGTATTGAATGCCTGGCATAAACATAATAATTAGCAAAATCAAGGAACTTAATCCATTGATAACAAAAAAGGTCGTTAGTGATTTTTGTTGTCCTGGATACTTGATAGGAATATTTTGACATTTTTGTATGAAAGTTAAATTTTAATAATTTTGAAATAAAGAATTTTCATATACTCTTAGGATTAGACTGTTAACTGAGATCATAACTTGCCCCAAATTAATAGAAATTCTAGTTTAGAAAGCTTCAGCTTAATATGAGGAGGAACCTTTTAACCTATTAAAATTGTCTGAGAAGAAACAGATTGCCCTCCCTCCCTCTCTTTCTTCCTTCCTCCCTCCCTTTCTTTCTTCCTTTATTCCTCCCTCTTTTCCTCTCTCCCTCTCCTCCCTCCTCCCTTCCCTCCTTCCTCCCTTCCCCCTTCCTTCATCCCTTCCCCCTCCTCTTCCTCCCCTTCCTTCCTTCCTTTCTCCCTTTCTCCCTTTCTCCTTCTCTCCTCTCTTTCCTTCCCTCCTTCCCTTCCTCTCTTTTCTCTCCCTCCCTCCCTCTTAATCTCTTTCCGTCCCTCTCTCGCTCCTTCTCTCCTTTCCCTCCTCCCTCCCTCTCGAACTCTTTCCCTCCCTCCTTGCTCCTTCTCTCCTTTCTCTCTCTCACTCTCTCCTTCCCTCCTTCCTTCCCTCTCTCCCTCCCTCCCTCCTTCCTTCCTTCCCTTCCTCCCTTTTGCTTCTCTTCTCCTCCCCTTCCTCTTTCCTCTTTCCTCTCTCTTCCTTCCCCTTTTTGCCATGAAAACAATTATTAGCACCAACAGCTGGAAGTTGACCTCATTGAGTTATGAAACCTTCTTCTGTGTGTATGCATACACACTTTAGCAGACTCCCACTCAGAGGTTCTTCTGCTAGTTGCAACCTGTAAATAATGTGTAGTCATCTGGCAAGCTGATCGCATTGACTTTTGACTTTTAATTCACAATAACACTAACCATTAATATAAGAAGTTTTGATCATAGTCCCTTAGCTCCACCTTTTTGAAAAGGTAGGGTATCTTTCTTCCTGTAGTGTAACCATGGCAACGGACAAGGAACCTAGAAAGAAAGCTTTCACACATGCTGTGCTAATTAATCCAACCCTCCAGTTTTCTTTCAGCTGGAGGATGTGGTTAAATAAATTTTGCATGAGTAAGCATGTTTTGATGCAGAAACTGGATAAATATGTAGCAATATATCTTTTACCAAAAATATTTGAGAAGTTGACAGTTTCCAAATTTATTCACGATTAGAGCAGGAAAAGAAGGTGCCACTGAATTCTAACACTTTTAGAGGCTTTGCTGTGACATCCTTTGTGCAAGCCTTTGAAAACTTTTGTATTTTATTTCTCTTTTACATCAAGTTTAAATGTATTTTAAGGTAAAAATCTTTTGCTTCTCAGCAGGCAGAACATTTTCGTTGGGATCTTGTGCTTTCCAGTAGTATGTGAGAGCAGGAAGAGATAATTTTCCTCTCTACTCTTTATATGAGAGCGGGAAGAGATAATTTTACTCTAGGGATATAAAAGAGTACCTCGGAGAGGAAATGTATTTGATAACATGCTGTAATTCTTGGCCATAGCCAGTACATGACGAAACCCCAAAGCGATAGAGTACAAACACATAGAAAGGTAGTGAAAGGTCTGGTTTTCAGTTTACTTTATAGAGGATTTAGGCCTCATTCTTTTATTAAAAGTTTTTATTAATATTTTCTGTTTCTTACATCATTATTGTTTTCCCAACTATAATGCCCACTGCACCTCACCATTCCCAGAAAGCCATCTCCTATGACGAATATTGTTTGTTTTTTTTTAGAAAGGGAAAAAAAAAACCAAGATCAATAATTTGAAAAAACCTGAAAACATTTTGCATAGTGTTAAAGACCTGAGGATTTCCCTCTTCCTGGAAAGAGGATAGGTTGGGAGGTGTTTTGATATATTTGCTTTGTTTTGGGGGCATACTTTCCATTTACTTTGTTGTAGTCATTGTCTATGTTGTTTACTTGGCTCTGCTTACTTCATTCTTCTCTGTATTCATCACACATAATTTTTTCCATTCATGGATCACAATTAATGGTCATTTACTTTATTTTCAACAATCTTTAATTGTCACCCAAAAATCCTGCTAGAAAATTTTAGGGCATATGAGAACTTTTTAGTTGATGGCTTCCTGAGGTACAAGCCCAGGAATGGAGTCAGTCATTCAAATGGTATGAATATTTTAAGTCATTTTATTTGTGTAATTCCAAATTGTTTTCCAAAATGGAAGTACCATTTTACAGCTTCATCAACAATGTATCAGTATCCCTCTCCAATATGAACATTCTTTTGGTCATTTCCATTCCAATTTTCAGGCATAGGATAAGATTTCAGGGTTCTTTTAATGTGTATTAGGCTCTAATTCTTATTTAGATCATTTTTTAAAAATGTAATTCTAAATTCTTTGCCATTTTTTTTCAAGAACTGTGGCTAATGGAATGGTGTTATATCGATATTTATATATATATGTGATTCTCAATGGAATTTTAAGCTGCCAATGCAACTACTGGGCTTATACCCCAAAGAGATACTATAGAAGGGAAAGGGGCCTGTATGTGCCAAAATGTTTGTGGCAGCCCTTTTTGTAGTGGCCAGAAACTGGAAAATGAATGGATGCCCATCAATTGGAGAATGGTTGAGTAAATTGTGGTATATGAATGTTATGGAATATTATTGTTCTGTAAGAAACGACCAGCAGGATGAATACAGAGAGGTTTGGAGAGACTTACATGAACTGATGCTAAGTGAAATGAGCAGAATCAGGAGATCATTATATACCTCAACAACAATACTGTATGAGGATGTATTCTGATGGAAGTGGATTTCTTCAACAAAGAGAAGATCTAACTCAGTTTCAATTGATCAATGATGGACAGAAGCAACTACACCCAGAGAAGGAACACTGGGAAATGAATGTAAACTGTTGTCATTTTTGTTTTTCTTCCCGGGTTATTTTTACCTTCTGAATCCAATTCTCCCTGTGCAACAAGAGAACTGTTCGGTTCTACACACATATATTGTATCTAGGATATACTGTGACATATTTAACATATATATGATTGCTTGCCATCTTGGGGAGAGGGTGGAGGGAGAGAGGGGAAAAATCGGAACAGAAGTGAGTGCAAGGGATAATGTTGTAAAAAATTACCCTGGCATGGGTAATAAAAAAAATGAATTTTAAGCTGCCTCTGACTTAATAGTAAAAGCACTTATGGGTGCTGTCTAGACATGCTCTGGCATGGAGATTCTTGGTTCTTGGATGCTATTTGGAATGGTTGCCACCTGGCTGAATTTGACCAAGACGTGGAGCTTGCCCACAATTCTGTTTCCTCATTAATAAAATGCAGGGACTTGGCTAGGATAGAGGTCTTCCAGCTCTAAATCTGTGATCCTATATTTTCTAGGATTTGTCCAGCAAGTATAAACATTGAAATTCAAAGGGCTGCCCCTGATTTCACTGACTTTTCTATTCAACAAGCAAATTCCAATTGCATCCCTGCTATCACCTATTCCCTTGCCAGGAACTTTCTCATTTTCATATAATAATGACAGCTATAGATTTTCCCTTTCTTTATTTGTAATTTTTATTAATCCAAATTGAGTTTTTAGTTAACCATAGGTTATGTTTGATAATTTATAGAAGCCTTGACAATGTAAATTTACAATATGACTAGGATCTAAAAGGAATATATACTTAAAGTAATAATTTGATGAAAGTATCAAAATTGAGATTCATTATTGGTTTTAAAAATTCCTCAAATGTCAGTTTGTTTATGTTATGATACATAACATTATTATTATATATCAATACTATATCTGTTTATCAATAATTAGTGAAAATATAACTGGGAAAAAATGTTTTAAGCGACTGGATACCCATCATTTGGGGAATGGCCAAATAAACTGTGGTATATTAATGTAATAGAAGATTATTATTTTTTTATTTTTTTTATTTAGAAAGCATATGCATGGATAATTTTTCCAACATCGACCCTTGCAAAACCTGTTGTTCCAAATTTTCCTCTCCTTCCCCCCACCCCGCCCCTAGATGCCTGGTAGTCCAATACATGTTAAACATGTTGAAATGCATGTTAAATAAATATATGTATACATATTTATACAGTTATCTTTCTGCACAAGAAAAATAAGATCAAGAAGGAAGGAAAAGAAAAAATGAGAAAGAAAAAAAATGCAAGCAAATAATAACAGAGAGAGTGAGAATACTATGTTGTGGTCCACACTCTGTTCCTACAGTTCTCTCTCTGAGTGTAGATGGCTCTCTTCATCACTGCACAAATGAAACTGGTTTGAATCATCTCAATGTTGAAGAGAGCCACATCCATCACAGTTGATCCTCACATAATCTTGTTGAAGTGTACAATGTTCTCCTGGTCCTGCTTCTTTCACTCAGCATCAGTTCGTGTAAGTCTCTCCAGGCCTCTCTGAAATCATCCTGCTGGTCATTTCTTACAGAAAAATAATATTCCATAACATTCATATACCACAATTTATTCAGCCCCTCTCCAGTTGATGGGCATCCACTCAGTTGCCAATTTCTGGCCACTACAAACAGGGCTGCCACAAACATTCTTGCACTTACGAGCCCCTTTCCCTCCTTTAAGATCTCTTTGGGATATAAGCCCAGTAGTAACACTGCTGGGTCAAAGGGTATGCACCGTTTGATAACCTTTTGAGCATAGTTCTAAACTGCTCTCCAGAATGGTTGGATCCATTCACAGTTTCACCAACAATGTACCATTGTCTCAGTTTTCCCACATCCCATTTGTCATTATCTTTTCCTGTCATCTTAGCCAGTCCGAGAGGTGTGTAGTGGTATCTTGGAGTTGTCTTAATTTGCATTTTTCTAATCAGTGATTTGGAGGACCTTTTCATGTAACTAGAAATAGTTTCAATTTCTTCATCTGAAAATTGTTCATATCTTTTGACCATTTATCAATTGGAGAATGGCTTTTGAACTATTATAAATTTGAGTCATTTCTCTATATATTTTAGAGATGAAGCCTTTATCAGATCCTTTGAATATAAAAATGTTTTCCCAGTTTACTGCTTCTCTTCTGATCTTGTATACATTAGTTTTGTTTGTACAGAAAAAATAATCTTGATTATATTAAATTAAAAAGGTTTTTGATTTTTAATTTAATATAATTTTTAATTTATATTAATTTAATATTAATTTTAATTTTTAAAATTTAATATAATCAAGATTATCTATTTTGTGATCAATAATGATCTCTAGTTCTTCTTTGGTCACAAATTCCTTCATCCTCCACAGATCTGAGAGGTAAACTGTCTTATGTTCTTCTAATTTGTTTATAATATCATTCTCATGTCTAGATCACGATCTTGTCTTGGTATAAGATGTTAGGTGTGGTTCTATGCCTAGTTTCTGCCATACTAATTTCCAATTTTCCCAGCAGTTTTTGTCAAATAGTGAATTCTTATCCCAAAAGCGGCGGCCTCTAGGTTTGTCAAATACTAGATTGCTATAGTCATTGACTTTTTTATTCCATTAACTTCTCTATTTCTTAGCCAGTACCAAATGGTTTTGGTGGCTGCTGCTTTATAATATAGTTTTAGATCTGATAAAGCTCGACCACCTTTATTTGCTTTTTTCTTCATTAATTCCTTTGAAATTCTTGTCCTTTTGTTCTTCTAGATGAATTTTGTTGTTATTTTTTCTAGGTCAGTAAAATAGTTTCTTGGGAGTTTGATTGGTATAGCACTAAATAAATAGATTAGTTTAGGAGTTTAGGAAATATGGTCATCTTTATTATATTCGCTAGACCTATCTAATAGCACTTGGTATTTTTCTAATTGTTTAGATCTGACTTTATTTGTGTGGAAAGTGTTTTGTGGTTTTGCTCTTTCTGACTGTAGTTTCTGACTTTCCCTTGGCAGATAGATTCCCAAATATTTTATAACTATCGACAGTTATTTTACATGGAATTTCTCTTTGTATCTCTTGCTGTTGGATTTTGTTAGTGATGTATAAGGATGCTGATGATTTATGTGGATTATTTTGTATTCTGCCACTTTGCTAAAGTTGTGGATTATTGCTAATAGTTTTTTAGTTGATTCTGTAGGGTTCTCTAAGTACATCATCATATCATCTGCAAAAAGTGATAATTTGGGTTTCCTCATTACCTACTCAGATTTTCCCTTTTTATTCAATTCTCACAATTATCTACAATTTCTTGGCTTCAGTGATACTTTTGATGCTCCACAGTAACTACACACTGGCCCATCTGTATACACTGGACCTTACCATGACAAAGTACAACTCTACTAAAACCTCTTGGTGATCACTCTCTTTGACCACTTAAGCTGTCACTGGAGCTGGAGAGACAGATCTACACTGGTATTTTCTGGGCAATAATGGCTTTACCTTTCTCTCCCTGCTTCTTCTTATTCTTTACTTTCTATTTTCACTTATTTTGGCCTAATTTGGGATTTCTTTACTATACCTGAATTGTTGCAGGTCTCTGTGCTTTCTCTCTTATTCTCTCCTATAAGCAGCTGCCCGCTTACCTTTCACCAAAAACTACTTTGTTCTTGCCACTTCCACATACAAAAAATAGTTTGTAGTTCCCTGTTATCTCCAGGACACAGTTTAAAATCCATAGACAATATAAGATCTCCCACTATCTCTTTCAAATAAATCTTTCTGTTAGCCCAAGAAGCAATATTGAATGACTGCTGTAGACAAAGGCATTGAGTTTGACACTGATGCCTTTTCCAGACAAGAAAGGTTTCGTGTAGAAAGTAGCTCTTGAATAGGAATTATTTGTGCCCGACCTATGCTAGTCTTCCAAGCTCATATTATCTCATATGGCTAATTACCTAATTAGCCATAGTTGGATGCACTGTACAATAAGCCCAACATTAAAGTCCTCTTCCAGTACAAAGGAGAACAACAAGGGAGCACTTGAAGGTAATGTTGAGAACTTTTAAGAGATGGAGTTGATGAGAAAGATCATTTAAAGTATGAGGGGCCACCAGTGCACGAATAAGAACAGAAATAGGATATGGTCTTTAATCTGAGTCATAGAGTGTTCAGTCTTGACTGGCCTGGGTCTTGTCAACACTAGGTTTAGTTTGTCTCATTTCATGGGAGAAAATACCCTGTGAGGGTTTTATTTGTCTCTTTGATTTACTCCTTCTTCTTCAAATTTTAAATTCTACTTTTTGAGGTTTTTTTCCCTAATAATTTCAAGGACTGTTAACTTCGTTGATGTGAGCATATACTGTTTGCATCCCTTCTATGACTAAGCAGTTAATCTGTGAGAGTCGGCTTTGGCCAGAATATTCATCATTGTGGGTTCCAGTTAGTGATTCTGCCTCATGATGAGCATCCTAATGTATCAAGGCTGCCCTAAGACAGGGGATGTGCAGTCCATCACATAACTGGTCTTTGACATATTTCTAGCACAATGGAAGCCTAAAGTGTACCTTCTGCCTTTGGGAGTCCAAGTTCACCTCCATGTTATGATATGAGTCATTGGAGAGGACTTAAGTGGAGGTGTGCTGTTTGCCACTGAAAATCCCCTTTTATTCAATTGATCTTAGTGCTTGAGAACATTGTTCTTGATAGAGGACCCTTTATTTACCTGCATTCAAGTATGGAAAATCATGAAGAAGATATTTTGGTAGTAGAAAAGATCTAAAAACTGATTACAAATATATGTTGTAAAAATATTTGTCGTTTATTTAAAAAATTAAAAGTGTTTTCTTTGTTCATTCATAAGGATTTAATTTTGAATGAAGGATTAATTAGATAATTCAGTCTTAGAAAAACTATATTTGTTGTATGAGTTGAGCGACAATTTCACTGGCAGAATTAATTAGGAGTTCTTTCTCTCACTGTGTGTCCTATTAATCTTTATATATATATATATATATATATATATATATATATATATATATATACACTTAGAAAATTGTCTTAATAAATTTTTAAAAAGTTCCTGATATAAGATATTTTCTCAGGCTTCAACTATTCAGAGTATTAAAGTTAACTTTAAAATGGTGGTGAATTCTGGGAGAGAGAAAGAAGGAGAAAGAGAGGAGAAAGAGAGAGAGAAGGAGGGAGAGAGACAGAGGGAGAGAGACAGAGGGAGGAAGGAGGGAGGGAGAGATAGAGAGAGGAGAATATGAGTGTGTATTTTAAATCTGGCAGTGATAAATAAAAAAAATTCTCTTTTGGAATTGAGATATATCAACCATGTTTTTGTAAGGGTATGGCAATGTATTGTGCACCAGGAAACTGGAAAGAATGGATTTGTTTTCTCTAGTTCATATACATTACCAAAACCTAGAACAACTCAAGTGGGGAATAGCTATCTTGCCAAATTACATTAATCAAGACTGAAAAGGAAATCATGTTTTAGGATTTATTGTTTTCCTTTTAACTGAAATATGTTGAATATATTATGCTAGTGTCTTATTGGTGATATGATAGCAAAATTATGATACATTTATTCTCAGTTATGTTGCTTTTAATGATTGTTTGATCTTGAGAAATATGATGTGATTAAGTTGGTAGAAAAAACAGTCCCTTACTCTGTCAGACTCATTCTCATAATTCTTCCACAGATATCTGAAAAAGATACTATTAAACCAATTAGTTGACCTATTATGTTGACCATAAATTACTTTCCCTAGCTTTTTGCATTTAATAATTTATAACCAACATAGCCTCTGAAGGCTAAGGTGGCGCTATTAATTCACCAATAAAATTGATCCCATTCCATTCATGTATTTTGTATAACATTCTCAGTCTGACCTTTGAAACTTGTAAACACTCCGTTCTATGCTCCCTTGCTCCACTTGTACTGATTAAGCTTTCTTTCTATTCTGTCACCCACAGGTCTTGCAAGAGCAAAATCGGTCCCTAGCCACACGTACTCCAATGAAGTGGTTACTCTGTGGTACAGGCCTCCAGATGTCCTCTTGGGCTCAACAGAATATTCCACCTGCCTTGACATGTGGTGAGAAACAGGCTCTATGCTTGCAGTTTTGGGTTAGGGTCAAGCCTAGACAAATATCATAACCCCTGTGAATGGAGATTAATGGGAGAGCAAGACTTGCCTGTGTATGGTAGTTATTTTTTTTTCTTTTCTTTTCTCCTTTCCCCTGCCTGTTCCCTCCTCTCCTTTTTTCTCCCTTTCTTTTCTTTCCCTTTCCTCTTCTTTCTTCCCTTCCCTGCCCTCCTCTCCTTTTTCCTCCTTTCCTTTACTTTCCTTTCCTCTCTCTTTCCTACTCTCCAGTTAGGGATACCACCTAATCATCTGGTTTGTAGATTGTGTGTAAATGATCCTTAATGAACAGGAGCCAGGGACATTTTTCTAACCATCAGCATGATGGTTTTCTTTTCGTCAGAGACTTAATTTATTGTTCTGTATTCCCTGTATCAGGGACATATGCCCCATCCCTGAATGTAATAAAAGCTTAAAAAAAAAAAGAAGAGGAGGAATCATGTTCTCCATTCAAAATGGTGCTCAGATAATACTCCAGTGGCCTGGAAAGTTTTTCTTTCCTAAGTGTTAAATACATAATTCAAATAGCAATTGTAATTGTAAAGCAATTCCTTCAAACCATTGAATATAAGCATTCAAAACAAATCGAGCAACAAAAAGAAAATCAACCCACATTTATTTTAAGATGGTTTAATATCTAGTATTAGCTTCCACTTTATCTGATATTCTTTATGTATCTGATCTATGACACCAATAGGAAGACAAGTTTTGGTATTTTTTAGGAAAATGCTTTAGACTCAAGTATTTTGTGCTTTGAATCAAAAGTTCTGTCCTGAGTGACTGTTTTTGGGGTGTTATTAGAAGTATTTTCATAGAACAGTCCTATCCAAGGCCTCATTTTTTGTTCAGAGCAAAAATTGATTCCCATAGCACCGGGGGATTATTTAATGAACATTCTCTCCCATGGATTTTAATATTTCAGCAAATGCATTTGTGTCAATTACAAACCTTAACACATAGAATGGGAGAAAAATATAGGATGATTTTAAAATTTCTATTTATTTCTTTTTTATATTCAGGTGTCTTTCCAAAGTGAAATGATGCCTTATCCATTGTTATTTACCTTTTAAAATATTATTTCCTGTTAATATAATTTCTGTAAATACCTGACCCATCTCCACAGTGTAGGGTATTCTGTTCACACTAGTACAGTTGACAGTTCTTTTCCTTCATGAAGGACACTCTATTTGACTAAAATAAAGCCGAATTTCCGACGTTCTCATAACGCCCCGGGTCTGGTGTGAATGGGGGATGTTAACAGCCACCTAGTCTGAACCACCCGCGTGGCTAACGAGGAAGCGGGCGCTCGGGAACTCACCCAAGTGGCTCACTAACTCACCAGGCGGGCGGTGCCAGAGGCCGGCTTCCATCCGAGCCGCCGGCCCCCGAGAGTTTGGGGGCACGGAGACAGTCACCACCCAAGCTGGATGACGCACTCCGCCATCTCTTTCAGGCTTTGGGCAAACACACGGGAGCGGCGGCTTCTCCAGCCCATTAAGTACAAGAGGAAACTGAGGCAGACGGGCACGCGGCGGGCCCCGCCAGCTGGTGGCTGAGGCCGCATTTGGGCTCGGGGATAGCCGATTCCGCCCTGCCCTGCCCTGCCCTGCCCCTCTCTGAAGCCGCCGTCACAGCCTGCAGGGGGGCCGCTCGGGCCGTGAGTGAGGGGCAGGACCCCGAAAGGTGGGAAATGGGCCGGCCCCTCAGAGAGCCTGTCACCATCAGGAGCCCCTGGCCCGTGGGGGACCGGCACTGACGCGCGCGCCCCCGCCTGCCCACCTCCTCCACGGGACCCCTGCTTCTGCTTTCCCGGCCCGGGGCCCTCTGGATGGCACGTGGCAGCGTCCACATTCGGGCCCCCTTCCCCCGACCTCAGCTCCCGCTCCGGAGGCTCCGGCTCCGACCTCTGGCGCTGCCCGGGGAGTGGGGTGGGGGACAGGGGGGTGTTTCTGCGGCTCAGCCCGTCCCCGGCTCTGACCTCATCCCTGTCAGGGTCTCCCTCCTGCTCCCTGCACTCGCTGTGCTTCGTCCGCCGGCCTTCCCACTCAAAAACTCCCACAGGGATTTCCCGGGATTGGGGGCAGATCAAATCAACCTTTCTCCCACCTACTGGAGGCCTTTGGGCCGTGGGTGCCGTGGGTGCCTTTAGACACGAGCAGAGATAAAGACGGTAATTTAAACTGTTTGATTTGGCTGAGGTGTAAAGGCTTGTCCTAGAGCTTTTAACTCTGTGTGTGTGTGTGTCTGTCTCTGTCTTTGTGTGTGTCTCTGTGAGTGTGTCTCTCTGTCTCTCACACTGTTTCTCTGTGTCTTTGTGTGTCTCTGTCTCTATGTGTCTGTCTGTCTCTCTCATACACTCTGTTTCTGTGTGTCTGTCTCTCTATCCCTCTCTCACACTCTGTGCATCTCTGTCTTTGTGTGTCTCTGTCTCTGTCTCTCTATTTCTCTCACACACTCTGTTTCTGTGTGTGTCTGTCTCTGTGTCTCTCTCTCACACACACACACTGTCTGTCTCTGTCTCTTCCTGCCTCCATCGCTTCCTCCTTCCCCCCCTCCCACTCACACACACTCACATATTCTCTCTCCCCCCTCCCTCTCTCTCACACTCACACACATTCTCTCCCCCTCCCTCCTTCTCACTCTCTCACACTCACACACATTCTCTCTTTCCCCTCTCCCTCCCTCACACTCACTCACTCACACACACTCTCTCTTCCAGCCTCAATGAGTTGGACTTGAGGACATCCCTTTCCCAAGTGATGATGATTTCCTCCGTGTCCCATCAGCGTTCTACCAGGGAGGTCAGTTAAGGACCTTGGCTGTAGAATACAGTTTTAAAAATGAAAATGGCTCGAAGCCAGACACTGTTTCAGTAACTGGAGGACCATTTGAATAATATCACACTTGTATTTTTACATGATGAAGTTGATGGACATGTAAGTGACAGTTATCCAAAACCTTCATCCATCTTCTTTCAAGTGCAGATCTATTACATGGTTTGTAATGGGCCTACTTTAGATGCACAGGGCTTGGTTTCCAGTTTGGTCCCAATTTCTCTCTTTCCTCCGAGGAGAGGATGGCTCGGGATCCCTTTGCCAATTTACTTTGAGTGGAGACATAATGGCACCATCACAATAAGACTCTTATTTAAATGGAAGGGCGGAAAAAAATCTGAAAGAAAATCGTAGAATCCACATGCCCTTTTGTCTACTTGCCAAGATTATTCTTTGCCAGAAAATAATAACAAATGTGTTATATTTGAGCAGCTGCTCATATTTATTGGCTGTTCACATCCAAACCCTAAAATCGTGAGTTATGTCCTTGTTATGCCTGTCATTCTTTGTGCTGTTATCTTCTAAATCTTTTTTCATTTTTGTACTGCATTTTCCTAATCATTTTTTTTTTCTTACAAAGCTATTTCATTATTACCCTGCAAGTAGCATCCAGATATAATATATGTACTTTTCCATTTAGAACAAAGATTGCAGGGGCATTGACTTTAACATAATCAATGACATAAATGCTGGGCTCTCAAAGACCCGAAAATGGGGCTGTAATTGAGCTTCAGCCCAGCTGCACCAAAGAGCAGTGCAAATATTAACCCGTGGACAGCGGTGGGGAAGCAGGTGGCGGTGGTTTCGGGCTGTTTTTACACTTCATTTGCCTTTGTGGGGCATTGTGCTAGTAAGTAAAAACTAATGATCCCATACAGTGTGATATTCTCTCAGTTTTTGTTTAAATAGCCACAGGCAATGAAAATATTAATGAATACACACGCACATTAAGATTGTCAGCAAGTGATGGAAATAGATGGTGGCAGGATGTATTGTGATTTCCTGGTTTAAATGTATGACTCTTAGGAGGAGAAGTCTGGCAGTCAATTTGGCCATTTGAGAATGCACCAAGAAGCTGGGGTCATCTTTTCCTTTTCCTGTTCTTTTCTTTTAAGGGGTAAAATTAGAGTTAAACCTTTTTTCTGTTATAACTTGCTTAATATTTGGATTTAATTAATAGCTCCTAAAGGAGTCAAAGTTGTGGAAAACATCTTTAACCGTCTTTGCCAAAAAGGTATATAAAATAATAAAAACCATATTCAGAAGTACCTAGTCTAAAAGCAGTTGTTTTGTTTATCTCTTGCACTGGTAGTTCAGCTTTGGTTATTGAAGTCATTGCTTTAAACAAGCTTTTTATGCTTCTTTTTGAATCTCATAATGCATGCAGGACAGCATCTGTTTTTGACAGCAGGATGCCACCAGGGATACATTTTTAATGTAGCCAACTATAAGCCATATTTGACCAAAAAATAAGTTTTTTGTCACCATCACAGAGCCTTGTGGCATTTCAAACAACAACAAAACAACCCCAAAACATTAAAGCCATCTTGTGATTTCATGTACGGTTTTCCTTAGCCAGGTAAAGCGAGAAATTTGTGTCAGATTCTTTTTAAGGGCTAATTAACATATTAACTATGCTTGTCAAAGTGTGGGACAAATCACTTATAAATAAGCCTGTCAAATGTAATGAGATTGCATATTAAATCAGCATTTTCTCCATTACATCTCTGATTTAAGATTAAAATTAATTTATTTAACATTGTAGCAGCTGGGAGGTTGGAGGAAAAAATTGGCATACTGGTCTTAATTGGTTGAGAAAGGTGTCTGCATCAAGGTTGATGCATTCCATGTCAGAAATCAAAGTGTATATTCATAGGTATTTTAGAATATCATTGAGGTTGTGGTTTTTATATTTGTTGTTTAACACTACACTTAGTAAGTGTCCAGATTTGTGAAAGAAAACTGATTTTGGTATCCGAGTACACCAAACTACGTCTTTAGAAATGAAACCATTGGGGGAAAAATCTTCCTCCTACCCCATTTGTAACTTGTAGAGTATTAAAACCTATATTTTAGTTGACGACTAGAAGAAAAAAAATTAAGTAAAGAAACCAGTCTTTTTGCTGCTATAAAATGTGGTAAATTTCCCAATCCATAAAAATGTTTCTACTCTATGTCAAGTAGTGTCCCACCTGTGTAAATAAAAACTTTCATACATCTTTCATTATAATTTCATTGTAACACATTTCATTTCATTATTACATAGTCTACTGTTGTTCCCTGATGGCAGTATTATATGGTAGGGTTCTGATTCTAGCATGAATTGTTTTGAAATAAACTAAAAGTCATAAATCATTAGATTTGGTAAGTATCTCTTGAGACAAAATCTGAAATAAAATATTTTCTCAACTCCCTAGTATTATTTACACCATCTCCTAAAAATAATGTGACAACTCTAAAAAGTTTTTTTAAATAATAATGAACCTTTGATTTATTTTGGTAAAAGCTTCCCTCAGTACTGTTCATTCACCTTCAGTACTATTAAAATTAGAATAATGTGGGGAGTCTGACTTCAGCACAGACAGAAATTGCTTTCCTTTCTCAGAGAGAAGACTTGTCCAAGTGATTGCTTGGGTTACCCACTTGGACTACATTGGGTAAATAGTCAACAAGCCAGAGATAATCAAAAGTGCACGTGTGATCAATGAAAAGCTGTACTATTTCTGCTAGTCAGTAAACATTTATCCAGCGCCTGCTTTGTGCCAGGGAACTGTGCTGAACACTGAATAGTAGTGCTTCCATGGCCCAATTCTGCCTCCAAAGTCATTGAAAAGGCAATGGTGCATCTCTAAAAGAAATACTTGAAAATATTCCCTTTATTGACATGGATTATTCCAGGATTCTTTAATTTAATAACTTGTCTTACTGATTTGCTGTGTCTAGAAAGTTCAAATGCCAAAGCCAAATTGGTAGCAAGTCCAACAAAACTTTGCTTTACTATTCCAGCAGTGTCAGTCAGTCAATAAATGTGCCTACAATATGCCAGGCAGTGGGGATACAAAAAAGGAGACAAAAGGCAGAATTTGCCCAAGAGAAAACACGCAAAATAATTTGTACAAATATGCCTTATATAGGAGAAATAGGAAATAATGAGCAGAGGGAAGGCACTAGAATTCGGCAAGGAGTTTGGAAAGTCTACTTCAGAAGACAGGACTTTAATTGGGATTAGAGGGAAGAAAGGGAAGCCAGTAGGAGGAGAGAAGGAGGAAGAGCTTTCCAAGTATGGTGACAGAGAAAATGCCTCAATATTAGAGATAGATGTCTTATTTATATTGGAACAGCAAGGTGGCCGACTCACTAGATCAGAGAATATGTGGCAGGAGAGGAACATGTTCTTTTTTGTCCTTCATTCTTGAAGAGGACCAGGACATCAGGGAGGAGATGCTGTGACATTCAAATGAATTGGATTTCAATCAGGGAGATCTGGGCAAGGTCACCTGCCCAACTTTCCCCTCCAGAGCCATCTGGGTCCAGTGGCCAGATATGGATTATGATGACTGGAAATGGTCCCCGATGCAGTAGGAGACCTGGGCCTTTTTAAGCTAAAGTCTTTAAGAGGTCTTAGTTTCAAGAAAAATCAAGCCAGAATTGGTCGGAGCTATCCTTCACACAAATAGGGAAGTATTGCTTGATAAGGGAATGGATTTGGGCAAGGAAGGAAGATAATGATCTCATTTTCAACATGTGGTGTTTGAGGTGCCTACAGGAAATACAGGTGATGATATTGAACATAATTTTTTAATAAAACTTTTTAAAAATTTTTCAAAACACATGCATCGATTTTAGCATTCACCCTTGCAAAATCTTATGTTCCAATTTTTTTCTCCCTCTTTTCCATCCCCTCCCCTAGGCAGCAAGTAATTCAATGTATGTTAAATGTGTGCAATTCTTATAGACATATTTCCAGAGTTATCATGCTGCACAAAAGAAATCAGATCAAAAAGGAAAAAAAAAAAAGAAAAAACAAAATACAAGCAAACAACAACAAAAAGTGAAAATATATATGTTTGTAATACTGGCTTAGAACTCAGGAGAGCCATGACTACATACATTTGATTGTTATCACCACAGAGATAATTGAAGCCATTGAGTCTGATAAGAGAAAGTATTGTATGAAAACAAAGGAGGGACTGACATACAGACCATTAGTTGAAACCCTTTATTAGTGGTTGAGGAAATAGCAATGATGACTGAAAAGGAGAACTAGCAGGATCAATTCCATTTACAGAAACCCTTGAAACTCTTTTTTCAAAAAGCTCACAAAGGAGTAAACTTTTCTTAAGTGATGTTTACTATAAAGTTTTTTTTCATATATATACGTGTATTTCTCTTGAATCATCATCATTTAGTATTCTACTCCCATTTAAAAAAATAAACTTACAGTTAGTCTGATATTTGCACTCATCTTCTATAGATGTTCTATGTGGTTTGACACATCTTTCTCCATGCAGGTCACTTCTTCTAAGGTCCTGAACTATTTTATTTGTTCCAGGTATACAAATCTTTTTCCCCCCTCCCACTGAAATTGTAGCATTCATGACTGTCAGTAATAATTTTTCCTTTTTTCTTTCTTTCTTGTTTTTCTAATTTTTTCTTTTTTAATTTTTCCTTATACTAACCATACCTTTGTGAATAACGACCTCAATTTGATCTGCATATTTGTCACATACATTCAATAACTTATGGCAGGTAGGTGATGAAATGAATAAAACAGTGGAACTGGAGGCAGGACAGCTTCAGTTCAAATTTTCACTAGCTGTGTGATCCTGGGCAATTCACTTGAATTTTCTCATTCTCAATTTCTTCATTTGTTATTATGAGGATAATAATAGCACCTGCCTCAAAAAGGGTTGAGTGTTGTGAGAATAACATGATATAATATATGTAAAATGCTTTGTAAACCTTAAAACTTGATATAAGTAACATTATTATTATTGTCATTATCATTAATATGTATACAATGTGTAGACATGTATTCATATATGTATATGTGCTATATTTTGATTTGTGTGTGATAGGCTTACATAAACTATATTTATGCTGGGGATGATTTGCAATCTGCATTACTGAAGAACAGTAAAATCAATAAAATCATAGATCCATTTGAACGTTGAGAAGAATAATAATGATGAGATGATGATGGTATATATTGTGTGTGTATATATATATATATATAATATATATATATTGTGTGTATATATATATATATATATATTATATATATATATATATATATATATATATATAGAGAGAGAGAGAGAGAGAGAGAGAGAGAGAGAGAGAGAGAGACACTTCAGTATGTTCAGTGACACTTCAGTATGTTCAGTGAATGCCTATGATGAACTTAGGGCAGGACGATTAACTATAGTAGTAATGTGAATCTTCATAGGAAATATTCAAATCTATGACATTGCAAATTCATTGGTGTATTTAAATATATATATATATATATATATAATATATATATATATCCATTAGCATTCAAGCATAAGCATTAAGATCTCTTCTAACACTAGTATTTTTCAGATGCTTTTCTGTGGCATTAGATGCTTCACTATGACATATATGATTACAAAAGAAACTAAATGAAATGGCCAGTGTTTCATACCCAGTCAATAGCAGAGCCAGATGAAGAGGCTAAGATTCAAGTCTATTGAGCTGAGTTGCTTTTCTATGTAAAAATTATATATATTGACCTTTTTTTCCCTTTGTTTTCTAAAATAATAGGTTACGTTTTTTCCAGTCCTGCTAAAAGTTCAATCTGTTGTCATTTCACATTTTTTTCTCCTCTAAAATAGCAGCTGAGTCCTCTTCTACACAAAATTCAGTTGTTTTATTTTCTAGCTGAGTAAATGGCTTCTGTCCAAAATATTTTTTTTTGCTTTTCTCAAGAGCTAAATTCTGTGTATAAGAATTTGACTAAGATATATTGTGCCTATCTGTGCCTAATGAAGCACTAACCAAAGTAAATGATGAGTGACAGTTTAATCAATCCAGTTCTGTCAGTCGCCACCAAGGGCATGGAGAATATAATTTTTTAATCTCTTAACTTTTCAAATACACTGAATGCCCACATGGAAAAAAATCACTATTGTGCTGGGTACTGAATTTTACTTACTGGTTATACTGTAATTATTTTTGAACCAGGCTTCAGAGGAAAACAGTGTAGCATTTTGGCCAGATTTACCAATGCAAATACTTTTTTTGGTAAAAAAAAATGATACAAATGTATATTCTGCATTGTGGATTAAAACCTATTTATTTTTGTGACTACTCATGTCTTGCAATAGGGTGACTGTTGCTAAACTTCACCAAATAGTATGGCATGTTATATGTTCAATTAAGGAAAAGAAAATTATTTCTTTCAGAAGGGTTTTTGTTTTTTTTTTTTTTTTTTGGTTTGGTTTGGTTTGGTTTTGGGGGGTTAAGATATAGCTCATATGTGGAAAACTGTTTACTGAGGAAAACTAAAACACAGAACTCAACAAAATAAGAGTTTTTGGAAACAGAATGGCAGAATCCTTTAGCAAGTTTTTGCATGTGAAGGACATGCAACATTTGGGACCATTGCTAGTCCTTGGAACAATATGAAAAGGGGAACACTGGAAGAACTCATAATTGTTTTTACTGGACCTTTGATTTTAGAACTAGAAAAGGCCATTGCATCCTCCTACCTACTTCCTTCACCCAAAGTGTTTGAAGCCTTCCTGCCAATTTGCATAGGCAAGTATGCTGAAGAGATTCCATTTCAAATGTTTATTCTGAAATTTCTTCCTGTATGATCTTGTGCAGGTCAATTTACCTCCCTTAGCTTTTGTTTCCTCCTCATAAGGAATGGAATCATGACACTGAAGGCCTCTTCTAGCTCTATAGGTCATTCTATGATGTCCATCTTTGATTGGATAGATTTCTTTATTTTGTGTAATACAGAGACGTGTAAAATTTCAAAGCTCTGGTGAATATTAAAAATAGTCTTTTCAAGACATGCAAAAAAAATAAAAATAAAAATGCCAAGTTAATAAAGAGAAAAATATGTTGTTCACTTGTATCCAACTTCCTGTGAGTTGAGGTTCCCTTATCAAATACTGGAGTCGTATCCCATTTCCTTCTCCAGCTAAATGGAGAAATGTATGTTAAAACAACCCTTTAAGAGATAAACCATTGGCAAATTTGATTAAAAAAGGAAAGAAGAAAGCAAATTGCCAGTATCAAAAATGAAAGGGGTGAATTCACCACCAATGAAGAGGAAATTAAAGTAATCATTAGAAGCAATTTTGCCCAATTACATGCCAATAAATCTGACAATCTAAGTAAATATCTACAAAAATATAAATTGCCCAGTTTGTCAAAAGAGGAAATAGGATACTTAAATAACTCCAACTGAGAAAAAGAAATTGAACAAGCTATCAATGAAAAAAATTCTAAGAAAAAAGTAGCCAGGGCCAGATGGGCTTGACAAGTAGATTCTACCAAACATTTAAAGAACAATTAATCCCAATATTATGTAAACTCTTTGGAAAACTAGACAAAGTCCTACAAAATTCCTTTTATGACACAAAAATAGTGCTGACTGATATCTAAACCAAGAAGAGCAAAAAGAGAAAGCAAACCATAGGCCAGTTTTCCTAACGTATATTGTTGCAAAATTTTAAATAAAATACTAATGGAGATTATAGCAATACATCACAAGGATTGTTAACTGATTAAATGGAATTTATAACAGGAATTCAGAGCTAGTTCAGTATTAGGAAAACTATCAGTATAGTTGTCTCAACCCAACAGAAAGCATATGTTTATCTTAATAGAAGCAGAAAAAGACTGACAAAATAAAGCACCCATTCCTATTAAAAAACACTAGAAAACATAGGTTAAATGGAGCTTTCCTTAAATACCTATCTAATACCTATCTAAAACCATCAGCAAGAATTATCTATAATAGAAAACTCTTCCCAGTAAGATCATGGATGAAACAAAGGTGACCCTAGATTAAATGATTAAGAATTTTAGCAAAGTTGCAGGATATAAAATAAACTCTTATAAATCATCAGCACTTCTATATATTACTGTGAAAGTCAAGCTGCTGATAATAAAGAAATTCTATTTAAAATACCTGTTAGCAAAATAAAATACTTGTAAGTCTACCTGCAACAAATACAAACCCAGGAACTATGTGAACACAACTGCAAAATACTTTTCACACAAATAAATGGGAACAATTGGAAAAATATTAATTGCTCATGGATAGCCCAGTCAATATAATAAAAATGGCAATTCTATCTAAATTGATCTATTTATTTGTTACTATAGCAAACTACTAAAAATTATTTCATAGAGCTAGAAAATTAGTAACAATTCATTTGGAAGAACAAAATGTTAAAAAATATGAAGAGACTCAATGTAAAAGAAATGTGAAGAAAGGTGGCCTAGCCATATTGGTATTATTAAGTAGTAATGATCAAAAAAATCTGTCACAGGCTAAGAAATAGATCAGTGCAATAGATTAAGCACACAATGCATTGTAGTAACTAACTATAGTAATTTAGTGTTTGATAAACCCAGCGATCCAAGCTTTTAAGACAGAAACTCACTTTTTGACAAAAACTGCTGGGAAAACTTGAAAACAGTCTGGTAAAAACTAGGTATAGACCAGCATTTCACACTGTATACCAGGTTAAAGTAGGTACATGATTTAGATGTATGGGTGATACCATAAGCAAATCAGGGGAGCAAGGAATAGTTTATCTATCAAATCTGTGGATAAGGGAAAGTTTCAGGACCAAACAAGAATTAGAAAGTATTGCGAAATATTACATAGATAATTTTGATTACATTAATTTAAAATGTTTTGCACAAATAAAACCATAGTTTGGGTTTTAACAATAAGTTGTGGTATGGTTGTAATGAAATCCTGTTGTGCTTTGAGAAATGATGAGTGGGATGATTTCAGAAAAACCTGGAAAGACTTACATGAACTGATGCAGAATGAAATGAACAGAACCAGGAGAGAATTGTATACTGAATACAGTATGATGAACAACTGTGAATAATTTAGCTATTCTCAACAATGTAATGATCTAAGACAATCCCACAGGATTCATGAAGAAAAATGTTATTCACCTCTAAAGCAAAACTCCCTTTCCCTGTTTTCTTCTCTCTCTCTCTGCCTTTCTCTCTGTTTCCTCCCAACTTCCTTCCTTCTTTCTCTCTCTCTCTCTCTCTCTCTCTCTCTCTCTCTATCTCTCTCTCCCATCTTTTCCTTCCTTCCTTTTTCTTTCTGTGTTTCTTTCTTGACTTATTTCTTCTCACCAAGATGATTAATATGGAAATATTTTACATGACTGCACATATATAAGCTATATCAGATTGCTCACTGTCTTAGGAAAGGGGAAGAAGAAGAAAGAAGGGAATAGAAATTGAAATACAAAACTCTAAAAAAATTAAATTGTTTTTATATGCAATTGGGCAAAAACAAAGTACAATTTTAAAAAGTCTGAAATCTCATCTTCTACCCCCAAATCACAATTATTAGAAGGAATATAGAAAATAACACTGGATTGCCCAGCCATTTTATAAATCAATTTGGAATGACACTTCAAAAGTTACTCCCAAAGAAATTCAAGGAAGAAAAAAGGAAATGTTTGTGCAAAATAGAGTACAGATTTACAAAGCCAAAGAACTAGAAACTAGGGGTGTAGATATCAGAGAATGGTTGAACAAGTTATGGTATATTAATATAATAATAAGATCTTATTGAGTTCTATAAATGGGATGAGTTTCAGAGAAATCTGTGAAGATAAATTAACTTTTATAGAGTAAAGTGAGCAGAACTTGGAGCATAATAACCATATTGTAAATTTATAAAGTTAAGAAAGACTGGAGGACAGTGATCAATTTGGTGATCAGCCATAGTTCAGAAAACTTGTGTTAGAACATGTTGCTCCTATTGAGGTGATGACCTCAATGGTGAAGAACACATCATAAATTTTCAGACATGGCCATAGTAGGGATTTTGGGTGGTAGCAATATGAATTTTTTATTTAGTGGTTTTTCTTTTCTTTATTTATTTATAAATTTGGCCAAAATGGAGGGAGTAGGACACCAAAGGAAAAAGAAAATAAAAAGATCTTTTAAATATTTTTTTCCAGTTCCTGAGAAGAGAGCAAAGGAAAGTCTGTTGAAGTTGGATAGATAGTGCAGCTTTGAACAGAACCAGCTAGCTCTATATGGTACAGATTTATGGCTGCATGTTCAAATCTTTTGTTTTCTGCTTATATATGGAAACACTCTTGTGATTTGATAATTGCTAAGGGCTACATTAAAAAAAAAGTTTAAAAAACAGTAATTGATCCCAATCTCCTGCTTTTCTGATTAGAGAACTGTAGGGCATTAAGGCCATGTAATTCGTCTAAAGTGACTGATCTTGTCTGTTTTTCTTCTCTTTCCCCCTAACTTTTTTACATGTGATTATGAGAAGCTAGGAATAATATTAAAGATAAGACTTGCACCTTGTGTGACTCAATTGACTTAGGAAGCTGTGGGTTGTTAGGGGAAGGTGTATGGTGTGTTTTGTTGTTTAAATAATACAGTGATGTGCAGAGGACTTTTTGTGCTTAGTAGTTATTCTTAGCAAAGTGTCTGCTTTGGTAGGTTCCAGTAAGAAAAGCTTCAGGCATCTGTCTGGTGACAGGAAATGTCTCCTTTCTGAGCACTAGCTTAACTACTTGGTGATCAACTTAACTGAAAATTTTCCTCCCTTTTTCTTTTCCTCCAAATTTCCTAAATTTCTGTTGTTTGTGATGTGTTGTGTTTGTTCATTTTGAGGGTCAGGACAGGAATTATTTTACAAAGATTCATGAACTTGTTTCTTTATTGATTACTTTATGTCCATGTAACTGATTTCCTTTTTAAGCTTTCATGTTTTAGTTTATGCATTTAAAGACATTCTTCTGAGAAGGGGTCCATAAGCTTATGACCAGATAGGTCCATTTGGATATATTCATGAAAACCAATTTGTATATGCAAACAAACTGAATGTGTTGCAGTGGAACACAGTACAGTAATATTCCATTTTATTCATACTAGAATTGTTCAGCCATTCTCCATTTATGAGACTCCCTTATAGTGTCTTCAATTCTTTGCTACTTCACAAAAACTCCTATAGAAATGTATATATGTAATATGTGTGTGTGTGTGTGTGTGTGTATGTGTGTGTGTGTGTTATATTAAAGCCATTTCCTTTCTCTCTGATTTTTTTTTTTTTTTATGGTATAGGCCCAATAGATGTATTCTGGAGTCAAAAAGTATTCAAAGTTGGGAGATGTAGTTGTAATTTTTTTTTTCAAGAATGGAAATAGGTCCACCTATAATGCATCAGTGTCTTTGTTTTTCTTCCCTCCCTCCCTTTTTCCCTTCCTCCTTTCCTTTTCTCCTTTCTCTTCCTCTTTTCCTTCCTCCTTTCCTTCCTCCTTTTCTTTTCTTCCTTCTTATCCATCCATTTCTATCAACTTTACCAGTAGGGCACATAAGAGTTTGGAACCTCAGTTATTTTAATTTGCATTTCTCTAATCATTAGTGATTTTGAGCATGTTTTTCATATGGTCGCAAGTAATTTGGATTTCTTTCCTTGAGAAATGACTATTCATACCCTTAGACCATTTGTTATTTGGATAATGACCCTTTATTCTTACAAATTTAAATATTTTCTTACATTTCTGGGAAATGAGCATTTTATCAGAGGAATTCCCTGCAAAGATTTTTTTTTGTGCCAATTTTAACTCTCTTATAATCTTAGTTATATTGTGTTTATTTGTGCAAATATAACTTAACTTGATGTAATAAAAATTGTTCATTTTTAATGATTTTTCTCCTTTCTTTGGGAGTGAACACTTGCCAATGGATCTGAAAAAAAAATCTCTTCCTCATTCCTCTAATTTGTTCATGATAAGATTTTTTTACATCTGGGTCCTGTCTCTATTTTGCCATGTCTAATTTATTGTTCACTGACTGACTGCTGCAGCCTACTTACTCATACCATATGTCTTCTCATTGCCATTTAGTTTGTTTGCATATTCATGAATAATTTCATAACCTCACAAAATTTGTGCACAAATAATGAAATGAATCTATCAGCTTGTCTGTGTGGACATTACCTCCAGAGATGCAGATCCCAACCCATTCATACTTACTGAACCGTGTGACACATCTGTGTCCTCCTAAATGTTTATCTACAGGTCAAGTGCCTTAAAAGATTTCTTTACTTTCTTTCTCTTGACAGCATAAAGATTTCACTGAAGCACAAGGGTTGTCTCACATTTTTACTTTGTGGTCAGTCCCTTTATTTCTCTATCTTTATTGATAAATTTTCTTTAATGATACGTTTTAAGATTTTTTTGCTATTGTAATTTCTTGCTTATAATGTGATATGAATCCCTTTTAAACTCTTCATTGTCTTTCTGGTAATGAAAATTTCAATTATTTGGAAATTGTAATGTTCCATGAATCACAGACATATAATAAAATAACATAGAGAGCATATTGTATTAAAAGCTTAGGCATTTGAGACACCATAATTGATTCATTGGGAAGGCAACACAATTTAAAAAATAAGATCCAACTTCAATTCTTCCTCTTTTTCAATCCCATACTCAGCCAATTGTTCATCTGTGGAACTGGTGTGGGACAAATATACATATATATATATATATATATAAAAGTATATGTATATATGTAATATATACACATATGTAAATATATCTTAATTCAAGTTTGCAAAATACTTTTCATCTTATTCCATTTTAGTCTTCTTAATAAGTCTTCTGAATTAGGTACTATGATTATAACCATTTTACATATGAGGAAACAGATTGAGAGAAGTTTAAGTGACTTTTCCACTTATATAACATGTAAGTGTTGGAGAAAGTATTTAAATTCAGGTCTTTCTGATTTTCAAGATCACTCTATGTAGATGCCTTTATACAATCCTCTATTAATTTAGGGTGTTTCCCATTCAATTATGTACCGTGTTCTATTCTGAAGTGGGCAAAATATAGCCTGTAGCTGCGTTACGACCTACCTTCTGTTTTTGTAAGACCCTTTCCTCCCAGTGTGGATGGTTAAAATAATTTTCTTTCAAAGGAGTTTGGATGTTACTCTTTAGAATTTCTGGTGGCCTAATAATGCTCAGTGCATTTAAGATGGGATATTCTGGTAATAGGCTATGGAACAACTCATTATAATAAGGCATCCCTCTATCGCCCCTTCCATGCGTCCTCCATGAAACTGGTAGATAATGTAGGTAAGCATATGTTTGACTGTTTTATATTTTACTTGATATTATTTCTAAGCTGATCATTAAACAAAGCCATCTCCACATCTACAATCTGTTCTAGAATCTTATATAGTTTTATATATATACATATATATGACTATATATGTTTGTGTTTATATAAACTATATGTGTATCTCTCTCTCTCTCTCTCTCTCTCTCTCTCTCTCTCTCTATATATATATATATATATATATATATATATATGACATTTGGAACAGGATGTTTAAACTCATCTATTATTGTTATGATCAAATAGATTTAAAACAAATAGAATAATGGAAGAATATTTAAAACATTTTTTCCTTAGTAAAACTGGAATATTTTTTAAAAGATTGTTTTTCTCTTAAGCTTTCTCTAGATTCCAGGGGGAAAGACCCTTGTAAAGGTAGCTAATGGTTGTAAAATAAATAGGCTTTTCTTTGGGCAATTAGGATGGTGTTTCTAAAGTTAATAACAAAACTTAACTCTTCTTTCACACCATTGCTTCCTCACTCTTTCGGAGGGAAAAGATATCCTTAGAAGGAAAAAGCTACCCTTTTTATTCTAGGAGGGTATGAGTTGATGACTTAGTCATGCATCTTTCTTGACTATTAATCACAGTTGTATTTTTTTAATGTATTATTATCTTGGGGGCACAGTCAGATCAGAGGGCATTGGCAGTATACAGATTTGAATGGCTTTATTTATACTATAACTTCTTGGGATATTAGATTAATATTAGAACTAAATAAAATTGTTTCTGGCAGACTTGATGCTAAAAATGTGTGTTAATATAGTTTTAATATATTTTCTTTGATAGTATCTTGTATTCCTTCTACCTCTTAGTCAGTCCTGGGGCTGGGAAGATGTGGTCTGATAAAAAGTTATTTCAAAAACCAGCTTGTTCACTTTTCATGTTTTTATTAAAGCTATTCTCCAAGTGTGACTAAACAGTTCCCTAAAAGCCTTTGAATGATGAAAAAAAAAAAAACATGAGCCACTAGACATTGATATTTATTTGGTCATTTTGTTGATGATGTTACTCATAAAAGTGCTCTCTAAGACCATTTTAGTTCTTCAGAAATCTTCCCTTCTTTTCTTTTTTTTAAAGAATGTTTTTATCTTATTTTTCTCAAATACATGTAAAACCAATATTCAACATTCATTTTTTTAAATTCTTGGGCTGCAAACTCACTCCTGTCTTCACTTACTTGAGAAAGCAAATATCTTGATATAGATTATGCATGTGCACTCCTGGAAACATGTTGCCATGTTGCAAAAGAGAACACAGACTAAAACCAAGAGAAATAATTTTTTTAAAAGTATGCTTCAATCTGTATTCAGATGCCATTAGTTCTTTCTCTGGAGGTTGACAGAAATTTTCATCATAAGTCTTTTGGAATTGTCTTGAACCATTACATTGCTGAGAATAACTAAGCTGTTCTTAGTTAATCATCACACAGTATTACTATTACTGTATACAATGCTCTCACTTTACTTCAGACAAGTTTCTTCTATAATCTTTTTATAGAACTTTAAAGTTTGTAAAGGACATGGCGGGGAAAGGGTAAGGATAAAGTGAGATACAGAAAGGTATTTTGATTAAGGGGAGTGGGATAAAGTGGGAGAGAAATAATAAGGGGAAAAGATAAGGGAGGGATCCATTGGTGATGGAGAGGGGCAGTAGGGGGAATTAAGTAATAGCTGGGCAAGTTAATAGATAGAAGATTAGCAGAGATAGAAAATAAGAGATATATAAAACACAGTAACTGATCAGGAGTGGAATTATTAGAAAAAATTAAGGATAATAATAATTGATCTCAGATACAGTTAAAAAATAATCAAGAGAAAAATCTACATAACATCATCCATATTAAGATTTTATGTATATGTATACATGAATATATTCATGCTTCTATTGTAGCCTGTTTGGGGGAGATGGGAAAGGAAAAAGGGGTTAAAGAGAAAAAAGTAAAACATGCACAGCAGAGAACAAAGGAAAACTTGTAAACAGTGTGAATACGATGTCTTCTATTGTTATATATGCTTTCTTGAAATAGAAATTTATTGTTACATATTTTGAATCTTTCCTGATACTGTACTGGGTATATGGCCATGCTTTTTTTTCTTTTTCTTGTCTTTCTTTTTCTATTTTATTTTTTCTTATTTTGCATTTAAGTTTTAAATAAATACATTAAAAAAAATAAAGTACTTGAGTCACCACAACACTAGTGATAAATACACCATTATCTCATGCTTGGAGGATTTGTTGAGGGAGGGAAGAGGCTAAAAGTTGCTGTAATTGTATAATATTTCATTTTTATTCTTTTATTTTGGAACTGATTTTGACCCATCTGAAAGGCATGCAAAGTTAGCTCATTATTGAAAAAAAAAAGACAGGAAAAAACGCTCAGTATTTCAACAACTAGTTGTTCTCTGGACATTAAATTTTTTTTGCTGAAATGTGAACTATATGCTATATAGTTCTCAGAGGGAAAAATCAACTGGGTTCCAGTGTCTATGACAACTACTGTTTTCCCTGAGCAAATCACTTAGGAACATCTGTGTCTTAGTCAATTGCCCAAGATTTGCCAAATGTCATAAAGTTTGGTTTTTCCTCCTCAATTGTATTTTATTTTTCTAATTATATGTAAAAATAGTTTTCAACATTCATTTTTGTAAGATTTCGAGTTCCATTTTTATCCCTCCCTCCTCAATACACCAAGCAATCTGATATATAGTATAATCATTTTAAAACATATTTCCATATTTGTCATGTTGTGGAAGTAAAATCAGAAGGGGAAAAAACCATGAGAAAGAAAAAGCAAACCAAATTTTTAAAAAGTGAAAATAGTATGTTTTGACCAGCATTTGGTCACATTAGTTCAGATGTAAGTAACATTTTCCATCCCAAGTGATGTGTCTTGAATCGCCACATTTCTGAGAAGATCCAAGTCCATCACAGTTGATCATCACATAATCTTCTTATTGCCATGTACAATGATCTCCTGGTTCTGCTCATTTCACTCAGCATCAGTTCCTGTAAGTCTCTCTAGGCCTCTCTGAAATCATTCTGCTGATTGTTTCTTATAGAACAATAATATTCCATAATATTCATATACCATAATTTATTCAGCCATTCCCCGGGCATCCACTCAGCTTCCACTTCCCAGCCATTACAAAAAGGGCTGCCACAGACAATTTTGCATGTGTGGGTCCTTTTCTCTTTCTTATGATCTTTTTTTGGGATATAAACCCAGTAATGACACTGCTAGATCAAAGGGTATGTCATGATTTTTTATTACCATTCCTCATGGAATTTATATCCCACATTGATGGGAATCACAGATTCTTCACATATTTGTAAGAGATCTTACATATGATTAAATGAAATAATAGTGTAAAGTTTTTAGTATCTTCCTTGCATTTAAATATAGTATGATTGCTAAAATGATTACTATTATCATATTGTTATTATGAGTGTAAGATTTAGTCGATTTAATTTTTTTCTTGTGATGTTAATAATCTCCTTGTCCAAGGCCTTATTGATTATGTATGGATGATTACCTTCTTTCCTTTTTTCATCTGAATATATTTTTCAATATTTTTTGCTGTTCTTGTTTTCATTTATCTTTTCAGTGAAATCAAGTGTCATTGTATATAATGTCTTAGTTTGGATGACCATATGAAGATTTTTTCCAACTATCATATCTTTATCTTCTGTATATGTCAGAATACTAACTGCAGTTATCTTCCTGTTTGTTAATTTGATTGTGAAGTATTACAAAATCACATGACTTAATACTCCATGAAATTAGGTTTTTTCTTGCCTTTGGGCATAAGATGAAAATGAACTCTACAAACTCATCTCTCCAAGGAGAATTCTTGAGCCATTCTTTAGTTTACCTATTTTGTATTTATGTCTTCTGGTCTCATTTATTGAGATGTCATTAATAATAATATAGTAACTAACATTTATAAAGCACAGTAATGTTTATAAAGTATTTTACAAAATATTATCTCATTTGCTCCTTAAAACAGCCCTGTGTGCTAGGAACTATTATTATGCTTAATCTGCAGATGAGGAAACTTGACACACAGATTAAGTGTCTTGTCCAGTGTCACATAGCAAGTGGATGTTAGAAGATTTGAATTCATGCCTTTTTTCCTCTGGATTGAGTACTATGAACTGCACCATTTCATGAGATATGGATGCAGCCTATTAACCAGAGTAGTCCTTTTTAGCTTGTGTGATCGTTGGATGTTAAGAGTGATTTTTAGGAATTAATGGACATAAATGATCTAAGATTTGTCTGATTCTCAAAAATTTCTTTCCCTTTCTCTATCATTTCATCACTCTGGAAATAGAAGTAATGAGGGCCTTTTTGTATTCGTATCTGTTTAATGGTTCCCTGTGAACAGAACATTCAAATCATCTAGTCATCCATCAAATATCATATGGTTACTTAGAAAATTCTAAAAAAAATTTTAGAAACGTAAACTAGCATAGCCATTTCTATTTGCATAGAACAGAGGGACATGATGGAAGGAAGTTTAAAAAAAAAAACCAGTTCTGCCCCATTGGTTCACTCAGCTTTTCTTCTTTTTGGGAAAGTAAATTCTGGAGATACTTGATTGGTTGAAGGTGGAAGGTTGTATGATGAAACCTTTGAATTAAAGTAAACTTTTTTATGTTCAGATATTTATATTTATTTATTTTTTTTTATAAATCAGGATATAAGAGTTCAAAATAATCCTGTGAAAAATATTTTTGTCTAAATATAGAGCACCATCTGGCATAAAGAGTTATGAAACAAGTAGACACATCTATGGTCTTCCACTTTCAGCTCAATAATTTGTAATCCAGGTTTCTATTTCCCCCCCCCAAAGAAACCTAAAAACAAAGTCAATTTAAAAAAAAGTTTTGCTTTAAGTTAGGTGACAATTAATTAAGATACTCGAATGAGGCAATAGAGGCAGCAGAAGAATCAAGAGCCAGAATAGTTTAATGAAATCAAGAATACTGAGAAAATTCAGAGCCAGCCTGAGTTTAATTTCTGTTAGTCCCTGATACATCTTGAATGAGAAGATGAGTTTCAAAGTTATTAGCAAAGAATATGTTGATTGTGAAGAGTTTCTGTCTTTAGAGAAAAGTCTTATTTAGCATTAAGCCACCAATAAAAGATTAAAACATCCAAAGCCTTCCCTCCAAGGTGGAGGTGCACTGGGAAAGATAGCTGACAGGTGATTGAGTCATGGGACTTTTCCATCAGGGCTTAAGCTAATCAGACCAGTTCCTTGTGTGTGTGCTCCTTCATACACACTCTGACCACACAAATTTCTCATAGATAGATGCTCTACATACTATTTCTAAGCAAATCCACTCTTCTCTTTGAAAAATAGATATTTGTTAGAGAAGGAGCTTCAGGTTTTTGTGGACAGGGTTCTAATGCTAATTTCATTGCATTGACATTTAATTAAATGCTTTTGTTGTCTCCTCTGGTTGACAATTAAAAGTAAATTCATTGGGACACAAGGTTTTGCAGGGGTGAATGGTGAAAACTATCTTTGCATATATTTTGAGAAACAAAAAGCTATTATTATAAAAATAGAACAAATAATAATAAAATAGGCAAAAAAATTAAGTAAATGCATTGGTTCCTTTATAATTTAGAGAGAAATTTAACTTGCAAAATCCCTAGAACTGGAATCTTGGAATCTATGGATGAGGGGGAATTAGGTTCTGAATACCAATTAGTGAATGGCTATTTGTCAGCTTCTGAGTAACTTAATATCTTTGGGAAATTTGCATTCAGAAGGTATCTTATTAATTTGTTTATTCAACAAAAATCTACTTTGTGATCTAAGTATAAAATACAGTGATAAGAACAGTTTATTAGAGATCCAAATTCATGATGAAAGACTTTTCATAAAATGATGTCAGGAACTTCAATGATAGCTTTATAATGAATTGTTATAATCAGTTCTCATGCTTAAGAAATTTAGGATAAATGGGCAATAATGGTATAATTTTTCAGATTCTTATCAGAAGCAAGAGAGATAAAGCAAGCATTTACTGGAATAAGATTATATATTATAATTACAATGCCTAAGTGGGTGAATTCTTTTTCAATGAACTACTTTAGCTGGTCAAACAACTTAATATAAATGCATCAAGAGAGAACATGGCAATAAGATTAATGGAAGATAGAAAGCTGAGGAGAAATCATAAAACAGTGCTTCCTCCTATTATGGATTGAGCTGTTTGTTGGCTTGCTCTTTGAAAGTAAATCAGTTTTCTTTGTTAAAAAGATTCCTACAGAAATGTGTATATATCTAATAAGTTTTTGTTTCATTCTTTTTTTTTCTTGTGCTTTAAATCACTTTTTGAATAAGTGCTTTGAGCATAATTTTTGAAACTATAATAATATATCCTTAAGCACCCTTTTAAGACACAATGTCATGAGAAACTCCATTAGGGATAATCTGATTACCTTTGCCCAATTTAAGTAGGTGAGAGCTTCTGGAAATTCTTGTATCATGGTTCAGCTGAATTCAATGGACTCATGATGTATATTCTGATGTTTCTCAATTTATAACCTTATGAAAAAGAAATGAATCATTTAGATCAATCATACAATAATTATTTTAAAAAAATAATTTCGAACACCATTGGGACTTTGCAATCTATTTCCAAAATTTACATTGTAAATAGGACTTCCTGACATTTATATCTATATATTTCCCTCTGTAGGGGAGTTGGCTGTATCTTTGTTGAAATGATTCAAGGAGTTGCTGCTTTTCCAGGAATGAAAGACATTCAGGATCAACTTGAACGAATATTTCTGGTAAGTTCTTCAAATATTGTTTCTAGAGAATGAGCTCCTATTTTTTTTTTATTTTTCATTTTGCTAATTGATACAGTGATAGATAAAAACTGTTTGAAAAAAAGTTCATTTATTATGTCAAATATTGGTAACACAATCAAGGCTAAAAAATTTAATATTAAAATCTGAGATCAAACGCTATCTATAAATGCCATTATCCAAAGGACAACTTCCTAGATGTCTGAAGTGAACAAGGAAGGCAATGAAAGTTTCAGTGCTGTTTATGGCCCTAGACATATTTCTCTTTTTGTAAATGTCATTATTACATTATTATCATTGTCATCTCTATATATGTATCTGGTAAAAGATATATGTGAAATGGTCAGCCAGTTAATAAACATTTATTATACTCCTACTATATACCTGCCACTGTTCTAAAAATAAAGTCAAAGGACAGTCCTGGTTCTCAAGTTTGATTACAATCTAATGTGTGAGACAACAAACAAACAAAAATCAGATAAATTGGAACTAGTTAAATGAAGAAAGGCACGAATTAAGAAGAGGTTGGAAAAAGCTTCTGGAAGACCCATTTCCTTGCCCCTTTCCTCTTAGTAGACCTCCCTAGTAGATGATTCTCACTGTCCCCAAGTTAGACTTAGAGATATATGAAGGCTCCTTTGCTGTTACTATACCTGAGTCTAGGTATTTTTAAAAAGCCTTGAGTAAAATTAGTTTTCAGAAATTCTGTTTTCTGAGAATGAAAGAAGAGTCATTGGTCCCTCAGAAATTATTGAATCCCTCCTGTAACCAAAAATGCATAATCAGATCCTTGGATTGCTCATCTGTGCTTAAAGATGGGCTCTATTAACATTCACTTTTCTAGAACTGCATTGATCAGGATGCTCTCCTCTTTTTTTCCACTAGCTTTTATAAAAAGTCTTCCGAGTGTTTTAAATGTAAGTGTAATGGGGAGTACATGCCTAGTGTGAACTTTAGTAGTTATTTTTAAAACTCAAGGAAATAAAGGTCAGTCTATCATTAGAAATTTTCAAAAATCTAACTTATTTTTGCCATACTTATTTTGCTTCCTTTGAGACTCTTTTTTTTTTCTTACGATGTAGGAATCTTCAGTATATTTTATACTATATTATTATTATGACATAAATATGTAGAATAATATATAATATGAAATATATTGATTTTGTAATATTAAATTATAATATAACATAATTATATTATTTATGTTTATATGTATATAATAGACCCTGGGTTAATCAAAATATACTATATATGTAATTAACCAGATTCTCTGTTTTTTGGCTTCCTCCTCCTTTTTTCCTATCATTTCAATGCTCATAACATATAATATGTATAATATCTAATATGAAATATATTAATTTTATAATATATTTTATAATAATTAATTTTATAATATTAAATTATAATATTACAAATTATATTATATATATTATAGACCCTGGGTTAATTAAAATCTATAGATTTTAATTAACCCAGGGTCTATAATTAACCAGATTTTCTGTTTTCTGGCTTCCTCATTCCTCTGTTCTTTCCTACCATTTCAATGATCATCATCATCTACGAAAATTAAGGGAGATGAAGCTCTGTGGAATCTACTTGATTGCTTTCTTGTAGCTCTGGCCTGCAGAGTTGTTGTTATTTTCCTTTGTGACAGTTATCAATCAATCCAAAATAAGACAGGTTGTAGAAGCCCCTTGCCATCCTACGTCGGTGCACTTTCCCCTGACACTCTGCATCCCATTGGCTGGCGAGCTGGGTAGGACCTTCTCTACCACTTGGGTTTGTCCAGATTGCCCACTGAGATGAGGGTGCTCTCTATGCTCACCTCCACCTCTTGGTATCTCTTGAGTTCCTCTGTATCTCAGTGACTTCTCACATGAAATCACTCCCGATCCTTCCATCTGCTAGTATTACACCACCCAGATACATTTGGTATTTAATGGTCATTTTTAGTTAGATAGAGAAGAAAATAGCATTGCTTTTGGAGTCAGAGACTCAGCTCTGACATTTACATATTCATCTCTTTGGACTTTAGTTTCCTCATCTTTAAAATGAGAGAGTTAGTCTAATGGACTTTTCAGCACTTAATCCCCGGGCTTCTAATAGCTCATCTCACAGATTATGTCATATCATGTCATTTTCCTCTGTGAAATATAAGCTCTCTGAGGGAAGGGATGTTTTTGTCAGGACCTAGTTCCCGTACATACCATAAGCAGTTATAATGCTTGTTGAGTCTGTGAAGACATGAATTAGACCAAGTCCAGTTAGTTATGACAGCAGATAAAATTAAAAGGAGGTTTTTTTCAATGTAGGCTTATTCATGATGGGTAGTCCTTGAGTTGTACTATCGAGACCAGTGGAACAAGATCTAATTCTATTTTTTTTTTATTAAATAACTTTTTATTGACAGAATCTATGCCAGGGTAATTTTTTACAACATTATCCCTTGTACTCACTTCTGTTCCGATTTTTCCCCTCCCTCCCTCCACCCTCTCGCCCAGATGGCAAGCAGTCCTATACATGTTAGATAGGTTACAGTAGATCTTGGATACAGTATATGTGTGCAGAACCGAACAGTTTTCTTGTTGCTCAGGGAGAATTGGATTTAGAAGGTATAAATAACCTGGGAAGAAGAGCAAAAATGCAAGCAGTTTACATTCATTTCCTAGTGTTCTTTCTTTGGGTGTAGCTGCTTCTGTCCATCCTTGGTCAATTGAAACTAAGTTAGATCTTGTCTTTATTGAAGAAATCCACTTCCATCAGAATACATCCTCATAGAGTATCGTTGTTGAGGTATATAATGTTCTCTTGGTTCTGCTCATTTCACTCAGCATCAGTTCACGTAAGTCTCGCCAATCCTCTCTGTATTCATCCTGCTGGTTGTTTCTTACAGAACAATAATATTCCATAACATTCATATACCACAATTTACTCAACCATTCTCCAATTGATGGGCATTCATTCATTTTCTAGCTTCTGGCCACTACAAACAGAGCTGCCACAAACATTTTGGCACACACAGGTCCCTTACCCTTTTTTAGTATCTCTTTGGGGTATAAGCCCAGTAGAGACACTGCTGGATCAAAGGGTATGCACAGTTTGATAACTTTTTGGGCATAGTTCCAAATTGCTCTCCAAAATGGCTGGATGTATTCACAATTCCACCAACAATGTAACAAGATTTAATTCTAAAGGGAAATAAATGTCTTCCTTTTCGAAGGCTGTTTTCCAGTAGACTCTCAAGTCATCTTTTAATATTTTATTCTTATTAAGAGTAGAACTGTTGAGTTAGAACTATGAAGTGACAGTTGAAAAAAATTGAAAAGTACATTTTTAGCAAGATACAACATATGCATATTTTTATAATCGTGATAGGAGTATTAATAGCTTTCATTTATATTTTTATTTTGAAGTGTATCTTAAGTTTTGGATGCAGTAAAAGTGGACTTCAAAAATAAACTTTTTTATATTTATAAAACATTATTATGTCTCATTAAATTATGTCTGAGTTTAAAATGTTCTTTGAAAATATTTCCCCCAATTGTTTTCCCTTTATTTTCTATTGTGTGCTTTCCCTTTTATTGAAATTGCTATATTACTCATTAGGATGCATTCATTTTTCTTTAGGATTCCATCAGTAGTTCAAACAATTTTACCTTACTAGTTTTTTGGTAAAATAGATATTTTTAAAAAGTTACAAATCATATAGAAGTTGCAAAATTCCTTAGAAGTTGGGTTTTTTTTCCTTTTTTTTTTGAGGATGAAATTGAATTAGGAGGGAAATTCCTATTTCCTTTAATTGTGTTACTGAAAAACAGAAAGAATGAAAGCATAGATTATTGAATTACTTGACAGAGCTTGTCAAACAATATTTAAAATATTTATTATTTATGTAATTAACTAATTTCCCAATCAGTATAAATGTGCTAGGTGGCTTCTAAGGTGTTTTGCTTCTATTACTTTATTTTATGGCGTATTTTAATAATTTTTATGAGCATCCAGAGACTTTTGGGAAATGTGTAGTCTTTTAATAAATCAAAGAAATAAATAATTGCAAATTCCCCATAGAATGCATGAAATTATTGATACAGGAAACTATTGTCTCTTATTAGAGAGCAGAGACTGTTAGTATGCAGGTAATTATTGTGATGGATGTTAATAGCTCCTACAATTGCTTTGGCTGCTTCATGGCATACATGGAATACCCTTTATGGATAAAGAGTCTTTTTTGAAGATTATTAAAATGTTCTCTCCTCCTAAAAATTATTTCTTTAAAATTGGATGACCTGATGTTTAATCTTTTAAGAAAGAGAGATCATCAAAATGTCATCAACTATTGACTTATTTTGTAAATCAGAGGTTCAGTTTGAAATATTTCATGTGTTGTTTCTTTTATAAATTATCCCAATCTCTGGAATATGCTAGATTTGATTTTTGTTAGAGCTCTTTGTAGAGGAAATGTTGTTGATTCAGGATTGCTGAATTGATGGTAGTTACCAGGAGATGTAGTGGACACACTTTTATGTCATGTTCTAATGTAGAGCATATTTTAAAATCTAATTTAAGTTCCTTAAAAGAAGACTTCCACTAAAAACATCAAAAAGATCCCTTACTGAAATAGCACCTATGAGTTTCATTTTGGTATAAGCATCGGTAAGCAGATAATTAATTTTAAAATAATAAAAGAAGAAGATATTCTTATTCTTTTTGTATTTTTAACTGGAGGATTATTCACTCATTTCTTCTGTGAATTACATACTGAAAGGTGGTTAATAACTTTGGAGCACAAAATTAATCAAGTTAATCCCATCCTCCCACCCCCAGTAACTAATATAATTAACTATTATACACTGAGAATTTTTTTAACTGAAAAGAAACGCCATATCATAAAAGCATTTTTTCTCTTTTCAAGATTTATATGTATGTGCGTGTGTGTATATATGTATGAGAATTATTTTATTGTATTTTAGTAACTGGGATTGAGGGGGGAGGAAAGCAAGAGGGAAAACTATCTTTATTGCTAGTATCTGCAATGAAACAATTCTATGAAATAGGGTAAGGGCCAAACAGCTGAGGCTGGGCTTGGCAAAGGAGACAACCCCTTAGGGGGAAACTTGGGGCAACTCATGAAGGATGCTATTTAATATTGCACATTTTCAGTGCCTGCCTGAAAATTCCGCGGTCTGTGAGGTAAGTATTTATTATGTGATAGCTTGCATGTTTTCATTGATGGTTCTTATTAATAGTAACATGTGGAGGGTCTGGTTTTCTAATGGAGGGTGGCGTTCTGCACTTTTATAAACCTTGCCTGAGGTGCACACATGCCTCATTCTGCTTTTGATGTTGATGACAAATGTGCTCCATGAGATGTGCTCTGTCTAATCTGCCTTCAGCAATACCATTTTCAGAGACTTTTATGACGTTGTGTCAAGAGTATAACTGATGACAAAACGTTGTTTCACACATTTGTTAAATAATAAATGAGTGAAAAACTAATAAGAATTCTTTTTTCTTGGAAATTATTCTCATGCTTAGGAAAAAAGCAGTACAGAGCAATCAGTAATCATCTCTTGGAAAGTGCTAATTTCTGAAATTTGAAGTTGCTTGGATGATAATTCTCACCAGTTTCAAGAAATTTCAAGTCCTTTTACTTAATTTTAAAAAATGAGTCACAGGTTACTTGCTAATAAGCAGAATAAGAAAACTTATGTGAACAGCAGTGGGCCATACTGTTAGAGAGAAGCAAGTGGTACCAATATGGAAGTTACTGTCTCTGCAGCAGTATTAATATTGTGGAGGCAGCTAATTCCAGGCCTATAATTATTATTGGCTTCCGCTCAACCGAGATTGAGGAAATGGAATGAGTGGATCTTTTGCTTGATTTAGGTCTTCCTTCCTTTGAATTCCTGAGTCACCCCAGTATTGTCCTCACATGAGTGTGAGCATAAAGTTCTCAGTTTTATGGCATAATCTCATGCTAGTTGTATGCTAACTTGTGTTAAATTAATTAGCACAACTGATTTATTTTTGCAAATTTCAAAAGAAATTATTTTTGAAAATTATTCATTCTGTTCTTTGGATACATAGCTATTCCTGATGGATCAGATTTCTTTTCTGGGTCTCCTTGTTTGGCCCAGAGGTACCATTCAGGACCTGGTTGCCATGCTCTTAATCTGTATAGAGATGTAATTACATCTAATCTGTATACACTTGCCATACATGAAATCTGATTTGATCTCTTGGGCTACTATCCATTCATATGAACAGGATGCTTTGCCAACTTTTTCCTCACTGTATATTTCAATTTAGTTAAATTATACAAATACTTGTTAATCAACCCACTATTTATTAGACACTGAGGATAGAAGGTGGAAAAAGAAACACAAGGAACTTAGAAATTCTACTAGGAAAAAACAATACATGCGTCCACAAGGAATTCAGTAGGAAATAGTTTACAAAGCAATTTTGTAGGGCAGTGGGGAAGAAAATGTGTGTGTGTGTATGTGTGTGTGGGGGGGTGAATTAGTAAAGAATGTATTTGGGAGGTTGGGATTTAAACTGAGTCCCAAAGGAAGCTATTAGGGCGAAAGTCATTTCTAAATCTAGCCACTGACATGGCTATCTTCCTCAAGACCTTCCCACTGGATCTAAACTCTTCCCCTGAAGCCCTGGGTACTAATAAGTAAATGGCGGCCTTCTCTTGCTCAGAACCATGCTCCCACTTCATTTATTAGCATTTCCAACCCATGCCAGCTCTTATCACATAATCCCCCTTCTCAGATTGCTCTTTTTTGCCTTTCCCCATTGGAAAGTAAGCTTCTTGTAGCTTGTCTTCCTTGCTTGTATTTGCAGTTAGTGCAGTGTCTGATGTGAGCTCACAGCTTAATTAACTGCCTTTTCATTCATTCATTCACTTCATCCACTCATTCATTGATTTATTTATTGAGAGTTGATAGTCTTTCAGTAGGAATCCATGAAGATCTTCCTGAACTTTTGTCATAGAAGTGATGGTTAAATCTGTAGGAATGAATGAACTTTCTCTAATGAATAAATCTATAGGAATTACCAACAGTGGAGGAAGCCTATAATGACTGTCCTAAAATTTCTAAAATTCTTTCTACAGTTACGCTCCATGATACTGTGATCCACCCAGACCAGACCACCCTCTACCATCCAGCCATGCTCCAGACTGTATTTTCTTGCCCCATGACCTTTGCTCTGGCCATTTTTGTTATTTGAGATGCATAAATTCCTCTCTGCTGAATAAACTCCATTGTAGCCCAACTGAAATGCTATCTTCTCCCCAAAAAATGAGTGTCAGAGGTAAAAAAACAAAAACAACAACCAAAAAAAAAAATTTCTTCCTTATTCTTGTTTTTCATCTATTGAAATATGTTTTTGTTGATAATTATTAAGTTCATAGGGGAAAAATAATATAACCCTGATCTCTACCTTCTCCCACCAGTCTTTCATCTCTCATCTCAAGTGGGAACTTGTTTGCCTTTTATTCTACTATGCTAACCACTAGGTTATATAGTGCATCTTAATTATGTATGTGTCTCAGTTCCCCTATAAGATTGAAAGCTTCATTAGGGCAGGGACAGTGTATTCTCTTAAAGGCACCAGACGGATCTCCTTAATTCTTTACCCTCCTCACCTCATATTATTTATCTTCATGTTGTCTCTCTTAATTAAATATAAAGTGTTTGAGGACAGGACAGTCTTTGTATCACCAAAGTCTAGCACAGTAAATACTTGCATAATTGAATGGTTTTGTATATTTTCTCTCTCTCCCAAAACCTAACATGATGCTCTGCAGACAGTAGAAACTTAATGAGTGTTTGTTGAATTGAACTAGGAGGAAGAAGGAAAAAGAATTATCAAGGAACAGCATTTAACAAGGGCAGTTAAATGATATTGTGGATAGAGTGACAAGCCCAGAGACAGGAAGATTCATTTTTCTGAATTAAAACTTCATCTCTAATTAGCTGTGTGATCTTGGACAAGTCACTTTATCCTGTTTGCCTCAGTTTTTCCATATATAAAAAGGATTGGTGAAGGGAATTGCCAATCCTTTCAAGCATCTTTGCAAGAAAATCCCAAAATGGTGTCCTGAAGAGTCTGATATAACTGAACTACAGTGACTGCCCAATAGAATTTAATAAATGAAGTTTGAGGAGATCAGGAGACTATCATGTCCCAGAGACTAAAACAAAGGGTATTCCAAAGCATTAAACAAATTAGAAGAGTTTGAGAATGAAGAAATGTATGCAATTCAGGGAGGTCACTGGTGAGCGTGGATCTATTTCAGTGATAATGATAGAAGAAGGAAGATTGCAGAGAATCAGGAGGGAAAGGAAATGAAGCTCTCTTGTAGAGTTAGGCTGCTCATTTAGGTGAAATGAGGAATACTTAAGAGGGAAGAATTCAGGGGAAGAGAGGGAGAAATTGAATGCTTTGGAGCGGGAGGAATTGAGCGATCCATAAACACGATGGTAGATGAATGCTCTAATAAAGAATGGGCTGTGCTTATTAAGTATAATGGAAATGTTGGCAGCAAACTTTAGCAGGGTCATTTATCTTAAGACAAAGTAGTACAGTACTGCAGCCTACCACAGTCTATCTACTGACATTTTCATTTTCAGGGGAATTTAGATTATCAAGAAGCCCAATTTGTTGTTTAGAGAAAATTTGGAGTTGCTCAGGTTCATTTGCCCCCAAGTACTCTTGGATTATAGATCATATATTTTCTTCAAAAGGAGAGACAAGGAGAATGTTATGAATCTCCATGATTGAAGAATGACACAATCACTGATAGCAATTAGAGTCCTCCAGCCCAATCTTTATCAATTAAGAATCTTTCCTCAAGGTACACTGCGTCACTTTTAATACTGGTGTAAGAATGACTTTCTTCCTAGTATATGAACTCGCTGGAGTCAGTGACTGCATCTTTCTACTTTATGTCTCCCACAGTACCTGTAGTTTGTGAATTATTTGTAAAATGAAGATGTATACATCTATGGGATTATTTGAGGTTTCGTTTGGGGATTTCCTTACCTTACTGTTATGTTCAGTATATATCCCACTCTCTATTAAGGTCTCAGATTTGATGAAGCACTAAAGCTTGATCAAATGGATAAATATAGTTAATCCTGTAGTTCTGGACATAGTTTTAATGTGCACTACATTTAATTTTTGTCTTTGTTGTTCCAGTTCCTAGTATATTGCTGGGCACATAGTAGGTGCTTATAAAATGCTTTTGTTGCTTGAGTTAGCAGCTGATATGATTTAACAGTAATATTTTTTTCCTCTAGCTCATTAGTGCCAATGGTCCTAGGCTTTATCTTTTATTAAAGCTTTTTTGGTGCTATATTGCAGTAATGTTCATTTATGAATCCACTAGATGCCTTCTCCCTTCCCCTTTAAAAGCAATTAAGCCCTCCTTTGTACGAAACATGAATAGTTAAGAAAAAACAGTGAATTCCAATGACCACATCTCACAGAGTATACAACTAGCAATGCCTTAACAGCCTAAAACATCTGATCTCCAACTGGTTGGTGTTTCATGGATGCTGTGAAAAGAAAGTAATTATTTTCCACTTATTTCCAACTAAATATTTGTTGATTTGGTTTGATATGAAACTAAATAGAGAATCTTTTTCTTTGGAGGAAGGAATTTATGCCTGTTTTGGAGACTCATTTTTCATCAGCATTACATTATAGCCTTACAAATTTGTAACATATTTAGCTTATTGAAATGTCTTAAAGATGTATTCATTTATTCATTCAGCGAAAAAATATAGAGCTCTGTATGCAGAGTGCATTGCACTGGGCACTATAGATATTGGGAGCAATGAATAGGACATGATCACTGCCACCAAGGAATGAATAATCCCAGAGGTGAGATAAGAAATACTAAATGACAAATAAAAAGATTAAACGATAAATAGAGGGCCACATGGTATAGGGGGAAAAGCCCTACCTGGATTTGCCATAAGAAGAGAATCTTGCCTCTCCCACTTACTAGTCAAGGATGATAAATCAGCAAGGCTCCTGAAAACCCTGAGCACACTGCCAGGTTTTCCTTTTTCTTGGTAACCCTTGCAGACAGTGTCCTGATATATAGTAAGTACTTGATAAATGCTTTTGAGAGCTGAATAAGGTCCACTTCTCTATTAAATGAGGATATTAATATCTCACAGGATTTTTTAGGCTCTGAGGAGAACAGATCACATACAGATCTTAATGAGGTAAATGAGTGACATCTGTTATGATCATTGAAGACAAGATATTCAACCATTTGAGATCATGAAGGACAAATGGATGGAGAGGAGGAGAACACCTGGGAAGCAATAAGGATCGTGGATGCCCAACGGATGTTCTAGACCTTATTTTATTGGCAATTGAAAAGCAATAGAACATTTTGGGGGGCAGCTAAGGTGATACAGTGGATAGATTGCCAGCCCTGGAGACAAGAAGACCTGAATTCAAATGTGGCCTGTATCACCTTGACCAAGGCACTTTATCCATTTGCCTTAGTTTCCTCATCTGCTAGAGAAGAAAATGGCAAACCACTCCAATATCTTTGCCCCCAAAATACCCAAGGTGGGGTCACAGAGTCGAACACAACTAAAAAAATGATTTAAGAGCAACAAAACATTTTTTGAGTAGTGTAGGAACATAATCAGGACTGTCAGTTTTCCGGTATTATTTTATAGAATCATTGTAAATCAAGGAAGACGGTTAAAAGTCTACCCTAGTAGTTCAGTTCGACAAGGACCTGAACTCTGCTGATGGCAGTGGAACTGGACAAGAAGGGGTGATTATAGTCACAAGACTTTGGAAGTCAGGAAGACCCAGATTTGAATTTCCTTAAGCACTATGATCTATGACCATCACAGACTGGAATTTTGTGCCTCCTATGACAGACTGCAAAATCCGAGTTAGTGTGAACTGGAAAATGGCAGCCAGTCATTACTGAAGCAAACTGGTGTTTCCTGCTTCTATCATATTAATTTGAAATTAGTGAAGCATTAGTTTCTGGGTCTGGACGTTTATTATTATTTATCAGATCCTAGTTTAGAGAGGACCTTGGAAGCCCTCAAATCCATTCCTCTTATTTTACGACAAAGTATTTTTGACTTGTTTAGTGTTAGGAGTAAGTAGAGGAACCAGGATTTGAACAGACTTTTTATAATGCCAAATATCCCCTACCATTAACCCCTAGTTGGTCCAAAACTTTGTAACTTCTCCCTGAAGCTGATCTATCCTGATCACCCACCTGAAATAACCTGCTAACCAGCTTCAGATGCTATAAAGGAAACCAGGGGCTATTGCCATTTGGCCTGTTGCCATGTGTACCGACCTTTTTACTTCTTGTTTGGGAAATAATAATCAAGATTGCCATTACTGCTGAAATGGGTGTGAAAAGTCACTGTCCTGTGGCTCCACTTCCCATCCCTGTGATGTTCTGGACCAAAAAGCCTTCCCTGGTCACCACGCAGTGGATTGACACTTAATAAATATCTACTCTGGAGGCAATAGAAGCTCCTTAAGGTTGCATTTTAATGGAAGCCTGAACTGTCTCCTTATCTTCAGAGGGCCTGACACATAATTGTTGTCCCATCATTTCAGCCATATTCAGCTCTTTGTGACCCCATTTGGGGTTTTCTTGGCAAAGATACTGAAGTGGTTTCCATTTCTCCCTTTTCCAGCTCATTTTTACAGATGAGGAAACTGAGGCAGATAAGGTTAAGCAACTCCTTCAAAGTCACATTACTAGTTGTGTCTGAGGCTGTGTTTGAACTCATAAAGATTAATTTTTCTTATTTCAAGCCTTCTGTAACACTTAGCTGCCCTGACACATAGTAGCAATGAATAAATGATTTTAAAACATCCATTCAGTCATACCCTGTGCTGTGGGACTTGGCCTTGTAGTGATTATCTTTGGAACTTTATAGGAATGGTTCCTTTAAGGTCTTGTAAGTAAATGAATAATAAAACGCTTGTGATGAGTTTACCTCCATTCAGCAACTTCTGATCTCTGCCTTACCAATTATTCACAGCTCAATATACTTTCTTTTGTTGTATATTTTAAAATATTTTATCCTCAAAGTCAAATATATCCAAGCAGCTCCTTGATTTTGTTAAGTGGGGTTTAATTTCCCTTCTTGATTGCCTATTAGCTTCAAAAACATTTTTCTACATTTGTTTGATCTTTGCTTATTATTTAATAATCTATATCTTGATTAAATTCTAACTTTTAAAATAAAAAATTTATCTCTAAAAAAAATTACCCATAGAAAGTATTGAAATCTAGACTAGTAGTATTAAACTCAAATAGAAAGGGAGGGCATAGTGACTTAAAAATCCGCAAGTTAACATTATCTATGGGTATTGTATTTTTATTTATTTTGCTAAACATTTCCCAATTGCATTTTAATTGATTCAGATTTCATGATAGAGATTTTTTGGGGTTTACATCTGACTGCTCTTCTGGCCCTAATGAGCACTTAGTTTTAACTTATTAGGCCTCTTTTCCCCTCCCATTCCTGTGCTATCTTTTGACAGTGAGAGGTATCCGTTTTTAAGTGTATAGAATGTGACACTTTGCATAATCCTTCAAAAACTAAATTTCGTGGTTGAGTTCCCTGATGCAGGGTGTCAGGAATGATATGTTGTTCACCCATCAGAGTGACTTACAGTGTGATAACAACTACACTTTTTGGCCTCAGTTAATTTTAAACAACAGAAATCAGAATTAGTTTTTGTTGTTGGCCAGTTTTTTTTTTTTTTTTAATGAGGCTGCTGGTTAATGTCCTTCTGTAATTTTGTTTATACTTTCTTCTAAGACCTTGTCTGCTTAGAAATTCAGAGGTCAGAGAGAGTAATCAATTAATCAGTCATTCAGAAAGCGTTTATTAAGTGAGTCCTGGGAGTGAGGGCCTATGTTGGATGCTAATAAGCATGATACTAAATAAGAATATTACTAATGGAAAAGCTGATTCTTTCCCTATTCACTTTAAGAAATATTTATTACTGAATATTGGGCAGAGAGATCACAGGTGTTAATTAGCCAGAAATAGCAAAATGACCTTTAATCATAGCCAGAAGGGAAGAAGCTTACAAATGAAGCAAAATTCTGATTGGAATGGGATGGAGTGGGCAAGGATCAGTGAGAATTCCTTATATTTGAAGAAATCTGCCCATTTGCAGAAAGAGATGGTTTACTCATAGAATTAAATATTGTTTAATTGCACGAATAGGCAACTGAATCAATAAAGTTCTTTGATTGATAACATAGTTAGGAACTGTTAAAATTCATTCACACTTTCAGCTTTAATGACCAGAATTATAATTCCTGTTCTATGACATTTATGGTTTACAAACATACTTAACTCACAGCAACACTGTGGTAGGATGTGGGTATTATTTTTATTTTACAAATGAGGAAACTGAGCTAGATAATTATATAGTGATTTTCTTTAAATCCCATGACTAGTAATGGTCAGAGAGTGTTAGTATAAAGACAGAGCTTCAGACTTAAATTGCAAACAGAGAAAGTCAATAAAACAAAACCAGAAATCTTTATAAATCAGGAGGAGTTCTCCTTTTTTTATGCCATGGACCACTTTGCTAGTTGGGAAAAACCTATATATACTATCTCAGAGGAATATTTTTCGGTTGTTGGTTGTATCTGACTCTTGGTCATCCCATTTGGAGATTTTTTTTGTTTTGGGGGGGCAGAGATACTGGAGTGGTTTGCCATTTCCTTCTCAAGCTCATTTTGCATATGAGGGAATTGAGACAAACAAGGTGAAGTGACTTATCCAGGATCACACAGCTAATAAGTGTGAGAGAACCATACATTCTATGCAGAGCCATCTAGCTGCCTTTGGCACTTTTTGGGGTTGGTTTTCATTTTCTTAATGTAATTTTTTTCTTTTTAATCTTCAATACAAAATGAGAAAAGAAAAATATGAAAGACATGGGCCATGTATACAACAAAACATGAGATATGGTTCAAGATGAAACAGTGAATTTCCATTTCAAGAAAAATTATGTAACAAATACTACACATTGTTTTCAGAACTACTCAGCTTTTGTTTTTGCTTCTTTCCAGGTTTTCTTTTGTTCACTGTTGTGTACTTTTTACTTTTTTTTTCCCCTTAAGTACTTTTTATACAAATATTATGTCATTTAATCTTCACAAAAACTTTCTAAGGTAGGGGCTGTTTTTATGCCCATTTTACGGTTAAGGAAACTGAAGCAAACAAGTGATTTGCTCCAAATCACACAGTTGGTGAGTGTCCCTGGTGAAATTTGAACTCAGGTCTTCCCAGGACTGCTCCCCTCTATACACAGTGGTACCACCTTGCAGATTTTGCTGGGGTTCTGAGTATACTACTAGGGCTCCTCCTCCATCCTAGTGCATTCGTTTTCTGTTACATTTTGGTTAGCATTTAATTACATGCTGTCCTGTGTTGTTCATTGCTTTTCATGGGAAGTCATTTTGTTTCCATAGTTAAATGATTAGTTCCCAGAATGATATGAGCTCCTTGAAGGCAGGTGTTTGGCTGTATTTAATTTGCTTCTCCAGCCTCTCATCAGAGAAAGCTTTGCCAATAAGAGGTGCCTGAGCAATGTTTGCTAGTTTTTGGAACACAGTTAGATGGTATCTCACAAATCTTTGCCCAATCCAGAAAATTAAGGAGGAGGATGCTTTGTATGACTTACTGACAAAATGATTTCTTGGTCTAAGTGATCTCAGAATAGGCAGCAGTAATGCTTTGTAACTGTGTGTTTGGGGGAGGGAGCGTTGTAGTGGGAGGGGTTGGAACTTGTGGGATCTTTTGGAGGATCTTTGCCTTTTCTGGAGAATATTGAAGTTGCTTTTTTAACAGTCACTCACAAAATGAAGGATGGCACCTCTTTGGGCTTAAAAAGCAAGCTAATGAATTTAATGAGCTGAAATTTTCCTCCTAACTAGCCCATTAGCTCTTCCATTAGTCTGATAAGATACAACACATTAACAGACATTAAAATTTAACATTAAGATGGCATTCAAGTCAAGCTTGATTGTATTGAAGATCAATAAAAATAATTGTCAGTTTGAATCAAGTGAAACTCGTTATTGAATGAATCTAGGTTGTTGTTGTTGAGGGGGGTTCACCCAAGCAGAGAATAATTAGCACCATTAAAAAAACTTTGGAAAAAATGAAGGGCACATTGCCTAACACCTCCCACCTTTGGCAGAATTACAAATGACTTATTTTATTCAGTTTAGTAATTTATGAGTTTTGATTTGATTTGTTAGCTGAGATTTAATATCAATCCAGTCAGGCTTCAGTGGATTTCTAGCTCAGAAAAATCCAGTAAAATTTTATTGAACTTTCTTCCTACTAATTAGGACAGTGAGAATCAATACAAGTGGTTTACCAAGATACAGAAGGAAAAGGAACAGTAAATTTAATTGTGAGGCTTTTTTTTTTTTTTTTGCATCACCTCATCCTCTAGTTATAATTGCTCAGTTCTGCATGTAGTAGGTCTGCATTTTTATTAGAAAAACTGAATCCTCAAAACTCATTAAGTGATATGTAGCATGGCCTTGATCTTCCCCAGATCCCAAATAAAACATAAATTTTGTTTAGAAATATGCAAGATGTTAATTTTGATAAAAGAGCCAAGTAAAGAAGCCAAATTGACGTTTCAATGGCTCTATGATTTTATTGCCATAGATTGCAGATGGCAGTTCATCCAACCTCTTCTTCTTTTAGTCGCATCTTTCCTTAAATCCTCTACAACCACAAGGAGCTGGTCCAATGTTCTGGCCATCTTCTTTTGGATGTCTTCTCATTGTGCAGATGGTGGTGCCCTTGAATCCTGGAGGCTCATTTCTCCCTTATCCTTTCTGTGTTATTGAATCAAATTCTCCCCTTTGACATCTCTCTACTGACTCTCTTTACATTCTCACGTATAGGTCTTCATTGATAATGGATTGCAGCCAAAGCAGTGCCTACCATCTAGCTGCCTTTACTCTGTAGGTGACCTGCAACTTTAATTCTTGGAGACTGTGCTGTTCCGTGGCTCATACCTTTAAAATACGATTGTTTATTTTTAGAATAAATAGGTGATTATTTATGTTAAAAGGAAAGAACCTTGTTTCTGGTAGAAGCTTGAGATTAATCAAAATCCTACACAATTTCCAAAAAGCAATTCATCCCTTCCTCCTTTTCCCTTCGACTTCTGGGCCCAGATCATTCATCGTATATCCACAATATTTTTCTGAAAACATATGGGTGAGGGAAGTGAAAAGAGGTATTAGGGTGGATTAGCACCTCTGATGTGAGACTTGCCAAGCCCCTTTGAAGGCTACTAGTCGACTTTTGGAGTCCCCCTGTCACCCAGCTGCCTCCTGTGTCTCCAAGAAGCTGTAGCATGTGCACCAACTGTATCCTGATGAAAGCACCTTGGCAGACAGACTCAGCAAGGTTGAGGGTAACTGAGAAACCTCAAACCTGTCTGTGAGTTAGGAGTCTTTCTACCCTTTTTTTTTATTGAGACTTCTGGTGGAATGGGTAGATGAGAACAATTTATTCCAGTGGCCACATAGGTGGCTGAAGCAGGCTCGGTGGAGCATTTAGAGCTTGTCAACTTGATCCGCTGTTTACTGGGTCATTGTCAATTGTCTTAATTTTGTCTTGCACTAGACTGATGATTATGGAAGAGCAGGACTAATGTCTTTGTGCAGTTCTGCCTCACTTAAATCCAGTCCAAACATAAGTTAAGACACCAGCCTTTGATGTCCTTGGGCTTCTTTGAAAATTCAGGATGTACAACAGCAACACATGCACAATACACGTGTATACAAATACACAATATAGAATATAACATAAGAAGATCCTCCTCATCTCTGCTGTCTGGCTTCCCTGGATACCTTCAAATCAAACAGCTGCAATCCCAAATGCCATTAATTCTAGTGCTTTCCTTCAACAGGAAGTCTGCCCCAAACTGCCATAATTCTACTGCCTTCCCTCTGCTGATTTATCTTCAAATTGTGTTGTTTATACATTGCTGCTTGCATGGTGTCTTTCCATCATACTGTGAACGCCTTGATTGGGAGGACCATTTTTGACCTTTCTTTGTATCCCCAGCACTTAACTCAGTTCCCACAACCTAGTAGGCACTTAACAAATGTATATTGACTAACTGACCTACCTGTTCCTCCTTAAGAACTTTATCAATAATGTCATCAGAGTGTGTGTGTGTGTGTATTTGTACACATACATATATGTATTTATATATATATAGTTTATTTACATAAAGATTTTTTAGCCACAGGAAAGCAGGTGTCTGTGGTTATCACTTTTAAATTTTTTTTAAACTTTGGTAATAATGAGGTCCATCATTTTTTCCAAGCCTTTTATGTTATCTCACATTTCATTTTTCTTAAAAATTGATCCATCAGCATTGAAAATTCTTTTACTTCCAGTTTGTGTCTCTTCCCCTTGTCCTTGTCATCTTTGTTTTATTTAATGTCATTTCCACTGCTCAGGAAGTACTTTGGGAATTGTTCAAGGCCGAATGTGGTGACTGCATTGTCACCCAAGCAGAGAAATGTTGGGTTTTTTTTTCTAAAGATATTTTTCCATTTTTCATTTATTCTTTGTCTTTCAGCATCATCTTTAAATTGCCTTGGAATGATTTGGCTTAATTCATCTCTGCTTTAGCACTTTTACAATTTGTTTTCTCTTTTTCCCAGTGTTTCCAGCTGTTTTACAAAGCACCACTTTCTAATAACTTTTACTAGCTTAAATTTATATTCTAAACCAACAATTTTTAGCTTGTCATATTTCTATTTTTAACAAGTAAATGGGGAATTTCCTGACTGATGCAATTGCTTGAGTATTTTTGGCAGATTTTGGCAATTGATTTATATCAGTTAAAATTTCTTAGGAAATGATGATAGCCTCAATATCTATTCTTTTATCCACTTACCATTTTTTGGAATCAGTAGGTCATTTAAACAGAACATGCTAGAATTACTGCCACACTATATCTTTTTCTTGTAATTGGATAGTGCTTTAAATATTTGCTCTAACATGCCAGTCTCATGTTAAGTAGCTGAATCAGAAATAACTCTCACAAATAATGTCATTTCCTTCCTATTAAAATATAATATATTTCATTTTATACATTGATTTAGTGTCTGCCTTAGCCATCTTTGAGGAAAGCATTCGTGCTATCTTGCCATAAGGTTTCTGTATAGTCATATAATATGTTGTCAAGAAATCATTAATAACATATATACATGGTATTTTCGCACAACAATTCTGTAAGATAGGACGTGGTTGTTTTATTATCCTTATTTTATAGATGAGGAAATGAGGTTTCAAATTTATGAGGTTTCAAGAAATGGAAATCTACAGTTTCCATGTTGAACTACTTGGCTGAGTGGATAGAGCACGAGGCCTGGAGTCAAGAGACTCATCTCCATGAGTTCAAATCCAACTTCAGACACGTATTAGCTGTGTGACCCTGGGCCAGTCACTTAACCCTGTTTACCTCAGTTTCCTTCTCTGTAAAGGGAGGTTCTCTGCCAGGAAAACCCCAAATGGATCACAAATTGTTGAACATGACTAAAATGACTGAATAACAAAAGCCCATACGCTCTTCTCACCATTTCTTCCCTTAGCAAAAATCAAATTAGAAAATCTTGTGGTCTTAAATAACTTATGATGAAAATTTGGAAGAGAAAAGATGGAGTGCAATAATTTTTCCACCCACTCCTGATCTAAAACACTAAGTAAACTGTACAGTTGACTTGTTCTTCCAGATTACAGATGTTTGAGTAGTTTTCACGAGACCTATTTATTTTGCGATTCCAGCCTCAAATAACTCTTCTGAAAGTGATGGAATTCAGTGCCACTCTGGGTCACTTTATTAGGCAGAACCACAGTTGTAATAATAGCTGTTCTAAAAACATTTCTCATTCTCTGTTCTCTCTGTAGAAGAATATTTTCTTCTAAAATGAAGGCCATAATCATACATTAATTATGCTTTCCATTATTGTTGTTATTATTCAGCTCTTCTTTTCTTCTGAGTAAATAATCAGCAGCTCCTTAATTTTTTTAAAGCTTCCCCCATCCCCAATCTTTCTTTGGAAATCTCTTCGGGTTTTCTAAAGGAAACTGTGGAAATTGATTTCCTCATTTTAAAAAATATAATTTGAAAAATGAACAGAATCAGGTTTTCATTTGACTCTGAATGGATTTCTGATGTCATTTTTAGCATAAGGTATTTATCAAATATGCATATTTATTAGATGTGTAAAATGTACAATGGCATCTGTAGTAAAATATGGCAAAATTGTTGTTAAGAATAACTTTAAGTCAGCAAACATTTATTAAATCACATCAAGTCAACAAGCATATATGAAGTACTTACTGTGCTGGGCACCATGCAAAGATTGGTGATATTTATACAAGCAGAAAATAAAACATAACCCCTGTCCTTAAGGAGTTTGCATTCTAATGGGCCAATCACTGTAATCAGTACAGAGACCCCCCAAAACAAAACAAAACACTGGTCCCTCCTCTCAAGGAACTCCCAGTCTAATAGTAGACATGCAACAACTTTGGACAAATAAAGGATAAATTGGAGATATTTTTAGAAGGAAGGCTCTCGCATTGAGTGTAGTTGGATATAAATCATTATTTGACAACTATGTGATCCATAACACCCAAAATGGGGGCAAGAATGTTGTATTAATGGAGCTCCAGAAATGGTTATGGATCACACCAAAGTGTCAGAGGAAGAGATGGTACTCCCATTCTCCACCATTGTCCCTAGGCGGTGAAACTGTCAGTGTCTATTAGACAAGGGAGCAATAATTGTCTTTTTTCTCCTTTTCCCCCCTTTTATTGAGCTCATCAATTGTACATAGGTTTAGTTATTCCTTCTATGCAGGAGACTCTTAGATTTCTTTATGCAGCCATAGTCTCTCTACTAAGCTCAAGTAACACACTAGTAAATGCCTATGTATGACATTTTAATCCCCTTCCACCCTGGTCCCAGCAGACTTTTCCAGCTTTATTACACATTCCTCCTAGGCACATTCTCTGTGTTCCAGCTAAATGGCTTTCTTGCCATTCCTCATGGGCTTACATTTCCCATCTCTTTACCTTTGCATGAGATGTACTCTTCCTCCATACCACCCCATCTCCACTCTAGCCTGATATACTGGTATATTAGGCTGGCCCAATGCTGATTGGCAGCCTTGTCGGGGATGGAGAATGATGATGGATAGGCTTTCCTATCACCCACTCTCCATTGCTGAAGGCCCTACCAGAAGGTCCCATCCAGTTCTCTGGAAAAGCAAACAGTGCAGAAACACTGGAGCTGCCATCAGAATGGACTTCATTCTCAGTAGGGCATGAGTACCCAGGCTTCAACATGGGTCCTGGACAAGCTATATCATATATCTTCTGTCTTTCAATAACCTGTGGTTCTTTGACATGGTTTCCAAGAACCATTTGCCATACTTTTAAATACTGAATTTTCTTGTCCACATGGAGTCTAGTTGGAGAGATTCAATTTACCTAATAAGAAACAGTTATAAAACTTTGATTGTTAGACAAAATGCTGCTAGTTGATATTAAATACTTTTCAAGTACTATGCCTTCACTTTCTCAACAACTATGTGTGAAAAGTGATAGGACTATTTTGATTCCATTTTATTATTATTTCATTACACATGGCATTATCATCACATTACATGTCACCCGTTTCACAGGTTAGGAAACAAAGGCCCACAGAGGCCAATTGGCTTCAACCATGGCCTCACAACGAGGCAGTGCCGGAGGTAGGATTTCATTTGTGCAATTAATAAGCAATTCCTGTTGTGTCCCAGGCCCTATGCTAAGCCCTGGAGTTACAAAGAAAGACAAAAGAGTTCTTGTTCTTGAGCTCATGATTGTGATTTGAACTCAGGTCTCTTCTCTATTCTTTGATAGTTGGCACAGGTATAACAATTCAGAAATGCAAGAGAAGTCAGTGTGATCTGAGAGCACTTGAGTAACTTGAACTTCACCCTTAAGGGGCTGATGGGCTAGACCAGAAGCTGCTTTAGAGCAGCTGGGTAAAATTACTTCTTTTTGCAGACTGCTTGAAGGTCTTTCCCACCCACGAAGGTATGGCATCATGCTATTCCTGGGGACCAAGTGTAGATTCAGTATCTCTAATTGATGCCATGGGAAAGAGGGAGTGAGTCCGTGGGACCTGACTTTGTAAACAAATGATATTTTGGGGACCCAGATGGCTTTTTCTTTAGTTCTGCAAGGATCCAAAAGCATAATTCAGCAAGGAAGCAGACACTATGATGGGTGGCATGGCAAATCTCCCAGAGGAGTTAAGGAGGGTTCTGGTGTCCATCTTTTTTTTGTCTCTCCCCACTCTGAATGTGGTGAAGGATAACGTGCTGCCTGAAGGTGACCCTTTCAGCCTGCTGGGCTGAAAGTCAGGGTTCGCTTAGTGAGTGGAAGTTGCTGACTGGAGGAGACAGGGCCTGGTGCTGCTTGAATGGAATGGTCAGCTAGGTGACGTGGGAGACTCAGTGCTTATTTTAACCTCAAGGCAACACTTCCTCTCTCCAAAGCCTCCCTCTCCTTCTCTCCCCCTATTATCCCTGCCTAGTTTAAGCTTCCTGTATAGTCTGTCTAGTAAAATGTTAGCTCCTTGAGAGGAGGACCCATCTTGTTGCCTTTTACTCATATTCCCAGCACTAAGCATTATGCTCCACATATAATAAGTATTTAATAAATGTTTTATCTGCCTTTCATCTGTCTAGATTGTCTGTCATCTTCTATTTATCTACTTTATCTATTCACTTATCGCTTTATCTAATTATTTACCTGTTGATCAATCTACTGATTGATCATGTACTCATCTACCTACTTAATATATTTGCTTATCTATTCATTTATCCAACTATCCATCTATTGATCAACCAATTTATTGATCTGTTTATAATCTGTATAGATTATCTATGCCTCTAGTTATCTGTTCACCTATCGATTAGTCAACCCATAGATCTATATGTGATCTATCCAACCATCTACCTGCTTATCTATTCACCTGTTTTCATCTCTCTAACTACCTAGCTATTGATCAATCTATTGATCTCTCTGACTCTTTCTCTCCCTCTCTTTCTCCTTTCTTCCCTTCATCTCTCTATACATTTATCATCCTATTAGCCAATCTATTGATCTATCTACTTATTACTTTATCTCTCAGAAAATATAGCATGATAATAGAAAGCCATGAGTTTTTCTAGGTCTACCCCATTTAATAATAGGATTCATATAGCACTTGAAGGATTATAAAATACTTTACGTGTATTATCTCATTTGATCTTAAAAAAGTAAGCGCAGCTATCATCCTTTTTTTTTTTTTTTTTTTTTAAACAAATGATTCTGGCAGAAGTTAACTGATTTTCTAAGGAAGAATTCAAACACATCTTCGTGACTCTTCGATTCTATCCACTGTGCACCTCTGCCTCTCCAGCCAAATCTACCGGACTCCAGGGGAGTTGTGGGAAGGCAGAAAAGGGGGCCGGCCATTTTAGCATTCAATCCCTTCACTTCCCAGCAGTGGAATTTCTTAGGGTCACCATCTTTACAAACACCCTTCATTTAATTTGATCCAAGCCCATTCTAACACAAGCTTGACTTTTTAATCCAGTTTGGTCTTCTACCTGCCTTTCTTCAATTTGTCCTCATTTTCTCCTGCAATCCATAATTTACTCTACCTGGGGCAGACTGAACTGAACTGGAAGCCTGTTTCCCGTTACTAAGCATTCTGTTCCGTTCCCTGGGGCTTTCCAGATCTCTCTAGCATAACTCCCTGAAAACCACCAGAGCATTAACTGTGGCCTTAGTGAAAGAATTAACACTGTCATTCAATTAGAACCTGACTGAGTTTTCCATATCCCAAAGCGTCTGAGATCTCCTTCCTCATGTTTGTATGGTAAATAATGTATAGCCCCACTCATTAGGATGCCGGGCACATGCTCCCCATTTCATACAATTAGATAGCCGTGCCCAGTAATTGGCAGTCGGACAAATCCATCCCCGCTTCTCACACCCACCAAAGACGTGGGTGAGTTTCTTTGTCCTCTCCGAATGAATCAAGGCCTGCATCCAGTCTCCCTTTAATTGCCTAGGATGAGAAATGCTCAAAAGTAGCAAATGGCCCCAAACTTGTTGCAGTCTTCCCACGCCGGCGGGCCGGCGGGCGTCTGCTGCTCGGCGGCGCTTTGTGGAGCTCACTCCGATGCAGCGTGAGGCAGCGGCGTGCGGCGAGGACGACCCGAGCATCCTTCCGCACTTTGAAGCCGGGCCGTGGAGGCCGAGAGCCGCCGGGGCAGATCCGTGGGGAAGGGACGGGGACCAGGGCAGCCGCAGCTGTCGCTCAGGATGCCCAGGACGGCCGCCTGCAGGAGGGGGGATTTTCAGGTCACCCCCTTTAGTCCGGCACCAAGAAAGAGACTCAGGTTGGGGGGAGTGAGGGGTAATCCCCCTGGGGCCAAAGGGGGTCCCAAAAGGGAGGACTCTGCGTCTGCTCCAAGGTCAATTTAAAAGCTAGTGGCTTCATTCGCCTTCCATTCACTCTCAGTTTTGAAGTGGATTTTTTTGCTTGTTTATTTGAGGAGGGCTTTTGTTTTTGTACAGATTCTTCTCCTGGTCTGGAGCATTCCCCCTCCTCTTTAGAGTTCCCAGTTTCCTTCAGCTTTTGTCTCCCTCCAAAGTGTGAAGCCTTTTCTGACTAACCCCACCTCTCCTCCAGCTGCCAGTTTTCTTTCCTTCCTCAGATTATCTTGCATTTATTAATTGAGGGAGAAAAATGCACCCACCTCCAATTTTTAACCATAAGTTCTTTGAGATCAGGGATTTTCTTTGAGATCAGGGATTTTGTTTTGTTTTGTCTTGTCTATGTATCCTCAGGGCCTGACGATATTTGCACACAGCATGGACTTAGTAATGAAAAAAATTTTCTCGTGTATTACTTTTTGCTTTTCTCGAATATGTTTATTTATATGTGTACAACTTCTGTTTTCTCCTGAGCCTTCACCTGGTTTCAGATTCCTCAAATCTAAAGTACTGTTTTGTATACTGCAAAATAGAACAATGTGCATGCTATGTTATAATTTCTTTGAGAGTTATTGTCTTTAGTGATTTCTGAGCTCCCTTCAACTCCTATAGTACCTTACTTATTAAAATAGTAAATTCTCCATAGACACTTTTTAGTATTAACAGAAATATTTATTTCCCTCCATTCTCTTATACAATATTCTCCTTTCCAGTTGCTAGCCTTTTAAATTTAAAAATTCCTTTTTTGTTTGTTTTAATACATTTATCCAACTATCAGCTATAGTTGATAATAGCTATAAACCATTATTTGACCACAAAGGAGAATAATAGTTATCAAATTGATTAGCCAGGGTTCTGCTCATATTCCTATAACCAAAGATAATTGTATTTGGTTTGCTTCAGCTCCCCTGCCTTCATTATGGTTATTGATGGCTAACTGTAAATAAACAAAGTGTTTGAGTTTCATTAGAATGTTTGAATTATAGTACCTATATAGTAGGAGCTAAACCGAGTAGAATTATCAGCTTCTGACGTTGCATTCAACTCATTGACTCTTAACTGAAGCAAACAAGTAATTATTTTTCCCAGAATTGTAGATAGGATCCCAGTTAATGAACGTCCCAAATGTTTTATATTTCAGGTAGTGGTTGTATCATGGAAAGAACATCCTGACTAACATGAAGAGATGTGTGACTTAGGGCAGATTGCTTAATTTCACCAATTTCATTTCCTCTTCTGTAAAATGGGGATAACTACCCTGCTTGTCACACGGGACTATTGAGAAGATCAAATAAAATAATATATGTGAGAGTGTTTTGTAAACTGTAAAGCATGCTACATATGCAAGTTATTTTTAACTGGAAGAGCTTGATTTCAACAAATCCATATTAAGTGTTTACAACCTGCTTAGTTTGCTTCTCATTTAAATAAAGTTCTGAAGTGTGAGCAGATTGTTTTTTAATGAAAAGGCAATTAAAATATGTGTGTGCATGTTTTTGTACATATTTTATATCCATATAATAAAGTCAAGCAATTCCCTTTTAGCATTTTAGAGCTGGAAAAAACAGCTCATTTTGATCAACCCCTGCATTTTACACATGAGGAAACTGAGGAGATAGAAGGGGGAAAAAATTATAAACTGATCAATTACCAAAAATCAAAGACATTTTATATACAAAAAAGAGCAAGCCTCTGACTGATTAGCTGCATGACAAGGAGCTGAAACTCTCTCACCGTTTCTTCATTTGTAAAGAAGAGCAAGTGATCATAATACCATTTACCTACCTCCCAGGTATCAAATGAGATATTAACATAATAGATTTAGAACTAGAAGGAACCTTAGAAGTTAGTTACCCAGTCTAACCTTTTCACTTGGAAAATGGATAGGGAAATGGGTTCAGAAAAATGACATCACTTGTCCAATAATATAGAAGGAAGAAGTGGGTGAGCTAGGGTTTGATGTATGCAAAGCATCTTGCAAACACTAAAAGCCCTCTATAATTGTTATTGTTGTTGCTATTTTTAATATCAATATTTTCCTACTCCTTTTCTCTTTATCATTCCTTCACCAAATCTTGCCATGGCTATAATCCAGTTTCTTCCTCAGTGACTGATTCCACATAATAACAAACCTCACCGCCCTGAAATTCATAAGGTGATTTTTCTTTTATTTTCTTAATGAAGTACCTTTAAAGAAAAAAGTGTTAAGTTCATTATCAAAAGTCTTGATTGTTCCCTAGAATGCAAAAATTGCATGTTGCAAGTAAAAGTTTGACGAAGTCCTGAATGGGCCAGATCTGATAATTGCTAAGCTATCCAACAGTAAAAAATGGAACTAAAAAAGGACAGAGAATTCCCAGTTCCTCAAATCTCTGGTTTTAACTGATAATGGTTTATCTATTTCTCTGGCACCTTTTTGTTTAGCTTTGAGGAATATGGAACAGACAACATAAAACCATCATAGAAGAGGAAAATAAAAATGTCTAACTTCCTGTCCCATTGCTTTCTAGAACCGGCTTATTTTTAGTTAGAGAGCTAAAAATTATTTGGAGAAATAATTTGAAAAACATTTCTGGGGTTATAACTTTTACTTCCTTTCACACTACTTCAGTAAATTGTGAGGAAAAATACCTAATTGTATGATTGTGAAGGTAACCAATTAATTTCTATTAACACTGGGGGGAAGACCCCTCTAATATCAGTGAGAAATATCTGTCCATTTAACAAAGTTCCCTGTGTCTCCTGGGTCCTCTCTCTCACTATTGAATTCTCCTCAGAACTATGCTGTCTTGAAACTTTGTGTCTCAGTTAAATAAAAATTCAAATTCCATATTTTTTATTGTTCTGATTTGCGTGGAGAGGAAGATTTGGTTTATTTTTAGGCAAAATCAATAAAGTTCTATGTAAGGATCAGTTGAAATTTTTTAAGTCCCAAAGATAAGCCAAAAACCAAAATAAGACATCCTAGAAATACTTGAAATATTTTAATGGTGGATTATTTCTCCCCCTTTCCAAAATAACATCACTCTGACAATGAGAATCTTTGTAATTTTCAAGGTAGCTTTAAATCTGGATTAAATCACAATTTCTTGAGCTGGTATCTCATCTCAAGTATAGCAAAATACGTGAATTGGTTTTTAAAGTTTAAGATTTTTCTGCAAACTTCTCAAGCCTTCTTATTCTTTCATCTGTTTTGATAAGAAGGAAAGAGATCTTGGAGACAGAAGAATCCTGGTGGGTAGATGCATGTTACAACTTCCTTATTGAATTTGAACTAACACATATTTAAGACTCAGACTAAAGTTTTGCCATACATACAAGATAGCGTTCGAGACTAAATCCCTGCATGAAATATTCTTAACATTTGTTTTTGCAGAACTTTGTGTTCCAAATTTTTTTCCCTCCCTTTCTTACCTCGTCCTTTCCCAAGATAGCAAGAAATCTGATGTAGGTTAAACATTACAATTGTACATGTCTTTTAAATATATTTCCATATTTGGAGAAAAACCATTAGAAGGAAAAAACAGATAGTGAAAATACTATGCTTTGATCCACATTCATTCTCTAGAGTCCTTTCTCTGGCTGTGGATTTCTCTTTCTGTTCCAAGTCTATTGGAATAGTATTGAATCTTCTCACTGTTGAAGAGAACTAAGTCCATCACAGTTGATCATCACATAATCTTGTGTACAGTGTTCTCTTGGTTCTGCTCACCTTATTCAGCATCAGTTCATGTAAGTCTCTCTAGGCTTTTCTGAAATCAGCTCTGCATGAAATATTCTTGTATGGCTTTGTGAGACAATTATTTGAAATTGAAATTGGGTTGAAAGTAGGTCACCTAATTTTAGTTTGACTCATAGTTCTAAGAGTTTAGATATAATCAAGGATCTGCCTTTCATATCAGACCTCCTGTCTCCCTTCTCATTTTTTTTCTATTCGGGCCAATTTCTTTACTGCCTTCATTTACTCTGGGATGGCTCCTCTCCTCTGGTAGCTTTACAGATACATTTTTTCGGTGGTATGTCTTCTTCTTCTTCTTTTTTTTTTTTGACATTTATCCAAATTCTAGCCATTTATCAAGACCCTAACTCAAGTCCCATTTCCACCAAGTTTTCCTTATCTTTCACTTTCTTTACTATGCACTTGATTCTATCCTGCCCTTTTCTTTTATTGCTTGATTTCTGTCTTCTGTCCCCCTTGCAGGGAGGGGCCATATATCTTCTCATATCTTTCCCCCTCCTATCAAAAAATGCTGTACTTAGCCAAAGCTGACTGATTTTCGAAATCTGAACTTAGCTTCTCTGGTTCCAAATCCACAGCTTTTCTCATCATGTTGCAAGCCTCCATGGATACTTAATTGATTTCCAGTGTGTTGTCAAAGATCAATTCCAGGTCTTAGATTATAAAGCCTTATTGAAGTAAATATATCTCAAATCATGCTGTAGCAAAGCTAGAAGTATAGTGTTTATGATGATGATTATTTTTTCTATTTTCTCCATCTGAGCAGCTTAGATAATTTTTTGTTAATGAGGCCCACCGAAATTCAAAATTATATGTTGTAGGTATTTGTGTACTTTAAATCAGTGGTGTTAAGCTCAATTCTGCAAAACTTCCATGTGGGCCAAAACTAGATTCATGTAATTGATAAGTGTCTGACAAGAATAAAAGTGTAGTTCATTTTAGAGAATAATTTAAGATTTTTAAGTCAATAGGCTATATCTACAGGAGTTTGACACTGCTTTGAATTACTATGACCTGACCATAAGGGGGAAATTTAAATATTTTAATATGTTTGACTTTCTAAATGAACAGAATAAACCTGGATTTCCCAAAGTGGCAGTTAGCACCTTTAAATAACTCTTCACCTTTCCTGTAGAGTTTCTTATTTCCTTTAAGACATTGATAACTGGGTTTGACTGTACACATTTTCTGATAATCTGTTACTGGGAGGCTGATGAATGCTGGTGGATCACTTGAGTTCTGGGAGAATGGAAGCCAAAGAGGTGTCTGCACCAGCACTGTTGTGTTGAGCTCCTGGAATTGGGAGGATTAGGGAGAATGAAGCAGCCCAAATCAGAAACGGGAGTTGAAAACTTTGTTGTCATCAGCACCTGGGTTGGGTCTGAGTATCTATCTGCTGTATCAGCCTGGGTGAGAAAAAAAATTAAAAACCATCACCCAAATGCCTTCTTGTTCATGATCTCACCAATGGCTAGTGCTTTCCCTTTCCAAATTACTGTTTTTAACTACTTTGTATACATTACTATGGATTCACTTTATATTTATGTTATATACTTATCTGCGTTCTTGTAATTTCCTCCCACTAGAATGCGAGCTCCTTGTTATAGGGATCAGTTTCATGCGTTGTACTAAGCCAGCGGAGACAAATAAAGTGAGTTTTGCCCTTCTCTAGACTTGAAACTCTATGATACTTGACATTCCTGTAACAAATCAAGACAGGGTGATAGCCAGTTTCCAAGACTTTATTAGCAATGAGGTTGGGCTTTTTCCCAAAAGAAAGAATTTATTTGAGTTGTTTTATAGACTTTCCCTGTGGATTTTCACTTCTCAGCTGCTAAGGACCCTCCGATTCAGAAGTGAATGAGGATTTCTCGCCTCTTTTTTCCTCCTAGTGCCTATTTGTTATAGACCCCAGTGATTCTGACACACTCTTCCATTCTCTAAACTAAATATCCCCAGTTTTTTATTCTATTCAGGATGTGGATTCAAGATCCTTTACTATCCTAGTGATCTTCATAGAAAGGCTTCTTACCTGCTTACTTTTTAATTAAGTTCATGGTCTTGCGTGGGATTATTTTTACCTCTAAAATTAAAAGGAGATTTAACTGGGCCAATTCTTCTAATCTGGAGCCAGTGTGCCTATGGATGAGGAACCCATTCCTGGTATGGCCCCCTCTTAATCACAGGATGGTGGAGACTTTGCTCATGATATCATTATTGTCTCCAGTAACTATTAACCCTCTCTTAAATCTTATTAGGGATTTTTTTTTTTGCTTTTAAAAAATAAAACTTGAATAAAATGGGAAAAAGTGAAGTGAACAGAACCAAGAGAACATTGTTTACAATAACAGCAATATTTTTTTTATTATGACTTTTTATTTAATGGGTAATTTTTCAACAATGACCAATGATCCTTAAAACCTTCTGTTCCAAATTTCCCCCCCTTCTCATCACCCCCTCCCCTAGATGGCAAGAAATCCAATACATGTTAAATATGTTAAAATATATGTTAAATCCAATATATGCATACATATTTATACAGTTATCTTGCTGCACAAGAAAAATCAGATCTAGAAAGAAAGAAAAAACTTGAGAAGGAAAACAAAAATGCAAGCAAACAACAGAAAGGATGAAAACAGCAATATTATTTTAAGAATAACTTTAGGCAACTAAGGCATTTTGGCCATTATAAATACATAAATTAAGAATAATATGAAGAAAGACACTGTCTCCATCCAAAGAACTGATAAGTAGAAGTAGGTATAGACCAAATGCATACACACACATACATGTACATGCTTACACACATACCTCCTTGTGTCTAATAGTAGTCATCTCTAAGGGTAGGGCTGGAAGGGAGGGAAGGAAAAAAAATTACACCATCATTTCCTTCTATATTAAAAGGGAATAGCAGTTTGTATGTAATTGATTTGCAGTTTTCATATGCAATCATCTTTTTATTATACTATGTTATGGAAATGCTTGTTTTTTTCCACAAATTAAAAAAGAAAATAAATTTGAAGGGAAAAATATGCTTAAAAGACATGTCTTTGGTTCCAGTTATACTTTGAAATAAACTTTAAGCTTAGTTGTGGTCCAGATGGTCATTGCTTTGATTTTATTTGGTTTTTAAGTAGCGGATAGTTGATAAGAGTCCTGGACCTAGAGTCAGGAAGCCCTGAATTCAAATCTGAACTCAGACACAATCTGAGTGCAAAATGGCATTTATTAGCAAATGAGATATTAATTGTAAAAAGCACTTAGCTTCATGCCTGGTACATGGTTGGTACTATGGCACTGCTTATTCCTTTTCCTGTAGAGGAGGTTACCTACTATACCTCTCTGCCCTCAGCTCATCTTTCCTTACAAATGTTTGTTGTTTTTGCTTTGAGCTCACCAGGCTGGAACTCCTGAGTGGATCTGGGTGAACACTTGTCACTTAAGCCTATCCAAATGACAGGTATCAGGGACCTCATGTTTCATAACCTTTAATGTCCATCTTTGACTTTCCTGCTGTTTCCATAGCCATAGAAAATTAGACCAAATAGAATTCCCTTTGATCTGTTTTCAATTTTGACTGAATCATGAACATAATACTGTTTTTTAAAGTGTAGCTTCAAAACCCATGGCTGGAAAATTCAAAGCTTTTTCATCTTTTCAGCTTACAAAAGTAAATGATTAAACATTGTCAGTGCTGTATTAACTTGGGCTTTCTTGGCAATTGAACCACAGACTCTAGTTCACACCTTTCTTTTCCTTTAATTCCATTCAATATTATTATTTGATCTTTTTTTTTTTAATGCTAAGTTCCAAGGTAGATACTTATATAGTGGTTTTGTCATTTAAGCAAAGTTATGATCTTTTTCTTGTAAAATCTTAATCATCTTTTTGATTTACTTTTTCATTTGTATACATTTTTAATTTGTTAGGTACAGTGTGTTGTGTGTCTATCCAAGGTACCTTTATTATCACATGCACTTTATTTTTTATATTGTATTTTTCTTTTCGGTAATTTAAATGCTATAATTGATATGGTAGTTTGGCATACTGGCAAGAGTACTGAACTGAGGTGGCAAGAAATCTGCTATCTTCTGGTCCTACCTCTGTTTGCCTCAGTTTCCTCATCCGTAAAACAGGGATGATAATAATATTAATACCTCCCATGGTTGTTGTGATGACCAAACAAAATAATGATAAAGTGCTAAACTCAGTCCCTGGGACATAATAAGGATTATATAAATGTCAACTATCATTATTATTATAAAAATGAATCTTTTCTCATCTTAAAAGTTGACATGCTGATAGGAAGGAAGGAAGGAAGGAAGGAAGGAAGGAAGGAAGGAAGGAAGGAAGGAAGGAAGAAAGGAAGGAAGGAAGGAAGGAAGGAAGGAAGGAAGGAAGGAAGGAAAGAGGAGAAGGAGAAGGAGGAGGAAGGGAGGAAGGAAGGAATAAAGAAAAGAAGGAAGGAAGGAAGGTAGTCATCAGTGGAGGGAGGGAAAATAGAAGGAGGAAGAGAGGGCTGGATGAAGGAAGGAAGGAAAGAAAGGAGGGAGGAAAGGAGAGAGAAAAAAAAATTAAGTGCTTACTAAGGGAAACAATGTGCTAAGTACCAGGAATATTGAGAGAAAATATAAGACCTTCTCCCCTTAAAAGGCTCCTGCTGTAATCGTGGGAAACAACAATTAACACAAAATTTAGGTGCAGAGGGTGAAGAGGCTTAAAATTCTTAAGAGGAAGTAGGAAGGCCCATGGGAAGGCCCAGTAGTCTTTAGGTAACAGTAAGGTGAAAGGACAAACTGAACAAAATGAGGCCATTGTGAAATCATTTGCCCTGCCTATTGCTATATCAGTCCTGAAAATATTCCCTTGCTATTCTAAGGGAGGCGGCTGTGGGGGGAGTGAAAAAGTTACTTGTTCTGGCATCGGGGGACCTGGGTTAAAACTTTGGCCCTGCCATTAAACTGCCTATGAGTGAGACAGGGATCAGGCTACTTTTCTATACCTTAAGTTTCTCTGAAATGGCAATATCCATATCATTTAGCTTCCAAGGCTATTTTGGAAATTTTAAGAAGTCATTATAGATTTAAAATAAAAACTAAGGATTATTATCATTACTTTGAAATCATTGGAGGATTATTGGATGAAGTATTAATTAGTCTGTTGTTTCTTTCCTGCTGCTGCTATATCAAGATAACTTGGCTTTCTCCTTAACCTTCTTGCTCAAATAGCTTTCAAGATCCAAAAAAGAAAACAATTAAGAGGGAGAAGAGCTTCTGTGTTGCAGAGAATTGTTCTACTCTTGGTGATCCCATTTAGGGTTTTCTTGGCAAAGATGCTGGAGGATTTTGTTACTTCTGCTCATTATACAGATAGGGAAACTGAGGCAGACAGATTAAGTGACTTGCTCGGGATCACATGGCTAGTCTGTGTCTGAACCTGGACTTGAACTCAGGAAGATGAGCCTTTATACCTCCAGGCCCAGGGCCGTCTATCCACTATACCACCTAGCTACCCAGCTTGGGGGGAACTGGATTCCATATAAATGACACTCTGGATTGTAATCCTGCCTCTATCAATTTACTGATCATGTAGCTTTGGGCTTGTGACTTGCCATCCCTGGATCTCAGGATGCTCATTTATAAAAAAGAGTTGATTAGGAAGACCTTAAGGTCTCTTTAACTCGGTTTCCATGTTCTTATGATTCTGTGACTCTCTTCAGCATATTTCTCGGCTCTCTTTCCCATGGCACTGATTGCATTTCCAGGCAAGCATTAGCTTCTCAGCAAATATCCATTAAGTATGAAACATTACAAGGGAAGGAAGCATTTCCCTTGGTCATAAACACAAGAAGCAGCATAGAGAATTGTGAATATATTTCTCCACATTCACATCTTCAGGATGAGATTGGGGAAAATGGTGGGCTTCATGTTTCTTGGGGTTTGTTACCAGTTTGTGAACAGATTGCCAGTTCTTTCTAGGCCAGGTCTGACTATGAATGAAGTCTTTCCATTAGGTAGGATGCGTGATCTACCTGAATTAATCCCCTTTATCCTTCGTGGCCTCCTCAGCATCTCCTTTAAGACCGATGCTTTATGAAAGTAGGAGACAACTGCAGATATTTCTCACCTGTCGAAGCAACCAAATCCTCCAAAGCACTCAAACCTAAGTTTTTATTGTGCCCATGTGGATGGCAATTTTTCTGTTATTTTATTGATTGCAAAGAGAAAAGACACATCACCAAGCTGGATTTTTGAGGTCCCAGGTCCACATTTCCAGTTGGCAGAACATAGTGTTTGGATGGAAGCTTGTTCCTTTATCAGCAATTGTAGGATTTATGTTCTTTTGCAGTCAGTACATTGCCATTGCTGATGATCCATAAATCTGCCTTAGGAACTATGGCACAGAAAAGCTTAATTTTGTGTTTGGTCCTTAGACAAAATGTACTTCCAGTTACTTCTACAAATTAAAACAATATTTTAGTTGAAAGTTAAAGTAAGAACTGAAAGTGATAGAATAAATTGGGATTGGAATGAAATGAAGATTATATGAGCAAAGTGCCTGGCACATAGGCTCTCTTAATAAATATTGATTGATTAATGATCACGGCTGAAGCTAAAACAAGAACGTTTTTGAAATCAATTTGAAGAGCTAAGGATGCAAGAGGAATCTAAGAACCCCATATTTTAATGATGAATAGAATCAATGTATCCACCTTGGTAAGAAAAGTCTCCTACCAACTTGGATTGAGTCAGTCAATAAACATTTATTAAGCACCCACTGTGTGCCAGGCACTGTGCTAACTGTTGACTTTTCTTATAGTCCTCTTGAAAATATTCTATTTTGGAAAGAGTCTGTTGCTTAAAATGAAACAAGAAGTGTAAGGAAAAAGAATTCTGGTCTGTTCATTAAGAAACATCATTTACATTTTTGGCTTCATAATTATAAATGTATAACTTAACCTCACTTTCCCAGCAGCAAAATGGGACTAATCCCTTTGTGAATCATTGCTGCCACTGTGTGAAATAGACCCAAACAGAGACTTGGAAGGAATTTGACAGTCAGTGAATATTAAATATAATAATAGCAGGTATTTATTTGGTGGTGCAAGGTTGGCTTTCTCCCACTGGGAAACGTCAGAGTCTGCACCCTGTATTCCAAGGGCATCCCACAGAGGCTGATAGCAGGTTTCTGATCAGCTGGTCTCCTCTGCCAGTGTCTCTTGACTGCTAGCCCCTGATTACGAACTCTTAATTAGCCCCGTCTCCCACCCAGAAGGGTGCCATCAAGCTTTCCCCCAATTCTTTAGACTCGATCTAGCACTGTTCCCAGCTGATGGTTCATGATATCTAACCCTCTAAAATAATTGGGAACTGTAGGTGAAAAAGGTCCCTTTGGTGTTTGTTTTGGGCCCTTCCTGTTTCTAGCTTCCTTGCTATTCTGACATGATTGAAGACTAAAGGAGATCCCTTGAAAAAGGGTGCTATCTAAACGATAAGATATTTTGCTTCTAACTCATTCACAGGGGATTTGCTAGTGCACATTGAAAAGAGAATAAAAAAGACCAGATGATTTAAACTAACCAGCAAACAAAATACTAAAGACTGTGGTTTTTAAATTGAAACGTCATTTTTAAAGGCAGCCAAGAAAGTAACTCACAAGGTAAGAGACTGGACTCTTTGAGTGAGTCAAATGGTACACAAGGGAAGGCAGTGTGCTTTGGAAGAAACCTGGTCCAGCTCTGTGGCGGTAAGTCATCCATCAAGTGTAAATTGAACTGAGGCTTAGCTGGTAATTATCATAAGAGAGGCCAATTTTATCATTTAGGTCTTAATAACTTTAATCTCTTGACCTCCTACAAAAACCACATTTAGCCAGGAAATATGAGAGGAGGGGGTGGGGGATGGGGAGGAAGGGAGAGAGGGAGCTTCATACTGTTCTTAGAACAAAGTAATGTCAATTTAGGGCAGGAAGGTAACCTTGTGGATAGTATGCCAGTCCTGAAGTCAGGGAGACTCAGCTTTCAGAGTTCAAATCTAGGCTCAGACACTTCCTAGCTGTGTGACCCTGGGCAAGTCACTTTATCCTGTTCATCTTGTTTACCTCCGTTTCCTCATCTGTAAAATGAGCTGAAGAAGGAGATGAGAGACTGCTCCAATATCTTTGCCAAGAAAGCCCCAGATGGGGTCATAAAGAATAAGATGAGACTGAAGATGATTGAATAACAGCATAAATTGGAGTGCTGCCTTATGAGAAGAGTGATCAGTGACCCTGAGCCTATGATGCAAAACTAAAAAGTAACCTTAGTGACCTGTTCGCTTGACCCTCTCTTTTTCAGCCCATAAAATGGAAGTGACTAACCCCCCTGGTTACAAGCAGCAAATAGGAGCAAGCAGCCAGAGAGGATATTTTATGAGGTATTTTATGGTGCAGTGAATAGAGCAGCTGGACCTAAACTCGGAAAGTCCTGTGTTCAAATTCAGGGCCAGACATTTACTAGCCATGTAACTCTGGGCAAGTCACTTACCTATAAATTGGAGATAATAAGAACTCCTACATCCCAGAGTTATTTTGAACTAAATATTAGTGCTTTGCAAAACCCTAAAGCTCTACATGAACGCCGACTGTTTGGTTTGTACCATTGTTGTGAGTTGGAAAGAGAGTGAGTAATCAAAATGCAGCAAATGTAAATCACAAAAAAGTCTGGACGTGAATCTGGGGTCAGTTTGGTATGATTAAGAGTAAGAACAGGCTCTTGGTTTCATTGTCCCAGAAGAGAGGAATATATAGACTGAAAAAAAGACAGAGAGTAAAGTAATTCTCCTATTTGAAAATAAACATTCATCAGAAGAGTCAGAAATGCAGACAGGGATATCCAGTAGAAGATTGGGGGCTGGAATTATATGAAGGATGTCTTTACCATAGTGCATGTCAACCCTAATACTTCCCAGTGGAGGAAAGCCAATTTTCTTTTTTTTCCTCCAGAATGATCTACCCTCTTCACCCCAGTCCTTCATGACTCCTCTTCCCCCACACCTTGCCTTGCTTCATTACTAATTAGTTATATGATTCTGTCAATGTATCCTCATTCTAATAAACAGCAAGGTAACAGAGAGAGGAAATGCAAGTTTGACCTTCAAACCTGACTCTTTAATAGGTGGAAGGCAGCCATCCTTGGAGGGACTGTGATGGTACCCCGGTACCATGGACTGTCACTTTTTCTTCCTGGGTTGATGGATAGTTTTGATGGCCACTTTGTCTCCTCTGTAATCCTGTCAGCATGTCCCCCATAGGATCAGAGAGGAAAGGTAAAATAATAATATATGAAAATAAATAAACTCATCTCAAGAGATCAGGCAAAGCCCTGTAATGTTGCCAACATTTGGATGCCAATCAGAGCTTGATAACTTCTTATTTTTTACAAACCTGCCATTTGCTGAAAACAACAGATCACTTTGACAGCATTTTAGGGATTTGTCAATAACTCAACCTCAAAACATTTCATTTATTTTGGCAAATTGCATTGACTCCAAGAGTCCAATTGTTTTGGAGATACTGATGACTTCATCATCGATTTATCTTCTTACACAGAGCCAAAGGTTAACAAAAATAGAAACTCTTTGTGGAGCCAGGAGGCCTAGGTTTCAATACCGACTTTCTCACTGTGTCATTCATTGTGCCATCCCATGCAAACCTCTGTGAGGTTCTGTTTCAGTAAAACAGGGATGATAACTGCAAAGCAAAACTCCTTTTCAATAATCAAAGCATTACAGAAATGGGGAGTTGGAATGAGATGCTAAGTTGAAAAGTATATGGTTTTGAAACATTTTACAAAGATAGTAGAGATATAGTCAGACATATGTCTATCACATACACTCTGGCAAATCTGTGAATATATTATACATCAATATGCAGACCACGTGATTCAGGAGACTAGCTCTGCTCCCATTTGTGAATTTGGGACCTTAGTTATATTACATAATCTTTGTGTGGTTTCCTTTTCTCCTTTGTTAAGATAAAAGGGAGGCAGCCACATGGTACAAGGCAAAGAGTTTTGGGCCAGAAGCAGGAAAACATCCTTCTGAGTTCACATCCATCCAGGGATACTTATTGGCTGTGTGACTCTGGGCAAGTCACTTAACTCTGTAGGTCTCAGTTTCCTCATCTGTAAAACAAGCCAGAGAAGGAAATGGCAAGCCACTCCAGTATTTCTGCCAAGAAAATCCCAAGTCAGGTCACAAAGAGTTAGACACAACTGAGCAATAATTGAAAAATAATAAAAAGGAAAGGATTATCTTTAATATTCTTTTTATCTATAAATTCTATGATACTATGGTTCTGGAGAATAATTAATATGATTACATGAAAAAAAAGATTCACTTAGAATTCTATGTACATTAATTTGCAGATGGAATATTGCATAATATATGGCAGTTATTTAGTAAAATTTACTAGTAAAGTTGCATTTAAATACAGGCTTAGCTTTTATGAGGACATCCAAGCCAAAAATGTTTCACAATTGCATATTTATGCCATAAGCCCAAGCCTATGACTGCCTAGTAGGTTCTAGTAGAAGTGCAGCCAGTTCCTGGCCTCCAATTGTTTTGAGAATAGTCTACCTAGATGATGCAGTGGAAAGGTAATTAAAGTAGTTCAGATGCAGACTTAATCTTGGCAAGTCACTTAACCACTATTTGCCTCAGTTTCTCCATCTGTAAAAATGGAGATAATAATCGCAGCTACCTTGGAGAGTTGTTGTAAGGATCACATGAGATAATATTTGCAAAGCACTTAACGCATTTGGCTCATAAAAATGATTGTTTCCTTCTTTGCTTCCTAGGAAACTTTGAAACTCAGCATCTTTCTAGTAGAATGTCAACTTTTTGAGGGCAGAGATTATTTAGTTTTTCTCTTTGCATCTCCAGCTCCTAGAATAATGTCATGCTTCATAATTGTTCAGATAATGCTTTGTTGAAATGTGACTGAGAAGAGACAGAAACAGCCAAGTGGTATACGAGGTAGACATCAGCAGTTACTGAGCCTTGGAGTCTTAACTTATACATATAAATTCTTTTTAATAATGGTCTACACACATATCAATGGGATCCTTGATGAAAATAGAAGTAAAAACATTAAATAGATGATTTACTTAAGAAGACCACATCATCACAAAATTGACTAAAATATTTTAAAATATACAGTCTTTTAATGTCTAATCATGTGTAAACTGCAAAAGGACATTTGGCTTAGTTAATTAAAATGCAGATTTTAGAATTTTCTTACAACAAGCGGCACATGCATGTTAAAATCATTGTATACATTCTTTGATGCAAACACAGAGTTAACTTTGTTCAACAAGCCTTTGACTGCAAATGAGGTATAATCCCAGAAAAACATATGTTTACAAAAGATGTTCTTCTCTATCACGGAGATATCAGACTTGTAGTTCAAAGAGAAAAAGAATTCCAAATGCTCTTGTGTTTAGATAGTGAGGGAGTCTAGCTGTTCCTGTTTGTGGGCAATATTATGCTTATTGCATGAAGTCCCAGAATACTAAAGGGTCAACTCAGTGAAAATCATAAGCACACAAAAGAAAATATATTAATAATCCCCACAAGAAAAATAAAGTGCGTGAAGGATGAATACGGCCTCGATCTTGACATATAATTGGATGCATAGCTCATTGAGTTTGTTCACGTGTATATGTGCCTGCACATTTATGGGGGTGTCTTAGGTTTCTGTTTGGGGACAAGGATTTGAACCTATAATTAAATAAGAGAAAGGCAGTAGATTGAATTATAATTGCAAATTCACGGTCTTTCAATAAGCTTCTATTAAGAACTTTCCATCTCCTGACTTGGAGAAGGCAAAGAGAGAAGAAGGAAGGCATTTGTTAAGCTCCTGTTATGTGCTAGATTCTAGTGTTAAGTGCTTTACAAATAAATCATTTTATCCTGATGACATCCTTGAAAGGTAAAGCACTATTAATTACCCCCATTTTTACAGATGGGGAAACTGAGGTAAACTGTGCTGCGCAAGGGCAGACAGCTAGTAAGTGTTTGAAGCCAGAGTTTAAGTCAGGTCTTCCTGACTCCAGGCTCAGTGCTTTATTCAATATGATTGAAGATATCCCTGGATATCCCCAAAAAGTGTTCACCATGTTACTTCTTAGTAACTCTCTTCTCCTCTCCTCTCTTTCCTGGCTTCCATCAAAGTGTCAGCTGCCGTTCTGCCTCTTGCCTTTCCCTGCTCTTCTTAATCTTAATTTCTTTCCTCTGATGTTATTTCCAATTTATCCTTTATATATTTCATATATATATATAGTTTTTTACATGGGATCTATACCAGTGAAAGGAATCCTTATAAAAATGAGTTCTATAATAATAAGTTTACGCTTTAAAAAAATCTTTATTTGAAAATAAATGTCTGTATTTTAAGATTAATTTAATTAATTTAAACTTAAAGATTTATTTTATTGATTAATTAATTTATTAATTTAAATTAAAATAAATGAAATAAAACAGATTTTCTCACACTTGGAGATACTGCTGACTTGCATGCATCTAGTTTTTATGCTGCTTATAGACAAATGATTGCTCTTTATTATGAAGATGTAGTCTGCCATATGAGCATTTTCCTTCTTTCCACCAGTATTCTTGAACCCCCGCCCTGCCCCTGTCCCAATTCTCTCCCGATTCTGTCCCTAGCCTTTTTCTCGCTTTTCCCTAATGGTGGAGGGAGGACGAATCTGCAGTGGTGAGACAGATAATAAGGGCAACAGGAAGACAGGAGGAGGAAAGTTTGCCTTCCTACAGCTTTTAGTCCCTTATCTTTAAACTGTTTGAATATGATTCATATACAGTGTGAATGAAAGGGAGAAAAGAAAAATAAAGATGGGAGTTCTTGAGTGGGCCCTGAGCATCCCCTCAGTATCAGAAGTGAGAAGGCAAATTGCAGGTAGAGGGACCAGGGCCTTTCCCACCTGATGGCTGGAGGCCCTGACCGTCGGGGACACCTTCCAGGACTGGGTTTGTGTCAGATCCCTTCCTGTCCCACTGGCTGGGAACTCTGAAAACATTTCCCTATAAAATCAGGCACAGTGGTTAGGGTTTGTTTCGCTGGTAATTCAAGTCAAATCAGCAGGCTTGATTAAGTACCTGCTCTAGACCAGACACTGTGTGAAGTGCTTCCAGCAGGGAGAAAGGCAACATCAGTCCTTGCCCTCATGGGGCTGAGGGCCGAGGGTAAGAGGGGCGGTCAAGTGCAAACACAAACAAGATGCTTACAGGCAAAACCGAAGGTAATCAAAGGGGGAAAGGGCATTTCAGGCGTCACTTATGTGAAAGCTAAATAAGCTATTTTTTAGGCTGGCCAAACCACTGAGTCTGATATTTTCTTTCTGAAAAATGTCTTAGGGGCTTGAACCCAGGGCATCCTGGTCCTGAGCCACTTCCCCCATCCTCTGTGGGACAGCTTAAGGTTCTATAAGTAATAAGTAGCACAGCCAGGATTCAAATCCAGGTCACCTGGATCTTTCTACTTTAAACAACTGATTTTTGAAAGAATCGGGGACAGCCTCAATTGAACTTGTTTGGTCTCCACTTCTCGTCTGTTTCTGCATGCACGTGTATGTGACAGGATAATTTCCCTATAACCATAGCATGAAATTCTGGATCCATACTTTTATACACCACATCAATCATTTGCAGGCTGAGTGTGTGCATACATATATGAATGTGTGGGGAGAATTATTAAGTGGCTTATTATAGAGCAAAGCCATAGGGAGATTTGGGATGACACCTCATTTGCTTTTAATAGGTCAGTGTTCAAGAGCTCTGTCCTTCTGTTTGTTTATACCAACATGCATAACATCTGTATTCATATTTCCTGAGCTCATCCTGTAAATTTGCTTATGTATACACAATAATGAATATTTCAAAAGATATTTTAAAGTATTATTTTTAAAGCAGTCTTCATTGTATCCAGTATTCTTACTCAGTCACACATTTTTGATAAATGTGACACAAAATGTAGTTTGCAGAATTGTCCCTTCCCCCAAAATACACTTGAGACTATCATAATTATCAGGCTCACGTATATGAATATTTGAGAGGTCTCCCATTTCTTCATTATTATGACTTTTAATGACTCACCCTTTCCCAACCTAATAAAAATAGTTAAGTTTTGTGTACTAGGCAGGATCAATGTAGGATTCAAGTGTTTATGCATCTCTTATGTACATTTTTTAGTTGATCTTAATCTTTAGTTGATTACCATATATATTACCAAGAGCATAGCATTATAATGAATATATTCTGATATATTACATTATATTATATAATATACATTATGTGATAATGTTATATGTAATTATGATATAATATAATGAAATATCATTAACAATTTGCATCATTATTGTTAGCTGATGAATCATTCTCTTTCTGAAAGATTCAGCTCATTTGTAATATTCCCATTATGCTTTGAGTATGGACACCTTGAATTTATTGATTATTAAGCACCAGTTAACTGAGGGCTGCCCACAACTAACTCCTTTGCCAGTCCTGCAGATCATACATATATAAAAAGAACAGAATCGTAACTCCCCCCTAATCTTCCATTCCTAATTTTGTTTTGGGTAAAGAATTTGGGTGATAAATTCTCATCAAAACCTGAATGCTCAATTTCATGCACAGCCCTTCGTTATTATAGTGCTTCCTGGGATGTTTTCCATGGTTAAGGGCTCATCCACAACAAAGCCCCTCTTTCTGCCTGGCTGCTTCCTGCCTTTGCTCAGGACCACAGTGCCTCCTCTCAGTGCATTCGCTGGTGGAGTGTGTTTGTGTGCATCCTGATGCTTACTCAGGCTCCCATGGTGCACAGTGAGGAGCTGACAGTTAAACTGCAGCCAGATCACTATAATATCATTCTGTTTGTAAAGAAAAAAGAGGGGAAGAAGGAAGAAGGAAACAGACATGAGAGAGGCAGTGTGGAGGGAAATAGAGTGGAGATAGACTAGAAGAGAGATGAGAAGGAGATGAGAGAAAAGAAGTTTGGGGGAGATATTTTGAATATGCTAGTTCCAGTCTGTAAATATCCCCAATGATGTATGATTTTGCCCCATTTTCAGAAGGAAAAAAAATCTGCCATCTATCGCTTGGCTTCCTATAAATGTATTTTTAAAAATCCCCCCCCCCCAGTTATATGTCAAGGAAAATTGTAGCATTCATTTTTACAAGATTTTTGAATTCCAAAATTTTCTTCCTTCTTCCAAAGATAGTAGGTAGTTTGGTATAGTTTATTACATGTATTACTATCCTGTAAAATATATTCCCATATTAGTCACAGATATGAAAGACGAAACAGATCAAAAGAAAGAAAAAGGAATAAAGTGAGTTAAAATAGCATGTTTTGATCTGCATTCAGAGCCCATCAGTTTTTTTATCTGGATCCAGATAGCATTTTCCTTCCTTGAATCATTGTGTTGCTGAGAAGAGCTGAGTCATTCAGCGTTGATCCTCACACAGTGTTGCTGATGCTGTGTACCATGTTTGCCTGGTTTTGCTCATTTCATTTTGCATTTGTTCTACACATCTTTCCAAGTTTTATTGAAATGGCCTGTTTATTCGTTTGCATAATAGAATACCATAATACGTAATAGAATAATGGAATACCATTATATTCATACAGTAGAGCCATTTCCCAGTTGATGGGCATCCTCTCAATTTCCAATATTTTGCCACCACAAAAGGTCTATTAGAAATATTTTTGCATATGTAGATCCATTTCCCTTTCTTATGATCTCTTTGAGACACAGACATATTGCACAGTGTTATAGTCTTTTTGGGCATAGTTCCAATTTGCTCTCTACATTGGTTGGATCAGTTCACAACTCCACCAACAGTGTATTAGTTTCTCAGTATACCCACATCCTCATCAACATTAAATTGCTTTCCTTTTCTATTGTAATAAGCAATCTGATAGGTATGAGTGTGAGGTAATATCTCAGAGTTGTATTAATTTAAGTTTCTAATCAAAAGTGATTTAGAGTACTTCTTTATATGCCTAAATTGGTTTCTTCATCTGAAAACTGCCTGTTTATATCCTTGGACCATTTACCAAATGGGAGATGTCTTGAATTCTTATAAATTTGACTCAGTTCTCTATATTTTTGAGAAGTGAGACTTTTATCAGAGACACTTGCTAACAAATTAAGATTCTTTCCCAGAGTTCTGCTTTCCTTTCTAATCTTGGTTACCCTATAAATGTATTTGAGGTGATAGTTCATTTCAAAGCCAGTGCAATGTATTGGAAACAGTGTTGGACTTAATGATCTTGAAAGTGTTATTTTGGATCTTACAGTGGCTGAGCCTGTACAAGTTACTCATCCCCAGTTTCATCATCTGTAAAATGGGCATTATGCCTGTAACTCCATATTATGACTCATGAAAGTGAAAAAAAGTTTTGCATTTTAACAAAATAAGTATAATTAAAATGAGAAGAAAAGTAGCTGATAATGGAAAATTGTTGTGTCCTATATAGATCTGATATCCAAGATATATAGGAAACAGGAATATATATATATGTATATATTTAAAACCAATCTTTAGTGGATGAACATTCAAAAAACATGAAGAGACTGTTCTTGATGCAAATTATTTTCAACCATGAACAGATAGAGCTAGGTGGTGAAGTGGATTTTTCCCCCCTTTTCATCTCCCCTGAATGATTTGGCCAAAGACATCAGCTTTTAATTTGTAGGATGTAAAGTTGCATTCTTGGGTTTATCAAAATGAATAAATTTATTCTAAAATAACTAAAGAAAATAGACTAAGAAAATAGATTAATTGTATATTTAGAGAATAGGAAAACCATCTACTATATACTTTAATTCCCTATGTTTGGAGAGGAATATAATTATCCATTTTAAAAATCATTTTGCCTTTATAGCAATATTTCTCTATCATTTCAAGGTCAACAGCAGTCCTCTGAAATAGAACTGATGGATACATTATTATCCACATTTTACTCTCCAAAGTATAGAGTGGAGTGTTCAGGGAGGACTAGCACCTTTGGTATGAGGATTGTAGAGCCTTTTCAGGGCTGCTCATGTACCTTTGGTGTTTGTACCCAAGTCTTGCCTGTGGCTCCAGGAAGCTGTCGCATGCGCAGCAGCTGCACCCTGGGAAAACTGTCTTAACAGGTAGGCTAAATCAGGTTGAGAGTAACTAATGAACCTCAAACTAGACAATGAATACGCATGTGGGGTATTCAGAATCAAGGGACTGACAATTTTACAGAAGAAGCTGAATCTCAAAAAAGCATAAATGTGGTACAAGAAAAATAAAACCAAGCCCTTGAGACATTCGTAAGATGTCTCAAATTTGGTAACATACATGAATATGTATGTTCTCATTATTATGTGCACATGGCACACCATCTTCAACGATAAATGTCAAGAGCTGGAAAAGTGCTTGGGGATCTTTCCATCAAGGCTCCTTATTTGGTGAATTGAAAAAAAAAGAGCTTAAGTGACTTGTCTGTGGTCATACAGAAGGTAATTACCAGTGCTAATAAATTCAAAATCCCAAATTCCTAAATCCCCCAGATCAATGCTTTTCCCATTAGATTCTGCTGACCCTCTTCATTTTTTTTTCTGTTACCAGTCTTATCTTTCCTGTCTTACCTGCATTAATGATGAAGATTTCTTTTCCTAAATCTATAGCATTTCAAATCTGAAAGAGACTTTTGAGAGCTTATCTAGTGAAGATAATCTCCTTTCCTTTAGCTATATAAATGAACAAACTTGAAGACTTTTTTGAAATGACATTGTCATACCTCCAGGTTATTTAGTTGAGTTCCTCCTATTTGATATATGGTAAACTATGAAGTTAACTTGCTTTTTAACAAAATGCATGCTTAATATTCAGGCTCCTTTATAAGGGTCCATGGAGTAGAATGGATCAGCTCTACTGTTTTGCTATCCATTAGCTCCCTCAGGTGGTAATTCTCGAGTATAACCATACAGTTCCTTAAAAATAGTATAAACAATCCCTGAAAAATTGCCTGCAATCATGTTGGATAAGTCCACAAACATCATTTAGCACGACTCCCTCATAGTAGAATTCAGGGAGCCAGAACCCAGAAAGGTTAAGAAAGGAATTTATGAGAAATATTGGCAGAATCAGAATTCCAACTCTTTTTACATACCTTCTGTTCAATGAGTGTGCAAGGAAATGTCTTCATCTTCCCCATAAGTGGAGAATTTGGTTTTTCCCATTTAGTTCCAGTCCAATGGAACAAGGAAATGAAAATTTGTTGCTAAAGACATCAAACAAGATGTCCCTCTGCTAGTCTCCTGCTGCTAAAGAACTGCAAATTAGCCTTTAATAATATTTCTCTCACTTAGGAGCATAATTCTGCTTTCTTCTTATGTTGCAGTGACCTTATTTCTAAACAGATAGAAGGGGTAGATAATATGGATTTCTGTCCAGAGACAAAACTAGGGCTATTTCCCTGCCTAGATCCCAAGCCCCAAAGATCACCATGTTTGTCTCTGACTTGTGACTGTCTCATCTTCCTCACAGAATTGTTGTTAAGATCTAATTATATAGTGCACATAAAAGTACTTTGAAAGAATTTAGACTTATATAAAATCATAGCTGTGAAATATTTTCTTTTCCTTTAAAAAAAATCAATGCCTTTTTTTTAAAAAGCATATCCATTTCTAAATATATACCTCTTACCTCTCCTCCCATAGAACCTTTATAACAAACATTTCCAAAACAAACAAAAACTTTTCAGATAACCCAAATCAAACATGTAACATTTGTGAAACATGTGCAACATTTCATACCCATGTTCCCCATTCTCTCCAAGGAAAAGGTATCAGATACATGTTCTCAACTGTTCTCTGGGGCTGAGCGTGGTCATTAAAATGGTACTGCTCTCTGCAGGCTGCTGCTCCATCCCAGCTCACTTTCACAGAGTGAATCACCCAGGGATGACCACCCAGATTCAAGTTAATTGGGGCATCCTAATTCCTAAAACCATCGCTCAGGAGCTCCCATGTGTGTTCCCCTGTGATAGCCAATTACTGTGATTAACTGAAAGCAAAGACATTTACTGAAATTGAACATAAAAATAGTAATGAAGTTATTTCTTCAATGAAGCAAAGATACATTCTCTCACAAATAATAACAGCAGCGGTGGGAATAATGAGCATAGAGAGAGAATGCTGGGAGAGATACATTGTTGAGGACTTGCTCGAGTGGCAAAAAAGTTCATAGTGATTTCTCGAAGGATCTGGTTTTATGCCTTCTGTCTTTTCAACTCTCTGAGATGACTTCTCCAACATTTTGAAGTCAAGAGCAGCAGGGTCGCCATTCTACGCTAGCCACAAGCAAGCCACCCTGTGAGGCTGTCAAGATGAATCAGGAATCCATCTGCACTTTTTTTAAATGCATAAAAAAGTTTAAGCCATTCTTTATATTTCTTTGAGAGAAAATCAAGGCTGTGATTTGGAATCGAGGAACCAAGTTCAAGATATGAGTTCTGATTTCTGAATTTACTCTTCTGCTAACTGGGGAAATTGAACTTGATGACTTAGAACGTTTTTCAGTTCAAAATGTATCATTTTGTAATACTTTACACTTACCAGAGTCTGAAAGGGGTTTGCTGTTATGACTCATTGTCTCTGTTGTTTTCAGGCCATCGTTTATTTTGATCCAGTGAATTTTTGGATACTAAGATTCCCCTTGATGACTCCTTCTCCCCATCCTACACACACAGACGTGATTACACAGACTTCCATTTTATCATTCTCTCCGTTTACATTGCTGCCATTATTATGTACATTGTTTTCTTATTTTTACTTCTGTCCATGTTGTTCATGTTAGAACTTCTTTAGCTCATGTCTTCCCACATTTCTCAGTATTCTTCAAATTCATTATTTCTTATAACATATTAACACTATGTTAACAACTATTAACATTAATACATTAATTGCTATGAATAATTAACTTTAGGAACACAATTGGTGGAGAGGGTGCTGTAGTTTGCCTATGATTATATGGCCAGTAAGTGATAGAATTGAAATTGGATTTAAATTTGAGTTCTTTGACTTTGATTTTTACTTTCTCTTTCTTTGATTGGAGGCATTAGAATGTGCACAAGAGTGAGAAGGGCAAGGGCAAGAGTGGGACAAAGAAGCATCATTCAACATTTACTGTGTTTCAGAAACTATGCTAAGTGTGGGAACATACACACACACACACATACACACCATTCTTACCCTGAAGTAGCTTGTATTCAAATGAAGTATATCACATATAACTTTTCCTGTGCACACATAAACTTGTTTTTCAAACATATATAATATTTATGTATCGCTTTAGGGAACAGGAATGGTCTCTAGTAGAAAATGAGATTTGAGCTAATTTTTGAAGAAAACCAGAAGAGTCAAGAAGGCTGAGCCTTGTCATGGAGTTTAGATGATGCAAGTGTTCATACACAGGAATTGGGATAATAAAGTGCAAGAAGCAGCAAGTAGACCTTTGTAGCTGGGTCTTAAGAGTATGGAGTAGGAAACAAAGTATAAGAATATTAGAAAGGAGGGGACCAAATTATGAAAAGCTTTAGATGCTAAACAGAGGACTTGGCTTTTAATTCTGGAGAAAATAGAAACCAGCAGAATTTACCAAGTAGGAGGTTGATCTAATTATTCCTTTATCATTTTGACATCTAAGTGGAAGAGGAATTATATACTAGAGAGATACTTGATGGAGGAAAATCAATTAGAGAAGTATTGTAATAGTCTAGGTGATATGACCTGTATTGAATGAGTAGAAAGAAGGGAACATATCTGAGAGATGTTTCAACAGTAAAAATGACAGTAGTTGTCCACTATTTACATGGAGTGGATGGGAGTAAGCTGTATATAATGACATTGAGGTTGTGAGCCTGAATGACTGGGAGGATGGTATTCTCCACAATATTAAAATTTGGGAGGATAGAGAAGTATGGAGTTTGATAACAAGTTATAATAAGTTCTGTACTGAACATGTTGAGTTTAAAGTATCTATGGAACATCCAATTCAAAATGTCTCAGAGCAAGTTGGCTTTGTACTGGCACTCTGAAAGGGGGAGATAAGAGATGTCTGTATAGATCTGGAATCATCTGCCTAGTAATTATAATTGGACTTATGGGAGATATTAAGATCACCAAGTCAGATGAGAGTTCAGGACAAGGCCTGGGGATACCCATGTTTATTGGGCATGACATAGAGGGAGATTCAAGGAAAGTGGCTGAGAGGGAGTGATCATAGAGGTAGGAGGAAGCAACTTCTTGTAAACCTGGAGAGGAGAGTCTCTAACAGCAAAAATCAAGGACAAGGATTGAGAAAGAGTCATTAGATCTGGCAATCTAAACGATCACTGCAGAGTGTAATTGCATTTGATTAATAAAGTGGGAAGGCAGACTTCAGAGTGTTTAGAAAGAAAGGAAATGAAGGGAAGTAGAGGCATCTAGTAAAGGGGGCTTTCTCGGGAAGTTTAGTTAAGAAACAGAACTATTGGGCTATTGGGGTAGGTAGGTGGAGCAGTGGGCTGATGATTGCAGGAGAACCTGAATTGAAATTCAGCCTCAGACACTTACTGGCTTGGTGACCCTAGGGAAGTCACTTACCACTGTTTACCTCAGTTTCCTAATCTGTAAAATGAGTTGGAGAAAGAAATGGCAAACCCACTCTGATGTCTTTGCCAAGGAAACCCCAAATGGGATCACAGAGTCTGATATGATTGAAATGACTAACAACAAGGATCAAAGTGGATGCTTTTTTGTTTTTTGTTTAAATGGGTGCAACACTGGCATGTTTTTAAGCAACCAGGATTAGAAATAGAGTTGGAATGACAGTAGGAATAATTTGCTGGAGAAAATAGGGGGTTACTCCAAAGCATACATGGAAGGGTTGGATATCCCTTTATGAGAAGGGATATCTCTTCTGACGAGAGTAAAATAAGCTAAAGTGAGGCAAAATTAGCTAAATATATTTTTGTACCCAAGGATGAAAATAGTTGAGGAGAAGCAGAGGTTATTTAAATAAAGTCACCCAGACAGAGCTAGGATTTTAATGCGAGGCCTCTGTACTTCTTCCATCATACCATGTTGCTTTGTTTTATAGCAGGAATTCTGGGATCCTAAAAATTGAAGAACCTTGCCCATAGTTACAGAGCTAGTAAGTGGCCAGATAAGTTCAAGTCTTCCTGATTCCAAATCCAGCCCTCGATGTACTGACTCAGGGATGCCTCTTATTTTAGAGATGGCTTTATACATATGGAGGGCTCCAAAAGCTTCATTACCATTGAAACATTGAAAATGATTCCCTTGGATAAATTAGATAGAGATCAGCTCCAAGTCAGATGAAAGCCATTAATACATCCGTTGTGGGCGCTTTGTTTGGCAAGAACTTGAACTCATTTCCTTAAGGTCTTTAGTGTGTCACGGGGTGACTTCCCTTCTCACTCTCTCTGTGGGCGCTTCTTCTGCTTCTTAGAGTTAGCTAGAATTGTTGCAGCCTATTTCTATCGGTCAGATATTGGGGTTTTCTCCAGTTGGTGTAATTCACTGATTTTTAGAGCTTTGAGGCTTTCATTGTGCTGCAAAGAAAACCATCTGGGTCTGCTGGGTATCAATGCAAGGAGCTAGTGACATGGCTTATAGTTATAAAAGCAGGTAAATATTTTAGGCAGAATCTGACTAAAGTTAATTTGGGATCCTGCAGGTAAGAACTTTGGAAGCTCCCTCCTACTTTTTGCTATTTGTCAAATAAACAGATCTCAGCAGGAAAATTACTTTTCTGGCGTTTTCGACTTTGTTTTGCACTTGGGATAAGCCCTACAAACCAAGGCAAACGCATCCTTGGTGGAGTGAGGAGGATGCATACCATCACATTTGGGAAATAGAGACCCTATCATCATTTCTGAGAGGAATGAAACATTCTGCCCTCAGGAATCAGGTTACTTGGTATCTTCCTATTAAACAAAGTGTTATTGTTAGTTGGCATTTTTATTGTGCTTTAAAATTTGAAAAATCTCTTTTAAAATAGTATCTCATTTGATCCTCACAACAAGCCTGTAGGTGACATTATTATCTCCATTTTACAGATGAAGAAACAGAGGCAGGCAGAAGTTATGATATACCCCAGATCTAGTAAATAAATAGTACATATTTATCTAGTAAGTAAATATCTAAGGCCAAGTTTGAACTCAGGTTTTCCTGACTTAAGGTCCAGCATTCTGTTTGCTGGGACATCTAGCTGCTACATTTAAGAGAAAATATATATTTAGCATACAGGATGCCCAATTTGGGGAGAGGGAAGCCAAGAAGAAAACATGGAAGAGTTGGGGACCAGGGCTAAAAGAGCTTGAAATCCATCTTTCCCCTTCCAAACCTTGTTTCCTTTTCCATTCCTCCCAAATCCCCAGAATCTGTTAAAGGTGGGAAGTACAGTCATTTCAGCATCACAGGAGCATTGATCTAGGGTGAGAAGGGACCTTAGAACCATTTAGTTCAAGCCCTTTTACATATAAGGAAACTGATTCCTTTAGGGCTTTACTGACTTTATCCATATTCACAGAGATAGTAGAAGATTGGGTATTTGAATTCAGGTCTTTTGATTACAAATTCAATACATTTTACATTATTATTTTGTTGTTTGATCATTTCAATCATGTCCAACTCTTCATGATCCCATTTGGAGTTTTCTTGTCAGAGATACTGGAGTGATTTGCCATTTCCTTTTCAGCTCATTTTATAGATGTGGAAACTGAGGCTTGCAGGATTAAGTGACTTGCCTAGGTTCACACAGCTAGTAAGTGTCTGAGGCCAGATTTTATTTTAAGAAGGTGAGTCTTTCTAACTCCAGGCCTGATTTTCTATCTACTACATCACCCAATTGCTCCTATATTTTATAGCATATTATTATCATAAAGATCAGACTCTTAATTTTGCATATGAGTAAACTGAAGCCCCAGAGAGTTAAAGTAACTTGGCCAGTGTCATAAAGAAACACTTATTCATTTGTTATTGAAATCGAGGTTAAGCTGAAGCCCAAATCTCATAGACTCAGACTAAGCTAGCAGGGACTTTAGAGATCATCTTGTCCAACCTTCTTTAACAGAAAAGGAGGCCCAGAATTAAGTGTTAAACTGGGAAGAGAACTCAGTTTTGACTTTCTGGCCAACCAAGCTTTTTGCCATGTTGTTGAAATTTAGTACTCTGAACATAGAATTGTAGTCTCAGAACTCAGAACAAGTAGTTCAACAGAAAGGACAATCACTTTCCTGGCTTCCTGCTTGATAACCCTCCCAACTCCTATCCCACACTCATTCACTGGAGGATTTAAGTAGTGTAGGATGGCAAAGATTCAAGGGGGACAAAAGTCCCTGGGGGTAGAGGGGCTAGCGCCCTCCACCTCCATCTTGGGTCTTCACCTGTGTCTTTGTCACTCACCCTTAAAAAGTATTATTTGATCCAATAATCCACACTAATCTTCTGCCTAAGTCTCTCCTTCCCTTCATGACCAAACTCTTTGAGAAAGCTGCCTGTGTGCCCTCTCTTCCTCCTTTTACTTGCTTCTGAACTCTGTGCAGTCTGAAGATAAATTCATCATTTATCTAGACAAACTGGGCTGTCTCTTGGATCTCTTGATCACCATATCTAATAACCTTTTCTTAGTCCTTGACCTCATGCTGGTCTCTTCCATCATCTGTCTCCTCCAGGTCTGTCACACTGATCTCTCCTGGCTCACCTGAGTTCCTGTTCACTTCTCAGTCTACTTTGTTGGATTTCACATGTTGGGCTCACACTCAACAATCCTGGGTGTCTTCCAAGTCTCTGTTCTGAGCCCTTTTTTCTTCTTCTTTTATACACTTTTCTTGCTTGGTGATCTCATGGGCTTCCATGGATTTAATTATCACCTCTATGCAGATGATTTCCAAATCTTCATATGCAGTCTTAGTATCTCTCTTGAATTATAGTCCCACATTACCAACTGCTTTTTGGACATCTCCAACTGTATGTGTCTTATAAATAGGTCAAACCCAACATTCCTAAAACCTAACTCATCTTTACCCTCAATCCTCCTCCTTTTGCCGTTACTCTTGAAGCTATTGTCCCCTCAAACTCTTGTCATCCTATGTCCTGACTTATTCACCCTATGTACCCAACCTGAAGCCATCCTATCTCTCAGAGGTCCCCTTCTCTCTACTCACACAGTCAAAGTCTTCATTGCCTTCTTCTTGGATTGTTTCAATAATAATCTTCTAACTGACCTGGCTCGAACCTCTCCCTTCACGGATCCATTCTCTGAGGTTCAACATTTCTATCATGTTCTTCTTCTTCTTCTTCTCTATGCCGTAATTCCCTTGACTCCCTTCGAGACAATTTAGATGCTTTCTACAGAAGGCTTTTCCCTGTCCCCCACGCTGCTGGGAATGCCCATTCTTCCCAAATTTCTTGCCAAGTATTCCATATATAACTTCTAGGCTATCTATGTAATTATTTATATGTTGTTTGCCTCATCACAAAAAATTGAGGAGGTTAAAGATTTGAAGATTTAGTTGATTTGACAACATTTTTAAAACTTGAGAGAAGATACCATATATTGCCTTTCTTTGTATTCCCAGCACTTAACATAGTGTCTGTCATATAGTAAGCACTTAATAAATGCTTATTGACTTTGAAATGAATACAAAGCATCATTCTTATTATGTAGTCACATTGAAATTTTAATGGTGTCCTACCCAATGTTTGGGTGTTCCATCTTTTAATAGTATTTAATGAATGATTCTTTATATTCAAAAAATCCTAACAAAAATTAAGAATGATCAGTAGAATTTTTAAAAAAATCAATAGCTAACCAAAGACATATATAACTGGCTCCCAATTAGTGGTACAAATGGACAATGGTACCATGTCCCTAATGGTACACTCCCCAGTAGAACCATCTTAGGAGACTGGCTAAACCAGGTTAAAAGTAACCAACAGACCTCAGAATTAGAGGGCTGTCTATCCCAAGCATGTGGAGACACCTCCCCTGACAAGAATGGGCAGAAGGACACAGTTTATTCCAACAGCCACAAAGGCAACTGCAGCAGCCTCAGTGGAGTGGTCAGAACTTGGTTGGATATTGAAGATGCTAGGGTCATTTACTGAATCCTGGGTCATTCCTTAGTATACCATACTGGACTTCAGTGACCTGAAGAGAGAGAGACTGATAACTTCATACAACTCTGTCTCACTTAAATCCAATTCACAAGCAAGTTAAGACATCACTTCATGAAGTCCTTGGTCCTCCTTGAGAAGGAAGGACCATCACAAGAATATTATGGGCGATTGAAATCTTCTACCATTTCCAACCTCGTATTGGTTCTGTCCTTCCTTTCCTCCAGAAAATCTTTTACAAAGAGAAAATTAGATTTTTATTTCATCTTTTGTCTTTTGCTTTTCTTCTGATGAAGATACAAATGATGAGTAAATCTGGTCTCAAAGCCAGGGGAAAATGGCTTCAAAGATGCAGAACATCTGCATGTAAGGAAGAAGGTTGAGTTCTATAAATTGAACAATCAGTTCCAGAGTATCTTATTTGAAACCTTAAGCAAAGTATAGGGAGAAGAAATATTTGAGGTTGGTGGACCCATAAATTCCATGTCATCGCATTAAAAGCATGCTAGTATTTAAGGGCAGAAATGCAAGATGTGGCCAGAAGTGACGTGATTGGAAATTTTAGCTGTTTTTCCATTTAAACACACATATACACACGTACACTTTAGACTGGGATATAGTAAATGTATTGTATTTTTATTAGGAGAGAATGAAAAAAAAATCTGATATCCTGGTTGTTTTTTGTTCAAAGCTAAGAAATTCAGGGACACATGTTGGGCATAAGATATATCCTTGCTGGTGCCTGCCTGGCAGAATGGGTTTTGTTCAGTTCTGCTTCTATTAAAATTCTTAGCCTAAAATTAGGATGTTCTCCAAACCAGCTGTGTGTGTTCCCTAAGACAATAAGGTTTCCTATCTCTGATACTAATTCTATGTTTTGTCCACATACAGAAGAGATTCAAATGAACCTCCCAAGAGTGAATTAAAATTTCTAGACCTAACTCCATCATCTCCAAGCTCTTCTTGCACTTCTCCCTTCTTTCCTTATTTTGCTATTGATTAATCTAGTTAAATTAATTCTATAATTGAGTTGAAGTATATTTAATCTCCAGAAGAATTCTGCATTTCCTCATTCACCCTATAACAACAAAATGGTGATTTTAGCTACAAAGACTAGCAGTGACCCAACCATAATGAGATGAGAGAATCAACGAATGATAATTTGACTATAAAGTGGAAGGCACTTTGGGGCTTAGGATGTCCTCTATCCCCCCAAAAGGGAATAGTCACTTAGATTCTATCAGGAAATGGAAGAGAGAGAGCCAGAGAAAGAGAGAGAAAGAGAGAGAGAGAGAGAGAGAGAGCGCCAGACAATAGATTTTGAGATAGAGATGTGGATTTGTTGTTGTTGGATGTTCAGTCTATTAGTTGCGTCTGGTTCTCCATGACCACATTTAGGGTTTTCTTGGATTGCAAGGAGAGCCAAAAGGGAGGTAATTCTAAACATGAAGAATAGACTATGGAGGAAGCCTTGATGATGGGAAATGAAATTTCACATATGAAGGATAGCACATAAACTGGCTTGACCAGATTATAGAAAGCAGGAAGGAATGTGCACGAAGTCTAGAAGGTACACTGGAGCCAGAAGGCCTTTAAATACCAGCCAGAAGGATTTAGATTTTATCCTAGAGAAAATAGGGAACCACTGCTGATTATTGAGCAGGGGAAAACCAAAAACTTTCTTGGGAGTGGGGGGGAAGATGACACAGGACTGGAGGCAAGGCTTCCTTTCTGGTTCTTAATTCCTTTAGTTCCATTTTATCAAATGTTCAGTGCTTTTTATAAGATGAAAACTCTCATTTTGTGGTTGTTTACTTTTACTGTTAATTATTAAAGTTAATTACATAGACTATATTTGTTTAAAGATAGTATCTTATAACTCTGAAACTTTGTGATTCACCCTAATACACATCTTTCCCCCACAACCCCTACGTATGCTAGGCAAGGTCAAATTTCTGTTACCAAAAATGAGGGCTCTTAGATCTGCAGGTGAAAGAGACCCTAGGAGCCTCCAGAACTAAACCTTCTTATTTCACAGATGAAGAAACTGAGACCCAAAGAAGTGAAATCACTGACCAAAGGTCCTATAGGCCATAGGAAGCAGCAAAGCTGGCATTAATTTTTCAGTTCTCTGACTCCCAAGTGTGGCCCTTTCCACCAATAAGCCTCCTCTTCAGTTTGCCCACAGTGATTTTTGAGTGCTTTTGGGGAGTGTACCAAATAGAGATTTTCAGCATAAAAATTCCCATTGAATAGAAGCATATGCTTCTTTGTCAGTGACTTTTCTTCTCAAAGAGGAGAGTGTGGCAAAGCAATGTGGAAGTCCATAAATTCAGCATTTGGGTGGGATGATTTAAAAAAAAATGGAAGATTTGTATTTGGAGGAGAAAAACCTTGACCTATCATTGTTCCATATTAGCTTGATGAATATGTATAATAAAGGATGCTGAGCATTCAGCTGTTGGTTCTAATCCTCTGAAGGCATTAGGATGCCCAAACAGAGGTTTTAGGGAAGTGAATATCAAAATTCTTAAGACACATCGGACAATGAGGTGTGTAACTTTGGAATGAAGTCTGAAAGCTTCAGAAGGAAGCCCGTGGGATGCTTGCACGTTGAGCAGTCCTGACAGACTTTGGTTCAAGTCCCAGGCTGACTGGCCAGGTCTAGATGTGATTTATAAAGCACAGCAAATACAACTTTCCTTACCTCATTCGAGTATTTCTTAAATTACAAAGACTGAGGTCTGCAGAGGCACTCTAGCCAAGTTTTGCTTTCACTCAAGTAAAACATCCTGGCACCTATCACGGGAAGAGTCCAGAGTATCATAATACATTGTGTCTAATGTTTCTGGACACTTGAGGATTTGGAGTGCTTCAGAAATGTTAACTATTATTTTTTCTGTTTCCTGCTTTTCAACAGGTTCTTGGAACGCCTAATGAGGATACTTGGCCTGGAGTCTATTCTTTACCACATTTTAAGCCGGGTAAGTTTGTTTAAGCAACTACATCCTCTCAAGTGCACCACCCATTATGAGGATACGCAAATAAACCTTTTCCCACAAGTTCACATCAAACCTCAAGTATGTTCTAGTCGGTGTACGGTGTGGATCTCACTGATGTTACCTCATGGCTTTTCTGGGTAAAGTAGGTTGGCTAGCTGCTCAGGTGAATTCACTATTGGTTTCTCTGAGGATCTCATCCCTTACTAAAGGTAAGGCTGGTTTTGAAAACGATTATGCAGCTTCATTTTGCAGTTCTGTTTTCTGTCCATCTGGGGCTGGTTTGGGCCGATATCTTTGCACTCCAAAGAAACATCTGTTCAGTTTTATGGTCATTACTAGTTGTCTTGAGGCTCTCCCCAAGATGGACGCATCTGAAGTCAATTCTGGTTCATGATGAAGTTGGATTCCATATTCCCCAGCCTCTCCACACTTTATTCCTACCGCCTCTCACCTCTTCTTACTTAAGGAGTGTACCCTGGAGAAGAGAGCCAAATTGACCTGTTTTTTTTCCATAGGAAATTTTTGACAAATCAAGTCAAGAAACACTTGTTAAATACCTATTGTGTGACAGGCGTATAGGCTGGGGACACAAAAAATGACCAAAAAAAAAAAGTCCCTGAAAACACCTACTTACAAACAAGATGGACATTCCACTTCAAAAGTCTTAATGCTTTATGGAGCTTCGGTAACTTAAATGGTATTTGGCATACAAGCTTTAATAGTTTAAAATGTCACAAAGAATTTTGGAATTCCCTGGATGCAAGATAAATTGGAGATGAATTGAGAGGAAAACACTAAAATTAAGGGAAAACTTCTTATAGAAAGAAGGGTGACCTTTTGTCTGATTTGTAGGAAGGCTTAGAAGGTAGGAGAATTGAGATAATGAGAGAGTGAAAGAGAGAGAGAGACAGAGACAGAAAGAGAGAGAGAGACAGACAGAGAGACAGAGAAAGAGAGAGAGCGAGCGCACTCCAGGTGTTGGGGGACACTTAGAAGACAGAGTTCCTTGTGAGAGGACCAGTATGGAAGCCTAGGGTACCTTTGGGGAATAATGTGCGAGAAGGCAGGAAGGGGATAGATTATGAAGAGCTTTAAAAGGTAAACAGAGGCTTTAATTTCATCCTAGAGATAATAGGTAGATACTAAAATTGATTGAATAAGTGGTAGAAGAATGACATGGTCAGGAGTCTGCTTTAGTAGAATCATTTTAATGGCTGTGAGTGAAATATAGACTGATGGAGAGCAACTTGAAGCAGAGAGATCAACTAGGAGCTATTGAGAATTCATCAACTATTAGGTGAGAGCTAGAGATTGATAATCTGGTAGAAAAATAAGTGACAATTTATTTTAATCACTACTTATTTTTCTGGCTATGGATGAAAGCCTAGTTTTAAAAACAGACTGTTAAAGAAAGGAATAAGAAGCCTATTAGTGTGGCTTTCTGGGGGTAATCTTTAGTCTGAAACATATTTGTGATTTCACCAATTTGAATCTTTCTTCCAGTAACAGCGAGGGCAACTTTCTACCTGCCCTAACATGTCCTCCACGCGTTCACCACATTCTTATGCTAGTTGTCCTCCTTTTTCTCACCACTGCAGGTGTACTGGACACTGGCAGTCCGTCTGGAGTCCTTTTTGCTCAGCCCTTTTTCTCTTCCCTAGCCCTCATTTTCCTGGTGACATCTTTTACTTCTCCTTTGGAGTTCCTCAGTGGTTCCACGTGACAGCCTGCCCTCATGCCCATCATTTTTTTTTTAAAGAGACACCTCTGTTTATTGGAGGAGATTGGGATCATTAAACAGTAGAAAAATCTTCAAATCATGAAAGTCAAACTATTCCAACTTTTAAATAGTTTTCATCTCTTAAAATATATTCCTAAATACCTGGAGCCAGAAATCAATCTCTCTCTCTGTCTCTTGCACTGTTTCTCTGCCCATCTCTGTCTCTCTCTGTCCCTCTCTCCTCTTCTCTCTCTCTCTCTCTCTCTCTCTCTCTCTCTCTCTCTCTCTCCCTCCCTCCCTCCCTCCCTCCCTCTCTCTGCTTCTCTCTCTCCCTTTCTCTTCCCATCCCAGTATCAAAGCAGAAATCTTATATGTGCACACATATAAAGTTATATACACACATATGTGCATATCTATATGTAATGTTTCTGTTTTGAGGTTTAAATATAATAACAAACAGTAATTTAAAAAAAAAAAACAAAACAAAACAAAACCATGGCATTGCCTAACCTTAATTGCTGTCTGTTGTCCTAATAAGAAAAATAGAAAAGTAATCCATTTCTTAAAAGCAGTCACAATTGGACAGTAGGTGGCAGTCATGAAATTTCCCTTTTCACAATTATACTCAGAAGTGTTTCTAGGATTCTGTAGTCTTTTTAATTTTTTTCAGGAGGCCCAAAAGGGTTTGGAATTGAATAAAAATACAGTGAAATGAGCTATTTGTAACATGGTTCTTTTGTTGAGATCTTTCTCCTTTTCCTCCTCTGCTATAAAACATGGATTGTAAAACATAGACCCACCATAAAATTGCTGAGAACAGTTGCAAGGAAGCTCTAAAATTACCCAATTCTGTTGAAGGGAAAAAGGGCTATGGATAATTTCTGTACAGGAGCCAATCTAGTTCCTTTTCTCCTAGTCTCTCTTTTAGGGGCCATAGGAATAAATTAGCAATCTGAACGGATGGCTGAATTGAAATGCTATTTTTATCTTCCTTAACTTGGATTGTTTTCTCAAAGTGGATACTGTTCTGTGAACTCTTTTTCTCCTCCTGTGCTACTCCAAGCACTTTATTATTTTTTTTTTGTGCTTTTGCTAAAAATCCTAAATGCCCTCTATGTTCTGAGATACTTTAGAAGTCCCGCAGATTTGGGGACATTGGATTAAATAAAAAACATTCTCTATGATCAACTTGTTCCAATGAAGTACATCATGCTTGATCAACTTTCTCAACTTGGAAACCTGAAGTTCAGCATTTAAAAAAAAAACAAAAAAACACGTTAAGGTCTAAAGTCCAAGTCTTAGGAAAGAAATAGAGTGGAATGTGAAAGGTAAGGCTTATCTGTAAAATGAGATAGTTAGATCAAATTATTCCTCAATTCTGTTTAGCATCATTCCCTTGGAGGAGATCCAAGTCACATCAGATTTAACCTCACATGACTCTATGGCCTTCTTTTATGTCATTGATATCGGAATGTATTTTTGTATTGTATTATGTATTTTATTTGAGCTACCATAAGGGATCAGTAGATGAAACCAACAGATATCCAAGATAGTGTTCCTATAGCCAGAAAATAGATTTACTTGAATATATGGAAAAGTAATTTATCAAATATTAATGCAGCAACCTGTAAGGGTTGTTAAGTGTTTCATATGATACTCATAGCCATCCTGGGAAATGCTGTTGTCTTCCCTGTTTTACATTTGAGGAAACTGAGGCAGACAGAGGTCAAATACTCAGCTAGGGTTACATACCTAATAAGTATCTAAGGCTGCATTTGAACTCAAGTCTTTCTAACTTTAGTCTCAGAACTCTGTCTGTTTGCCACCTAATTGGCTAATAGGTTGTCCTAGAAGTAGAAATGAAAGGATAAAAGAAAAGGGCCATTTAAAAAAGCTGCTGGGAGGAGAAAGGAATTAGAAACTAGTAGGAAGATAGAAAAGAGAGGTGGTTATTCTTTATTATCTTCAACGTTTAACTAGTGTCAAATATACCAGAATGTATCAAGAAAGGAAACATGTATTATACATCCACTCTATGCTCAGTCATTTATAAATATAATCTTGTTTTATCCCTACAGCAATCTGCTGTTATCCCCATTTTACAGATGAGGAAACTGAGGCAAAATAATAAGGTTGCCCAAGATCAGATAGCTGATACATGTCTCAAAATAGATTTGAATTCAGGTCCTCTTGACCCATTTGAAAGAAAAGACCTTAGCCATTGCATAAAAGGAGAAAAAAATATAATAATGAACTGAGCCAACAGTGATTTTATTATCACCTTGAGTTCTCTTAAATTTTGACAGATGCTTTCTTTTGTTGTTTAAGACTTTAAAGATCATCCACATTTTATGATTTTTGAGTTGGGAGGTGGAAGGGAGGGAGGAAGGCATCAGTAAATTTTTTTTTTTTAATGTTTGCAATTAAATCGATCATTTTGATGGGAATGCTCTCCTCGTTTTATTATTTTCTTGACCTTAAATTGAGTTAACACTCTTGCATCTAACATTCCTTGAACTAATTTCCAAAAGGTCAGTTATTTTTTCCTGAGTGTACTTAACACAGAGAAGACAAAATGCTCATTTTGAAAAGAGGTCTTACTTTCCAGATTTCTGACCTTCCCTTTGTTCTAAACTGGAGTAGTTTTCTCTAGGGATACTCTAAACAAAGAGAGTGGGAGCAAATCATCTGCCAAAAGGAAGTGACTTGGTTCAAACAAGCTAAGCGGACATATTTTAAATAAACCTATATTACCCACCCCAAAAGATGGATGATTAGATTACGGTTGAATCACTGTATGTCTCTTCACTCCTCATAGGCTCTGTTATACTCTCACATTTATTCTAACTCAGTATTCCTTAACTCCAGCTTATTCCCATAGCAACCTTACATCACATGCTGCCCTCTGATAGTCCATAGCCCAGCCTTTAAAAATGCGCATTAAAGAGGCTAACCTGGGAACTCTAGGTTCTACTGGATTCTACCATACCTTTAAATTTAAATCCATCAAAAAAGAAATAGACATGATTGCCCTCCCCTCCCATTGGAGGAGAATAGTGGTGCTGTTCTGCTTGGAATGGGATTGCCTCCCTACTTCTCTCCCCCCATGACTCTGTGGTTCATGGTCATTTAAAAACTGGTATCTTCTAATATACTGGAGTCTCATTATAATGCTGTCCTCGGGGTCCAGGCTGTGAGGACCATCTTTGAGGGTAGAGGTTAGCATGAGGTGGTCTAAGCACTTCAGTAATTATGGCCGGATGCGTGAGTTAGCTCCCAATCCATACTCTAGGACGGCTCTGGTAGGTAAGGCCCCGTGGTAGAAAAGCGGCCCTGGCTTTTTCTTATGTCCTCGCATTCTATTACCAAATTCACTCACAGGGTAGTTAATTTTTCCTAATGGTGATATTGATTGTGACACCTAATAGTGATAACCTATATCAGTGTCAGAAGGTATACATAAATACATATATATATATATGTGTGTGTGTGTGTGTATAGATATATCTATATATACATACACATATATATCTGAGAATGGAGTTGATTTTATATATATATATATATATATATATATATATATATATATATAGACACATATATATTTACACACACATACACAAGCATGGATATGCATATAAAAATATATGTGTATGCATATAAAATTTTACTCACATATATACATATATGTGTGTGTGTGTATATATAGATATATTTCTATGAATGTATCCACACACATACACATATATATCTGAGAATGGAGTTGATCATATATATATATTTATTAACACACACAAGCATGGATATACACATGTATATACATTGATATAAGCACGTCTATATGCACAGATACTTGTATGTCTATTTTATATGCATACACACATTTAATATATTAATATATTATTTAATTTATATGTGTGTATACACAAAATTTTACTCACATATATACATATATACACGCATCTTAGATTTTATGTGAGTGCAAATCAGAAGTTTCAAAGAAAGAGTTGGTATCATCAAGAGTCCTGAAACTCAGGAGATGGTGGAAGTGCCCCTTGAATGAGATTCTGATTGTTCACCATTGTAAATATGCCCTCCAAAGATAAAAGGCAGTAGGGAGAGCGTCTAAGGAGTCCAGGCACTAAGAGCTTTCCAGTGAGCTCATGTTCTGAAAGCACACATAGAAAAGATGGAAGCAAAGTCACCTCTCCAAGGATGTGGTTTATTTGTTAAAGAAGGATTGGGATGTGTAAGAATAGTGTAAAAATCCCAAGATGACTAAATCCCAGAAGATACTGAGACTTATGAAAAATGTTTTAAGTAATAACAATATTAGAAAAATGAAAAGCAAAATAAAGGATCTCTGCTTAAAGTAGTATATCCAACATCAATGGGGGAAAAAAAATAGAACCATCCAACTCTGATTCTTTTTGCTTTTACATCCAAATTCTTGATTGGGGAAGGTTAAACCAGCATAGTTAAAGAAAAATTAAAAGCAAAGATAAATGAGGAATTAAAAAGAGCATTCCCAGCCCTTCCTTAAATGAATTTGTCTCCCAGTTTAGACAAGGGATGTCCCTCTTCTCTTCCCCTTCCTTACCTTCCTCTCCCCTCTCCTCTTCTTCCTTTTCTTTTCCCTTCCATTCTCCTTATCTCTCTGACCTTCATATTTTCTTTGTCTATCTTTACAAAAATCTTTATGAACTTGAAAGATAATGAGGTTAAGACTAGAGATATGACTATAATTTACATATTATGCAAATTATACCAGTGATTATGCAAATGAACATTGACCTTCAGCTTAAAAGTTTTATATGCATAAGATCCCTGTGCAAAGTGCCTTCTATCTGCTTGGTCCAGGCAAGGGTATCTAGGGTCCATCATTGTCCTAAAGCCTTCCAGCTAGATAAATGTTTGTTGAACCTTCCCTGAACCTGTTAGTGGAAGGTCAATATAATCTCTCCCAAATATCTTCTAAATTATAAGAAGTCTAAATAATTAATGAAAGTTTATTAGAGATGTTGATTTCATTAAAATGAAAATTATGAGACAGCAGAGTACTACTATTTATAAGTAGCTGTTTTTTAGTGCATTGGGCTTTTATTCTTAAGTATATAACATAATCAAATTGCAGTTAACCAACATGTCCATTCTCTAAGATTCTGAATTTTTTATTGTAAATGTTTATTTATATTTATTGTAATGTTAATCCAGCCTTGTTTTATGACCTATTTGTTGGTCATTTTTATTATAGATTTAATATTGACCTAATCAGTGTTCTTTAAGAAAAACAACATTTTTTTAAATGCTCAAATGCCAGACATTGCCCAGGAAAATGGATCTAGTCCAGAGTGGGGGCCTGACTCCATCTATTTTTTGGCTATTTCTTCTATAAAGCATCAAAGTCACCAACAAGAAATGTATTGCTGACTTTCACAATAAATTATTTCTTTAAAAATATGCAAAATATACACGGCCACTCATTTGACCAGAACAAAAGGGGAAGCCAGTACCTGCACCAAGGTTACAAATGCACAAGCCTGGAACTTTTGCTCCCCTCCCTGCCTCCACTGGCTACCTCACTTGTGCCTTCCCTTTGGAGTTGGTGCCTCTGTACACTGGCCTTATCTCTCCTGCTATAGTATCCTCTCCTTTATCCACTCCCTCCATCCTCCTACTCAGGCTTTCTCTGATTTCCAAAGTGAAAATTCGCTAGTCTGATAAATTAACTCATGGTACTAATGAGCTAACAGGAGGAAGCTGTAGGAACCTCTTAGGGGAGGGGGGCATCTTCCAACCCCTTGCCCACAAATTCATTATAGATAACAAAGGTTTTCTGAAAACAAATGATTATGATTATGATGATAAATGGTTGAATCTTTCATTTTATTTAATTATAATGAATTATGGGAAATTATATAAAAATATAAATGGTGATGTTGGTATAAAATTTCTCTGGCATCAACTGGAAAGGTGCAGCTATATATATATATATATGTATGTATATTTATATATGTATGTGTATATATTTATTATTATATATGTATATACACACATGTTTATACACATGTTTATTTTGGATGTTATATTCAGGAACATCCTTGCCCTCCCCCAAAAGACTTTTCTCCCTTTCATACTTTATTAAGATTTTTTTTTTTTTTTTTTTTTTACTATATCTGCTGCTTTTTAAAAACAATTTTCCTTTTATATTCACTAGAGGGCCTACTCTAATTCCATACCAGTTGATAACATTATTTGCTGATCATGAGAAGAATTTGAATGTAACACTCAAAGTCAATGATAGGTTATTTTTTTAAAAAAATTATTCATATGGTTGCTGCATTTTGTTTCCTTTCTCTGTAGTGCTATCACTGTCTTTGTACTTATCTTTGTGCCTCTCTCTCTCTCTCTCTCTCTCTCTCTCTCTCTCACACACACACACACACACACCCACACAAAGCCCTGTAACTGCAATTCTTGATGGAATTCTGGAATTCATTTTTAAAGGAGTGTTTTATAAGCCCATGAAAAATTTGGAGGGAAGAAAAAAACAACAATAGGGATTTCTTTAGAAAATTTGTATTTGCCATTTGCCTTATGAAATTTATTTAGAACAATAAACAGAAAATTTTAATTGTTCATTTTGTAGAACTTTGTATTAAAATAATTTTTAAAAACTTATGTATTAGGAAAATTTTCATGAAAAACATTTTGAGCATCATATAGTTATAGTTGCCACATACTGACTTTAGGAAATACACTAGTTAAATATAAGATACATTTTTGCCACTAAGCTATGAGTTCTTATTTTTCTGAAGAAAGGAAAGAATTCAGTGCCTTCTTCATTTGTGCACTTCTTACTAACTTGATATTTATGTTGACGGTTTCGTTTTGCCCTTTGGAATTACTTTCAGAAGCTCTGGAGTAATAAGCATCCATTTATGCGCTGATAGAATTGTTAAGTGATATTAGGTCCTGCAGATGGAAAAGGAAAGTGAGACTGACGTCACTTTCATGAAACTTACATTCTAATGGAACCAACATATACACAAAAGAGTCAGACATGATTCACTAAACAGCAACAAAAATAATAATTATATGCAGGAGAAATATAAAACAGATACAATATAAATAATCTGTAGTTCAAGAAAGCACATGACTACAGCAGCTAGTTTGCTCAATAGCATAGCAATATAACACAGTATATAGCACAGGATGATGAAGTTAGGTGTATGGTGGTGGCAAGATGCTCAGCAGGAGAGCTCAGCAAGCCTGGATTCTAGGTGGAATTTGGACAGTGGGACAAATCACTTAATTGTCTACAGCCAGATTTTGTTCCCCTTTATAAAAGAAAGAGATAGGGTGGATGGGTTCTGCAGTTTGCTCTAGTATGTAGAGTGTGATCCATGGAGAACGTGGAGTCAGAGAGGTGAGACTGAAGACTTTTCTCCCTTTCATACTTTATTAAGTATCTGCAGATGCACCGACAGCCTCTCCTAGCCATGGGCTGTTCCTCAAAGGGAAGGAGGACTCTTTGCATTCCGAGTACTGTTGCCTACCTCCAATGTGCTAGGAAGAGGAGTGAGTTTGTTGGAATGAAAAAGTACATCCACTTAGGTTAATTAGCGCATGGAAATAACCCCAGATAAGTGGCACACAAGGTTTTAATGCCAGTGACTGCCCTTTGTTCTCAAAGAGGACCATGACATTGGGGTGGGGATGCCGTGATATGCAGTGAATTGGATGTCAGTGAGGAAGGGCTGTGCAAGGTCACCTGCCTCACTTTCCCCTCCAAAGCCATTGGTGTCCAGGGACCAGATATAGACCCAGATGACTAAAGATGGCCCTGGATGCCAGTTAAATAATCAGCTACTATTCTCTAGTTATCCAGCAGGTAGAGTACTGGGCCTGAAATCAGAAGGATTCCTCTTCCTGAGTTCAAACGTGGCCTTAGCACTTACTTGCTGTGTGACACTGGCCAGATCACTTTACCCTATTTGCCTTAGTTTCCTTATCTGGAGAAGGAAATGGCAAACCACTCCTATATCTTTGCTAAGAAAACCCCAGACAGAGTCATAAAAAGTCAAATATGATTGAATAACAACAACAACAAATACTACCTGTCTCTGAATAAGGGAAACTCAAGTCAAGCTATTAACATGTTCTTAGTGGCTTCTTCTAGAGCATCCTAAGTGTCCTTGTATCAAACAAATACAATGAAATAATGAATTTTTTCTTTCTTAGAGAAGCATAGCATAAAGGGCAGTCTTAGTAAAAGAAGAGATGTGGGTATCCATTCCCTGTAGACACTTATTAGCTGAATGACCATGAATAAGCTTGCTCATCTCTCAAGACCTTTGCTTCCTTGTCTCTAAAATGGAAATAGTATTTGCACTATCCATTGCAGTGCAAACTTTAGGATGCTTTATAACTGTGTTGTTGTTATGGATCGTAGAATGTACTTGGGGGGAGGGGGACTCTCTTGCTTTTCCCCTAGTTTAGATGCAATGTTTATTTTTCCCCAATAATTCTCATGGCAGTCCAAATGTATATATTCAGATGTCTGCTAATAAGCTCACTTGTGAATTCTGCTGAAATTTCCTTCAGCTTAAACCTGTCCTTGATGCAAGACTGTCAAAAAGTACCTCTTTATCAGTCAAATAATGTTTGCAAGTAGAGATTATTGTGATAGAGCACAAGTGTGTGTGTGTGTGTGTTTGTGTGTGTGTGTATGTGTGTGTGTGCTCAAGCACATGCCATCATGTGCAAAGATAAATCTAATAATCAGTAAACCCTTAAGAGAAAATGAAATTGATATTTTTTTAGGAGAGAATATTAATATGGAATCTTTTTTTCTTTGTGGGTTAGCCTCAGACATCAGCGTTTGTATATAACAAATTAGAGCAAGGCTGCTTGTTCCCGTTAATTCTGGTAGAAAATGATATAAAGGGTTGGTTGCATGATGGATAGAGCTCTGATCTCATGTCAAGAAGACCTGAATTCAAATCCTTCCTTGGATATTTACAAGCAGTATAACTCCAGACCATTTGCCTTATCCTTATCTGTAAAAAGAGGATAGTAAAAGAATCCACCTTACAAGGTGGCTGAGAGGATCAAATATGTAATATAAAATACTCTGTGAACCTTAAAAAGTTGGACTGGATGGCCAATGAGATATTTTCTGTCTGCTCTAGGTTTTTTAGAAAGCTTTAAAGTGAATCAGGGATCTTTAGAAGAAAGATACTTGTATATAATGTTAGGAACTCAGAAAGTCACAACAATGTAGAATAGTTAATAGGATAATTCCAGGATCATAGATTTAGCTGAAGTGGACCTCAGAAGCCTTCTAATCCAACCCTCTTGCTTCACAGACATTTAATGAACACATGCATTCTCCTCCTGTTATATTTCATATCCAAAGGCCAAATGTCAGAGTGTTAAATTAAGCTTTAGATATTGATCAGAAGTGTCAATAAAAATATTAACTGAGATTGATTCCATAGACTTCTGAAGTGTCAGGAAGTAAAAAATAATACTTCTGTGAAATAAAATATACTTTCATTTATTGAGGACTAAAAATAAGCTTCCACTTTTGAAAAAAAAGTCCTCATTCTCTCAATTGACAGGATATTTAGTGCCACAACTGAATGCTTAAACATTTTTATTCTTTGTTTTTATACTGTGACAATACATAAATTTATTAAAGATACCTACTACCTAATTTATTTTTAATTTCTTAAATTCTGATCCTAGCTCAGCTATCCACTAGCTATATATGACTGAACAAATCCTTTACTTTTTCTGTGTCTTAGTTTATTCATCTGGAAAATCACACAGTGGCTTGAGTACTGGGCCTGGAGTCAGAAAAATTCATCTTCTTGAGTTCAGATCTAACCTCAGACACTTACTAGTTGTGTGGCCTGGTGCATGAGATTCAGTAGGCCTTTCAGACTGATTTCTTTTTTTCTTTCAATGAGTAAATATCCATTAAGACTTTACTACAGAGTAATGGTTTAAGCATAGGGTAAGATACAGAGCTTTAATACAACCTAGTCCCTGACCTCTAGAAGCTGAAGAATGATTGGAGATAATGTTCGGTGACTTAGTTTCTACCCAAGTCTGGGGCAGTTTTGTGGAGAGATAGTCCTATGTCACTGTGTAAGACTGTTTGGAGAAAGATGATTCCTGATAGGTTAAGGGAATGTATATAGAGAGGCTGCCATCATTCCATACTAGAATTATTTCCAGATTAAAAGAAGACCTTCTAGGAGGGACTTTGAATGGTAAACTGAAACCCTTCAAGCCATAAATAGGAGCTGGTCCCATTACATTCTTTGACTTTGCAATTACAGGGACTGTTAAGAACTCTCTTGGGTGAATTTATTCAGGTATAAGGAGTTCTAAATAGATATAAGCCTGATTCCCTTATTAGAGGGATGGCAAGCCTTAGAGGTCCTAGACTTTGCCTGCTTCTCCTTCCAGCTAGTGATATGATCCTCAGCTGCAGATATGATCCTCTGCCTGTTCTCTGTGAAAGCAGGCTAGACTTCAGATCATATATATTCATGCCACCCACAAGTCATATTCATATATTTAGACATCACCCCCATCAGATCTTTTTTTCCTAATTACATGTAAAGACAAATTTTAACATTTGTTGGGTTTTTTTTTTTCAAAATTTCTCCCTCCTTCTTTCCCTTCCCCCCTCTTCAATTAATAAGCAGTTTTATGTAAGTTATATGTGTGCAATCATGTAATATCATATATTTAGACATCAACCCCCCATATCTTTTTTAATGGCATATTTTTTCTAATTACATATAAAGACAAATCTTAACATTCGTGGTTTTTTTTATTTGAATTCCAGATTTTCTCCTTCCTTTTTTCCCTTTCCCCCTCCTCAATTAATAAGCAGTTTTATGTAGGTTATATATGTATAATCATGTAAAACATTTTCCCTTATTAGTCACATTCACATAGACATGAGAAAACTGCAAATCACAATATTGTGTATAAACACATTAGAGAGGTACAAAATTCTGAGTGATATCTAAAGGAGAAAGTCATTGCTGATCAAATAACTGGGGAAGTGACATTTAACTTGGATTTAACCTTGAGCAATTTTTTTAATGTATTGAGATTTCAGTTCTTCTATTTGCAAAGCAAGGTAGTTAAGCTTTCTGCTTTGATGATTGTTAGAACTTCTAAAAAATTATATATAAAATAAGTCGTTTTTAAAATGTTGTTTTACTTTATGGATAGTTCTCTGTATATTGTTTGTCCTTATCTTCCATTTCACTGACTGATATCATATAGCAACAAATATTAAATCTTTATCTAAAAAAGATTCAGAAGTCTTGACCTTGTTAAGAAATAGTCATTCCCCTAAACCCTTATGTCCTTCTCCCCCCCCCCACCTTTCAGAATTTTAGAATCTTTCATTTGTTGGTTAGTATATTTACTTTCCCCTTCATAATTTCCTTATAAAATGCCTAATTAGCTTAAAACAGAAAAATCTATATTTTCCTATGATTAAAAAAGTACATGAATATAAACAGAGTTGAGGAGTGTATATTATGCCCTAACTACCAGCTAATCGGTAAAATCCAACTTCAGAATTGTTTTCCTGTTTTACCTTGGGTCTCAGATTGCTTTTGACTTGGCCTTCCTTTGTCCACACCAATCCAACCCTCCCAGCTAGTGCTAAGGGCTATTCGTTAGGAATTTTCAAGTGAGTAAAGGTATATGACCCTGGAAATGTAGAATTTAGGATTATGGTGCTTTTCTCCATCACTGTATTTTGTTGTAGTAAGTCATTTCTCCTCTGCTCTCATGGGTGCTCTTCATCTCCCACTGTGATATGGGCATCTGCTGCAGCCATCCTGACAGAAGGGAAGAAGGTGAATGTGCCCCTGCAGGTTTAAATTAATTGCATTTCTCCGCTATGCTCCAAGTGAGCCAGTGCTTTTGGAGAACACAATTTTAAACTTTTAACTTAGCCATAATTGGAAAGGGAATGTAGTTATTAAAATTCTAAGTGTTATAGTAAACCTACTCCAGGAGAACAGTAGAAAAACATTCTTATGCTGATGTGAAAGCAACAGAGTGAAAACTCTTCTTGGGAAGGTATAATAAAAAACATCCAGTATTGATTTTGTGACATCATTTCACTTAAGAACATGTCTAGCTCTCAAAAAATAAATAAATAAAAACCAAACATGGTTAAGTGTATACTTTTCATATCCAAATCAAGCAGGATGAGACATATTTTCCTAGTGCTTGAAGTAATAATCATAATAATAATAATAATAAGCATCAATATAGCACTTTGAGTGTTGCTAGTGCTGTGTATATGTTATCTCATTTGATCCTCATAACAACCCTTTGAAGTAGGTTTTATTACTACCCCCATTTTATAGATGAGAAAATTGAAGTTTCAAGAGATTGTTATTTACCCCAGATTATATAGCTAGAAAATATCTGAGGAAGCATTTGAATTCATGTCTTCCTAATTCCCAGCTTAATTCATTATCTGCTTTACTATATTATGTTTTATCTACATAGTCATTTTCTTAGTATTTGAAAGGCACAAACAACCCAATTTTCCAGGTTCTTGCTATTTGGAAAGTTATTGGGGACTGTTTGGATCTTGCTTGAGAAAATAAAAGCTAGATAGATAGTTGGATAGGTAGGTAGATAAATCAATGGATAGATCAATAGATTGTTGGATAGATACATGGGTGGATGGATGAACACTTAGTGAAATCAGTTTGCTCTTTCTATCTCTTTATTCTACTTCTCTGCTTTCCTCTTCTGGGATTATGGCTCTGTTTCTCCCAGTTTCTTATATGTTCCATTTAAGGGATGGTCTCTATATTTTTATCTTTCCCTAGAAATTCTACCCTGCAAAGACCAGGTGACCTTTCTATCTTGAGGAACTCCTATAGTGCTTTGTTCATACTTGATAGCAGCCCAGTTAATAAATGGTCAAAGCATACAAACAGAATTCTCATAAAAAGATTATACTGTCAGCATACATTTCTACAGTTACTCTAAGTCATTAAAGTAAGAGAGCAAATCATAACACTTGAGGAGTTGTCCATTTCCAGGAAATTGGCAAATATTACAAAAGGTGGGAATGGCCAATGCTGAAAGGACGACTTAATAAACTGTTGGTGGAACTTAGAAGTCACCCAGCCCCCTCTGGAAAAACAAGAAAGACCTCCTGAGGGATCTTTAAGCAGAGGAGTTGTCCGTGATACTAAAGTGAAAAGCATATAGTTCAGTGTAATAGGTATAGTAGAAATTCTTTTCAAATACAAAGTCTCTCACAGCTATCAAATTCTGCGATTTTGTGAGTTTGATCATGGTAATTAATTCTTCTCTTTTAATAGTTTTATTTTTTAATTGAATTTTAACTTTTGTTTTAAGCTTAGTTCATAGGATCATAGAGAGAACTTAGAGGTCATCTATGCAAACTTCCTCATTATATAAGTGTGGAAACAGACAAATACGGATTAGATGACCCGTTCAAGATCACACAGGTGATTAGGGATGGAGCTGAGGTTGGGACCTCGGTCCCTCTGTTCCCATTCCTTCAGTCTTTCTCTGTCTTCATCCTCCCTGTCTAGTTCTTTTGTTCACATCTAACGCTGCCCTGTTAGCTGTTGATACTTGAAAGAAAAAGTTGATGAAGAACAAAAGTCTTCTGCTGTTAGTGTGGTAGACTGCAAAGTTTGGGAGCTTTTTGATGAATAGCAAATGATTGTTAGAAATGAGAAACCAAGTTACTTTGTAAGTGCTAAATGATATTAACTTGTGTTATCTTTAATGAAATTCTTGTTACTTGGGAAATCATTACAAATTACAGAGGTTGCTTTGTGAAGAATGCTAAGATTTTTTTTTTTAAGAACTTTATTGTAAAAGGATATGATATAATTAATTTTTCTAATTTTCCTCTAGATTCATACCAGTTAGTTTTAGATTATGATAGTGGAGAGCTTTGAAAAGTTAAATTTTCCTTTCCCATGATTTATCTTTTTCAATTATCCATTAAGACTAGAAAACACCTTTAATGTTAGCCCAAAATGTAAACTAAACTGTTCAGCATCTCCCTGAATTAGAGTTTATCTCATCTCATGCACTCCAGTGATCCAGCATTCAATTTACCACACACCACTATCCATTTCTTTGTCAATTCAGTAATCCCTGATTTTCAGAAAAACCCAAAAAGGTAATTCTACAAGGTGATTCCATTCATCCAGATTTGTTAAGTGCTTAAGCTTGGGCTGGGCATTTGTATATGCCCTCAAGGAGCTTAATTAAATTATGCACCTGGAACTTAGATAAATAAATACAAAGTCTTATTGAGGGGAGCCAAGATGACTTAAAACTTAAAGAATGGTCCACAAAACCCTGGGGGTCCCTGAGATATCCTTGAGGTCAAAACTGTTTCGATTATGATTTCAAGTTATCATTTGCCCATCTATATACATTTTGTATGAATTTGGATTTTCTTTATAAACCTCAACCAAAGCAACATATAATGAGAGACAGAATGCAGAAACATATGAAAATCCAGCCATCTTCTAGTAAGCCAAACATTAAAGAGTTTTGCAACAATGTGTAAAATAATGCTCCTCGTCTCACTAATTTTTTTTGTTTTGGAAAATATATTTATTTTTTATTTAAATATTATTTATATTAATAGAGAATAGATTTATTGTTGTTTCTAATGAATTAATAAAATTGTAAAAGCTTATAAATTTTAATTTTTGATACTGAAGATATCAAAAACATAAGCCACACACACACACACAAAAAGCTTTGGGGAATCTTCAATAATTTTTAATAATGCAAAGAGATCCTGCAATGAAAAAGTTTGATAACTTTTATATAATTTCCGTGATTTTTTTTTTTAACATGACTTGTATTTATTTTGGTGAGAGAAACTCTCTGTAAGGACACTGAAAGTGTCCTCCTGATCAAGCTAAGGATCTAATCAACCTAGTAATCTAATCAACGGAGGATAGGTAAGGCTTAAAAGTCTTAAAAGATTTGCCTGGATCATGAAGGGGTTAAGGGACCACAATTGAGAACCCGTGAGTTTATATCTAGTTTATATCAGAAGCAGGACTTGAATATAAGGACTGCTTTACATTTATATTCCAAAGCCAGTTCTCAATTCACCACATCATTAACTACCTCTGATTTTTTTTTTAAATAAATACATTAATTTTCAATTCTTGGAAAATTACTGTTTTGGCTATAGTTTGTATTTCCCACCACAATGAATTAAAGAATTGACTATTTTGGTACTGTAAATACCATTCAAACTCATGGTTATGTTTGGCACAGCATAATACAAAAGCAGTATAAATAAAAGGGTTCCCACCTTCCCAAAGCTGATTGTTGAAAATAAACATCAACATAGACAATTAAAATGATGATTGGATGAATGGATGGATGGATGGATAGATAAGCATTTATTAAGGACTTACAAGAGCCAGGTGATATGCTGGTAGTTAGGAATTCAAACACAAAACTGAGATCTCTCTGTCAACAGGGAGCTTATATTTGTAATAGGAGAGGCAACATATATAGGTGAATCATGGATAAGGAAGGAAGTATGGTATTGATCTGATTACTTTTCTCAGGACAAGATGTGGATGGGATGGACAGGAAAGAGGTATGGATGATCAGATATCCCTCACAATGGGAGGGATGTAATATGTATAACATGGAAATAAATGTAAAATATTGATGGGAAACAGCCAGGTGCCCTTCTGTTACTGTTGTGGTTAATTTTTTTATCTTGTTTTTTTAATTCTCTCCCTCCCTGCGTCCCCCCCTCTTCATTTGGGAAGATAAGAAATCTGACAGCCATTATGCATATGAAGTCATGCAAAACATATTTCCACATTAGCCATGTTACAAAGGAAAAAGGGGGCAAGAAAAATAAAATTGAACAATTGCTTCAGTCTACACCGAGTTCATCAATTCCCTTTCTCTCTGGAGATGGAAAGCATTTTTAATTTGAATCCATTATCATGGATCATAGCATTGTTCAGAGTAGCTAATCTTTCACAGTCATCATTAGAACATTACTGTATATAGTGTTCTTCCCATCCCCTTTGTCATTTCTTATAGTATAGCAGTATACAGTCACAATCATATACCAACCATAGCTAGGTTAGCCATTCCTGAGCTGATGGGCTAAATGCCCTTTAGATGACGTTGCTCTCACCACCTGACTAATGGTACTCAGCCCTGAAGTGGAGTTACAAGCTAAGTGGCTGATTCACCCAGGGAGAGATACATGGTTCTGGTCTGGAAGGTTTTATTCTAGATAGTGTAAGCACCAAAGCAAGTGGCAAGATGACCTGAGACAGGTAGCAAGGTGGATCATTGGACAGAGCACTGGCTCTGGAGCCAGGAAGACCTCAGTTCAAATGTGCTCTCAAACATTTACTGGCTGTAGGATTCTGGGCATGTCACATAATTTCTCTTTCCTTCACTTTTCTCATCTATAAAAGGATAATAATAATAATAATAACTTCCCTGGTTCTTGTGAAGATTAAATAAGATGATAATCATGAAGTGTTTAGCACAGCACCTGGCATATAGTAAACTCTGCATAAATGTTAGTGATCTGAGACAAGTTAGTTATAAAATCACAAATTCAACCTATGTATAAAGTATCATATTTCAAATTATCTAATAGTAAAAACCTAGAGTTTGGGGCACTGAATGTGTTACTTCTCAACTAATGAAATTTCTTAACCCAGGACTCAGACTGCATAGAATAATTGGGCTTTTTTTCCTATCAGTTTTTGGCTTTCATACAACCCCTCTATAAGAGCTCCAGGAAAATATTTCCTTAGAATTGGTCTCATATCTAGATTCTCCCCAAGGAGAGAATAAGATTAAGTATGGGACAGCTATTTATTTCTTCTATCCTAAAGAAATGCTTGAAACTAAAACTCACTAGCATGCTTTAACAAAGACTTTCCCAAGCAACTGATTTTAGCTCACTGGGTCAGAGTATGGTGCTGATAACAAGATCATGGTCTTGTTTTACATACAAACACTATATTTGGAAGGTTTGATTATTGTACTAAGGTAGTAGACTTAGTATCAAAAAGTCCTAGATTCAAATCCCAATTCAGACATATACATATTCTCTCTCTCTCTCTCTCTCTCTCTCTCTCTCTATATATATATATATATATATATATACACACACACACACTCTCTTTGAGTCTCATATTTGCATCTGTAAAATAGATTGGACTAGAAGGTTTCCAGCTCTGCATTTATGACCCTATGATCTTAGGAATCACCTACAACTATTGTTGCTGGGCCAGGAACATCTCAACATGAAGAAGCAGTTTGTGGGACTGCTGAATAGGCATTTTACATTTCTCATTTCCAAACAATTCCCTCCACGTCCTTGTGTTTGGGTAAGCCAGTTTAGGAGTTGGGCTCATGCTCTGACTAGTGATCATCTTCTCTGAGACCGAGTACTGTTCAAAATGACCTAAGACCTAGACGTTCTGGGACTCCCCGAGGTAGCCTCCAAGCTTGGACATACCTGTTTCACCATTCATGTTTAGTCTTCTGTACTTGGGAAAGGAATGCAAAAGAAAAGTGAAAAAAGCAGAAAGATCTTTGAGTTGCAGGCTCAGTCCCACCAAGGTCGGATGTGCTCTTAGCCTGATGTAAGACCAAGCCCTTTCTCTACCTCTTCAAAGAGAGCTTCATATTAAAATAATCTTGACACAAGGTTGATCCATTGCTTTTTAAAAGTCCACCAAGTCATCAGTTTTTCCTGTTCCACAGCCAATAAAAGGAACGTTTAATCATCTCAAATTGCCAATTCCTTCAGCACAGAGCTTTCACAGGCCTGGAGGTTACCTTGGCAGCTCAACACACTCTCTCTGGGATGGTCTTTATAGGCCCATTCCCACACATGTTTCATGGGGTGCAACATTCATTACATACAATATTCATAAATTTCTCTTGAGGGAAATATGAACATAGCATAGGATGGGGAAAGCGTCCAACATTTTTCTGGAGCCAGGAAGAAGGCATCTTCCTGGAGGAAGGAAGAAGAATAGTGTATGTGTACACAAACATATGCACTATAGTTTTGGGGTTTTTTTTCCCCTGAGGTTTTATTCCCTTTGTGTCATTTATCTAGGTGAAAATGATGATTCTGGAAGCTCATCTTACAGGATAATTTAACCTAGATTGGAGAAAATAATGCTCTCAATTAAAGAACCTTTTTATTCTTTTGTTTTCATTTTTCACTTCTCAGTTGGAAATAAGAGCAGAACATCTGGTACAAATGCTGCCTCCATCATCATTCATTAAACCAAGTGCTTTTAAAATCAGTTTTTTCTTGAACAGGTTTGTATCATTTAGATTTGCAATAAATGTAATTTGGTATTTTTTTTCTTTCTTTTTTTTTCAGAACGCTTTACCCTGTACAGCTCTAAAAACCTTAGACAAGCATGGAATAAGTAAGTCTTTAAAATGATTGTTCCTTGTTCTTTGATTTTGTTGAATTTTTTTCACTTGGTTAAATTTCTGAGTCAGAGTTAATATTGCATATTTTGTCATTATTTTTGTTATATGACATCAATTTTTTCTGTAAGTACACATCCCAAATTTGTTAATGCTCAGTGTTCTGAAGGTTATCTGAATTCTGAAGAGTCTTTGCATCAAGGGAAACATCCTGACTAGAATATAATTGAGTGCTACTGACCAGCCTAAACATTTTGGTGCAATGGATGAATGGTATATTATTTGATATCCAAGACAGTCTTACAACTTATCACAAAGATCTCTGTCTACCCATGTGATTTGGACCTTATGTAATAATTTGTCATTCTCTTTAAATGTCCATTATCCTACTGTATTTCATTGTGGAGTTTTAATTCATTATAATTTTGGAAATTGGTGACACCAAGAAGTATCACCATGTAAAAAGTTATTCAGAGATCGTTTTAAATTAAACAAAAAATTTTATCAACCTACTGGGAAATCTTTGATAGAATTAAATAGAGATTAAGAAGCCCTTATTAAATTGCTGGCATTCACTTTTAAATAATTTTATTTTAAGAATTACATTTCAAGGAAAATCAGGAAGCCCAATGGATTTGATCAAAGAAATTATAATACTTTTCAAAGTAGAGTCGCTTGTGGTATGGTGGCTTATTATTATGATGAATCTGATTATTTGAATACCATCACCTCGAAAATGAAATGCAAGAAAATAACCTTAGTTTCCATAGTTTAATTCTCATTTGTAATGTTAGTGAGTATGTTATTGTAGAATTTTCATGCAGTTATTTTATTTTTTTAAAAGACAGAGCTTTATCATCACACATCTTTATGTGTTGTTGAAATGTAAGAAGTTATTTTGTTTGACCTCACATTTAGGGGGAAAAAAATTCACCTTTGGTCTGAGGTAGAATTATTTATTTTATTGTTTATTATGTACTAATTACTGTTTTATTGTGCTATAGAACATATAAATCAAGTAGTTCCTTTCTTATTTAAAGAAAACAAAAACAGGTCATGTGCTTTCCTTTAGAATATTAGTTAAAGAAGGAATGTCATTGGTTTTAATCATCCCATGTAGTGATCCCCAGTTTGAAGACTGTTTCTTGCTGTTGTGTTTTTAACCTTCTGACCCATTTTTAAAGTAACGCTGAGTTGTACCAGTTGTGAAAAATGGCACATAAGACTGGTTATTGTAGAAAGGAAGAAATCTAGAAATATTCACAGAGAGAAAGAAGGAAGCTCAACTCATGGGTATGATCTCATTCTTAAACTTCTTAGTCCCCACCCCATTCCACAGATATAGACCTTCCAGGGATATGTATCTCATATCTTATTGATTAGCTTTTTTCCTACAACCAAAATACTGTGGTCCCATCCCTAATGTGACCTTAGTTAGAGGTGAGGAACGGGAAGCTGTGTCCATAGATTTTTGTTTGTTTTTTTCCTCTTATTTTTGCCTACATCTCTGGATTTACCTCCTCACTACTTCAACTGATATCAAAAAGACGACAAATCAGGCTTTTCTCCATCATTCAAATGGAAAGATAATTAAAACAGATTCACATTGTTGTGGGATTTTTTATTCTGACTTGGTTCTATGGCCTTTGCCTGAAATGTGTCCAGTTCATTTTTACAAATTTCTTTGGACCTCACTCAGCTCCTTATCTTAAATGTAAGAGGGTGGAACTAGGCAGTCTCTGGTGTCCCTCCAGCTCTAGATTCTTTGGCAATTTGCAAAGCAATTAATTTCATTAATAAAGAAGAAACTGGAAATGAAGACCTGTGGTTTACTAATTGTCAGTATTATCTAGGATCTTAGATTACATTAGCATGAGAACTCCCTCCACTAGCACTGATAGCCACCCATCTGTGTAATTTATCATTTAGATTGGTGCCTGAGCTTAAATGACTTGTTTGTGGTCCCATGGCTACTAAGCACAGGACTGAAGATTGGAGCTGACACCTTCCTACTCTGTATTAAGCATTCTGTCCAGGATAGCACCCTGCCTCATGCTTCTGTAACATGGCAGGGATGGGGAGTTCTTGATTTTGCCCAGTTCTGCCTCTCTCAAAGGATTTACTTGCAAATCAAGACATCACCCTCCTGACATCATTGAACAAGGATCACAACAAAAACAATCTGACCATAGAATTGGAAGTCCTAGGTTCCAGTCCTGTGCAAGTCCAAACCTTAACCGAGTCACTTACCCTTATTTTCCACATCTGTACAATGAAAGGATTGGACTAGATGTTCCCGCTCCCTATAATCCTGTGAATAGGTGTTTCTCATAGGATGAGTGTCCAATTTGGTCTATAAGGCATTGAACATCAGAGATCCATCAATGGAGCTTTATTTCTATGGACAGTAGGAGCTTTTCATAACAGGATTTGAACAAAAAACAGAATTTCTTTTGAGACATTGCTTCTGAAATAATGACACTCTGTTTTCCATTAACAAAGGACTAGTCAATTTTTTCTCAGTTAGATATTAGACTTAAACTGATGATGATGATGATGATGATATTTATATAGCACTTTTTAAGGTTTTCAAAGTGATTTATATGTTAATCATTTGATCCAGTTTCTCAAATGGAATTGACCAGTTTGTGATATGAAATACCATGATGATGAAGGTAACTGGTTACTCAAACACTTGTATCATTGGCATGTTTCATTTTCACCATAAACATAGTAACTGACATTTACATGGTCCTTTAAAGTTTGTCACATACATTACCGCCTGAGAAAATTAAGGCTGAAATCTACAAGCATTTTATCATCTACAAGTTTTTTCATCTGTAAGATGGGGAGAGTGGTATTTACAGAACTTACCTTGCAAGTTATTTGTGAGGCTCAAATGTGGTAAGTATGTAACATAGAGGGCAAGGAATAAAAATTAAAATTAAAAAAACAGGCCCTGCCCACAAGGAACTTATATTCTAAAGGGAGACATCAGCACATAAACTGAAAAGGGGCTGGAAAGTTTGGGAGACCTTGGGCCTTTGGATTAGCCTGGAGGTTCTGGGAAGAATTGAACAATGAAAGAAAGGGACTTCAGAGGCCAAATGTCCGAGCTTAAGACTTTTCTGGTGATTGCCCGTAGTGGTTGCTGCTGCTGTTGTTACACAATCAGGAAATATCTGAAGCTTCACTTGCACCCTATTCCAGCACTCTATCCTCATTACTAAGCTGTGATTTTCTGTGGAGACGGTTAAGATTGCCATGGCTATGGTTATATATAGTTGTATGTCATTCTTAAATCTTATGATTGATCTGTTATTAACAATTTGATTAACTGAGTTGAATATTGAAAGGTTTTTTAAAATATAGTTTTCTAAACATATTTGGGTTCCTTAAATGAATAATTTTAAAAATTATACATGTGACTTAGATTAATGAAGTTTTTAGTTTTGTATAGCTCCGAGTTTCCACCATATTAATTGGTACATCCTGAAAGATTTAATAGAGAAATTCTAAGAAATATAATCATCAGTGAGGATTATTACTTTTTGCTACTTTTATGCAGTATACTCAGTTGTCAGCATGGAAAGATAGCCTCTAGTCAATTCAGACCTAACTTAATTTAGAAAAAGGGGCATAAGAATCAAGCAATACTAATTACATTACTGCTTCCCCTACTAAATGACTTGGTGACCTTGAAACAGCCATGTCCATTTCATCATCTATAACATCCCAGAATGATATCTAGATGCAAAATAGCTATACCATTAAAAACTGCATTTGTAAAACAAGTGATGCATTTACCTAGTGCTAGCTAATTTGCACATCCACAGTACAATGACTAAATTGTGGGAATTGGTTAGTTCTCATCCACTTCAAAGATGAACCGTCCAGAGAGACAGTTGTAATAGATTCAAAATTAGGTGAACTAATTTGCAAGAACTAATTTGCAAGCATAGCAAACCTTGCATCTTGGAGTAGCTTCATTGAGAGTATGAATTCAGTCTGAAAGCATGATTCAATATAATGAGAAAGTAATTGTTCAAAACTAAGGTGTGGTATTATTTAAAACAAAAAATTATTCCGAGTGGATCAGTCTGGAAGACTTGAGAATGTCAGATATACTGAGCCAACTGGTAGAACTGTGCCCAAAAGGCTTTTTTTTTTTTTTTTTTTGAAAAAATGGAACCTGAGGCTGCTCAACTAGATATAATAAGTAACCCAATTTATTTTGGGACAAAGCCTGCCTTAGGTAACATACAATCCCCCACTGACTTCATTTGTACATGTAACCATGGGCATAATTTGGCCCTTTGAAAGGTGTTTTAGGATTCTGGGGTAACAAAGAAGAGGTAAGAGCAAAGTCTTCAAAAAATATAACAGATCTCTCAACTCCAAAGGCCATTATTAAGGTATAATCTTAATTGAGGAACCCAGGATAGAAGATATATATTAATAAAGAATATAGACTTCTTTGTTCTCTTACATTGGCAATACACCATAACTACTAGCTCTGCTTAAGGGGCAATAAGGAACAAACTCTAATTTCATTAAAAATGTGAACCATTTTCATCTTTCAAAAAAAAAACAAAAACACAACCCTGTTGTGTTTCAGCAGGGCTGTAAAGACGCCCCCTATTTTTCTTCCAGATCTTCCTATTTATAGTTGTCTAACATTGGCATGTATGTGCAATGAACCAAGAATTTTGACCACTAAAAAGATCTTTTATTATTATGGCTGGAGCAGAGGCCTTAATGTGCTCTCCAGCAAAGTTAAGGGTAAGCTTCCAGGAAGACCTTGCTTGTTTTGGAATTCTTTAACAGCTGAAAAACTTCAGAAATTTAGACATTGTTAAGAGAAGGCCAGAAAACAGACAGCAAAAATCCACAACAAGCTTAGGATGGAAATACAGTCAGTTTTCACAGAAGATAAAGTAAAACCTATTAGAGAATAAATGCCCCTGTGGGAATTGCCATTTAAAGTTGAGTTTTTTTTCCCCAATTGCCCCAGTGTTAAAATGTAGTCTGTTCATTCTTCTTAGAAACAACTGGGGTTTCTCGACATTTGGATCAATGCAAAAAGAAATTCTCTGGAAATTCAGTTTCAAAAGAGGCAGCTTCAGTATGGTAGAGAAAGGACTGGACTCAGGGTCATAGCTCTGAGCTCTTCCTCTTATGAATTGTGTATTAGTGAGGTTTAATTTCTTCCTGTTTAAAGAAAGTGGGTGCTTTCTGAAGTTTCTCCAACCTCAAGTCTCCCCTAGTTGTATGAATTAAACAAGAATAGCAGGGAAATTGATTGGCCGAATCCATGGAAGAGGGGCAAGGAAGGGTTAAGAAAAAAGAAAAAAAAAACCCTCAGGCTCTGCCCTGACCCTACTCCCATATATTTGGATTTAATGGCAAAATCATAGACTTTAATCTAGAATATTTTGGGTTGTATCCAAACTCTGGCTTCATGAACTCTGTTTGAAGTATTCTTATCTTGATCCATTTTTAACCTCCAAAATATATTTTAAGAAGGCACCCCTAGATAAGTACAGTGCAAAATGTAATAAATTCAGAATAGCACGTGTAGAGGAAGCCATGAATTGTACTGTGTATTTATTTTGGTTGTCCCTTCCTACATTTTGGGTGTTGGCAGAGCTGTAGCGTTCCATTACATTTTAGTTCAGAAATCTCTTCCCTTTCAAACGTTTAGTTCCTTTTCATGAAAACTGCTGTTTTCACTCTGCCTTTTTGTTCTCTTTTGGGACCAGAATTTTCTTATGTATTAATATGTAGCAAAATGGAAGAGAATTTTAATTTGCTGGGTAGTAGCAGAATGAGTCAATTCTGTGCACTACTTGAAGATGTAATCAATGACAAGTAGGTTAGAAATGTGCTAGGAACAAACCTCTTATTGACACTAGGAGGAGCAGTTGAGTTGAGTCAAATCTTCAAAGGCAGCAAATCTTCAAAAGTCCCCTTTTCTACTCGGTGCAATATTTTTTTATTGTTGACCATTTTTGTTAAAATTCTTTTTGCTTCAAAGTAACAGTTTTACTTTATTTCGGGGCCTGGAGGATTTCTTCTTACGTTTCTACAAAAATAATTATTTGTATCATTGATATATTTTTCCCTCCATAACTTCAAAATGGTCAAGTAATCAGTGCAGTGAGGAGATGATTTCATTTTGGGGCACAAATTTTTGACTGCTCGAGTTCTGTGCTCCCAGGATGACTCTTAAATCAATATCAGACTGTCCACTTGGTTATTTAGTTCAATTGATAAGTGAGGCCATAGTACTAACGAGCCTAAGGCCATGGGAATGGATGAGAAGCATCAGGATGTAGTAGAAAGAGGGTTGCATTGGGAAATTATGAGAGTTTGGATCCCAATTCTGACATTACTTGCTTTGCAACCCATAGGAGAATCACTGAACTCTGAGCTTCAGTTTCTTTATCCTCAGAGTGGGGAGAATATAATAGTGTTAACCTTCCAGGGTTATTGTGGGAATCTACGTATATTAGCTATTGGGACTCGTGATTATAAAGGTTCTGCAAACTGATTGTACTAAGTAACACTAATGAAAATGATAATGATGTTGTAAACCAGTTAGTCTGAGTATACATTGTTGTGACAAGCTATTCCTACAGTTTTTCACCATGGTCCTCCGCTTTAGCGGAATTTAGGAATTCAGGAATCTGAATTCCATCCTCAATTTCACAGGTATTTTTCGTGAGTTTTTTATCTTTTTCTAGTCCATATTTCCAAGAAATTAGCAATTGTCTCCTAATATCTCCAATAAAGTACCCTCCTTCTATTCCCTGTTTTCTAGTATGCCCTTAAGTATTATCTTCTGTAAAAGTATGGGCTAGCTCCCTGGAGGGCCTCAGGATCAGCCAGAGTCAGGATAAATGAAAGTCCTTGGTCTTTAGGGGGAGAAGTGAAGGAGGCAGGCAAGCTGCCATGCAGCTTGCCAAAGATATATCCTGGATTCTGGAGTCCAGATTCTCCAGCCTCTCTCCTCCTCATTCTGCAGCCAAGTGACCCTGACTTCTCTCCCTCAGTCCTCCAATCCTTGGTTATGATTACCTCACCACCAAGCATTCAGCAAGCGCCAATCATGAGGAGAGCCATCATCTAAATATATGCTTATAGTGCCATTATCTTACATCAAATAGGTAATTAGCCTTAAGTTCTCTCTTGTCTGGTTCAGGCATATCTTTTTCAGAGTTTCAGCTCTCTACAATCTTCTTCATTAGAATGTAAGTTCTGTGAGAGAAAAATACTATGTATGTTTCCATCCTTGGTGTATCTAGCACATACAGCACTTAAAGATCACTTTATGTCTAAGTTTGTCTAGCTATCCATTTGTTTGCCTCTCTCTCTTTTTCTACACACACAACACACATTATATATATATAAATGTATCTTTCTCTATGTGTGTGTCTATCTCTGTCTTTTTCTGTCTACCTGTCTCTCTGTGTATCTATATCTATCTGTGTCTCTGTGTCTTTATCTATCTTATCTATCTGTCTCTCTGAGTATCTGTGTGTATCTGTGTCTATAACCTGTCTGTCTTTCTCTGTATCTATGTCTATCTGTGTCTGTCTGTCTTTATCTTATCTGTCTCTCTCATCTGTGTATATCTGTGTCTGTCTGTCTATCACCTGTCTGTCTCTCTCTCTGTGTATCTATGTCTATCTGTCTGTCTGTCTGTCTTCCTACCTATGTCTTTTATCTGTCTACTTTTCTAACTATCTATCCATTATACATCTTTAGCTAACATGGAAATATACATAATTTGTAATGAGAAACTCAAACAAGAATCCAGATTGATCAGTGGAGATGCCTAATACTCATTAGGACACCTAGCATTTATTAGAGCTCTAAAATTTGGAAAACACCTAATATATGTTACCTCCTTTGATGATCACTATTGTGAGCCCTTTGAGGTAGGTGCTGTTTTTATTATTTCCCTTTTAAAGATGATGAAACTGAGAGTGACAGAAAATGAATAACTTGCCCGGGGTCAAACAGCAAGCAGGTTTGTGAGGTAAGATTTGAACTCAGGTCTTTTTGACTCCACATTCTATGCTACATCCACTGTTGCCGAATTGTTATCAAGGACTATGACTGGATCTTACTTGTAAGTAGAACAGAATGTTTTACAGAATGTCAGATCATTTGAGGATCACTGAAAAGCAAGAGATCAAGAACATTATTTCCCCACATCCTCTGCACAACAAAAGTTCTTGACATTATTATTAATTATTATTCTATTCTATTAATTATATTATAATATGTGATTATATATTGTATATATTATTTTATATAATAATAATAATAATAATTATATTGATTAATGTTAAGATTCAGTGATTTCTGGAGACAGTGACAAGAGGATTTTAACTGACCCACCCATTGGAGGGTCCAAACATCCCATCACTGCTTTCTCAGCAAAAACCACATCCCAGAAGAAACCATGGTGGATATAGTGTGAAGCATGGTCAAAGATGCTTTCTTTCTAAGGTTTTGTGAAATCCTTCAGGAAAGAGATAGGATTCAACTTGAGCCTACTGTGTAAGGAACTGGGGGTTTCAAAGATAAAGAAAATATAAGCCCCAAATTAAAGATTCTTACAGTTTAAAACAGGAGTTCGTAACATACCATCCACAGAGATCCATGCATAGATTTATGGTAAAATTGGATGAGAAAAGAATTACATTTTTCTTTTCATTCACTTGTAACTGAAATTTAGGGAAGGATATTCCAGTCAGGCATGATAGTTTGTGCAAAAGCTCTAAAATATTAAGTTCAGAATCCAAGTGTTGGTTACTTTGATGGGAATGAAGTGCTTAAAATGGAATAATGTGAAATATTTGGGATAGTAAGTAGGCCCAAATGATAGAGGGGGAATTCCACATTTTATACTAGGAGTAGAATTTTAGGCAGGTTAGTAGTACAAGAGATTATTTTGACAACTCTATAGAAGATGGAGTAGAGAGAAGATGGGAGAAAGAGGGAAAACAGCGAAGAAGCTCTAGCTTCAGTTCTGATGAAAAAAATGAGAAGGGTTTGAAATATATTATGAGCACATGGGTAAAGGAAAGATGGTGGATATGATAGGTGGTTTGGGGATAGGATCCACAAGATGGTAACTGAATGAGTGTGAGAAGAGCAAGAAGAGCTCAAGAAGCCTCTAAAACTGATCCTGGGTAACTCAAAAGATGGTGATACACTTTTTAAAAAGGAAAAATAAATTTATATTATAACTTTATTATATATTTAAAAGGAATAACAAGTTATACATAATGGGTTTGTATTTTCAGTTACAGCCATTTAAAAACAATTATACTGTATTATAGAAATGCTTGTCTTATTTCATAAATTAAAAATAAACAAGAGATTTGATTTGGGAAAATCATCTATACAAAAATGGTATTTGAACTTAGGGGATAAATAAAAAAGGGAAAGAAAGAAAAAAAAGGAAAGAAAGAAGGAAGGAAGGGAAGAAAGGAAAGAAAGGAAAAGAAAGAAAAGAAACATAATGGGAGTTTGGGTATGGAACAGATCGATTCGACTGGAAGAATCAATCAGAGAGAGCTACAAGTGACAGGAAGAAGTGTCATCTCCTGCGAATTCTGAAAAATAGAAAGACATTGATAGACCAGCTAATGGGAGAGAACAACCCGAATAAAATCACGTAGGTAGAAAAGTATGGAGATGAATCATAGAATTTGAGAGATAGATGTGATGATCTCAGTTGCCATCTAGCCCAACCCATATGTAAAGAGAAATTTCCTGTAGTAACATAACTGATAAGTGGCCTCCATGTTCTTAGCTGTCCATTCCACTGTTAGACAGCTCTGATTATTAGGAAGTCTTTCCTGACACAAAGCTGAAACTTCCCTCTTTGCAAGGATGGCTGCCATGATTCTTGGTTCTGACAAATGGAACACATCTTGCTCTGCTTGAAGGCAGCTCTCCTCCACCCTGGGTCTTATATTCTCTAGCCTACATATGCCTTATTTTTTCAATTGATCCTTATGTCATATGGATCTGAAATTCATTATCTTAGTTATTTTCTTCTGGATATTCTCCATTTTACCAATATTCTTCTTAGACTTTGGGGCTTAGTAGACACCATGTTCCAGATGAGTTTTGACAAAAAGACAGAGTACACTGAGACTATCCTCCCCCGATCTTAGAAGCTAGCTATCCTTTCATTGAATCTCCAATGGTGTCAGCTTTTTTTTTTTTTTTTTTTTTGGACTCCATTTCATACTGCTGACTTAATATTGAGTTTGTTGTCCCCTAAAATTCCTAAATCTCTCTGGGGAGATCAGTTATGAAGCTACTGCAGCAGTACAATTTAAAAATAATGAGGGCCTAAACTAGGATAGTTACTATGGGAATGCAGAGACCAAGGGAAAGAAAAAAATAAAAATTAACAGACTCGGGGCATGGTAGAGAAAGTCCAAGGTGATTTCAAGATTTCAAGCTTGGATTACAAGAGAAATAGTAACCATTGTTTCTTGCACTACCAAATCTAGCTTTAGATGCTTTCATTCAGAAATATTAAGTTCAAGCAACTAAGGGATGATGAAAGAGAATTTAATCTGATCCAGTCCAATCTATAACAGCAAGCTTAGGAATCATTCACATATAGTAAGTATCTGTGAATATGGATATATTCACCAAGGAATTATAAAGAGAAAAGAAAATTAAGAGCAAAATACATGGGAATGATACCATTTAAAAGGGGAGGAAAAAAGAGAAAGCTAGCAAAAGATACAAAGAAATATCAGAATGACAAGAAGAGTACTGGTTTGGTGTGACAAGGAGGGGAATGATGGGTAGTTTCAAATGCAAGAGAGAGGGGTAGAGAAATAAAGATTAGGAAATGGTGATTGGATATGGTGCTAAGAAAAAGGTCAATGTGACCTCCAAAGAAAAATGCTGAACTTGAAAGCCAGGTCCTTGTGGGGCTCAAGAATAAATGTGTAGGAAGGAAGTAGAGATTATTTGTAGAACATATTGGAAGTTTTTGCCCTTTCTTTGTATCTCCAGTATATATTCCACTCTGTCACCCAACTCTGGGCATTTTCTCTTGTTGTCTCCCATACCTGGAATTCTTCAGGGCTTCCTTCAGGTCTCAGCTAAAGTTCTGTCCTTTACAAGTCAAGACTTTCCCCATCCTCTTTTATCCTAGTACCTTCATTCTGAGATTAGCTCTATTTTAGCTTGCATGTGCCTTGTTTATACATATTGTCTCCCCTCCATTAGACTGAACTGCTTGAGAGGAGAGACTCTGTCTTTTGCCTTTCTTTGTATGCCCACCACTTAGCACACTGTCTGGCACATTGGAGATACTTAATAAATGCGAGCTGTCTTACTGGCCCAATGCTTAGCCCCATGAGCTCTTAATAAAGGTTTATTAACTTAGACTTTAAAAAAATTATTTTTAATTTTGGGGATTAAATAAATATTTGCATCTACCATGTACAACTTGCAAATATACAACAAAATTATCATGTAAATTAAACTTTTTTTCCCTTTTCTTCATTCCCCATCCTAGTCACAAAGTCACATCCATTAGTCACAAATAGATATGTGTATATATGTGTGTGTGTGTGTGTGTGTGTGTGTGTATCTACACATACATGCACATATATACATATATATAAAGACCATATATACTTATATTTATATGTACATATAAATATGTATATTTATGTAAAATTAGTGCATACATACTTCTCTATCAGTTTTTTTTCTCTCAATGAAGACAATGCATGTGTCTTTATGGGTCCATTATAAATTTGGGCATTTATAAGAGACAAAATAACTTATTCACTCAAAGCAGTTCTTCAAACAATATTACTCTTACTGTGTACAATGTTCTCTTGGTTCTGATCATTTCACTCTTCATTATTTCATGCAAGTCTTTCCATGTTTTTTTCTAAAGTCTCTGAGCTCATCATTTCTTATATCCCTGTAGTGTTCCATCACAATCATATTCCATGACTTTTTCAAGTATTCTCCAATTAACAGGCATCTGCATAGAAAGAGAGATGCTATAAACATTTTTAGAACAAATGGGTTCTTTTCCTTTACCCCTAGTCATCTTTGGAAACGGATCTAGTATTGATATTGCTTCGATTCGAAGGGTAAAAGTAATCTAATAACTTTGTGGGCATAATTCTAGATTACTCTCCAAAATGATTGGATCATTTTACAATTCCACCAACAGTGAATTAATATCTGGCTGATATTCAGGAAGTTTGTCTAGGAAAGGAAAGAGAGGGAAAAATGGATGACAGGTTGGAGGTGGGAAGATGATAAGGTTTAGTTACTTTTTTTTTTTTTTTTTTAAGACTATAGAAGGGTAGGAACCAGTGGTATCTTGACAGTAGGTGGGTAGCAAAGGTCCTGGGATATAGAGTAAGGAATAGATTTTCCAAAAGAGACATAGGAAACTTTAAAAATCCAATTTTGTATTCTATAAATTTATCCTGATTTGATCTGGGGGGAAAAAATGGCCTGAAGCAGAGGCTAATTAATGAGTCATTATTTTTTTTCTTAAAGAATAATGAAAATAATATCTCACATTGGTATTGTTGCTCAGTTTTTCAAAGATGTTACATACATCATCTCTCATTTCTTCTTCCAATAGCCCTTCTAAAGAAAGAAATATATGTAAGCGATCACAGTTATTCCCTGCCTTAGTTTTAGGGCCCGTCTGGTCTAGAGCAGGATTTTGACTTAGGTTATTCTGATTTAATGACAGTGGAATCTAGACAAAAGGTCTTTGCTGTGTGATTGCCTCTATCTTTCCTCCCTACAGCTGTTGGGGAATGGGCCATGAAAATAAATGCTAAGGGCATTCAGTCTCCTGCTAGTAAATTTGAGTTCTTTCCCCCTACCCTACACCGTCCTGCTTGTCCCAGGAGGTTACTCTCTTGTCATTTTGTGTCACCATCAGAAGGCCGGCTAGTTGATGTCTTTTTTTGTCAGTTAGAATAACCCATTGTGAACTCTGGAGGTATCACACTAGAAGCTCTCTGTTTATTATCTGACAGGCACTCTGATAGAGAGAAAAATCTCCATCTCCTTGCTTACTAATTGGCAATGTGTGCCAGATTTGTGAATTGGCAACAAACTTTGTTTTCCGTTCTTTCTAATTATATATGGGGCTCATTGTCCAAAGAGGCGTGCTTATGGTTAAACTAATATCTTCCTTCTGCTCTCCAACTCGTTAAGGGATAAAATCCAATCAGCTACTCCAACAGCAATCACAAAGCTGGTCCCTGAATCGTCCAGCTCATTTGCCTTAAAGGATGATAGAAATAGACATTCTCAAACTTTTCTTAGAAAGTTTCCAGAAATGTGGCCTGAAGTTGTTCTTCTAATCTTCCTAAATTAAAAATGCACATAAAGGATTCCTTGGATCAAGGGAAAGCAAAACATGGCCTTTGGTTCAGATTATTTCTGACCTTCTTGGATAAAGTGTTTCTAGGACTATTTTAGTACCACATTCAGAAGGATTCTCCTCAAAATTTGGCCTAAGGAAAAAATAGTATCCTACTCTTAAAGTAGAGACGGGGAGAGATAGTGATGGTCATTTCTCTTTTTAAATTGATACTTTTTGCTTTTATATCACAATCTTTCTATTGAATCTCTGTTTGTAACAAAGAAACCTGTTAAGTATAGTTAACTGACAAAGAGACTTTATTCTGAGAGCACACATAACCTTGCATCTTCATTGCCCTTTACTTCTTAAACTGAGGAAGAGAAAAAGATGTTTCAATATCTATCCTGCTAAATCAGGGATTCTTAAAATTGTGTGTGTCATGGATCCTTAAAGTGCCTGATAACATCTTTGAATCCTTTGTCAAAATAATGTATTTAATGCATAAAATAAAATACAGGGGATTACAAAGGAAACTAATTATATTAAAATGATGTAATCCATCTAGATCTATCAACATATTCCCTAAGTCTGTCAACCCTCTCTTTATAGTTCTGTGAACTCTTTGACTAAGAACCCCTCTTCTAGACTAAAATTACTTTAAATTTGGCAGCTTATTCTTTGATTGCTTTATTGTATTATATTGTAGGCATTGTCTATACTCTTCTCTTGGTTTTGATTTCTTTGCATTCAGTTGATTTCATAAAGCTCTACCCCATATTGTCCAAATTTTTCATATTCATCACTCATCACAGCACAACAATGTTTCATTACACTAATTACTACAATTTGAATAATCAGAGGGTGCCAAAAATGTAAGTAGCACACTAAACTTGTTCCCAGGTTTTACTAACAAAAAGTGCTGCTGTCAATATTTTGGTATACATGGGGGCACTGAGCCATCTCCCATCAGTAAGTAGAGTGCTAGTCTTGGAGTCAGAATGTCCTGAGTTCAGATATGACCTTAAACATCTACTATAACTGAGTGACCCTGGAAAGGCAATTAATCTGTTTATTTCAGTTTCCTCATCTGTAAAATGAAGATAATATCATCAGGATTGTAGTAAGAATCAAATAAGGTAATTTTGTGCATTAATTAGCACAATGTTTGCTCCACGTAAATGGTATAAAATATTTTACTATTATTATTGAATAGTCTTTTTGTATTGATCTCCCTTGGGCATGTACCCATGATTGAGATCAGTAGGACAAAGGGAATGAAAAGCTTGGTGATTCTATTTACATGAGTACAAATTGTTTTCTAGAATGGACAAGACAATTCACAGTTCCCCCAACATGGTATCAGTGTACCTGTCTTCATAGAACCCTCTTCGTTATTGACTATTTCTATCTTTTATTACTTGTGATGCTTTAATGGTATTATGTAAATGCCAAAAGGTTTTCTTTCTTATTTCTTTCTCTTAGTCTTAGAAAATTAAGTAATTTTATATGGCTATTGTTCATTTATATTATTAAAATTTTTTTTTCATATTCATCAACTTCTTTTCTATTAAGGAATAATAGTTTTTTTTTTTTCATTTCTTTACTTATCTTGGATAACAGCCTCATCATGGTTTTGATGAAAAGATGGGTTACTTCTATATTGTAGGAAATAAGTGGAATCCTAGGTAATTAAAAGTTTTTCCCTCTGTACTAAACTCTGTAATAGTCATACCAAATATAATAGATGAATGTCATCAGATAGTTTTAAAATAATTTTTAATATTTAATTTACCCTAATTACATACTAAAATGATTTTTAACATTTGGATTTTTTCAACATTTTGAATTCCAAATTCTCTCCCTTCCTCCCATTCTCTTTTATTGAGAAGACAAGCAATTTGATTTAGATTATATATGTGCAATCTCGAAAAACATATTTCCCCATTAGTCATTTTACGAAAGGAAATAGACCAAACAAAATACACAAAAAATAAAGCTTTAAAAAAGTATGCTTTAATTTGCATTCAGACTCAGTTCTTAATTTGTAAATGGAAACCATTTTTCAATATATGTCCTTTAGAACTATCTTGCATCATTACATTGCTGAGAATAGTTTAATCATTCATAGTTGATCATCATACAATATTGCTGTTACTATGTACAATGTTCTTGTTCTGCTCACTTTAATCAGTTAAAAAAAAAAAACTGTTTGTTTTTTTAAGCATCCTGCTCATCATTTCTTATAGCATGAGAGTATTTTGTTATGATCATATACCACACCTTGTTCACACAGTTGGTAAGCATGCCATATCTCTTTGGGATATAGAACTACTAGAGGTTTTGCTGAGTCAGAGGGCTATGTTTGGTCATATAAAAAAAGATGTACCTTTGAGAACATTTCCAAATTGCTTTCCAGAGTAGTTGAATCAGTTTACAACTCCATCTACAATGAACGAATGTGTCAATTTTCCCACATCCCATCCAACATTTACCATTTTCTTTTTTTTGTCATATTAGCCAAACTGATAAGTGTAAAATAGTTACAGTTAGAGTAAACTCAGAGTTTCTGACTATATTCTGACTATAAACAGCTTTGATCACTTTGTCTGAAAACTGCTTGTTCATATACATTAGCCATTTATCAATTGGGTAATGGCTCTTTTATAAATTTGACTTAGCTAACTATATATTTGAAAAAATGAAGTCTTTAGATCAGAGAAACTTGCTGTAATTTTTTTCTACAATTATGATTTTACTGATCGTGTACTTTATTCTATCCGATTCCATACTCCTCTATTTATTCTATTCTCACTCTCCTTTCACCCTATCATCAAAAATGTTTTGCTTCTGTCTGCCATCTCCCCCATTCTACATTCCCTTTTAGCCCTTCCCTTTTCTTATCCTCTTCCCTCCTACTTTTTTGATGGATAAGATAGATTTCTATACCCAAATGAGCCAATTCTGATGAGAACAGGTTTAAGCACACTTCCCCCCACTTACCTCATCTTTCCCTCTACTATAAAACCTAGATTTGTACCAAAAAGTGAATAATCAGAGGGTGCCAGAAATGCAAGTAGCACACTAAATCTGTAGGTCACATTATATTCTACCTTAATTGAGTCAAAAGAGGAAGAGTTGGTTAAGTGGGAAATAATGTTTTGGGTTTGGGTTTGGGTTTTTGTGTTTTTTCTTTTCTTTTCTTTTCTTTTTTTTTCTTTTTTTTTTTTTTTTTGGTCCTATTTCCTGGCATCTGTTTCATACAAATTTTCTCAGAAGAAAACAATTCTGGAAGAGTGAACAAATCATAAATGTACCAAGGAAATAATTTTTTTTGGAGAATTGCTTCTCACCTTCAAAGACCAGTGTGGCAGAATGTGAAGTGTGTTGGCTAGAATTGGGGCCATGGGACCACAAGGGTCAAATTCTGACTGCTGTTAGAATTTAAGTTCTCTGAACACAGCAACTAACTTGACTTTTTCCTTGTGAGCTAGCATTTAGCACAATGTTGGCACATAGTAAGTTCATTAAAAATGCTTGTTGATTAAACTGTGAATTAGGACAAATCATTTAAACTCTATGGGCTTTAGTCATCTGTAAGTTGAGAGATTTAAACTAAAAACCTCTCTAAGTCCCTTCCAAGCCTAATTCTGAGATCCTATGAGATAGACTCCCACCTACTTAATTAATTAATTAATTTTCACCAGTTACATTCAAAGAGTTTTTGAGTTCTAGTTTCTCTCCCTTATCTCCATCCACAAGTAAGAAACCACATGTGAAATTATGCAAAACATTTCCACAAAGGTCAGTTGGTGAAAGAAAACATAGATCCTCCCACCCTAATGAAAATAAAAATTAAGTTAAAAATGAAGAAGAGAGATAGAGAGAGAAATAGAGAATATTTCAATCTGCATTCAGACACAATCAATTCCTTCTCTGGGTATAGATAGGATTTTTATCATAAGTCAGAGTAGTCGTGGATGATTATACTACTGATAACAACAGAGTCATTTACAGCTGGTCATCCCAAAACATTGCTATTTCTTTGTATACAACATATTTCCCTTTGTTCATAGAGGACTCTCCAGGTTGTTTTTGTTTTTTTTTTTTTTTCCTGATAACATCCTGCTCATTATTTCCTAGGGAACAAAACCATTCTATCACAAGTACATATCACAGTTTATTGAGCTATTCCCCAATTTATGGACATCCCCTCAGTTTGTTTGTTTGTTTGTTTGTTTTTTGTCTTGAGAAGAGAGCTGCTATGAATATTTTTTGTAACATATAGGTCATTTTCCTTTTTAATTTTTTTCTTTTTTTTTCTGAATCTCTTTTGATATTCATGCCAAGTAATAGGATTGTTAGGTCAAAGGATATGCATGAATTTATAGCCCTTTGGGCACCAATCATATCTTTTTGATCATTTTATCATTTCAAGCATGACTCTTTTTATAAATTTGAATTAGCTTCCTCTGTGTTTGAGAAATGAGGCCTTACCAGAGAAACTTGCTTTGAAAATGTTTTTACTATTGATAATTATATTTCCCCCCATTTATTCTCTCTTTCTCTCTTTTTACTCTCTGCCTCCTCAAAAGTGTTTTGATTCTGGCCATTCCCTCCTTTTCATTTTGGGATCTCTTTCAGGAGGTGATTGGTGGATTCTTTCAATTTACCTCTGGTTCTAGAATATCAGGACAGTTTTCCTTGATAATTTTTTAAAAGATGACTTCCAGGCTCTTTTTTTGATCATGAGTTTCAGGTAGACCAATAATTTAAAAATTCTCTCTCCTGGATCTATTTTCCAGATCAGTTGTTTTTGCAATGAGATATTTCACATTTTTTCTATTTTTTTTTTTTTTTTTTTTTTTTGGTTTTGCTTTATTGTATCTGGATTTCTCATACAGTCATTAGTTTCCATTTGCTCAATTCTATTTTTTAAGGAATTATTTTCCTCAGTGAGCTTTTGTATTTCCTTTCCCAATTAGCCAATTTTTCTTTTTAAGGCATTCTTCTCCTCATTAGCTATTTGGTATTTCCTTTTGCATCTCTCTCAATTCTTTCCCTAATTTTTCTCTCTCTCTCTTATTTGACTTGCAAAATCCCTTTTGAGCCCTTCCATGGCTTGAGCTCAATTCTTATTTTTCTTAGAGGCTTTCTTGGAGCTTTGACTTTATTATCATCTTCTGTGTGTTTTGATCTTCCTTGTCACCATAATAATTTTCAATGGTCAGAGACTTGTTTTGTTTTCCGCTCATTTTTCCTAAGTTATTACTCAGCTTTTAACTCTTTGTTAGAATAGGACTCTTTTTCCAGAGTGAAGGGTGCCCTATCCCAAGCTGCTGGGGTTTTTGCAGTTATTTTCAGAAATCCTTCTAGGGACCTGACCACAACAAGCCTTCTTTTCTGCCCTGAGCTGTGGGGAATTCTAGTGAGCTGGCTGGGGCTGGAGCTATGCTGACCAGCTGGGCCTGCACACCAGACTCTCACTCTGTTGCCACAGACCCCCTCTACTGAAAGTTCTCCCTGGTGTCCATGGGCTGAGAGGTCCAGAAGCCTCCAGCACTGCTGCTGATTCAGAGGTCCCCTCGCTGATTCTGGGGTTGGGTTGGAGCTGGGACAAGGGCCAGGTGTGTGTTGAGCTCCCACTCTGGTTGCACATACCCTTTTCTGCTGACCTTCCAGGACTTTTTTGGTGTTTGTGGCCAAGATTTCTGGAAGCCACCAGGACTGCTGCTGATTCAGAGGACTGGCCTGGCTGGGGCTGGGGTTGGTGCTGCACCTGTGAGAACTACTCGGGTTCTGCATGCCGGACTTCCACCCTGATGGTGGGATCTTTTCTGCTGACCTTCTTGCCTTCAGATGAAAAATGTTCTATTCTATCTTTTTTAGGTGTTCTGATGCTCCAAAATTTGTTTAGTCATTATTTAAAGGAATTTGGAGCAGTTTGGGGGAGAGATTGGGGTTAATTCCTACTTTTACTCTACCATCTTGGTTCTGCCTTCACCCAGTCAATAGTTCTTAAAGCCTCCTCCTCATGTAAGGGACCTTCATGCCTGGGAATCCCAGCCAATCTCCTTCTGGCTTTTAAGTTCCATGTATAAAATCATTAGCTGGTTCAAAATTGTATTTATAATTCTTGTGTAGAAATAGACTTTTCAATTCTCTTATATTTTCCCCATATTTATGATGTTAACAAATGGCATTGTGCATAATTAATGTAAAAGTGGGATTTATCTCAAGCCTTTGAAACACTCTATTAGACAAACATTTTTCCTAATTAGATCAAATGAATCCTACAAATGAAACACTTTTAGAAAATTCAAAGGACCTGTTTAAAGCTTCCTACAGATGGTCCTCTGTAAGTTGATGCATCTATCTAAAGCCAGGTAAATTCCTAATGTCCACTTGACCTGAGGGTTTAAATGGGTAGAAAGAAGATAATTATTCTTTCAAGGGCATTAAAATGGAGAGGATAGATTATATCCCGTTATTGATTGTGGAGAGAGATTCCAAAAAGAACAGACTTTTTTTTTCTTTCAGGTACTTAGTTGATTCTGTATACTAATAAAGCACAGTAAATTATTCTAATTTTAACAATAGATTTCATTTTGTCTGTAACCAAAAGGAAAGCATTAAAATGTTTAATAAAAATGAAGAGGAAGAATATCCCTCAAACCAAACAATTGGAATAAATTACCTAATTCAAATGGGAAATATTAAATCAGATCTACATTTTCTAAACCATGCAAAAATTCCAATAGGAGTTTAAAATTGATGTTTTCCTTCAGTTTCAGCCTTGAAGAGTTATTATTAGTTCCTAATGTTGATGCTGTATAAGCATCAGGAGAGACAAGCAAATAGGAATTTTACTGCAAAATGAATCAATTTGGTTGTCTAGGTACCAAAGACAGTGTGTTCTACCATATGTGTTTTTCAAAAGCCGGTACGTCTGCTGTATTTGCTCCCTCAAGATTAGATATACAAACATGATGCCAAATGTAGAACTTTGCCTTAAATTATTCACATCTCTCAATAAGTGATTCCCCACTCTTCCTGCATCAGAGACTATTTGATCATAAATTCAATTAAATCAGCCACTGTCTTTGTGATGTTTGTCCAGCTAAATCCTTCAGTGAATAAACCAAGAAAGAGGCCAGCTGTGTGTGTTTAAAGAGTTTTACTCTTGCGAGAGAGGAGTTTGAAGTGAAAATGAAGCAAAGGTCTCATTTCTTTGGCCAGATTGTGGGCATTTCAGGGCTTTAGATGGTCCAGTGTTATTGCTTTTAAGACCTGGCAGACTTGGAGATGCAGCATTTTCCTAAGAATGCACTGGCTTTTGTTTGCAGGCTTAGAACTGTGTTGAAATACCTTTGGGTGGTGACATAAAACTGTGAGCCCTAGGGATTTTAGTGAAGGCTGACAAACAGCATCTGCCAACCACCCCTCTTTTTTTTCTCTTCCTCTCTGTGTTGTAGTCCTATCCCTGGGCCCATTACAGGTCAAAACAATTGAATAATATACAAGTAGACTTTTTTGAGTCTCTCAGAGATGTGGAAATTTGGCTTGCATGTTATTTTAAATTATCCATTTGTATGCCATCTGAAAAGGAAACAATTATTAGAGGTTTAAAAAAACTCATTTAATTTCTATTTTATGACTTGACTTGTTCCCAGGGGGGAAAAAAGGTATATACTTACTTCCTTGAAGAAATCCACAGCAATCTGTGGATATGGAAGATGAGATATGCTATCAGATTACACTAATATGTGGTTAATTTTGCTGAACTATTTTTTCATCCTCCCTTGTGATTTGTTACAAGATATGTCTTGATGGGAAGGCCCTGAAAGGGAGGTGTATTTACAAATGAAGATGGCATAAAATCAAAAGATACCAATAACATTTAAAAGTTTATTTTGGTTCTGCAGCTTTTCAGCCATCCATATATACCCTTCCTTCCATCTTCATTATGACCAGAATTTCTATGCGAATCAGGCAGCATGTTCTGAAAAATGCATGGAAGTATTTCTTGATATCCATAAAATATACCTTATCTTTTTTAAAAAAACATAAATTTTATCAATATCTTTTGTCCAATAACACCTACTTTCCCACTATTCCTCCCTCTCAGTCTCTCTGAGTCATCATTTGTAATTAATATTATTTAATATAAATGTTAATTTTAAAAAATATTTCATTAGAACTAACCACCATACACAAGAAAGTCTACCATTGTCGCAACACCTCCATACACCTCCATTATCTCCCACATCTACCAAGAAGAGACAGAGATTCCTTCTAAAGTCTTTGGTTTGGGGGAAGCTTTATCATATTCAACTTCAGTTATTTGCTGATTTCTCACTGAGTCTTTGATATTTATATCTTGGATTTTATATTTCATATTCAGGTCTTTTTGCAACAAAATTCTGGAAGTCTGGCAATTCATTGAATCAATCTCTCTCTCTCTCTCTCTCTCTCTCTCTCTCTCTCTCTTTCTCTTTCTCTCTCTCCCTCCCTCCTTTTCATCCAGGACTTTAATTAACTTTTTTGGCTTTAACCCTGGTTCTGTTACTCTTTAACATATAGTGGTCCAAAACCTGCAGTCTTTTAATGTAGCTGCTGCTAGGTTTTGTGTGATTCCAACTGTGGCCCTGCATTTGAATCATTTTGTTCTTGTTGTTTTTCCCTATTGCTTATTATATATATTCTCCTTGACCTGGGGATTTTCAAATTGACTATAATGTTCCTGCAAATTTTCTTTGTAGAATCTTCTTGAGATAGTGATCTGTGGACTTTTTTCTATTTCCACTTTCCCCTCTTGTCCCAACACTTTAGGACAATTTTCTTTAATTATTTCTTGTATTGTTATATTAATATTATTTTTGTGATCATAGCTTTCAAGTAGTCTTATAATTGTTCTCTTCTTAAAAATCATTTTTTTAAATGAGTTATGTTACATTCACTTCTATTTTTTAATTCTCTATATTTTGTCTTATAATTTCTTGATCTTTTATAGCTTCACTGGCTTTCCCTTGTTTAATTGTAATTGTTCTTTGGATGGCTCCATTAAAAAAATTTTTTTTTGTCAGTTTCTCTCATTTGATTTTTAAAATCTTTTTTGAGTTCTTTTATGAATTATTTTTGGCGGGGGACCATTTGAAGTTACTCTTTGTGGTAGAACAAGCTTTTTTTTTTTTTTTTTTTTTGCTTTAGTAACTTCTTCTGAAGATGAATCTCAGACTTCTCTATTTCCATGGTAACTTTCTATGTTTGGATTTTTTCTCTTTTGCCTGCTTACTTTTGTTTGTTTTTGTTTACAATCTTGTTATTGTAATCCCCCCTAGACCTGGATTGTGGGAGATGGTATCTCTGGCCTCAGGTCTTTTTTAACCTTCTCCCTTCAGTCTGGAACCAAATCCAAGAACTCCACCCTCTCTTAAATGTTCTCAGCCAGCAGCATCCCTGCCTCCCTGCTTTTGCACTCACTGGTGTGTGCTGGTTCCTTCTCACCCAATGCTATGTCTGGCCAATACAGATGGGCTTGGCATTCCTTATCAGCAAAGGTTCCTTAAATCTTCCATCACTCAGATGCCTGACTCCCCACACTGTTGAACTGAAAATTTTTGTTTGTCTGGGAACCCAGCTAGCCTCAGGGCTTGCTGCTTGTTGTTTCAGAGGAACTAGCTTGGAGGTATTTACACTTTACATGGGCTGTTTCCATTCTGATATCTTCCAAATCTTCTCCAGTTCCAAAAGTTCCATTATTCTACCCCAGATGTTGTTTATTTTTATTGCTCTATGTTCCCTCTGAGGCTCTATATTGTCTTGTTTGTGGAGTGATCTGAAGAACTTGGAATTTTTTGACTTCCCCACTCTTTATGTTTCTGGTCCTAGTTACATATTCAGTCAATTACTAAGTTCTGTCAGGTTTACTCCACAACATCCCTCACATCAATTCTTCTTTCTCCTCCCATCTGCCACCATAGTTTGCACCTTTACAGTTAGAGTAACTTCTTAATTCCTTGGCCTTCTAATCTTTCCCTCATCTTATTCCTCCATTACAGAGCTGCCAAAATCATCTTCATGGTGCACAGATAAAACTATGTTACTCCCCTTCTCAGAAAACTTACCTCTTTATCTGCCATTTGAAGCTTGTACAATTGGGCTCCAAGCTAAATTTCTGGCTTCATTTCACATCATTCTTATTTGTGCCTTCTGCCTTCCAACCAAACTAGATGATTGGCTGTTGCCTAGGCTTTGCCTACCTCCTTATTATTTGCACAGGCTTTCACACCTATCTCCACATGTCCAAATCTCCTCCTTCTAGGTACTGCTCAGTTACCGTCATTTATCATGAAACACTCCCAACCTTGAAAATGTTCTGTTCCTGCCCAAAATATTTCCGGAGAAGTTGCCTAGATCTATCCTTTGCACCCCATCACACTCTTCCAGCTGTGATTCTTATCTTTGTTGTATGTCATATTCTTTCTAATAGAAAGAGAGTCCCAGCTAAAGCTGGAGTAGCCAGCCGTGTTGCCCTCGCCTCAAAACACACACACACACACACACACACACACACACACCCCCATACCCCTCTTCAGCCCTAGGAAACCCACAACCCATAGGAAAGTCTGGAGGGCCCAGCTAGAACTGCCACAAACACAGTGATGAACTCTTAGAGGTTCCAATCAACTGGTCCCCAGTTTTTCCACATTTTCTGTAACTGAAACCTCCTAAGTATGATGTGTCTCTAAATTAGAATGTGAATTCCTCTGAGACCAGAAATTGTCTTCTTTTTATTGCTTCATCCTCATGGTAAGGGCTTAATTAATTAATGCATTTCCATTAGTTTAATAACTTGTAAGTTCTCTGTGGGCAGACATTGATTGTATTGTTTCTCAACTTCCTATCGCCTGCCCCTAGAATAGTGTTTTTCAAATAGTAGAAATCAAATGAATATTTATTGACTTAAAATTGAATGTAATATATCTAAATCTTGTCATCTATTTAAGGCATATTCCTTGCTAAGATGTGTCTCTGGACAGGTCAGATTTTGTTAGCTAAGAGCTTAGAACCCAACCCTAGAAAGTTCTGGGCTTCTTCCATCATAAGGTTATCCCACTCATCCTCTCCACTTATATATATAGACCAGTTTCCTGAGAGATCCAGGGCCTGCTTTCCCCCAGCATGCAGCACTCTAAATGCCAATTTTCTGACACTTGGATTTCAGTCAGAGATTCCATATACCTGTCTTGGGTTTCCAAGATGGTGTGTCATTTCTTCTGTTGAGAGTTGGCGGCTCCACAGTCTTAACCTTGATCTGCCCTGTTTTCAGACATTTTTTCTTTTTCTTACAACTACCAACCAAATGAGGGCATGTGTCAGTGTGTACCATTCTGCCTCCCTATTTTCCAACCTCACCCGCTTACGACTCCAACTTATGCCTATTATGTTGTACTTGTGTCATTTTGCCTTTGATTTTGTTTTAATAGTGATTTACTATGTAATCATCTGGGGATTTTTGTTTTGTTTTAAGAAAAGATTTTAACATCTTCATCCATGGGATGAATACTGATGTCTTCAGCTCTCCACATCATATGGATAAATATACAAAGACTTTATATGACATAAGCAAATTATTTTGTCTGATGCTGTCTTACCATCAGCCTCTGACTTCTATATGAAAGGCATGAAAGAAACCAATAACTCATGCTGTAATTATGACTTGTCCCTCAGCAAGAATACATGTGTAGGACCTTTATTTTGGTCACTGATTTCTGTTGGCTTTAAATTTTAAAGTCACAACTAGCATAGATCCACTTACTGTTTAAAGGAATAAGCAACTCTTGTACATAAGCCAGCTTTGGAATTAAAAAAAAAAAATCCGGATGAGAAATGGCTTAGTTTTCTCATAAAGTAATTCTAACCAGGGCTCAGATTAGAAGTTAGAAGCTGGTACTACTCTTAGGAATAAAGATGGTATGAAAGTCAAGACTTTAAGTCTCTTAAAGATGGCCATTGTATATGTAACATTTATCTTCTATATTACTCTGTCCTAGCAAACTATGTCTCTTACTAGTACAAGTATATTCTGAACAAACTTAGATCATTAAATACATATTACATCATTAAAAAAAAAATAGAGTTTCTGCCCTCAAAGAGCTTACGTTCTACCAGGAATATAAATATAACACGTTAATTTATAAATAAAGATGGAATGCATGCAAAACAAACACTAAGTGATTCAGGAGGAACGCTGAGATTAATAGCTAGGAGAATTAGGAAGCTGAGTCTTGCAAGCTACTGAGAGTTACAAGTTATAGGTGGTGAAAATAAAAAAGGAGAACATTCCAGGTAAAGACCAAGGAAGGGATGTCTTGTATGGAACTAACATGTACTCTCATTCAGTGTAAAGGGGATGAATGGGAGTAATGTCTAATATTCCAAAGGTAGTCTGGAGCCATGTTTTGAAAGACTTTAAATGATAAATAGAGAAGGATGTATGTTGTTCTAGGAGTAATAACAAGCCATCAGAACTTGTGAGAGAGTAATATGGTCAGACACATGCTTTATGAAAGTCAGTTTGGCAACTCTATAGAGGATGGATTGAAAATGAGAGAGATGCTGTTGGGTAAATTCTCCTTCTCACTGAGTTTTTGTAACACTTCCCTGACTACCAGACCAATCTTTCTCAAGCTCCTTGCAGAGCCATTATATGTTTCTTACTCCCTATGCATGAGTCTTTCATAATCTCTGTCCTTAGATCCTCTCCTCTTTTCTCTCTACATTCTGTCTTGATGGTGTTGTTCATTCTCATAGATTCAGCTATCATCTTTTTGCAGATGCCCTCCAAATTTATATGAGTTTTCTCTTGAACTATAGGCCTGCAATAGCCCATTGCATTGCCTGCTCCACATTTCCAGCAAAAATAGTGAGATGAGGATGTAACTTTGTATGTAACTCTCAAAAGTGTTTATGTTATGCTGTGAGGAGGATTCATCACAAACACAAATAAGAAAATTATACAGATTTATTGGTGAGGAAGGAAACACTTGTCAAATGGAGAGATCAAGACAGGCTTCTTGTCGTTGGTCACACTTATAAGCTGAGCCTTGAATCCAGAGCCAAAAGGGAGGAGTAATTCCAAAGTTGAATGGAATGCCTTGGGGAGGAAAGGGATTTCTTCTTCCTAAAATTCTTTAAATGAGGCTTGAACTTGCTAGGCTTATCATGGAAGAGGAGAAGACAAGCTGGACGGCAAAGTCATAGAAAAAGGAAAGTGAGTGTCCAGGAGGTTGGTAGATGATAGCACTATGACTGAGGAAAAAATGATTACTTGTGTGGTATAAACTGATGATGTCAAATCTCCAGCTCCTGGCATCCTCAGCTTTTGTTAAGTCCTTGCTTTCTACAAGAAACCTTTCCCTTTTTTTTTTTTTTTAAAGTAGCTCTTTCCTTCTGTCAGTTATCTCCAGTTTATCATGTGGATATCTTATGTGTACATATACACACATATATAGTTTTCAACGTGGTGATTTTTCCATTAGACTTTGTATCCCCAATGCTTAGGACATAGTAGGAACTTAATTTATGCTTGTTTACTGACTGACTTGTGGTCTTGAAGCAGCAGCAATATCCAGGAATCTGCCTGTAGGTCCTAAAAGAAAACCAATTTTTAGTTAATTCAAAGAGATGAATGGAGTTATAGTGATTCTGGTGGATAGGAGAGGGTGGGGAGTAAGTGATAATAATTCAGAGATATATAGACAGATAGGGAGTCCTGCTAAGGCAGAAATGTTTAATGAAGAATTTACAGCTCCCTTGACTGTGGTGGTATGAGGTCTTGATTAATTTAAGCCCACTTATACTTTCCCACAGATTTGACCCCTTTTAGGGGCAGAGATTATCATGATTTCCTGATTTCTCACTTGAGAAGTAGGTAGAGACCTCCCAGATTTAACTTATTTCCTCTAAACTTCTATTTAATTGAGTATAACATATATAAGTGCCTACTATGTGGATTTTTTTTTTTAACTGTGCCTTTGCTATTATTGATAGAGGAAACTCCCAATGAGTAAGTTCCATCTACTAATGTATTAATGCAGGTAGGGACTTGCTCTGCATTAATCTTTTAAAAACTTACCTGGGGCACTGAGATATTTGGTGATGGCTGTGTATTTTATATATAGTCCATATGTGTCAAAGGTAGGATTTAAAACTCATTTCACCTAGATTGTGAGGATGGCCTGTTGGCCTGCCTTCCACCATACATTGCTTCTTCTCCAAGCAGTAGGGTATAAATGAGGGGGGAAAAAGATACTATTGAGATCAGATATTCTTGATATTAGGTATGACACACTTATATACTGTCCCACCTAGTTCCTCCTCCTTTCTTTTCCTCCTTCCCCTAAAAAGGCAAAGTAAGATGAAGAATGTGAGGAGAAAAAGATGGGCAAGGGCCCATCTTTTGGGAAGGGCAAGGACACTATCGTCCTCTGCACCTCCTTTATGGCAATCACCACCATGTATTAGCTTTGGAGAGACATCACATTGCATTATAAAGAGCACTGGACTGGGAGGTGAAGGACTTAGATTCAAATTGCAGTTCTTTTACTTAAAATTTATGGGGCCTTAACTGAGTCCCTGACTGATCTGTAAAATGAAAGAGTTTGATTGGGCTGCATAACTTGGGAAGTCTTTCTTCTTTGTACCTCTGTATCTTCCTTTGTAAAATGGGGAGTACTAAAGGTATAATACTCTGTGTAACTTCACAAGGTTATTTCAAGGCAATGACTACAGAAATGTGAATCATTGTTATTACTGTTAGTCCAATCCCCTCACACACCACCCAGTAACCCAAAAAACTCTAGCCTCAAAATTCCTTTTCAACTATGGCCAAGAGTTTTCAGAAAACAGCAATCTTGGATGCTGATGACTTTAAAGGAAATAAAATAAAAACCCCTCTGTAACTGCATATGGTGCCAGAGGGATATACTTCAAGCCTCCTTGTGTCTTTGCCCCCTTGCACACTCCCTTTCCCCCTCTTTTTCTTTACCTTATGTGTTCTGTTTTTTTTTTTTTATATCCCTCCCCCACCTTTTTTCTTGTGACTTTGGCTGATGTCCAGTCAGTGAGGAAATAAATATGGGAAGGAAGAAGGCTGGGGAATGTTGACGACCCTGGTGTATTTCTTCCTTTTATCATGCCCCAAGATTCAGCAAAGTTGATATAAATTCACCATGCCTTCTTTAAAGAGCATAACAGCTCGGCATTCTTCCTTTAAGAGTCAGACTGTAAAGATGATTTTCTTTCTCTCCATTTGGTCTAAGCCTGTAAAAAGCATTAAGTGAAAAATCTGATCTATTTGTTAGGGCATTTACTGCATTACTAAGTTATATTTTCGATTCTTGGTGAAAGGTTTATTGAGAACATCAACCTTGGAGAGGTTTTGTCCGGGATTAAAGATATATTCCTCCCACCCCCTCCTTTCCTGTAGGAATAATAGTGCCCCCAAAGATGCCTTTCAGGAGCTATATTTAGTCCTGTTTACTTTCGAAGGACACACCGTTCTGTTTGCTGAGATGTAGAAGATAGCGTTCAGAAACCCTTCTTCTGATCCCGAGATTTGTGACCTTCTAGAGCGCTTCAAAGGAACAAAAGTGTCCTGATTGCCATGGAGTTAGAGCCTCCCATTAGCCAAGCTTAGCCTATGCACAGACACTTAAAAGCAATCCTCCTTGCCTACCTTGAAATATTCTGGTGAGACAGGTCGAGATGGGATCGCTTTTGCATCGCCCATGTGGCGTTATCTAAATAAGTGCAAATGACCCAGGCCAGCAAATATGATATGCAGAAAACACTGGGCAGGGATTTGGGACTGGGGGGAGGGGGAGTATAGTAATGAATAATAGGGTTTTGTGGGGTTATTTTGGGCAGGGGTGAATAAAAATGAGATTTTAACCATAAGTGAAACTGTCTGTCCTGAGAGGGTGAGAGTCAGTCACTATCTAGAAACAAACACCAATGTAACCACTTTGCATTCAGAGGAAGTAAGTCTCCTTACCTGTGCACTGTAAGGAGAATGAAGCCTAAATAGTTAATCATGGACAGTGAATTTGCTTTGCTTAAATTAATCATGGCCAGTGAATTTGTTTTGCTTAAATATACTTCTTTAAATATATTCTCCCTTTAAATTCACTCTTTCTTTAAATATACTCTCCCTTCTTAAGAGGAAGAGTTCTGGGATATGATGGGAGAAGGGATAATTAGCAAATGAAAATGAAAATGATATTTAACCATCTTTATATATCACATTTGTATAAATATTTTGTTAGTTAATAAGTATTTATTTTTGTGTATTATATAAATTTTATTATATCTATATTTAATGTATTGGTATATGAATATATCTTTATAAAAAGACAAAGATATACAATTTTAAAACATACATTTTAAAAATCTACTTTCTTTGACTTGTGAGTATTTGGAATCTATCAATAGCAAGGATGACACAGGATTTGTCACAGTCTCTGACATTTAGCCTCATCATAGGCATCCAGAGATGCAAAGAAAAGCATTTTTATATTTCAGCCCTTCAAGAGATGTATAATCTCATCGATGTGGGTACTCCCAGCTCTAATCTCTGTTCATCGGGGCTCTGTCAGCCTGTGAAATCTTAAGTTAATGAACTCTACTTTATCTTGCCTCTCTTCATTTTACAGTTTTTCCATCTTCTTACATTGACAGAAACATGGTCATTCTCAGAAGAAGACATTTACCACAGGTCATTCTTTAATGGATATTCTCATTCTCCCTGAAACACTGGGACAGAAGGGGGGGATAAGTAAACTAGCTTCTTATAGCCTCAGATCCAGCACTCAGTCTCCTGCCTCTTGGAATATTTGCCCTATTGCCTCTCTGCTTACAATGCATATCCTTTTTATCTCTGCCCTATAGAATTGTTCTTTTACCTTCAAAACTGCCTTGTAAATGAAGCCTTTCCAGATCTTATAGAGAGCTAGAAAAATCATAGTAACATTCATTTAGCATGTGACTCTCACTGCTCCATGGCAATCCTTCTATTGCTAAACAATTAACTGTTTATTATTCTCTCAACCATGATCAATACCTATCTTCTTTCTCTTCAAACTTCTATACCACCTTCTTCTCGATTTCTTCCCATCCCCATACTCTTCTATTTTACTGAGATAATAGAAGCCATCCCCAGTGACTCCACTTACTTAATCCCTACTCAGTACTTCAAAACCCTTCTGCATTCTCCAGTGTCTCCTCCATTGCTCCAGTCTCTGATGGCCCTTCCCCAAGCCAAATCCAGCCAATCCTGCTTTTGCATTTTATCAAGACCTTTCTGGTCTGCTCAAGGAGTTTCTCCTTGATCGTTCACTGTCTTTTTTCTCATTATAGATATTCTCTCTATCTGCTGGCACACATGCCCAGGTCTCCTCATCCTTAAAAAAAAAATCCGCCCTTGACATGACCATGCCTTTAAAGCTATTACTGTATATCTTTTTTTTTTTTCACAATCAAACTTCAACCTTCTCTCATCTTCTTAGTTGATTCTAGGAAATTTCAGGCCCAGTTCATTGTCCAAATTACTTCTTAGCCAACTTCTTAGTTAATTTTACAGAGTGCCCATCTAACTATATATGTCTTAATGTATTCACTAAGTCTGCCTGTCTTCATTGGAGTTCTGACCTCAGTCAGTAAACTGTATAATATGCTTGGGCTTCATATAAGTGGCATTTTGTCATCTCCAAATAGGAGCTTGTGAATAACTTTAACACACATTGAAGACACATATTTTTGTACTTGGGTATAAGGCTCTTTGGAAGTCCATCATGGCATTTTATTATCCATGTTCCCATTTTAGGTCCTCACCATCCCACCATGATCAGAGAAACTCTACCCTAATCTCAGATTAGCATAATCCATATATTCAAAACTGTTCCTCCTTATCAAAATAAGGGAAAGCCAGCAAAGGTGTAATTTCTGGCTTTAGTTGAATGCTTTAAGAACTCTTTTAGTACCAGTAGTTAGTAGAAGACCTTCACAATGCCCAGCTCATTCCCAATTAAAGGAGAGAAGTTTTTCAGGGGTGGAGCTCTAGCACAGTTTCATAATTTCAATTGCTGTTTAGTTGTTGTCCTTTGTGGGGGAAGATGACCAAAGTATCATCACTGAACATCAACGTATAGTGTGTCCAACCATGGCTGATCAGAGCAATATGAGCTCAGAAGGCTCTACAATCAGGTTGTACACAAATAGTCCATCCATCTGAACATTGGGAGTGGATTCATCTCTCATTAGTGCACAAGTAGTCCATCTATATGAACACTGTGGGTGGAGATGTCTCATAATTCTTTTGAGCTACTTCAATTCTGCTTTGTTCAAACAGCATAGCAACTTCTTTGATGTGGGCACACCATACTGGGTGGTTCTGTGTGTGTTCCCCATGTCTCACAATTGATTTCAAAGTTTTTCAGAAAGATGTTGAGAATATACTTGTAGTCCTCCTGATCTCTGTGTATGTGCTCTTCTTGGGTGAATTCTCTATAAAATAGTCTTCCAGGCAAATGTACTTTCCTCATTCAGACAAAGTGGCAAGCCCAATACTGGAGTTGGGTTGTCTGCACAGAGTTTAAGTGGTTGCTATTTCAGCTTGAGAAGAGACCTCACTATTTGGTATTGTATCACGCCGGGTGATCTTGAGAATCTTCCTAAAATAGATCAAATAGAAATCATTTAGTTTATTTGAATGATACTGAGAGACTGTCCAGGTTTCCAAGGCATACAACAATGATTAGTAGGAAAGCTAAGGCCTGTTTTCCCCCACATTTTCCTTTGAAACCTCCCAAATACTGAACTAGCTCTGACAATGTGCACATCCACCTCATCATCTGTGTCTACATCCCTAGAAAGCATATTGCCAAAGGAAATGAATTTATCGTCAGCATCCAAAACTTCTCCATTAGCTATAACTGATCGTTCCACTTATGAATAGTGGAGTGCCTCTGTTTTCTTAATGTTAATTGTTAAGAAAATTAGCACAAAGGACAGAGAATCAATGCATACTTTGTTGCATCTCTGCCTCAGAGACTGCATTGAGTACACAAATTATTTTAGGTCATTATTCATTAAAAAAGGAATTCTGTAATTATTTATCCTACCAACAGAGGAATCTGTGTTCTCAGCCAGAGAATAGCACTGAGTGATTGGATACTTGTATGACAGGAAAGAGAATGAAATGGACCTGAAGATCTGAGTTCAAATTAACCTCAGATACTTTCTAGCTAGCTATGTGACCCTGGATAAGTTAACTTCTTAACTTCTGGCTCCTTTTTATCAATAGTAAAAAGGGAATAATAATAGTATCTATCTCAAAGGATGGCTGTGAGGAGCAATATCAAGAAATGATATTTGTAAAGTGTTTAGCACAGTGCCTTACAAATAGTAGGCACTTACTAAATGCTTGTTACTTTTTCTTCCTCCTTATTAAACAAGTACCAAAGAAGTCCCCCAGCCTGACATTTCTGCTTTTATCTTGATTAGGGAACACCTGATGCCCCAGAACAGTGGTCTCTAAACTTTTTGTAATCATACATCTCTATCAGTTAACAACTGGAGGGAAACATTCCCAATTTGCATATTTATAATTTGTGTAATGTTTAGTTTTAAGTCAAATATGTGTAGCACTATTCTTGTTATTAAATTCATTTTTAACCTTGTACAATAAAATAGAAGTTTTAAAGGATGAGATAAATAATATTTGATAAAAGAATCAGTAGAGTTCTTCTTTAGTTTGTGAGTAAAGAAGTGACACAGTCTAGCCTGAGTTTTAAGAAATTTGCCTCTGGAGCTCATGGAAGATAAATTAGAAAGAGGAGAAACCTGAGGCAGAAACCATTAGGAGGCTATTGCAGGAGTCCTGGTGATAGGTAATGAGGGCCTAAACTTGGCCAGGGATCACATGAATAGAGAGAAAGGGTCAGATGAGAGAGGTTTCCTAGAAGTAGAAGTTACAAGTGTGGCAGCTGATTGGATAAATATGTGAGATGTCAGAAAAAGAAAGTCACTGATGATCCCCGAGTTCTGAACCTTGGTGGCCATCCAGGAAGTGTTCATCTCAATGGAAATAAAGAAATTTAGAAAAAGTGTGCATTTGGGAGGGAAGATAATACAATGAAGCCTCCTCAACAGATCAGAATGCATTTGTTACTGCTTATCTTGTGACCTACTCTGTCCCCTATAAAATGAAAAAAGCAGGAAAGGCAGTGAGCCATAATGCTGGGTGCAGAACTCACCTTTCAAGGGTCACCTGCTTCAGGCACGCTGATCTGGGGCCCTGGAGGAAGGGGGTCTTCCCACTGGAACTTAAGTAGCCGTTGTATAAATGCCCAGATAGTTGCTGAGTTATTAGTAATCTGGTGACCAACTCAAAAGGGGATACTTAGAAGCTTGTAAGAGCAGAGGAAAATGATAGAATGGAATATATTAAGGGATAAAGGAAGTGGTGGATGAGGTGAACACAAGGTTCCCTCCCCCGCCCCCCAGCCTAGCCCAGCCCAAGTAGCAGAATAAGTGGAGTGTGATCCACCCTCTGAGTGGTCGACTACACACCTTTGAGATCCAGTCAGTAGGGGCCAGAACCCCTCCCCCTCAGACATCCTGGCACCTCAAGGGCTTGGACCCTCCCAGTCCGAATGGACTAGTTACTGCTCTACAGTAAATAAGGGTTTGGGAGGTGGTATGTTTAGAGGGAAAGATAATCTGTTCCAATTTTGGATAAATAGATTTTAAGATGTCTACTAAACATCCAGTTAGAGCTGCCTGGAAGGCAACTGGAGATGTGAGATTGGGGCAAGATAGGTAGAATTCAGCATCTTCAATATAGAGATGATAATTAGATTCATGGTCCCTGATGAGATCACCCAGTGAAGGAGAAAGGAAGAGAGAAAAGGAGAGAGCCCTGACAGTTAGACAGCATATTGAAGAGGAAGACTTCTTAATCTTTTTCCACTCATGACCCCTTTTCACCTAAGAAACTTTTACATAACCTTGGTTATATAGATATGTTAAATAGGTTTTCAAATCAAACAGTAATTGATAATAAAATCATAATTTTTCAACCCCCACATTGAACTATGCGACCCCATGGGAGTCACAATCCACAGTTTAAGAAGCTGGGTTCTAGGAGGATCTATCAAAGGAGACAGAGGAAGAACAATCAGATAGGTAGGAGAAGAACCAAGAGAGTGATGTGCTGAAAACTTAGAAGGACAAGAAGGTAATCAAGAAGAAGCAAGGACAAGAGGGTAATTAAGAGTGTCAGGCTCTGTAAAGAAGTCAAGGAGAATGAGAAGAGAGAAAAGGCTGTTGGATGTGGCAACCAAGAGAGCAAGATTTTGGTGGAATAATAGAAGGTCAGAAGCCAGATTGTAAGGAGCTAAGAAAAAAGTAAGAAGACAGAGTTAGAGGTCTTTAAATGCTAGGAGAATGAATGGTACTGAGCTGTTAGAATCCAAATATAGTATTCCTTCTATTATTTGTAAGAGAGCATATGATTATAGCAGTGCTGACAAATATCTTGCATTTTATGTCTATTTGTTACTGTCGTTTCTCATATGTATGTTCTTGACTCTCATACCTTCTACCTGTTTTTTTTTTTCCTTCACTGCTTTTCACTTCATTGTGAGACCATTCCATGATCTTCCCTTATGTTAATGGTAAATTAACTTGTACTCTAAACTGGTATGTGTGGGCTCTTAGCTTCTGCACTGTGGTTTTGTTTCAGCTAAAATATTTATAAGAAATTGTGGTAATTACTGAGATGCAATGTGATTTTGAAAAAATTGTGCTGAATTTTAATTTAGGAGATACCTGGTTCAAATCTCACCGTTAGTGATTACTAAATATATAGCTCTGAGCAAGTTATTAAATTAAGTGGCACAATGGATAGAGCCCAGACCTAGAGTCAGAAAAACAAATCAAATTCAGCCTGAGACTTTTTAACTTACTAGTTGTGTGACCCTGAGCAAATTATTTAACCTGCAGCTGCCTCATTTTTCTTTCTGTAAAAATGGTCATGATAAAAGAATTTGACCTCCTGTGGTTATGAGGATAACATGAGGAAATGTTTTAAAAGCACTTTGTAAATGTTAAAAAGTTGTATGAATACAAATTATTCATGGTAGAGTAAATCATCCCAAACTTCATTTTCTTCATCTATAAAATGAAAATAATGATACCTACTGTACATATTTATTTCCCCGGCTTTATTGTGAACAATTCAGGGAGCTAATGTATACAATATGCTTTAAAAAGTATTTTAAGATGTATACAGAATTAATGAATTCCAGCTGTTGTTATGCTATTGTCATGTCTTTACCTTTGTCCGATCTCCATTTTGCGAGAGTCAATAGTTTGTTAAAATGATATTTCTTGTTATATTTGGGTGGACGGGAAAAACGGTTCCCTTTATTGTCACTTCAGAGACTTGGTTAGTACCTTTTAGACCTTGCAGTATGTTGTCATAACCTTTGAGAACTCAAAGTCATCTCTATTCTATAATGAAATACTGAATTAAGACTTTTGTGGATATTTTTAACATTTGGGGGAAAAATATAAAAAATATAAACCAAAGTTGATTGCAGAAATTTGTTGAGAAGAGAATACACATTCTGAAATTTTTGTTTGTTTGTTTGTTTGTTTTGGAATGCATGCCATGAAATGCATGCCAGTAAAACTCTTTAATCTGGAGAGGTGCTTTAGTGCCAGAACTGTTAATCCCATTTAGCAAGTGAAGAAACTGAAATTTAAGAGATTAAGTAATTTGCCCAAGATCTTATATCTAGTAAATGACAAGGACTCTAGCAGATTTTATTTTATTTAAGGCTGTTTTTTTCCCTCCTAAATAACCTGTTAGCATAGAATCCACTATGGATTTCTATTTTACAAAATTTCTTGATATAACTGGCATAAAATAATAAAATATTAATATTTGGGATATAAAGAAAAAATGGGAAGTGCAAAGCTTAAAGATTTCATGGAGAAAGTGACTCTTAAGATGAATGTCAACAGGGACATGATCTCAAAGATAGAGGTAAGGAGGTAATAAGGTAATATATTCCAGTTATTAGAACTGGTCTCTTAATCAGCAAACATTTTTTAAGTGTCTGCAGTGTATTGGTCATGTAGTCTGGCCAGGGAGAAGGAACAGAAATGAGAGATGGAGCTGACTCCGAGCAAGAGTAAGGCCATTTTAAGTAGACCAAAAGAACAACAAAGAGAAGAGATGTGTAATAATAATGGAAAAGGTTAGTTGAGGCCTGGTTGTAAAGAGATTTAAATGCTAAAAAAAAAAAGAAGTTCATATTTGATTCTAGAGAAAAAGAAGAAGAATTCCATGGTCATATCTATATTTGACAAAAAGCACTGTGAGGGAAGAATTGGGGTAGGGAACAATGAATCTGAGATGAATAAAAAACTTATTGCAAAAGTTTGGTAAGAGATGATAGAGACCTTGACTTGGATGGTGGACCCTATTCCATAGACCCCACTTGTCTAGATGGGAAAACTGAGGCCCAGAGACACAGAGTTATTTACCCAAGCTCCCATGGATACTATGTCCAGGCCATTATTTTGAATCTGACTTCTGACCCTAAACTTATCAAAGTATTAGTCTCTATATTATGAATAGCTTTCTAACTAAACAACAGAAGAAAAAAAAAGATAGTCACAAATAGCCTCTTCCTAGAGATTTTCAAGTAAAAACTAGTGATTTCTGGATCCAGGTATAAGCTGAAATAAATAGCATCTAAGGTCCTTTTTCACTCTGAAATTTTTTGCATCTGTCAAGCCGGATGTTATCTGCTTTTTATGTTTTGTTTTGTTTCATCTCTGCAATCAATTCCAAAGTAAAACTTAATATTTTCATTTCTTTTGGCCAGTTTTTTGTCAGCCAGCACTAGAGTGGTTTCAGCAAAATTAAAAATAAATGTTCTTTTGCACTGCTTCAGAGTACAGTTAGAGTATTTCCCCTGGGCCTGTGGGATGACCAAAAGCCCTGCTTCTTTCCACTAGACCAGGGCAGAAGGAGGGAGCAAGGATAGGAAGAAGTTTGAATGAGAGAGAAGAAGTTGAAATCGTGGACCTGTTGGGATTAGTGGGAATTTTCTGAGCATTGTCCAATTGATGCATCATCTATAGGCAGTGTCTTTTCCCACACTGAACCTGTCATTCAGAGCACTTGCTGGGGACTAGGGAGACTTTGAGACAATTCAAACAATAGCCCCTACACAAAGGCAGCTTGGAAGGAAGAGATGATACACATAGAAAAACAATAACTCACCAACAATGGGAGAGAGCAAAGAACAGCTTTATTAAAATCATACTTTTTGAAAAAGATCATGGTATAGTTGGATGAGCCCTAAAAGCCTGAGGACCTAAGTTCAAATCTGCTAAGCTGGAATTTTGAAAAAGTTACTCATCTGTCAGGGCCTCATCTGTAAGATCAGGTAATTCTAGATCATCTCTTTTAGAACAGTTTCTTTTAAACTTTTTTTTTTTCACATAATAGTACTTTTCTCATTCATGTCATGGTCCACTGCAGCTTTTATTTTTGGGTAGTTTGATTTCAAGCAGGGGTATTCTTGAATTGGTTGAGTTGATTTTTAAATTTTCAGTGTGAACATTTATACTTTGAAAATCCACAAACGCTACATATCAGAGCTTGATTTATTGTTTTGTTAATTTTATAGATTTAAGAAAGAAACAAAGGAAATGGTAATAAAGCAAATTTAGCTTAAAACTATGTTATGCCTATATTTCCTTCCCAGAGAGCCATTTGTTAAACATTTACAAGACGTCTGATTTTAAGTGTTCTCATGTGAAGAATGTTCTATAGTATTATTTTGTACTAAGTTGTTAATTTTGAAAGGTTTATTATAATAATATTAATGAATGAGAAGTATTCTTATTATCTAATTTTCTTTTAAAAAGTATAGCTTGAATGTAGAAGGATTATACCCAAAACAAACTTTATTTTGAAGATTTTCATTTTCCTTTTTTTGGCATATACATATATAAACATGTGTAGGTGTATATGTGTGTGTGTGTGTGTGTGTGTGTGTGTGTGTGTATACACACACTATATACAGAGCTTTTCTTAATTTTAAGTAACGATGTCTAATTATTAATGTAAATTGAGTTCTTTTCATTTCACTTTATGTGCCAAGTACCAGGGTTCAGAAGTTCATTGAACATACTTAAATCTTCTCTTGTTTTGGTTTTTGTTGTTGAATTCCCGCCCCCCCCCCCCAAAAAAAAAGCCGACAACAAACTCCAGTGATCCCAACCATGTTCTGCTTGACCAAATACTGACCTGCCTTTGCCATATGAAGAAACTTAAGCCAAATTCTTTTACTCCAAATCATTTTCCAGCTAGTTCACTCCATAAGAGTCAGCAAACTTTGAAGTGTAGTGGGTGAAAAAAAAAATTGCCTTTGATGTGTACACAAAGAAGAGTATTTCATTTGGGAAAGGAGATACACTTGTTCATTTTGCTAAATGGGTTTGATATTCCGAAATCATTCTAGGACTGTTCATAAAATTATTCTTGTTTAATCCAGCAATTGTACCACTGATAATCTCTTGGTCTTGAATTGTTTTATATGCCTTTTGATGAAATTATGAGTCTTCCCTCTCTTGCTCTAAATCTGTTACTCATTGACTGATCAACATCAGGACAAGATTATCCTAGCCTGATGGCTTAGTGGATAGAGCACCATGCCTGGAGTCAGGGAGACCTTGTTTTAAATTTGACCTCACACTTTACTAGCTCTATGACCCTGGGCAAGATACTTCTTTTTGCCTTAATCCATGGAAACAGAGATGACAAAACACGCTAGCATCTTTGTTCAGAAATTCTCATTGACAGTATGGTCCATTGAGTTAGAAAGAATTGGACATGACTAAACAATTGAATGATACAGTTGTCCTAGTAGCTGGACAGGAACAAATTATTATCTCTTAGAAACAAAGTTATCATGTATGGAATTCAAGCCCCTAATTAATTTTAATTTTTTAAATTTTAATACACATTTCTTTGTGAATCATGTTGGGAGAGAAAAACAGAACAAAAGGGAAACATGGGAAAGGGGGGGGAAAAGTGAATATGAATGTGTTGATTCACATTCAATTTCCATGGTTCTTTTTCTGGATGAAGATGATGTTTTCTGTGCAGAATCTTTTGGGATTGCTTTGGATCACTGAGTTTCTGAGATCCTAATTAATTTTAACATGGAATGAATTATGGAGAGAATTATGGAATCAGCAAAACCTAAATTCAGATTTTGTCCCAGACACTTACTATTGTATGACCCTAGAAAAATCACATAACCTCTGACTGCCTCACTTTCCTCACTATAAAATGGGGATTAACTCATAAGATTGTTGTAAGAATGAAATGAGATAATGTTAGTAAAGTGCTTAGCACATGAAGGATACTTAATAAATTCATGTTCCTTTCTCTCTACTTAAAATACCTTTGTCTTTTCTATTCAAGACACACTGAACATAAAACTATCAGAGAGAAATTGGTGAGTGTTAGGAGACTTACTGGCATCCTTCAGTCAAAGCTTAATAGGAAGTACGTATTTAGAGTAATTTATACCTATACAATAACAGTTAAGGTATACTTTCAGAATTGTAAAATTGATCACAAATGAACAGAATATCTTAACAAAATACAAATTTGTCAGAGAGTTATAGAAATATTAATATTTCCTCATCAATAAAGAAGAAGGTTTATGGATAATCTAAGAATACATGAAAAATAAGTTGAAAACCCAAAGAAACATTTCTGTAACCAACTGATGTCACTTAGCAGACCAGTAGGAAAAGTTCAACAGCCAAATGTATGCTAAACTTATCAAGTATAACCTATTCTGAGATGTATGAGAAATAGGTCTTGTTACACTGTCTCTCCATCAAACTCTGGTAGACTCACCAAGTTCTTTCTGCCATTGCCTCCTTGAATCATTCCCTATGTGGGGCTCTTCTGTTGAAAACAACAAATAAACAAGATAAAGCATTAAGAAGGAAAATCTAGGTGTCAACTGAATTGTTCTGAATAATTGAATTGAGGTGAAATGAAAATCTGGAAAAGCAAAGATGAGCAATCTTAGAACACTCTCTAACATATACAGAAATTTCAAGAATCACATTCTACAGCTTCATATAGTGTAAGGAATCCCCTTGTGTTAATGTTCTACTCAGGCAAATTATCTTGTCTTCAATCAGGGGAAATTTGGATTTCTAGGAAAAATTGAGTAGCCAGAGATTTGTTTTTGTGAAAAGGTATGCACATGTGTATTAGAATATTTGGTTTCTAAGGTTGGGTCCTTTTACTTAAAAACAAAATAGTTCATGTTTCCCGTCACTTAACGAGTAGTTGTTAGAGTGGTTTACCTATGGACCTTGGGATTTCTATCCCAAATGTGTGTGTGTGTGTGTATATATATATATATATATATATATATATATATATAATTTCTCCAGTTAAAGGTCTATTTTGATCTGTAGAAATATCTTTAGGAAAAAAAGACAGTTCTGGTGATTCTGGTTTTCAGCAGGTTCTCTTTTAAAATGAAAATATAGGGAAGCTTTGGGGAAAAAAAAGAAAGGAGTGATCCTCTTATAAAATTCAGCTGCTTTCTTGTTGCTTTGTCTTACCCCTTACTGTTTGCATTTCAGGCTCAGCTATGTGAACCATGCAGAGGATCTGGCCTCCAAACTACTCCAGTGTTTCCCAAAGAACAGATTGTCTGCCCCAGCAGCCCTGAACCATGAGTATTTCAGTGATCTGCCCCCCCGGCTATGGGAGCTAACCGATAGTGAGTATGACCCAGACTCCCAAGTCCTATGAAAGCAATAAAATCAGCGTGCATGTTCACACACACGTACACGCATACACACGCCACTCTCACACATGCGGGTCTGGACATGCACATAGATATGCGGGTGTTTACTGGAATCCTGCCATTCAAAGTGCAGAGTTTGCTTGACACAGGAAGAAAATGGATTCCTTTTTCGCTATCTCCACTCTGCAGTGTGTAGCGCGATATCTTTGTATTTGATTATGTGTGCATCCAAAAGAATTATCTGAGTAGTCATTCAAAAAGCAAAAGAAAAATGCAATTTACATATTTAGTGCTTTCCACATATAGTACTTTGTAACTGGCTACAGTACATAGAATTTTTTTTTTTTAAGATTCATTTCTATTTGATTCTCAGATATTATCTTTGTTAGAACAATAACCTTAAAACAGCCAGCTGAGGAGCACAGAACTGACAACTGTTTAATTTACTGAGCAAAAAATGTAAGAATGATGACTCATAATTCACTTTAACCAGGAATGCTTTTGGTTCTCTGAGAGGCAGCCCTTCTCTAGCTTGCCTGTTAAAACAAAACATTCTCCTGGTGGCTTTGCATTTTGCTTTTACCCCCCTCCCTTAAAAAAAAGTTATTTACACAGCCTTTTCCAATTACATTTTAAATATTTGGGAAGGATTTATGGCAGAGAGGTCCTTATCTCTTTTCCAAAGTGTAAAGCCTCTGTCTTGTGAAATCTTTTAAAATTGGATTGCAGTAAGAATATTTCTGATCTGTAGAGATATGTTCCACCCAAATGACAAATTCTGACTATTCTTGTAGGTTTTAACATTTAAAAATTGTGATTATTTTCTGACACTATCTTGGTATGTACATATTTAATAACATATTGAGTGTTTTTATTTTCCTATATATGAGACATTTTATTAACTTGGAGGTAGAGTTTGCTTCCTTTACTCTCCTAGATTATTGGAATTGAGAATTCTCAGATGAGGGAACTCCATATGCATTAGCATAGGTTGACACTTTCTCTATAATTTATGGTTCAAGAAAGCTGCCTATAGAACAGGAAAATTATATGATTTGCCATGGGTCATAAAGCTAACAAGTGTCAGGGGTAAAATTTGAATCCAGACCTTCCTGAGCAGTGGACTATAAGTTACTCCTTCTCCTACTTTATTTCTTTCCTCCCCCAAATCATAAAACTGACCATCACAACAGCTCTACCCTAATTTTTTTCTTAAAATAAAGATGAAATCCCTGTGGCTAGATAATGAAATGATGATGAATCTCTCTCTGCTGGAAAAAAAAAAATGATACAAAGAGCTTCATTAGTTTATGGCTCATCAGACATCAAACATACGGTTTGTTTTTCATTTAGTGTAACAGATAACTCCAAACCGCTTGGCGTTGGTGACATCTCAATCCCATCTGACTCGACGATTGAGTTTAAGCCAGGATTTTGATAGTCTCCGAGTTCTGAATTCTGTAGTAGTGCTTCCCTGTTAATATGGACTTATTAGCCACTTGCCACTTAGTTTATCAGCCAGTGGTTAAATCCAGTTCTATCAGTGGAGTAAATGCCTGCACATTATCACTCGGCAGCAGGCTGCCAGCAGAGACAGCCTTGTCCCCATCATTAACGAGCACAATGTATGCAGAACACCAGAGGGGAATTAAAGCCACAAAAAATACCTCAGGGTGGCATTTTTAATATGAGAATTTAATTTGTAATTTCACAGATTAAGAATTTTGGCTGCATTAATCCTTTTATCAGCTCACAGCAGGTTATTTGCAGAAGCATAACCATAAGGCGATATTCATTGGCAGAAACACGTCTTTGCATAGCGTTAAACATCAGGAGCGGTGGAACCTTTTGAAGGGGGGAGAATAAAGATGAAAAATCATTATATTTTTAAAGCAAGATTCTGCTAAAGGCCTCCAGTAACAATTTCGAGTTACAGAAATGCTATTTCTGTGTCTAGTAGATAATCATTATGGAGCATAAATCCAGTGGCAAAAAAAAAAAAAAAAAAAAAAAAAAAAAAAGCACAATTCCAGTACCAAATACTACTATCGCTTCCATTTGGAACAACCTGGCCCTACTTGTAAACATGTCTATAAAACAAAGGATTCCCAGACTTTGGAGTCTTGGAGAAGTACTCCCTTTATGGGAAATATGACTAGTTTGGGCACTCTGTTGTCTAGGTCCAGGTTTTCCCCCGTGAGGTTTTTCTCATAAACTTCCCCAGTGACAGTTTGAGCATATGTAGAGCCATGTAAATGAAAATGGACAGTTGAGTGGGCAGTAGTAATAAGACCGGTTTCCTCTCCTAAGAAATTTTTTTTAAGGGAAGCTTTCATGGTAAGGAACCCTGGAGAATCAAGAAAGCAGTTGGCCTAAGGACTAAAGTCTTGCTTTGGATGCATACACCAGAGTAGACCTAATGTTTTCAAAGATGACTTCTAACACTTTGAAAAAATAACTCTGAGGTGAAAAGACTTCTGTAAAGTGGAAAGAAATGTTATTTAGGAAGGAAGGAAGGAGGGAAAGGAAGGAAGGAAGGAAGGAAGGAAGGAAGGAAGGAAGGAAGGAAGGAAGGAAGGAAGGAAGGAAGGAAGGAAGGAAGGAAGGAAGGAAGGAGAAAAGAAAGAATGAAGAAAGGGAGGGAGAAAAGGAAGGAAAAGAAAAAAGTTAGAAAAAAAGGAAGGAAGAGAGGGAGGGTGAAAAGGAAGGAAAGAAGGAAAATGTTAGAAAAAAGGAAGGAAGAAAGAAAAAGAGAAAGAAAAAACACGAGGTAACTTATGGAAGAACATGGTTCTAGTCATAATTCCTTTTTCTCCTTCACAACCCAAATTCTGTACTATAAGAATATAATGCTTTGAGATGTCATTGGTTAAGGCTCCGTTAGTCACTTTGACATTGGTTTGCAAAAAAGAAATACCTGTTGCTCAATATTCTTCTCTACCAAAGAACACATGAAAATTTTTAACATTGTTCCTTATTGTTCTACTTCTTTAAACTCTCTCAGACCCATTTGCATAGGACCCATAAGTGTAAATAATTTATAACCCACCTTCAAATGAAGCAAGGCAAGAAACGTTTCAGCCTGCGTAAGAATAATAAATGGTGAAGACTGCGTGTGCCCTAGCAGAAGTTGGTTAATCCTTGTGGCTCTTGTTCCATATACCTTGTCATTCGCCCTCCATCCTAAAACCCCAACAGCCTTGCTCCACTTCTTCACAGAGATTTAATTGCTGAGAAGTAAAGGGAGGGCTGGGCATAGAAGGAATTCATTACTTTCACCAAATACACTAAGGGCATTCTCTAGTGTATACTATCAAGTTTCATAAATAATTAAAGCTGAACTACCCTTGTCAAAATAAATGAACAAAGTACACTTTACAGTGCAGAGGCCCTGATTTTATACATTCATTTGCTAATTCACAAAATGTGCATCTGTGAAAGATGAGTCCCATGTTTGGAATAGCTAGCAGGACTTCCACACTTGGAAGCATCCTGATATGGACATTTCTTTTTAAAAAATTGACCCATTGTTTAAAAAAAAAGGAAAGGAAAGGAAAGGAAAAAAAGCATTTATATAAAAGAAAATTGAGAACCACCTGTTGCCAAAATTCTTCACAAGAAGGAAGGAAGGAAGGAAGGAAGGAAGGAAGGAAGGAAGGAAGGAAGGAAGGAAGGAAGGAAGGAAGGAAGGAAGGAAGGAAAGAAGGAAGGAAGGAAGGAAGGAAGGAAGGAAGGAAAGAAGGAAAAGGTGTTGGGAGAGAGAGAGGATTAAAACTAAATCTTAGATTGTATGTCTTCTAGTCCAATAGTCTGGGGAGGGGGGTTGACTAATTTTTTTAACTTTTTTAAACTTTTTTTTTTTTTGTCTCTGATCTCTTATCTAAATAGTTCCACAGCAGATGTTACATAAAGAAAGGAATGAAGTGAAGTCAGTTAGCTAGTCATTAGAGTTTCTGAGCACCAATAATGTTCCTATTCTTAAGTCATGTATCATGAGGAATGTTTTGGACGGAGCCATGATCTCATCATCTATGTGCAAATCTCCTGTGTGGATATATATCCTATGACACACACACGATTTCATTCTGTGTAATTCTTCCCACAAGATTTCCTGGAAGATCTTAGACAGTGGGCTTTAGCCCTTCCCTGAGTTTTGAAAAGTTTCTTTAGATCCCATGTAAGGCTCTGTCTTTGTTATCAGAGGGGGCGTGGTCCTGGACTCAGGAAAACCTGGGTGGGAATCCCACCTCTGACACTGACTGTATAACTTCAGGTAGGACATTTCATCTCTCCAGGCTTTAGTGTTCTCATCTGTAGAATGGAGAAGATCCCTACCTCCCAAGGGTTGTGAGACTCAAATGGGATGCCATTTTAAAAGTGCCTAACAAATTTAAAATGCTCCAATAATGTCAGTTATTTTAATTATTCCTACTTCCTCACCAACCCCCTACTACTTGATCCTCCCCATACCCCTAGGTTTAGGGGTTTAGGAAACGAAAGGATCAGATTGTAACATCACATCTGGAAAGAGACTTTGAAGACATTACAAGTTTGTATTATATCCAGAAGGCAATGGAGGATCATAATTAATGGATATTGATTGTATAGAACTTTGTGGAGCATCAGAGGCTTGGAAATTCTCAAAAGGGAGGTTTTGCTGCTCCAGATGACATAACTGTTGCCTAGACAAGACAGAAAGCTACAGAAAGAGTTGAATAATGTTAAGTGGAGTCATTTTTCACTGTTCCTGCCAGATTGGACAACTCTCTGCTCCCTAAACTCACCCAGCCTTTTCCCTCCAGCACTTCTCGCATCCTATGCCCTGAATGTTGTTCTTCCCTTCCCTCTGCCTGGTGAATTCTCAGCTATCTTTTAAAGCCCAGCTCAAACACCTCCTCTTCCATGAGTCTGCTCACTGTCCCCGACCATCACTTTACAGAGTGAGTCTTGGACACATCACAAAATTCAAAATCGGCTACATCTGTCCCAGTCACTTGTGCCATTATTGCTACCATGCTTGGGCCAAACCCCCTGCTACTGTCTTAGCTACACATGATGATTTCCCGGTGCTTAATACAGCTCTCCTTACACAGAAGGTGCTGAAGAAGCGTTTACTTATTGAAATGAATTACCTCCATATTATATTGAGACAGCACTTTTGCAACAGTTGGCCATCCTGGCGAGGGAGACATTAAGCATTTGATGATCAACAAATATTTGTTAAGGATATACTACGTTTTGGGGCATCGAGATGGGCTGTGGGAATGCCATGATGAGTAATGCCCTCAACAAGCTTATCCTCTATATAAACTACTCAGTTATGAAACAAAATGTGCTCAGGAGAAGACAAGGAAACTGGAAAAGAGGAGAATTCATTTCCTTCTAGAGCCAGGAAGCATCAGAGAGCATTTTGTAAAAGAAGTAGAAGCAGAGCTGGGCTTTGACACGTCAGAGACTATTCTATATTTTAGGACAAGGTTTGAGAGTCCAACATATGTAGAAACCATGACAGCTTCCCTTTCTTTGCATCTTTGTGTTCATAAACTTTGAGTTACTTTGAAACTCAACCATTAGCTTATTAGATCTCAGGCTTGTGCGACTCTTAATGTCCCCATTTGGGGTTTTCTTGATAAATCTTTCAGTTTGTCATTCCCTTCTCCAGCTTATCTTATAAACAATGAATTAAAGCCAACAGAGCTAAATGATTCGAAATCAGGGAGATGAGTCTTCTTGACTCTAGACCCAGCATTCTGTCATTGTACTTCTTCAGCATCTAATGGTTGAGTTTTTTCCTCAGGTAAATAAGAGCACATAACTTACCAAAAGCTCATGCTCAGGACTTCTGGGGAGCTAAGATCCCATCCTCATTTCCCAGCTTATTATTTTCTTTTCAAAAGGGAAAGTTTACTATAGCATTTTAGTCATTTAATCAACAAGCCTTTTTAAAGTGATTACAATGTGCTGAAGCAATGTGATAAAGTACTGAGTGTCCTAAGACAAGAAGGAATATCCTTGCCTCAAGGAGCTAACATTTTAGCAGGGGACACAAGGGGTGTGTGTGTGTGTGTGTGTGTGTGTGTGTGTGTGTAATAGGTCCAGAAAATGAATACAAGATAATTCTGCGAGTGAGGACACTAGGAGCTGGGGAATAATAATAATAATAGCATTTTTAAGTTTTGGATGCACTTTACAAATATTATCACGTTTTAGCCTTGTAACCCTAGAACATTATTATTATATTATTATACACATTATATTATATGTTACATATTTTATATATTGTTATACCCATTTTTTTGCCGAAGAGAAAACTGAGACAGAGTGAGGTTAAGAGCCTTGCCTAGAGTAAGTGTTTATGGCAGTATTTGAACTTAGATCTTCCTAATTCCCAAGTCCATTATTCATTCCACGGTACCATTTAGCTGCTAGAAAAAAATCCTAGAAATGCTACATATGAGAGATGGTCCTGGAGCTGTAAGAGATGAAATTTAGGAAGAAGAACATTTCTAAGCTGTATCTGTGATTTAATCAATGCTGGTGCCACTTAACCCCGTTTGCCTCAGTTTCCCCAGCTGTAAAATGAGCTGGAGAAGGAAGTGGAAATCTCTCCAGTATCTTTGCTAGGGAAACCCCATCTGCACAATTCAAACAATTAAACAACAACAAAGTGCCTTTATCTCATTTTCCTGTGTAATTTTTCATTGTTGATTTATAATAATGAAAGCAGAAGGAAATATGCTAATAAGTCATATCTAAAATTTTTATTTATCCACAGTGTCTTCTGTTTTTACTGTCCCAAATGTAAGATTACAACCAGAAGTTGGAGAAAGTATGCGGGCCTTTGGAAAAAACAATAGTTATGGCAAAAGTCTGTCAAATAGCAAGCACTGAAGAACACATGGTTGCCGAAAGGGGATGCAGGTAAGATGGCACAAATTTCTTTAAAGCAGCATTTTCAGAAAAGTTTAAGCAACAAGCTTCCCCTCTCCCCTCCTGTGAATAGAATATTTCAGATTCTTTTCTGTAGGTTTTTTTTTTTTTTCTTCTGAAAACATCATGGAAGTATCACATTTTCAAAGCCATCGAACTGGCCATGGACACCACTGAGAAGTCCTGTTCCCTCTCTCTGTGTCCTCCCTGTTGCCACATGACTCTTGGGTTGAGTGTTTTAAAACTTCAGAGGCCACCAAACAGTGCCCGTGGACCTTGATTTGCACACTGACCTCTTTTTTTATGCTGTCGTTAGTCTGATTTTGGCCCCTTACTTCTTTCTCATTCTTTTTGCTCCTCTAAAAAATGGGTTAATTTTTGTCAGAGCCAGGATGTGCCAGAGCTAGCTAGTACCAGTCATTACATTTTCAGTGTGAGCATTTACACATTAGACAGTTTACACATTAACACTTGATAGTGCTACAAATCAGAATTAGATTTATTATTTTGTTGATTGTCTTGACTTAAGAAACTGATGGAGAAAGTGTTATAAGACAGAGTAAACTTAAAAGTGTTTTATCCTTTTAGAGAACCAGTTGTTAAACATTTATTAGTACATCCCTGGTCAGAGCCTAGATAAAAGTGTGATAAAATGCTGGGTACCAATAGAAGGCTCCACAACAATTTGGATCAAGGTTGAACATGAAACCATTTATTTTTATTAGGTTGGGATGGTGTTGACTGAAGAGCCAAGGTTAGCATCTGCTGTCACTCTCCTGGACTGTAGAAGTATCACATCAGTAGGAAATTAATATATCTAGAGATGAGCATTTCAAGGGAGCCATATATGAGACACACAGGGAAAGTGAGAACTGAATAGGACAGATAATTAGTAAGATGTCAGAGGGAAAAAAAGATTGGATTTGATATTAAAAGACCTGGACTTTGGGCCTGCTTCTGCCAAGGTTCAAGACTACTTTGTGTACTGTTGAACAAGGTCATGATTAGATATGTCAGAACCAGTTGGTATTGTTTGGGGGCTAATCACCCGTGGTATTAGGACTTTTGTCTCTGAATCTTGGTATGGGGTGAATAATGGCGGAGTAGATGGACTCTTTATTGGTTATCTCTTGAGATATATTGATACATAGATATCTACAGACACACATAGTATATGTATGAATGTGTGTGTATATATATTTATTTATGTATTTACATGTAGAATATGGTGTTTATGTATACAGTATATATGTATGTAAATGTATGTGTATGTATACATATATGTACATGTTTGTGTGTTTATTTTCCTATATTCCCTACTTGTGTCAAAAAGTCTTAGTGCAGTTTTAAACTTTAATCTTTAAAATTTAAAAAAAAAAAGTAAGTCACATCATACCAGTATAAACGAACAAGATTCTTCCTATAGTTGTGCCGATCAAATAAGCTAACCTTGTTGTACACACACACACACACACACACACACACACACCCCACTGATGATTTGCTTTACACATCTTCTCTATCCCATGAAACTGGCTATTAGGAAAACGTTTATATTATGAGCTCTGACTCTGTAAAACCTCGGATTTCAGGGTCATTTCTTGGGCGTGTCCTTATTGGGTCTGAGTGTGAGGAAGGATTCCTATGCTAATCACACTGATTAATCTGTAAAGTTGATTTCCAGGCCCATTATTCGTCCTGTGCCTCAGGGCGCGACTGCATTGGCATTTCAGGAGCATGGTCCACTATCAGAATTGCTTGAACGGTTACCATGGTGAACAAGTCTGCCAGTTCAGCTTCAGTCACTATTGATCATGTGGCTGATTGGTCAATACTGTGACCCATTTGGCTCACGGAGTCAGGAGCCCCAGCCTTCTCTTTTGTACACTGAGCAAGGAAATTCCTCCCTCTCAGGACCATGGTGATGATTTATGAATGATCCTGAGATGAAAGATGCCAAGATGAAAGGTAATTTGTAAATGCTGGCCAGAATTACTACGGAACTGGCCCCTCTTTGCTAAGGAGCCATAGCCAGACATAGAAAATCCTGAAATGTCTCCAGTTGTGATTCTTTGCATCCTGCAGGGGATGGGGGCCGAGAGGTGGGGAAACAAACTTCAGATTGCTCACCTTCACCTGCTCTATTTTAGGGTAAAGGATAACTCATCTTTTATTTGGTCAAGCCAAGTCAGGACTGAGTTTCAGACCAATAGCATTGGACAGAGAGCAATGGCATACATGAGGATAACCATATGCCTTTAAACTTCTGAACATCCATTGCCACAATGAGACTCCCAACTTGATAAATTTCTTAGTCAGTTCAGTGGAACAGAACCCTTCTAAAATGTGCTTGTTTTATGTTATTCCTACAACACAAACATATCCAAACAACCCCGGATTTCAGTTCAGGGCTCCTGAATTTGTTTCCTCATCATCAGGTTTTTTAATTAGGCCAGGAGTAATATGAGAATAGCCAATCAGATCTTTCAAGTGATCTATGACAGAAGCTCAGTGCCAAAAACATCACCAATATGGCAGCTATAGGTATTCACTGAAAAAGAATTTTTAAAGGCAGCTTGGATCCCATCATTCTAAGAAAGGATTTTCTCTGCAATCTTACTTGTAAAAGTGTAAAAGTAAAAGTAAGTGTGTGTGTGTATGTGTGTAGTATATCTGTGTTTACCTTAGCAGTTTTTGTTTTATTATTATATATCATGAATTACAAATACATATTTTGTTATATCACTAAGTTTATGTTTGTTATTTTATTATTAAATTTTATTTTTGTTTATTATTAAGTGCTGGCACAAGCTTATGCTTCCATTGTGAATATCATTCCTTTAGGACTATTTGCTCTCAAGGTCAGATAAATGGTGCCATAGTGGATAGAGGGCTGGACATGGGGTCCGGAAGAATCATCCTCCTGAGTCTCAGACATTTATTTACTTGCTGTGTGACTCTGAGCAAGTCACTTAACTCTGTTTAATTCAGTTTCTTCATATGTAAAGTGAGCTGGAGAGAAAAATGACAAACCTCTCCAGTACCTCTGTAGGAAAACCTCAAATGGGGTTTGAAGAGTTGGACCTGAATGCAAAATGACTTATCAGCCCCAATATTTACTTTATCTGTTTTGTCTCTTGCCTCTTTTTACATCTTTATTTTTTTTGTTTCTATCTTTATCGGGTTTTTCTCTCTCAATTCCTTCTTTCTTCAGAAATACCGTTGAGGCACATTGATCCTTGTTGGGGGTGATGTGTGTATTTCAAGCTGCCTCTCAGAGGAGGGATGCTGTGGTCCAGGGATGTTCCTGTCAGTCAGTGACTCCTCATTTTCATTCCATGCCTGTGTGGAGGTTCTGAGCCTATGTGTGCAATGACTGGTTAATCACTCTGAAAAGCCAGATAATACCGACCATGTAGTGGTCTCACTTCCACAACATTTGAAGAAAAATAAAACTATAGAAGTTATAATGTAAAAGGTCTGTCCAAAAGGAGATTCATGAGGAAAAAAAAATAATACCGTAGCTCCGAGACTCTGATATTTTGGGTGTTGATTTAACTAAGTGTCTAAACAGTAGCAGCATCTTAAACTTCCCAAGTGTCTGTGTTCTGGGTAAAGCAATAGCACTGGGAGCTTGGATGGGGGTGGGGATTCAGATATGACAAGGCTTTAAGCTAGTACTTTAATAACCCAGCTTTGGGGACTTAAATGAAAATAACTGTGAAGAAGCATTCATTGTATGACTGCAGCCATTGTAAAGATGGAAGACTAAGTGGGGAGGATGATGTGTTTCCAGCCCTAATTTCCCTCCCATATCTCAGTACCAAATTATTTCTATACATGTATGTTGAGGGTCACTTTAATTATTTAGCTAATCATGCTGGATTTGCATAAATTGGCTTTAGTGGAAAGGCTAATAAGATGCATTTTGCTTTGCAGCTGAAAGCAATTTAGGTTTTAGAATCTAGTAACAACCAAAATGAGTGACTTAAAATTATGAGAGTCTGTACTTAAAATGGGGTGAGTGCCACTGGATCATTAAAATTTGTTTTTGTTTTTCGGTTTGGGTTTTGGGTTTGTTTTCTGTGTGTGTGTGTGTGTGTTTTTTTTTTGTTGTTGTTGTTTTGTTTTTTTACATTTTTCCTGTCCTCATTCAGAAATGTTACTTGATGGTTTTATGGCTTTTTCCCACTTGTGTTTATTCATCATCAAAGGGTGAGACCACCAGAAAGAGAAAGCTCTAAATGATATGCACATGGAAGTTTCTCTAAAGAAAGGACAAAAAAGTTGGGCGACATTGTCATTTGCATACTTATTCTCATCTGTGATATATACACATGTTGTTGTTGTTGTTGTTGTTGTTGTTCAATCATGTTCAGCTTTTTGTGACCCCATTTGGGGTTTTCTTGGCAAAGATATTGAAGTGGTTTGACATTTTCTTCTCCAGCTTCTTTTTACAGATGAGAAAACTGAGGCAAACAGGGTTAAATGTGACTGCCCAGAGTCACACAGTTAGTTAATGTCTGAGGCAGCTTTGAATTCACACATGTGAATCTTTCTGACTCTAGACCCAAGACTCTATCTTACTGCTCTATACACACATGCATATATACATATTCCCTTACACACACATAGATGTATGTGTTGATATATATATATATATATATATATATATATATATATATCTCATATATCCTACACTTACCCCCTACACTTACCCCCAGAACTAGTTTAGTTTTCCATTCATATGACAAAGGAGTAGGGCAGTAAGATCCGTCATTGGACGAATATGATCAATAAGATGTCTTTTTGTTTTCATCTTTGACTTAGAAAGAACATCAGATGATAAAATAATACATAAAGGTTGAATCATCTATTCTTCAAACTTATCAAACTGGTAGAAATCACAGAATCTGGTAGAAATTACATTATTTGGAAAATGAAATTTTTTTTTAGGTTAGACTATAGGCTCACATTTCCATAGCACTTTACAGTTTGCAAAATATTTTCCTGACAAAAAGGAAGCATGATTTCCATTTGTAGATTGGCTAAATGAGACCTAAAGAATGGGTAAATGATTTGACCAATGTCTCACAACTCATCAGTATCACAACTCCAGTACTTGACTTTGGAGTTCTTATTCTAAATCACAGTAATTTCCAGTACATGACTCAGTCTTTTTGCCTTTTTGTCCACCAAGTCCAAACCCTCAATTGGTTGAACCTTCAGAGACTCTTCTTTAGTCTTTTCATACTATTATCATTGATAATATGCTTTATTCACAAGCATGCATGGCTCATTTTATTATTGTGAATCTAGGGAAGGATTTCTAATTAGGCATTTAGCATTGTCCCTAGCACATAGTAGATGCTTAATAAATGCTTATTCTTTTCCCTTTCCGCAAAAAAAAAAAAAAATCATCACAAAAGACATTATTTTAATTAAAAATGAAAGAAAGGAAACCTGGAAGAAACTTAGTTTAAAAAAAAAAACACATGTTGCATTGGGTTATCTTTACTCAAATATTTCCCCTAAAATAGAGGACAATCTTTGCAGTAATATCTTCCTGGCTCAAAGGGCATTTTTCCAACTGGATCTTTTGCTGTTTTTTTCATGATGTTCTCATTGTAGAGTTTAGGGATGGAGGACCTCAAGTGGATCCTTTTAAAATTGAAAGTTTTAGGGTTTGGATTACAGTTTTGTTTTGTTTTGTTTTTTGTGTTTTTCTGGCCTTTTCCTCATTATATAAAAAATCTCCAAAGCATGTACCATATATGGTGCTAAATCACGGAAAACAAGATGACCAGAGGATTCAAAAGGAAGCTGAAAGGGAGGAGGGAATATCTCTCTTGGACAACGGAGAAGTCAAACTCACCTGACCCTGATAGGAACCAAGTTCTGCCAAAACAGAGGAGGCCAGACCGTACGACAGACTGTGCCTGGGGAATGGCCACATGATTCTATGTCCATATTTATGAACCCTGAGAAATTCCTTTATCTCATCATAACTTTATCACTTTTCTTCTGCTTTATGACCCTTTTCCTTACTAAGACTAACCCTTCTACATGCATAAGTGATCCCATTCCATCCTGGTTTTTCTGGCAGATGATTGATCATCATCATCCTTCTTTTCTCAGTTATCTTTAGTGGAAGTATCTGAGGACAAAAGGGAATGTATGTGAGAAATGTTACAAAGGTTTAATCAACAGATTTTGGCAACAGATAAAGCAAGTAAGAGGGAATGAGTTGAGAATGACACTTAAGTTGCCTAGGTATCTGACTGGAAATACAGTGGTACCCTCCATAGTAATAGAGGAGTTTGGAAGGAAAGAGGGATTAAGAGCAAAATTAATGAGTTCTGTTTGGAATATGTTGACTTTAAGATAGGATTTGAGATTTCTAATAGATTTGGAACTGAGAAAATAGAAGAGTCTGTCCTGAGACCAGGAAAAGGGATGAGTAGAATTTCGTTAGCTTAATTGAGTCCATGAAAACTGATGAGATAACTAAGTGAAATAGTATAGAAGAAGAGAAGAGAGTCCAGAACAGAGTCTTTAGATCCCTACCTTTATTAGGCATGACTTGAATGAAGATCCAGCAAGGAGGCTGAAAAAGAGGGGCTAGGCAGGGGCAAAGAGAACAAGAACAATGTCATGAATCCTAGAGAGAAGAGGATATCAAGGAGAACAGGGAGATTAAAAGTGTCAGAGGCTACAGAAAAGTCAAGAAGAATGAGGATTGGGAAGAAAAACCCAAAGGCATTAGAATTGACCTTTAGATTTAATTCTGCCTGCAGAATTAAAATTAGAGGATAGAGAAAAATTGTTTATTCTTTCACTGAAGTAAAAGTAAAAATGAGTACTAATCATGATTTCAAACAAAGCAACAACAAAAATAAACCTGATTAAAAGCGATACACAGGGAAATTACATTTTTCTGAAAGGTATCTTAAAAAAAGAATTAATATCTATGCTAAATAAATATGCACAAAATAGCATAGCATCTACATACCTGAATGAAATTACAAAGAGAAGTGGACGCCAAACCTATAATGATAAGGGACCTTAATCTACCCTTCTCAGATTTAGATAAATCTAACCTTAACAAATAAAAAAGTAAAGGACCTGAATAATATTCTAGAAAAATTAATTATTATTCACCTATAGAGATATTGAATGAAATAAAGGAATATACACAATCACATAAGGAAAGATTAATTCCAATATTATATAATGTATTTGAAATAATAGGAAAAGATTGGTTGGAGGAAGAGGATCTTATCAAATTTTTCTCTGACACAATTTTTAATTCAATACCTAAACCAGGGATAGTTAAAACAGAAAAAGAAAACAAAAGACTAATATCCCTAATAAATACAGATGTGAAATTTTAAATGCAATATTAATAAAGAGACTATAATAACACAGCACAAAGATTATATACCCTGACCAGTTTGGATTTATGCGAAGAATATAGAGCTATTTTGGTATTAGGAAAATGATAAAACATACTTGATGATATTAATAGCAATAAGAAGCCTGTAATTATATTAATAAATACATAAAACCTTTTGACAAGATACAACATCATTTCTGTTAAAAAAAAACAAAAACTAGAAAACATTGAAATCAATAGATCATTCCTTAATGCAATAAGTAGTACCTATCTAAAACCAAGAATCAAATTATCTGTAGATAAACTAGATGCCTTTCCAGTATGAAGATAAAGCAAGAACACCCTATTATCATCATTACCACTCAATATATAGTATTAGAAATTCTAGTTATAATAATGACAAGAAAAAGAAATTGAGGAAATATACATAGGCAAAGTCTAAGCAAAACAATCATTTTTTTACATGACATAATGGTTTAATTAAAAGAAGCCTAGAAGAATAAATTTTAAAAACTAACAAAAAATTTAAAAATTTCATCAAAGCTGCAGAATATAAAATAATCCCACATAATAAATAATTATAACAAAACTGTCAAAATCCAGCAGGAAAAGGTTAAAAAAAAAAGAAAAATTTCATTTAAAATAACTATAAAATTGTCAACGCACACATGAACCAACCTCAAAACACTCCAATAGATTTAAATAATTGGAGCAATATCCATTGGTCATGGGGAGGCCAAACCAATTCAATAAAAATAATAATAGTGTATATATTAATGTACTTATTTGATGCCATGCCAGTTAAACTATCAAAAATTACTTCATACAGTACTAGAGAAAACAATTCATCTTGGTAAACAAAAGTCAAGAATCTCAAGGAAATTAATGTAAGGAAAGGGGCCCAGGAGTACCAGATTTCATTTCATACTACGAAGTAGTAATTATGAAAAAATAGTTTGGTATTATTTAAGAAACATAAAGGTTTATAGGGAGAAAAAGATTCGGTATAGAACATAAAAATACAAATAATCACAAGAGTATGTATAGTATTTCATGATGTATAGAATTTGATGAAACAAGGACTCACTATTTGACAAAAATTGCTGGGAAAACTAGAAGATAATCTCATAGGAATTAGGTCTAGATCAGTCTTTCACTATATACCAAGATATACTTCAAATAAGTACAGGAATTAGACATAATGTATGATTTCATAAATAAATTAGAGGAATAAGGAAGAAATTACTTATGATATCTGCATATGGGGAAAGAATTAAGGACGAAACAGAAAATAGAAAGTATCACAGAAGGCAGAGTGGATAATTTCAATCCCCTCCTCCCAAAAATGCACAAATAAAACTAGTGCAACTAAAATGAGAAGAAAAAGTAGCTAAATGAGAAAAAAATCACTTTTAAGCTAAAAGAAAGTAATTCAAATATATAAAAATAAGAGCCATTCCTCTATTCGCAAATGGTCAAAGGATATAAATAGACTGTTTTCAGAAGAACAGATATAAGCTATAAATAACCATATGAAAGAATGTTCTAGATCACTAGTAATCAAAGAAATGCAAATTAAAATAATCCTGAGATTCTCCCTCACACCGATCAGATAAGCAAAATTGAACAAAAAAATGGAAAATGATATACTAGAAAGGCTGGAGAAAAACAGGTTACATTAATGCACTGTTGGTGGAGCTCTAGACATGGAACTAAATTTGGAACTGTTCATATCCTTTGACCACATGATAAAACTATACTAGGACCATTCCTAAAAGAGATCAGAAAAAGAGGAAACAGACACATATTTTGTGTGTGTGTGGTGGTAAAGAATTAGAAACTCAGACCATCAATCAGGAAATAGTTGATCAAGTTATGGTTTCTGAATGTGATGGAATACTATGATTCTATAAGAAGTGATAAAGGGGATAATTTTTGAGGATACTTGTATGAACTGATATAAAGTGAAATGAGCAAAACCAGGAGGACAACTTATTCAATAACAAAAATGTTGTAAAGATAATCAATTCTGAAAGAGTTAGGAATCCTGACCAATTTGATGACCAATCATGATTCCAGAGAACTTAAGATGAAACATGTTGTAAACCTCCTCAGAGAGAAGTGATGGGCTCGGCATACTGACTTGAACCTTTTTTTTTTTTTTTTTTTTTAAACTTGGTCAATATGGGTTTTTTTTTCCCTTTACATATAAGTTTATAACAGGAATTTTGTTTTTCATATTTTTTTTCAATGGTGTGTGGAAAAGAAAAGGGAGATCTTTATATAGAAAAAATTCTATAGTTGGGATTCTGATCAAAGGTCCTTCCTTCATTGGTATTTTCACAATACCAATCAATTAATGCTAATTGACCTATATTACAGTAGAATACATAAAGAAAACATTCATTTAACACTTTCACTGTACTTAAAAAATAGTAATTTACCTTTAAATAGCCCCTTAGAGTTTGCAAAATGCATTACATGTTTTATCCTCACAACGACTCTGAAATAGGCAGATTTTTCCCATTTAATAGATGAGAAAACGAGGGACGAGAAGTGAAAATTTGAATCCAGAGCTTTCTGACAGCAAATCTAGTCTTTCTACTTCAAGTAGAATATTCACACTGTAAATACCTGATTCAGAAGCAAGACAGAATGTTGTTCAGCTTTCCCTTTGTTCTTTTGCCCTGTGAAAAAACTAGAAATTCTGTGTCAGTCTGTCTGGCAGTCTCTCTGAGTATCTGTCTCTGTCTTTCTGTCTGTTTGCCCCCGCCCCACTTTTTGCTTTCTCTGTCTCTCCTCTGTGTGTGTGTATACATATGTGCGGGTTGGTATTACACATATAAGTGTGTACATATATACACACTGAACCACACAATGCACATTCAATAAACCAGTTGTTTTATCTTCCTAGGGAGCAGGATGAAATGATTGCAGAATATAGAATTTCGTGTCTTTTGCTTTTGCTTTCTCAGTCTTTGAATTGGAGGGCTGAAATAGCTAAAAGGGACAGGCAACTGAATAAAATCAGCTTTGGGCAAGTCCAATACTAATTTTAATCAGTTTGTGAAAATTTGAGAATTTACTGTGATATTTTTTGGTGTTTTCAAGTCAGATGAGCTTTAAAATTGGGGGGCAAGTGGCAGGGCAGGAAATAGCACTGAAACTTGTGTCTTCTGATATGCTTTTAACAGCCCCTTTTTTGAAACTATTTAACTTTCATCACCCAATGAAGTTCTCCCAAATGTGGTTTGGTGCCACAGATAATAGGAAAGAAACTGTGCTTGGTGATTGGCTAAATTATGAAGTTATCAGTAAATGTGTGGAAGAGTGTCTCTCAGTGCACATGCTCAGTAAGCACATTCCCTTTTCCCTTTTCATTTAATGTTCATTCTTAGAAATTTGGGATAGAGAAGAAGGAATCTGCCATGCCCTAAGTGCCCTGTATTGTATTATTAATACCAGACTAGCAGCTGATTCCCACTCGACTGTCTTTGTGGTGTGCTGATGCTCTAAGAAGTAGCTGAGCTTAAAAGGAGGCTCTTTTCGTTGATGTGGGCTGATAGTCTGGGATGGCATTTGAATGCACAGAGGACAATGTCTAATGGCAGTGTCTACAAGTCCAGGCAAAGGCAATGCTAAACTATGTCCATTATTCTGTAGAGACTCCCTACTCTTTTCAGGGATATTTTGGTGTATGTTGGGGCTTTGTCTCCTGAGGCAGGGGGAGTGAAATCAGTGAAGGGAAAAATCTGAGATTCCCAGACATAAAGGTTTCTATGCCTTGTGCCAAAAGATTGCAATAACTGAGAGAAAGAGACAGAGACAGAGAGAAAAAGAGAGAAGGGGGGAAGGGAGAGAGGAGAGAAAAGAAGGGAGAGGGAGAGAGACAGAGATGGACAGGGAGAGAGAAACAGAGAGGGGGTAGGGAGAGAGGAGAGAAAACAAGGGAGAGGGAGAAGAGAAACAGAGAGAAAAACAGAGAGGGGGGAAAGGAGAGAGGGGGAGAAAAATAGAGGGGGGGAAGAGGGAGAGGGAGAAAAAAGAAGGCAAAGGGAGAGACAGAAACAGTGAGACAGAGAAACAGTGAGAGAGAAATAGAGGGGGGAGAGAGGAAGGGGAGAAAGAGGGAGAGAAAAGAAGGAGAGGAAGAAGAGGGGAGAGAGAGAGGAGGGAGGAGGAGAAGAGAAGAGAGGAAGGAGGAGGGAGGAGAAGGAGCTCGAGTGCATAAATCTAATGAAAATTCTTATTCTAATCCATGGTGGTTGTGCCAAAACAAAAACATTTTGGCTAAATGGGGACAGATACATTTAGCAAAATGCTTGCAATGCAATGAATTCTTTCTCTGGGCAAATTTTTTTTAAAGCATTACCTCAGTGGTATAAAATTATTTGCACTGAGTCATTTTGGAGTTGAGGGTCATTGATATTTCTGCCAAAATAGGAGAATTTTCAACCCTCCACCAGACTCCCTCCCCTCTAAAAATATAGGGAATCAGAGGACTTCAGTTATTTGGTCTTGCAGTTCTGTGCATGGGGTCGTTACTTTCACTGAAAATATTTGTAAGATTTTTTTTTTTTTTTTAAAGAAATAAGGATGTGAAATTCTTTTAAATCCACACTTCGGGCAATGACACCAAACACAAGGTCTTCTGAGAATGAAACCTTATATTAACTTCTGCACTTTGGTTGGTTTGTTTCAAATTATCACCATTCTTTTAATAGGGTTTGTGTTATGTGCCCTTGGATTTTTAATTGCTCTGGATTATCATTTTCAATGCAATTAGTATAATGCCATCAATTACACGTAATAATTACTGTAAATGGGGCTATTGGCCTAATTACTATAAATGTGAGGCAAGACGTGTGATTATAATGTCCAATTACACCATGTACAGTATTTATTTTATATTATTACATATAATGGTACAATGATAACACATAATTATATTGTATAATTCTTTCAAAAACATATCTGTCCCATGTTAAGATATCTCTAGTGCTCTCGCACAGCCAAATTCAGTATCTTCAGGGTCTTCCTTCTTAAATAATCAGTTTTCAGAATGGGCTAGGTACCCACTAAGCTTCGTTGGAATGGAATAAACACTTTTTTTGCATGAGAGAGAAACGACTCTTCAGAATAAAAATCAACTTTTACTCTCCCCCCTTAATAATTGAAAATGGCCCTATTTTCTGTCATCGCCTACCTTATCAACAGCTAGAGAGAATCCTGTTCAACTTTGTAGCCTAGAAAAAGCTCCCCCACGTCTGCCTGTTTATGTACAGCACATCTTTGTATAAATAAACACATTCGAATGATGACTACATTTAAAATATGCTCCAAAAAAAATTGGAATTCTTGTCTCCACTGCGGAAAACATTATAATCATCCCTAGTTGCAAATGTACACTTAACGAGCTTATGGCACGTAATTAATTCCGGGAAGGATGCTGTTTGACAAGAGTGGAATTAGGAGAATCGGGTATTGATAGTGGCAGGAGAAATAAATATATTTTCTCAGGATATGGCAAGAATGTATTTGTGTTCCTTAGAAACTGGCACATCTCGGAGGTGTTGCTCTCAAAATGATCTCAGGATGGAAAGAAATCAGTAATTACCGAGCCAGGCATTCCGTTCTGTCCTAATTTTCCCACCAGTTTTTCAATGTTTCAGCTGCCTGGGAGAGTTAAAGTATTCTCATTAGGTAGCTGCCGAGGCAGCCGGCTCGCCTACTCCCTCGCTCTCTCGCTAGCTTATCCTTGCCTTTCCCTTTTTTTCCCCCTGCCTTGGGAGTGACTGTGAAGATCATTTGGCGGCATGATTGGCAGGTTGGAGGATTCGATCAGATGAGTTCCTCTTAGTGCAGGTCACAAAGGCTAGTTAGCAGGAGCTGTCGAAAAATGCCAGCAGCATCCGAAATGGGAAATGTCATGACTTCGAGGCAGGGGGTGCCACCTGCAACAGAGAGCCCCCAGCTCATTAGCAAGTTACAGGATGCAAGCTTAACTGGAGGGAGCAGAGAAGGAAAGATAATACCCAATAGGGAAAATTATTGTGAAGTGGAATTGATTTCATGTATAATTTGTTTATCACTAGAGGGGACAAATGCTGTCCTCCTGACATGTGCGGAGGAGTGTGGACTGTGAATGAAGCAACTTAGCATAATCTCCAGGTTGAGCTCCGGATTTAAAGAATGCAAACTTCTTTCTTCTTAACTGTGGAAATGATCGGGTCATGTTGTATTAATTAAAGCTGACATTCTCTCAATGGCGTATGTGGGCAATCGGAGCGTTTCGGCAGGGACCGGCCGAGACGGGCTCCTTTCAGAAAGGGAGGCTGGGCGGGGGGAGGGGGTGTGGGGTAGTGCCGGCTGCTGCCGCTGCCGCGGCTTGCCCCCATCCCCCTGCTGCTGTAAATGGAAGCCTGTTTCAGTTGCATACGGAATTAGGACGGAGTTCATGTTTTTCTTTAATGGTTAGCTAGATGGAATCAGATCAGACCATGCTTTCTGACTCGTCCTGTTAATTTCACTTCCAGAGAAGACTATTGGCTCTTTGGGGAAATTGACACTCGCATCCTCTCCGTGGAGGCTCATAAAGAGATGGACAAGACCGTCCGCATCTTGTAGGGGCTTAGTGTTTGTTTAATGAATTGATTTCTGTGAATTACATTTATAGAGAAATGGCTCTTGGATATATAGTTCATGGGATTTTTCCATATTTAGGATCGCTGATGAAAATTTGATCTGTGTCTTAATTCAGACAGCTTTAGTATTATTCACCGCCTAGAAGTCAGTTATGCTTATGCAAAACTAAAGGCTTCCCTAATCATTTGCTGTATGTCAACACATAAGAATGTTAGTTAATAAATTAATAAATGTAGATACTATGTGTCTACGCGTGATTGGCAGATCTAAATCAATATATTAGCATGATTCACAATCATTAAACAAAGGAATATTGCAATTCATGTACATTTATTAAAATGGATGATTAAAACTAGCCTTCAGATGCTATTTGAGGTTTATTAAATCAAGCTTAAAGCAGTTAGGCTTTGTCCCACATATTTTTCATGTGAAAATGTATTTTCTTTTTGTGAGAAACTTTTAAGATCTCCTATATCTTTCACATATCTTAGATGTTTTTTTGTTGTTGTTGTTATTGTAAGTAACAAATGCCACAGCCCTGAGTGTCTCTGGTTGAACACTGAAGTCTGTTTACTTTGCATTCAGACTTTGGTTAGGACAGAGATTTTTCAGAATCCCTCTGCCTTGAGCTTCTTTTTGCTCTTAAATATTGAGACGTTTTACAAGGCAGTTATGAAATAACTAGGGTTGTTTTATCAACCAACCACAGACTGTTGGATTTCCCTTTGCCTGTCTAATGTGAATAAGCATCTTTTAAAATCTTCTAGTCAAAACAGTGCTGGAAAATGCATTCTGTCCTGTGCTCAGAGTTTAAAAAAAAAAAAAAAAAAGCTTAGCATTAAGCTGCTGTTACATAGTCATCAAGATAATGTATTAGCTTTGTCAAAGAGAAGATTTTTAACTAGGCGGATGAATCAGAAACTTCCTCATTTTAACAAATCACACACACACACACACACACATATATATATATATATATATATATATATATATATATATATATATATTCTATGGCTTGATGCTTTAAACATTTTCTTTGGGGAAATTCTATTTAAAGCAGCTCATAAAAATCTACAGTTTTATTATAGCACAGAGAACCAATTATTACATAACTGTTTAAATGCTGAAGAGGAAAGCCTTTTAGGAAATACATAAATCAGTTATTTTGAGGAAAATTATTCTAGTTTTTAGTTCTATAAGATTTAGAATAGAATTTCATGTATGTATATTTATATATATATATGATGTTTGTATGTATATACATTTCCAATTAATCTACAAGTGAATTTTATACTTTGTGTATTATCTGCAAATGTTAAGAACTTCCATCCATCCCCTGCACAGCCAGCTCCCAAGAGGGCTAAGCCAAGAGAGATCTGGCCAGGCAGAAGTAGATGTAAGGTTTTGTGATTTGTGTCTGGAGATTTCTCATTGAATGCATTCACATTCATATTCTCTTTCTCTATCTCATTTTTCTTTCTTTTTTCCTTCCTTCCCTCTTTCTCTATCTCCCTCTTCCCTCTCTGTTTCTCTTTACTTCTTTTCCCCACCCCCATCTTCTCTTCTTCTCCCTTTCTCTTTCTGTCCCTTTTTTCCTCTCTTCTTCTTCTTCTTCATCTTCATCATCATTATCATCTTCTTCATCTTCATCATCATCTTCTCCTCCTCCTCCTCCTCTTCCTCCTCCTCCTCTTCCTCCTCCTCCTCCTCCTCCTCTTCTTCTTCTCTCTCTCTCTCTCTCTCCCTCCCTCCCTCCCTCCCTCCCTCTCTCTCCAATTTCCTGTCCCCTTCCCTTCCTCCTTTCTTCTCTTTCTGCACTTTTAACTCTTTCTTCAATCCTGTTCCCTCTCTTTGAATTCCAAAGCCAATTATGGAACAATAGACTTTATGATTCCCCAGTATTTTGGATGATTCAAACTCTTCTGTTGGCTATTAGCATGATATTTTCATTTAAAAAACATATCCTATTGGCTAACATAATTTACCTGAATCTATGGACTGTTTTTTCCTTTCCAAATAAGATTTATATTATGCAAGGAAAAACATTTCAAAACCCATCTCTCTACCTGTGCTCCATTTTAATACTATTCTCTTAATTACATTGATGATATTTTGTTTCTTTATTTTCCTTTGGAAGAAATGGGTGCACAAAACCAAGGATTTTTTACTCAATATTATTATGCTAATTCTATCTTTGTAATCTGTTATCTCAACATTTATGGTATGTAAAAAGATTCCCTTTTATGTGTTCACAAGAGGTGCTATTTGAAATTCATGTCTTTTATAGAGTTTATTAATGTTGATAGGCCAGCATTTTAAAAAAGGATTTTCTCTGTTTCCTCTCTTCCTTTTCTTCTACTTGTTGACTTTTCTTTTGGGGGGAGGGTAGGGACAGGAGGAACTTATGTATGTGGTTTTCTAATGTGGAAAGAATATCCCATATATCATCTTATTCTATTAGCAGCATAAAGAATTTTGCTGGAATTAAATCTACATGATAACAGAAGTATATTGGGATAACAGAAAGGACCCAACTTCTAGTATCAGAAGTCCTGGTTCTAACTTGTGGAAATTTGGTTCCATCATAGTTTTTCTCTGGATCTCAGTTTCCTGCTTTGCAAAATAAAAGCATTGTACATTAAGGTCCTTGTTTATTCTGAATCTCAAAAATTAGCATCCATTGGATGCAGAAGGACCTGAGTTTGTGTACTGTCTCCATAATTTTTAGCTGTAGGATGTTGGGTAAGTCATTTTGTTTCCTTAAGGTTGTTCCATAAATGCAGGATAATAATATACTACTCATATCCCAGGATTATAGTCAAGAAATTGCTATGTAACCTGGGCTACACGTGATTCTGTGTACACTCCAGTATGAAGCTGGTTAGTCCATTCAGCCAAACTCAGTGGTGAGTCAGAGAAGGCTCAAATAGATTGTTATGGCAAAAGAGAAAGCCCAAAAGGGCCGAGACTAATTGCTGAACTAAAGAGAGAACCCTGACCCAAGAGAGAAGGAACACACCCTTAAGGTTCTGGCTTCCCAGTCAGAACTGGCCAGAAGCAGAAAGACAAGTGGCCATTGGAAAGGAAATGTCTGTCTGCACAGGATGCTGTTTTCTCCTCTGTCCACATAGACCAAAGGTCCTCTACCTGCCTAGTCCATCTCTTGTCCCAGAGGACACTAATAAGAAGGCCCTTGGCAGGGGCGGTAGAATCAGCGGCTAGAAATTTGCACCAAGCTCAGCCATTCACTGGCTGTGTGATCTGGCGTGAGTTAGTCTTTCTGAGCCTCTGTTTATATGTGCAAATGGGCATAAACTACATGTTATTCCTGAGATTTGAATATTATACAAATATAAAATATACATGCTATGTAGGTAGCTGCCATTGTCTTCCTCCTTTTCATCCTCCTCATTCTCATCCTCATTTCTAAATGAGGGAATTGACTGGGGTCAAAAAAATTTATTTCAGTCTCTAGAGAAAGAACTCTTGAGTACAAATTTTTCTTGCCCTTTTTTTGTGATATGGCCGAAATTGAAATATATATATATATATATATATATATATATATAAAATTATTAAAATATTGTTTACTTTCTTGGTGGGTGGGGAAGGAATATGAGAAGAAAGGAGGGAATTTGAAACTTAAAAAAAAAATACTAAAAAATAAATAAATAATATTCCTCTCCCCTCACTGCTAAAGGAGGAATTAAGTGAAAGAGCTGAGCCAGGTACCATCTAGTATAATGTGCAGGAGTAGCTGGATGGTACAGTGGGTAGAATGTTAGACTTTGAATCAGGAAGATCTAGGTTAGATTCCTGATTCTGGCACTGAGCTGATTGGCCCAGTTTTCTCATCTCCAAAATAGGAATATTAATACCTCCTTCAGAGGGTTATAGTGAGGATGAAATGAAGTAACTTATACAAGTAATTCACAAACCTTACAGGGCTACATAAATAGTGATTATTACATGTTATTATTTTAGACTATTTTACTTAATTTTCACTAAATTCTTGGCAGGGATTCCCAAACCTTAGGAATCCAAGTGGAAATGATTTTATATATACATATATATATATATATATTTATATTTATATATGAAAAACAATCCATTCTAAAAGGAACTCTAACATTTTTCAGTTCCATATTTTCCTTTTGTTTATCTTTCAGTTAGATTTATCCAAAATTGATAGATGGATTTTGAAGTCTCCTTGACTATGTTATTGTCTGCATCTTCTTGATGCTCAGATAATATTTCTTTTATTAATTTGGATGTTAAAATATTAGTAGTGTATATTTATTACTGATAATTGGTTTGTTGTCTGTGGTTTCTTTCACTACACTATATCATCTGGTCTATTTTCTATATTTTCTTCATACTATCAAAACTTCCATACTTCCTTTCTGGGATCTGTCTACTAGGTACTTTCTGCAATTGTCTTATAGGACTTTCCCTATGGATTCCCTTCTTTCTGCTCCATTTTTAGAAGGTAGCAGAGATGATACTGCCCCAAGGTAGACTCACCTCTAAGCACATTTCTGATTATGAAGATCACCACTGATCTCTCTTGTTGACTCTTTTACTTTTCCTTCATTTGCTTGTAAATCTCCTCCCTGCCTTTCCCTTTGCTCCAGGTCCCAGTTCCCCCCAGGGGTTTTACCTCCTGGAACAAGGACATTTGTCACCAAATTCCCCAGTCTTATCAGGTGTGAGGTCCTCCTTCCCTTTCACCCATGGGAGTATGGAGTATTCATCAGTGGAGCCCCCTTCCCCCCACACATACATCCTGATGAAGTCCTTGATTCCACCCTGTGCATCATGCATTCCTCTACTCCCTTTGACCTTTATATGGGTAATGTAGTCCCACAAAAGAAGCATTGCTATGTAGACAAAGTGTCATCGGTTTCTGTCCTCATGCCTTCTGTGCTGTCTCTTCACCATTAGCTCTACAAGATTTCTGCCTTCACTTCTATTACCTTATTTAGAAATAAGCCTCTTCTTTGTTATTGAACATCCTTTTTTTTCCCTGTATACTTAAGTTTAGATTTATCAGTTAGATGACCCTGAGTTCCATCCTGAGTTTCCCTGCTCTTTGGAACACATTATTCCATTCCTTCTTCTTTTTTTCAAAGTGGGTGTAAAATATTGTTATGTGAGTCAAATGTCCTTCCCTTTCTGTTTGAAAGTCTTGCTTTTGAATTTAATTTTTAAATTTAACTACTATGTGTTGTGGAGTTTGCAGCCTTAGGTTTTTGTCTGGAGGTGATCTATGAATTCTTCCCACTGGAATTTCATTTTTTATGTTCAAAAGTTCTAGACAGATGCATTTATAATTTCTTTCATTATGGTCTTAAGGTATTTTGTTTTTATAGTGAGCCTGTTTTCTTTTAATATTCTTAGTTTTTGTTTGATCATGCTTCACTTCTGTGTATTTGTATCCCCAATCTGTTGTTCACCCTATTGTTTCTTTGGTGAGGTTTGCCATTACAGATTCAGTGTTTTCTGTTGTTCTGCTCATAATTTTTGCTGTGCAAGACATAAATTCTACTCTCATTTCTCTTTTAAACCTCTCAGAAATAGGGTGTTGTGCTGTCCTCAAATTCTACAGGGGCTTCTGTCTCATCAAGTTTTGAATAATTTTCCTTCATTTTGCAATATTTATTCAAAGAAGCCAGAACTCATTTACTAGATCTAAAGGCCACATTTCCTTCTCTTGTTACTGTTTTTCTTCTTTGTTTATCTGTTTATAGTCAAGGTCTTTAAGACTTCTTCCTGAAATCTTTGATTCTTTTAGTGATTTTCCTCCCCTTATTTTCTTTATTGCCTTCTTTCTGATTCCTTGCCCTCTGATTGTGGCTTCCTTGGGATCCAGATATCAAAGCATCTTTGCCTTCTCCAACATTGGGCAATTCACAGATCAGGAGCTTAAGTTTCTGCCCCAAATGACTTGGCTAGTCAGAAGCAGTAGATGCTGGGTGGAATACTACACACATCTGGAGGATTGCCTTGGTGACCTGTTGGACCCTCCGTTTATTCCTTAGTTCTCTGGCTCAACGCTAGCAGTTTAGAGTCTGCTTTTTCCAACACGAACAGTTCAGAGTTTTGCAGCACCGGTGCTTCTGGTTTATGACCCTAGGCAGGCTTTTACTCCTGAAGCACTTTACCAAGCTGACTATTAAGCCCTGAGCAGACTTCCATAGCTGGCACTGGTATCTCAGTAGCACCAGAAAGGGAAAGCAGTGTTTGGGATACAGAAGTGTGGGTTTTGATGTTAACTTATATTGTGTCCTTGTAACCCTTACTGCTGGTAATATGGATAAGGTCCAAAGTGAGCTTAGGGTCATTGAGCATCAATTTCTAAGTTTGGGGGAGTTAATTATTTTTTGTTAACCCTATTTTGGATGTTGATGACCTAGATCATGGAAACAGCTGGAGTTGCTTTATCTTTGGTGCATAACTTGTATTTTGGATTCAGATGTGTATTCAGATGCTTATACATGTACATATATACACATAAGTGTATGTATTTATGTAAGTTTAAATGTGCATTTATATATAATTATACATGTATACATATACATACCTGTATGTATATATTCATGAATATGTGTATATAAGTATGAATATATGTGTTTACACACAGAGATCATCTCTATATGTATGCATATAATGTGTGTACAAGTTTATAGTACAACACACATGTATGTAACATGTGCACATAAATTTATGTAAGTATAATATATATTTATACATACAGTGCATTATATATGTGCATGTGTACATACACATTTGTATAAATAAGCATAATGTGTTTACATATACACATACTTATAGTATTGTGTGTGTATATATATATTATATGTACATACACATATATGCACATACATCTGTTTATGTAAATATAATACATTGTGTTTATACATACAGTAATGTCTATATACATGTGCATATAAATTTGTGTAAGTATAATATGTGTATACACATACAGTATGCATGTACATATATGTATTTGTGTGTATATAAACATAATGTATTTCTGTATACACACATAGGTATACATATGCATATACTTATATGTTTGTGTATAAATGAAATGCATGTTTACATACACAGTACATATATGTACGTGATATAAATCTGTGTGTATGTATAAGCATAGCTTGTGTGTTTACATATACAGTACAGTATAGTACATATACACATACATGCACATATACTTATGCATGTAAATATGAGTATACATGTGTGTATCTGCTTTCCGAGCTAGCCATTTCAGCCCTTCCAAGGATCCAGTATCAGGGAGGAAGCGAGCTTTGCTCTTTACTCCACGATTTTTCACTGCTCCTCAGTCTCCACCTTCATGCCATCTCTTTACTCCAAACGTTACCAGGGAGGAGGAAGAAAGGAAAGAGAGAGGGAAAAAAAGAAATGAGAAGAGGAGCAGAAAGTCGAGGGGAGGGAGAGACCAATGTGGGGGGAAAGAAGCTTTAAATGGGAGCCGAGATGAATGCTTCACTTGTTGGCTTTTAGCACAATTACCATACCTTCGGAAATATGCAGGGAATAGTTAATTATGACTAAATGAGGTCCTTTTTAGAGTCAGTGGCAGGCCCGGGATCCAACTGTCAGTGTTCTGAATGATATTGAATTGGGAGGCTGGTCCTCCTGTCAGCCAGGAGGATGGTCTGCCTGAGTAAAATAGACAGTGAAAAGATAGCTGGGTCAGACAAGGGAAGCAGGCACGGCATTTGCATACTGTTTCTGCAAAGGGGGTTTAATCCAAAGAAAGCAGGAGATTTCAGTATTGTCAGTCAGGGCTTTGTTCAGGGTAAAGAGTAGAAGGAAATCTCCCAAAGAGGCCTTTCTCAAAGCCCCAGTCTCAGCCTGGAGGTTATGCTGGTAAAGTTGTGTCCCCTTGGCTTGTTTGCCCACTATTGTCCATTTGAAGGTCGACTAAAGTCCCAAGGCTCAAAGCATTCCCTCTCCCGAGTACAAAAGCGGCGAGTTCGGAAGGGGAAAAAGTGACTTGTGTTGCCAACTGAACCAAGCCCCCTTTGTTCTGTGCCCCAGATCTCCTCTGAAGAGTCACAGACAGACTTTAACATCCAACTGAGTCAGCCTGAGAAAGTGTTGTTTGTGGGCTGGAAAACAAGGTACAAGTCCCTCCCTGTGGCCCGGCTGGCTGTCCAGGCCCTGGACACTCCAGTGGGCTTGCTCCCCAAGAAGAAGGGAGTGCTCCAAAAATGAATCTGTAAAACTGCCGTCTCCAAGTATTTCATCAGTTTGGAACACATCTGCATAATCTTTGGACTGAGAGGGAGACAAAGTCAAAGTTCACATCCAGAGCTGGGATAATAATGATTGCCACTTTTACAGCTCTGCTGCTCGGAATGAAAACACTGTCTATTGCATAATAAAGATCATTTCCTCCCTCTCATTGAAATACTTTTTTTTTCTTCTAATTTTCTTGCTTGAAATTAAGGATTGCTTTCACATTGAGTGAATTCATGAACATGTCTCCAAAAGTCTTACCCTAGAGCAGGAATTTTCAAAATTTTGGGGGTATGTCTGTCATGTACCCCTTTGGTGGTCTGATGAAGTCTATGAAACTCTTCTCAGAAAAAAAATGTTTTCAAATGCATAAAATATGTAGGATTGCAAAAGAAATATATTAAAATCAATGTCATTTTTTTTTCTCCATCTATATTCATGGACCCTCCTGAAAGCTATGGAGTCCAAGTTAAGAAACCCTGGGGAATTTTCTCCATAGTGTTTGGGTACCTCTCACATTTAATGGTTAGCTTGGGAATATTCTTGCTGTGGCTAAAGAAAACACCTTTATTAAAGAATATAAATTACCCATGCATATATCTTGTAAATAAAAAGCTATAATAAAAAAATAAAGAATATAAAAATAGAGAAGCATAGAACACCAGGTAAAACTCACTATTATTAATTATTAAAATACTATAAATAAGTGACTCAATTTTATAGGATCATAGATTTGGAGCTGGAAAGGATCTGATAGGTCATCTAATCAAGCTATTATTTTATTAATTAAATCATAATTATTCATTAAACATCTCTCTGCATATGACTTGCTCACAGCCACATGAGCAATAAGGTAGGAAATCCAAAATTTGAACCTGGACCCTCTCATTCCAAATTTAGCACAATTTCCACTTCACTGGGTTGTTGAGACAGCTAGGTGGCACAGGGTAAGGGCCTGGGCCTGCAGTCAAAAAGTCTGAGTTCAAATCAGGCCTCAGATACTCGCCAGCAAGCCGCCCTTTGTTTGCCTTAATCCATCAGTGAAGAAAATGACAAACTACTCCCGGTATCTTCACCAAGAAAACCCTGTGAATAGTATCATCCATGAGGTCATGAAGAGTTGGAGATGACGGAACAATATCATGACCTATAAGGTCATTTATAGAAATAAGGAAACTGGAATCCAGAGATCCAGAGATCATGTAAGGTGTCCTGGCAGGTCTGGGATCCAGATCCAGGCTCCCTTCATCCAAATGCACACCTGGTCTGTCTGTGCAAGGCACAAGGTAGTGTACAAAGTGCTGGGGGCACAAAAATATAGAGCGCCAAGGAGTGTCCATTTCAGTGAGGAAATATAGAACATTTACACAGATTACTCTTAGCATGAGACTGAATATGAAAGAGCCAAAGAGAGTTTACTTTCCCCTGGGGAGGTTGGGAAAAGATCTTGAAGGAAGAAGATTTCAACAAATGAAAAAGAAGAGGGAAGATATACCAGAGATAGGGAGGAATAATGAGAATGGGGTCCTCAAATAGTCCACTTTGACTACAATAGAAGGGAAATGGCGGTGGTTTTTGATGGTGAGTCATTTCAAGTCATGTTCAACTCTTTGTGACCCCATTTGAGTTTTTCTTGGCAAAGATAATAGAAAGTAATCAAAATAGGGTCAACAAGCAGTCCAATATGGCAAAAATGTACAATAAAAAAAGGAAATCTTGTTCTTGACTCCCCCATTTGAAGTTTTCTTGTCAAAGATACTGAGTTGGTTGGCTGTTTCCTTCTCCAGCTCAATTTACAGATGAGGAAACTGAGGCACACAGAATTAAGTGTCATGCCTAGTGTCACCCAACTACTAAGAGTCTGAGGGCAGATTTGAACTCAGGAAGATGAGTGTTTCTGACTCTAGGCCTGGGACTATATCCACTGTGCCATCTAGCTGCCCTAACAAGGGAAATAATATGACATAATTAGGCAGGGGAGTTAGCCAGAAATGGAAAGCTTCAGATTCTAGAATGAGGAATGTGTATTTTACCTTATGAGCTACTGAAAGTTTTTGAGTAAAGGAGGGCCATAGTCAGATGAATCTAATAGAAGGATTATTCTTCAACTGGATGAAATATAAGGATCAAGGAAGGAAAAGGTTATATGCCGTGGAGACCAGTGAAAGGGCACAATAATGTTTTTCCAAGTGAGAGAAAATGAGAGGCTGAATTGGGTAGCAGTGTGTTTGGAGGGGAAGGCACATGTGCAAGGGATATGATGGGAGATCAATAAGACACTTGTTACATTAGTAAAACAGAAGACAAGGCACTAATTGGTCTACATGGTTTACTGCTTTTTAAATGTGAGGTCACTGGCCCAGTAGATCTGTTCTAGACACAAACCAGTGGAGTGAAAAGATTTTGACTTTGAATGGAATATCCCATTTAGAATTCAATATTCAGATTAAAAGCATTAGAAATATTAACTTGTAGACATGGTTCTGTGTGCGTGTATGTATTATTTTATTTTTATTTTTTTTGCTGAAGCAATTTGGGGTTAAGTGACTTGCCCATGATCACACACAGCTGGGAAGTGTTAAGTGTTTGAGGCCAGATTTGAACTCAGGTCCCCCTGACTTCAGGGCTGGTGCTCTATCCACTGCACCACCGAGCTGCCCCAGTGTATTTTTTTAACTGATTAATTTTCTAGGACTATTTTGAAATCAGTAGACAAACTCACTCTATAAAAGCACAATACAAATGTGATAAAGAAGTTATCCATAAGTTCCTGCAAAGTGGAGGAAATGTATATCTTCCTTCCAGAATAAAGAAAGCTCTTAACACAATCAAGGAAATAGGAGGGTACTTAGAAATTAATTTGAGACAACTTCTTTTAGAGAAATTTCTGCCCCCCCTCCATCTGAAAAATAAATAGGGAATCTTTCACCATCCCATTGGTTCATTTGATGTCTCCACTGAAATCACTGATGTCAGCGGGTGTAAATTGAGGGTAAGATTGGGTCCTTGGGGAATCTGCAGTGGTCAGACATTCTCTTAAAAAAATAATTAAATGAGTAGAGAAGATGGTAATTGTTGCTGCTAACTTTTTTATGATTTAGATAATTTTCTGTGTGTAAATAAATTCTACTTTGCAAAAAGAGGTGAGCTGTTTTCCCTTCTCTCTTTGCATTTTTCCCTGTGAGAAGCATGTCAAAATTGGGAGAGGGAGGGGAACTGGATCTTTTTCTTTGTTGCCCAGCTTGTTGAGCACAGCACTATGTTCCCTTTCCCACCAGGAAGGTCAGACTGCTGGGGGCCAGGCTATTTTCTGAAATGATCCCTCCTGTCTGTCTCTGGTGTCTGACAGACTGTAACAGTTGTCTGTGTTACTATGCTTTCAATGGTTGCTAAATGCCTCACTTTCCATGAAAGAGATAAAATATATAGCCAGCATTAAAAACATTAGGTTAGTTGGGTTGCTTTTATTTTTTCATCACTCACTGAAGTTTTCACTTTAGCATTCCTTCCTAAAAGCAAATTTAATTAACTTTCTCGTAAGATATTGACAAGTTCAGGAAGTTACTATCCATATAGATGGACACACACACATATACATACATACACCAGAGATAAGCCTTCATTTATGAGCTCTACTTTTAAAGACACTTTTTTTTATTAAATCGGGTAATAAAATTATGAAATATAGACTGTTTCAATAGCTGAATTGTCATGGTAAGTTTCCTTTGTTCACTTATATTTCAGTTTAATGTATTTTGATCAGAGGTATGTATAAAGCCTAAAGAAATTAGTACTGTGCTGAGCCTTCAATACTCTCCAGATAATTGAACTAATTAAATCTTTACCAACATTAACACAACTTCAGCATTCCTTGGACAGTGGTTAATTATTGCAGGAACATGGCAAGCTTAAACTAAACAGATGAAAATAGAGTTCTGTGGAATGGGTATTGAGTTTTTCCTTTATTCATCTTTTGATAAGGTTTAATTAAAACTGCCTCTCTCCATTGTGGTGAGAATGAATGTGCTTGTTTTCTTAGAGAAAGGCAAATTATTCACTTCAGCCATGGTTCAATCATCAAAGCCCTGCAAAGTTTTGGGTTATATTGTAGCCAGGGAGATATAATTGCTGCAATTCTCTATGAAGGTTTTATCTATTTTATTACTTTCTCTTATTTATTTTTGTAGGAAAGAAATTATAGAATTCATTTTCTGATGTGGTATTTAAATGAATAGGTTTGAAGCACCATTACATAGGTTGAAGAGTGTTAAATGCAGTTTTAAAACTTGTACCACGTGGGGCATGATGCCAAATTAAAAGGCAAAAGTGAGAAAAAGTAAAGAAATTGGGCATGTCTTTAACTGAATAGCATTTGAGATGATTTTACATGATGAAGCAGTCGAATTCAATCTTAAGAGCTTAAACCTTTGTTATGTCCCAGTCATTCAGATCCCTTCATATCTGAAGCTAAACTGAAAAGATTTTGTAAAGAGTCATTTCTGAATGTAGAAGGTGAATTGGAATTGGCACACTAATGCATTGTAATAGAAATTATTTCTGCTAAGATTTTTTTTTGTATTAATTTTCTTGTTTGTTGTTGGTTGGCATTTTGAAACTATTATTTTCAGCATCATGTCTGAAAAATTGATCTGTCTTTTGAAGGTGGGTGGAAGTTTTCATGGAAAAGAGTTTAAGAAAAAAATTTATGTAGTGGATCATGCTGGATTGGAGTCAGTAAAACTCCAAATCTTAACTCTGATGATTTCAAGTTGTATGACTTTGGGCTTTCCACATTTCTTCATTAGCTCCTTAGGCTTTATTTTCTAACTCTCCACCTTGCCATCTTGCTCGGAGGAGAGATTCCCCACACTGAGAACATCACAGTGCCTTCACACACACAGATAGAGTTAACATTTTTGAGCTTCACATAGTGATTGGATATTTTCCTGAAAGAATTATGCCTTTGAACCTATAATCGTTCTATTTGAAGTGACCATCCTTGAATGCATTGTTGTGTGATGATTAAAGAAATAGAGTAATGAACGAGAGGTTGAATGAAATATAAGTCCTATTCACAGTGAACTGACTTTGGAAAAAGTACAGTATGGAAGGCCCAGATTTTTTCAGTTAATCAAAAGCAAGAATGGTTCCTGGTCTGAACAGTAAGATTAGTCATGTATGACACAAGTAGTTAACTGCCACAGAGATTAAGCAGAGTATTCATTTGGAATATGACATTGGCTCCCAATCCAACCCCTGGTTTTTCTCTAATTCAAATTTCTCTTGAGTCTCACAGAAAATCTCGGCCTTCTTGAAACTGAATATGACTTTGAACAACTTTGTACGTGAAAAAAGAAAAAAAATCATGTGTTCATCTTGACTCCTCATTCCACTGAACAGGGATGACAAAATAGAAGAAAGAAAGAGAATCCTGGCTACCACATAAAGTGGTTGGAGAGAAGAATGTGTAGTCTGTGCTACTAACCTCCCAGAACAAAAGTTTTTGGCAAAGTTCAGGATCATACCATTTAACAAAGGGGAAGATATACAGAATGAGTGAACTAAGAAACCCGCATCTTCACTGATAAGTATATGTTTGCAAAACCATCTCCTTGTCAAAGTTGAACACATTTTAGTCTTGGCTTTCTTTAACTTTTAGTGTAATATACTCAGTCGTCTAGTAAGACTTAGTAGCCTACTTGTGTTTGTTGTTTGCCAAGAATTCCTTACTTAACTTTCATGACATTTACCCATGTTCCCAATTTCATTAAAACTCATGACCAGCAGCACCTAAGAAACCCATGTCCAATCCACTGTGTACCAGACCAGTACACAGATGCAGTGTAATAATTCACAAAGCCTTCATTTCAGTTGGGAGACAAGACCAGACAAGCACCCAGGTAGCCTAGCCCAACCCACAGCAGATTCAAGAACCAGGGCAGCAGCAGGAAGCAGAGGACTTAAGGTTTCATGAAAGACTTCTGTCAGTGGAATTGACACCCAGTTAGAGCCCGAGTCCATGTTAGAGATGGAGCTAACTCCAGGTTTGCCATTATGCAAGGAGACAGAGAAATGAATGTGGCCAGAGCTTAAGTCAAGAAACCAGGATATTGAGTATAAACGGAAGAATTCCTACAGGGTATAGTGCCTAGTTTCAAGTACACCATCCAAGAGTACAGGCAAGAGAAGAATTTAACCCAGACCAAAGCCTCAGTGTAGAAACTGAGGTTAGAGCAATTTATAAACAAGAAAATACTAAACACAGTGACTAAGTCAAATCATTTTACCTCTGCTACAGTTTCCTCAAGTGTAAAATAAAGATCATAACAACAACACCTACCTCAAAGAATTGTTATAAGAATCCAATGATATATTTGTAAAATGTGTAGCATAGTATTATGGATGTAAAAGATGTTTAATAAAAGCTTGTTTTCTTTCCTATCAAGGAGCTATGGTTAGTATTGCACAAGATTTCAAAACTGACATAATTTAAGAGAGAAGAGCTTGGAATATGGTATTTTAAAAGAAGGCAAAAGATAAAAAGGCTTACAACCAAGCATCCAAGGAAAATCTTAAAATGATACCACAAGCGACAAGATACATCTTTAATGAGATAGAGGACTTACAAGTATTACTGATGAAAAAAATCAGACTTAAGTAAAATCTTTCAAAGATTCTACAGTGATAAAGTACTTACATTCTAATAGGAGGAGAAATAAGTGTTCCTTCAAAATCCTTCTATCTTCCCTGAGATATAGAGAGAATTAAGTAAAGCAAACAAAGATTCTGGTAAGTGATTGTGTTCTATGTAGGTGGCCCTAAAAGAAGAAATAAAAGGGAAAGTAAAGGATTACAAGAAGGAAGAGGCATTAATTTACTCTATCACATAAGAAATTAAATATATATATATATATATATTTATGGGATGTCAATAGGAAAATGGATGTCAAATAAACCTTACTTTGATCTGAGCTGGACAGATAAGGCAATTTAACACATATATTTAGATTTTGTTGTAGAAATTCACTAAATTCAATAAGGAATAGAGTTAGAGAAAAGAGGAACGTATAAAAGGGAACATAGGATTACTGAGGGGTTAGATATAAGCAAAATATTGTCAAAATATGTGAGAGGTAGGACCTAGACAAAGTTAACAAAAAAGAAACATCTTTTGCTTATATGTCACTTTGCTTCAAGTTGACAGAATTAACCATAAATCTGATTTAAGGGTGTACTTGTTTGCTTATCCCTTAGTCTACATGCAAAGGATTTAAGAGAATTTTACACAGCAAGATATAAATTACTCCAAGTTATTATATGTCTGTATGTTAAGACATCTCAAAAAAAAAAAAGGTAGCCAGTACATTAAATGGTAATATTAAAAAAAAAAAAAAAAGACTGAAATGCACTGAGTTTTATAGCATGGTCAGTTTTGAAGATGGTGAAGAAATATGATTGCTAGAAGGCCATTCAAATTTAAGACAATAACATATACAAAAGCATGGTGTTAGGAAATAAACAAATTCTATACAGGAAAAAAAAAAAAAAACAGTTTGAACAGTTAAGCCCCTTCATGTGACAGATTCAGACTAACATGCTCAAGAGAGAAAATTGGCCAATCACAGGGCAAGGATCCAGCCCAATTCCTCCATCGGCAAAGCCAGCACTTTAGCAGGGTTTTGTGCCAGAAATTACTGCATTTTTTCTTAGTGATTTTATTAGATTTTATCTTAGAGAACTGATCTCTCAACCCCATTTTCTATCCTGATGGAAATGTAAACTAAGTAAGACACAGGTTACATCACTGGGAATGATGTGTCTCAATTCCCTCTTCTGCTGCAGCAGATGTTTCAATCACATAGTCAGTTATAAGCCAGGACCTCAAGCCATTATTTAGTTGATATGTAGAAAGGAACTTTAACTATTCCAGGAAATAAAAATTAAAAGTGGGAAACACAATGCAAAAAAAAAAAAGCTTTCCAAGTCGAATTAATTAGTCCATAACACTGAGCCCGCCTAAAGGCTTTATTTAAATGTAATTTCACTGTGAGTGAGAAGCTTTGGGAGCCTATATTAAAACTGAAGGGGGGAAAGAATTTATTTTTAGTTTTCTACACATAATTTTAATAATTTCACCATGAAAATGATCATTTCATCATTTCAGTCAACTTCATTTGTTTTAAATAAAATTTGTAACATGGGTACTCTGTAAAACCTCATTAAGATTCACTGCCTCTGAAACTACCTGAGATTTTAACACAGGAACTCAATTTTAAAACATATTTAAGACGTTGCTTAGCATTGGCCACACATGGTCAATATTATTATTTAACATTGCCTTCAGCATGAAAACTGCACTGGATACCTTGCTAAAGAGAAATATGCTTTTTTCTCAATTTCTGCCCAGTTTGAATATCTATAGAGCACTCTGATAATGGAATCAGAAAAACCTAGATTTGAAATCCCTCCTTAGATACTTAATAGCCTGCTGACTCTGGGTAAGCTTCCTGAACCATTCCCGTGCTCCCATTCTTAGAATGTAAAATATTCTGTGCTAATAATGAGATAATATCTGTACCTCTTACTTCATAGAGTGCTTCTGACTATCAGATTAGATTTAAAAAATATCTCTTATTATTATGAAGATGCAAAAGGTGGAAAGCAGAGAAGGAAATGAGTATGGCTGGAGTGGGCTGAAATGAGAAGAGAAGCTTTTGAGAATCAGAAACTTTACAGTAAACTGAAGGCATTTTAATTTAAACTCTCTTAGAAGAAGTACCTTTTAGATTTCAATTCTGAAATCAGGGAGTCTGGCCACTTAATAAAATGATCGACCCATTTTTTGTAAAGTCGCAGACTAGTTGAGGATCCTAGACCCTGTGTGTGTGTGTGTGTGTGTGTGTGTGTGTGTGTGTGTGGTGTGTGCCATTAAAATATATAATAGTGGGAAAGTCTAAAGGAAAAAAAAAGAGGGGCAGGTAGGTGGTACCACAGAATGTGAAGCACTGGGCCTGAAGTCAGCAATACCTGAATTCAGATCTGAACTTATTAGCTTTGTGATCCCGAGCAGGTCACTTATCCCTGTGTGCCTCAGTTTTCTCATCTGTAAAATGAACTGGAAAAGTGCTCCAGTATCTTTGCCACGAAAATCCCAAATGGGGTCACAGAGCTGGACACAGCTGAATCAAATAAACAACAGATGGAAGAAAGAATGAGAAATGAGACCCAAGAACCCATTCTTTTGCATGTTTTCTCTTGACTAAATGGGGCTCTTAAGTTTATCATGCATCACTAGTGTAAAAGTGAAGCAGACTATCTTTTGTAGATTGCTTAAAATATAAATTAGCCATTCAGATAAGATTAAATACAGGGCTACCAGAGTTAAAAGTACATTGGGATTTATTGATCTAGTGCTTACAAGCTGTTCTACTTTTTAAATGTCTTGTAGTAATCAATAATGATCATATTACATGTTGCTAATTTTTAAAAACTAATAACTTTCAAAAGATGATTTACATATTCAAACAATGCTGCTTCTTGGTCTAGAATCTTTTCCTGTCCTTTAGAATTGGATCAGTGGGTATTCAGGTAGAGTAGAGAAACATAAATAATCAACTGTATATTACTAAAAAGAAGTAAAAGAAATGCATATCAGATTAGACTAGTGATCATCTAATTTAATATTTTTGGGAGAGAACATGACTGTCCTTTGAATGTCAATCTCAAAAGATTTAGGATGTTCTTGAAGGCTCTAAACCTAATAAATTATCTGTTGTCCACATTCATTTTCTTGAACCTGTTTAAATTTTCAACTTGTGCCAAGTCATTGATAAACTCGGGAGATGAGTTTACTACCCAGTGTAGCTAATGTATGTACTTATATTCTTCCCCAAACTGCATCTTTCTACATTGTAATAAGGGCCTCCTGATATTCCAATCATAGGTTATGGTTCATGTGTAATAATGTTCTTACCCTTGAATCGATATTCTTCCAGTTTACAAGATCATAAAATGAGATTATAGGTCCCAAGGTCTCTTCTGAGAGGAGCATAGCAACTATTTTTTAGGGATACAAGCCATTTTTTTTCCTATCATTTCCACAGTTTTGTCTTGAGTTCTTTTGCAGATGACTTAGAGATCCCATACTAAAATAACCCAGGTGCTCCCAGATTTGGTAACTCCAAATTCTTTTGTTTGGCATCAAACTGATCCATACCTTTTATAATTTTATGAACTTCTGCAATAACTCTTTATCTCGGAGATCCTGTGTTTTCTTTCTTCCTAGAAGGAATACTCTCTGTGTATGCTCTTTATAGAGATTCTTCATATCCTATATAGAATCTATTAGATATATCTCCTCCCTTGATTTCAGTTGCCTTTCTCTGATCTTTTTTAGGCCTCTGTGATTTCATTCCTTGAGGTGTGGTGACCCAAACTGCACAAGTGCTGTATTTTCCCCAGAGTGTAATAATTTATTTCATTTCCAGTATGTTTCTTGATTATTCCCAGAATTTCATTGCCCTTTGCAGGCAAAGCAATCCTTTGAATGAAGGCTGTTTCTGTACAGGCAATGACATCTAGATCCTCCCCTTTAAAGTGGAGCTGACAGCTCAGAGTCTGTCATCGTGGTCACTGAGATGGATTTCATCCTTCATGTGCACTCTTACACATGGCCACTTTTCTGGCCCTATTTATGAGATCCTTCTAATTAATTCATTGCTGCAAAGCATCCAAAATGGTAGAACTGGAAGGGATTGTAGAGATTACTTAAACCAGCCTCTATATTTGCAAGAGAAAGAAACTGAGACCAGCTCAGCATTTCATTATTTGAAAAGTCCTAATGACATCAGCAAGCCTGGAAGTTTCCCTGTGCACTCTTCCACATCATTTCTAAAAATATTACAGAAAGCCAGCCAGCTCCAATCCCTCTGGGGCCCTCACTATTAACATTCCTGCATTAGAGAAGTGTTATCTCTACTCTTTATTTCCTGTCTTTAATCCAGTTCTCTATCCAAGAGAGGGGGAAGGGAGAGAGCAGCAACCCTATCCCCACCCCAATCCCATGTTCATTCTTAAAAAAAAAAATCCTTTGATGCAGAACCTTAAGTGCTTTTTGCAACTTTAAATAAATTATGCCCGCTGCTTGTTTACCCTGAGAACTCCAGAAGATTAGTAAGACATGATTTTTTAAAACAAACCATGTTGCTTTCCCCCAATAGGTTATGGTGCATGTGTAATAATGTTCTTATCCTTGAATCGATATTCTACCAGTTTACAAGATTATAAAATGAGATTATAGGTCCCAAGGTCTCTTCTGAGAGGAGCATAGCAACTATTTTTTAGGGATACAAGTCATTTTTTCCTATCATTTCCACGGTTTTGCCTTGAGTTCTTTTGCAGATGATTTAGGGATCCCATACTAAAATAACCCAGGTGCTCCAAGATTTGGTAACTTGAAATTCTTTTGTTTGGCATCAAAACATACTTTGTTTTATTTAAAATTTGCAATTCTAATTATGGGATTTTTTTTTTAAGTATTCAAATTATAGTATCCCCTGAGACTAGAGTAGCTAGATCCATGGAGAACTAGCCTTAAAGCTTAAGAAGGAGCAGGGGAAAGATACAGAATGAAATGTAGATAGTAGTTACTCTGTGAAATAGATATTGGACGTGCCAACAGTCAGATGGCATATTTATAGAAAATTGACCTTCACTGGGCTTGAGTAAGGAATGGTGATAACTTTCACATAACACTTGCCATGATTACTTGCAAACGTTCCCAACTTTTCACTTCTTCCATGTTTTTAATTCCTCCCCGCCCCCCCCCTTTTTTTTTTTTTTTAGCAATTACTGGAAACTTTCAGTTAAATTAAAAAACAAATAAGCAAACTCCAAAACAAAACTATGATCTTGGACAGGTACGAGCTGACTGATGATACTACTGCCTAGTAAGTAGGGATGTTGGGGATACCATATAAAACGTTATTATCATTCCTAGAGCTCTGAAATATACCTTCAGTGTGGTGTATTTGGCATAAAACAAAGATCTGAAGCTTCCTTGAATAGAATTGGCAGGTAAAGAATTATAGTGTACCAGAAATCTTAGGGTAGTTTTTAAACTTGGTTCAACTCTTAAAGCTTAAACCCTCCCTAAGACTTTTGGGACACCTTATATAGAAATAATGGTTAGAATACAAATTGTAGCTCCTTTAGAGGCAAGCACTGGTTTGTTTTGTTATATTTTATTTTATTTTTGGTCTCTTCGGTTTCTAGTGCAGTGTCTGACACATTATTGATATTATATGCAAACACATTTTGGATTGTATTTAAGAACCAAATGGCCCGAATAACTTTTGGATTTATATGGATTATTTGTTGATAAGTTAATTAACCAGAAAGAAAAAGTATGTTGAAGGCTAAAAATGTAATAAGTTCTTATAATGTTTATTCTCCTGAAGCTCTTAAATCCATTTATGTTACGTTTAGAAGCATTATTTTCCAAATTGAACTTTTTTCAGAGAACATTGCAGAGTACTTTCTTTTCACTTTTCCCTCTTTGCCCTTGAAACCATGTGTTTCAATCCCACCCCATCCCCCAGTCCCTCCTTCATTCTTCTTCTCCCCCTCCCATCTTCAGAGGGATCCCCCTCTCCTCCCCCCAGAGCTCTCATACGTGTGGACAATGGTGGACAAGACGTAATCATGATGATATTCTGATAGGTTAGCAGCTCTTGCTCTGTCAGTTACTGTGCATCTAATGCATAAAATGTTAATACTCTTTAAAAGAACATATGTTACAACTTCAGTATCTTGTCAAACAGAGTCTAATCTGTTCGCAATTGCAGACCTGACAAAAGCTCATTCCTGGGCCATGCCTCCGTCTCTGCAGTTCAGTCCATTATCCCCTATGCAGCATTCGGTGCATGACAACATTCAACCACATGCTTCCTCGGCTTTATTGGCTGAGGCGAAACTGCTTTATATTAATACGTTAACAAATGTTGTTGAATGGAATTAAATTAATTTTGCTCCCTACTTTTTTTTTCCCCCAGTGACCCCAAGCATCTAGATCTATAATGAAAAAAAAAAATTGATTGACTCATAGAGTGGGGGATTGCAGTGTAGTGATTTCACGCTCGGTTGTTGGCTAACAAGGCGCCATAGTTTTTATTTAGGGAGGCCCAGTTGCAAAAGAACAAGAATTGTGTAGGGCCCAGCTGCCAAGGCTACAGAGCAAGCAGCTTAAAGGGCTTCAGGGTTCCAAGCGTGAGGGGAATTGTCTCTTCCCAGCAGGTAAGGAATAGATCTAGACAGGAGCTGTTGTATGAAAGATGCTGACTGGTCTGAGTAATTCATAAATCCTTCACATTACAACATTCTCCTCTCATCAGGAAATGGAGGAGACACTTTGCTAGATCGTTAACCCTTTACTGACTGGACAACCACGCCATTCAGCAAGAGGTCATTCTGATGATTGGTGGGTTAAAGTGGAATTTATAAAGTCCCTGATTTATTATAAATCCTCCTTCTTAGAACATTCCAGACTGGCAATTTAATTTTTTTTAAATAAGTTCTTGTCAAATTGGTAGTCACAGGAGTAGATAGTATAACCCATTTATTTTTCTCACCATCTCATTCCATGTTGTTGGTACTGTGTTGTTGTTGTTGTTATTCCACATAACAAGTACTTCTTATATGTGTTTGCCAAACAGAATTTTTTAAAAAAATTGTGTGTGGGTGAACAAAGTAGTAGGGAGTGGGGGGTAAGTGTCTGATATTTACCAATAATAACTTAATTATATTATATTATTATTGAAATATGTACACTTTAAAAAAACCTAATATATAATCAAATCCTCATTAACTTAAGCTTTACTAATTCAGAATTTGTGATCATTTTGACAGGGCCTGGGCTGAAGTTTATCTTTGAATTATTTATGACAAAGCTTGCTAAGCAAATAATGAGTATGAAAATGATCACAAGGGGGCAATATTTAGACTTTTATTTGAGAGAACTAATTTTTAAAGGCATATTAAAATACCATTTACACAGAGGAAATATGATAGGTAGACATTAAAGATCAAGAAGACATGGGTGTGAATTCTGCCTCAGTTCCTTAGGACAAGTCACCTAACCACTTTTGAGTTTCCTTTGAAGCTTTGAGTTTCCTCAACTATAAAATTAAGAAAACTGAGGCTTACACAGTTCAGTGGTATGCCATGGATACGAAATGCCTACCTTCATAACTCCCAGTAAAGTGGTTTCCTCACTATGCTATGCTGCAGCATCTTTATTTCATGTATTTCTTCGGATTTGTTTTTTAGACCAACATCAGAAATTGAATGGTATAACATACCTGAAAATAGTTCAGAAACATTTTATAATGATATGCATTATATAATTGAGTTAAATTGTACATTATCTTTAGGAATACCAATGTGACCCCAACATAAGAATCTACCTTTTAAACACTAGCATTCTTATTATCATGCAGCAAAAAGGTATGGAACTCCATCATTATCAAAGCATCCTAATTGTAGGTGAACTAAAAGGAAGTAGTGATATGGCAGGTAATCATAAGACTTGTTGCCTATTGCAAACAAAGACGTGTATAGAGTAGAATAAAAGGTGTGATCTGGAAATTGGTGAGCCAGACATGTCAAGATTCAGAAATAACAAATACTCTCAAGAGCTATATTGTTGCCCATGGACTGTTCTGAAAATTTTTAATGTGTTGAGTTGATTATCTATGGAGTAGCTGTTAGAAAATATAAGCAATTGGGTTCCACACATGGAGGGGGGGGTACTCAGGTCCATAATAATATCATGGTTGATTTGTTGAAGTAAATGGAATTCATCTAGTCAAAACATTATAAACAGTAAAAGTGTGGAGAGGGAAAGGAGCACTATCACCACTGATTATAACCCTGAAATAGAATATCATTTTTTTTAATTTTTAACATTTTTTAAAAAAAAGTTTTGAGTTCCAAATTCTATCTATCCCACCACCCTGAGATGCTAAGCAATGAGATATAGGTTATTCAATCAATTTTAGTTTTCTCTGTATTTGGATAGTATGCTTCATCACTGATCCTTTGGGCTTGTCTTGGATCATTGTAATGCTGAAAAGATCTAAGTTATTTACAATTCTTCATCAAGTAACATTGCTGTTACTGTATACAATTTTCTGGTTCTATTTATTTCACTATGCATCTGTTCATGTAAGTCTTTCCAGGTTTTTCTGAAATCATACTGCTTATTATTTTTTGTATCACAATAATATTCCATTACAATCATATACCACAACCTGTTTAGCCATTCCCCAATTGATCACTTGGACTTCCAGTTCTTAACCACCTCAAAAAGAACAGCTATAAATATTTTTGTATAAATAGCTCCTTTCCCCCTTTTTTGGATGTCTTTGGGATATATACCTAGCAGTGGATCAAAGAGCATGCACAGTTTTATAGTTCTTTGGGCATAGTTTAATATGCTAGCATTAAATAACATATTTAATATATTATTATTATGATAATTCCAAATTGCTCTCAAGAATGATTGGATCAGTTCACAATTCTACGAACAGTACATTACTTTCCCATTTCCCCCAAATTCCCTCCAACATTCAACATTTTCCTTTTTTGTCATAATGCCTCTCTGATAGCTATGAGATGGTACCTCAGAGGTGTTATAATTTTTATTTATTTAATCAATAGTGATTTAGAAATTTTTTTCATATGACTATAGCTAGCTTTAATTTCTTTGTCTAAAAACTTCCTGTTCATATCCTTTGACCATTTATCATTTGGGAAATGACTTGTATTTAGTTCTCTATATATTTGAGAAATGAGATCTTTATCTGAGATATTTGTTGCAAAAAAATCCCCATTTCTGTTTTCCTTATAACTTTAGTTACATTGATTTTGTTTGTGCAATGTTTTAATTTTAATATAATCAAAATGATGTTTTACACTTTGTAATGAATGCTCTCTTCTTTGGGTCTAAATTCCTCCCTTATCCAGAAATTTGACAGTTAAACTATTCTATATTGTCTTAATTTGTCTATGGGCTCAATCTGTGTGTATAAATCATATATTCAGTTTGATCTTATCTTGATATACAGTGTGAGATATTGGTCTATACCTAGTTTCTGTCATCATTTTTCCAGTTTTCCCAGCAGTTTTTTTGTCAAATAATGAGTTTTTATTCCAAAACTTTTCATTTTGGGGTTTATCATATCCTATATTACTGTGGTCATTTACTATAATGTAATTTGTGACTAACCTATTCCACTGATCCTCTCTGTTTCTTTGCTAGTACCAGATTGTTTTGATAATTACTATTTTATAATATAGTTTGAGATTGGTATGGTTAGATCATCTTCTTTCACAGTTTTTTTCACTGATTCCCTTGATATGGTTGCACTTTTGTTGTTCCACATGAATTTCATCATTTTTTAGCTTTTTTTTTTTTATAGTTTGATTGATGTGGCCTTGAATAAATAGACAAATTGTCTATATTTGTGTGAAATAGTTGTATTCATATAGTTCCTGGTTTTGTCTTGGCAGGTAGATTCCCAAGTATTTTATATTATGTAGAGCTACTTTAAATGGATTTTTCTTTTTCTCTCTTGCTGCTAGACTTTGATGGTAATATATAGAAATGCTAATTATTTATGTGAGCTTATTTTGTATTCCATAACTTGCTAAAGTAATTAATAATTTAACATTTTTTAGTTAATTCTCTAAGATTTTCTAAGTATGCCATCATATCACCTACAAAGAATGATAGTTTTGTTTCCTCGTTGCCTGTTCTAATTCCTTTAATTTTTTTTCTTCTCTTATTGCTATAGCTAACATTTCTAGCACATCATTAAATAATAGAGATGATAATGGGCATCCTTGCTTCACCCCTGGTTGTATTGGGAAGACTTCTAGCTTATTCCCATTATAGATAATGCTTGCTGATGATAAATATTACTTTTCATTTTAAGGTAAGCCCCATGTACTCCTAAGGTCACTAATGTTTTTAATAGGAGTGGATGCTCTATTTTGTCAAAGGCTTTTTCTGCATCTGTTGAGATAATTATGATTTCTCTTGGTTTTGTAACTGATATGGTCAATTATGATTATAGCACTGCATTCCTGGTATAAATGCCACTTGACCATAGTGTATGACCCTTTTGAAATATTGCTGTAATTTCTGCTAGTAGTTTATTTAAAATTGTTGCATCAATATTCATTAGGGAAAATCGCCTGTAATTTTCTTTTCCTGTTTTGGATATCAGCCCCATGTTTGTGTCATAAAAGGAATTTGGTAGCACTCCTTTACCTGTTTTTTCAGATAGATTATATAATATTGAAATTAATTGTTCTTTAAATGTTTGATAGAATTAACTCATGAATCCAAATGGCCTGGGAGTTTTTTCCTTAGGAAGTTCATTCATGAAAATTTCATTTTAATTTTAATTAAATTTATTATCACACCAATGAAATAAGCTTCTTAATCAGTCTTTCCCCCAAACACTACTGCATTTATGAAAAGCCTTGGTCCAGGGATAGAGAGAAGAAGAGAAATTATTATTTTTTGTTTTTTTGCTGAGGCAATTGAAGTTAAGTGATTTGCCCAGGGTCACCCAGCCAGAAAGTGTTAAATGTCTGAGGCCAAATTTGAATTCAGGTCCCTTCTGACTTCAGGGCTGGTACTCTATCCACTGTGCCACCTAGCTGCCCCTGAGAAGTTAGTTCTTTCCCCCAACATTAGAATTACAGTAGGATTCTGTTGGGCATATATTCATTTCCTGCTTTTTGCCAACAATTTCAGGAGTATCGATTTTATAATAAAAAATAATAATTCTGTCAATTTGAAATACTTTTCCTTCATTGTACTCCATTCCACTATAAAATACAGATGGAGAAATGTTTCCCTTTATTCCTTTTCTTTTTCCCCTTCATCTAGACTTTCATTAGATGAATGAAAGAATCTCTTGGCTCTTGGCAGCTACACTCCAGGCTATATATCTGCTGAAAGAAGAATGCCTAGGTTGGATAGCTCACAGTGAATAAAACTGTGTCTCAGAAGTTGCTTAAATGAGCCCACAATGTAGAAGACCAAAGTAGTGTCATGGAGAAAACAATAAGCTTGAAGTCCAAAAATCTGACTTCAGACCTAGGCTCTGCCACTGACTCTGTGTGATTTTGGCCAACTCACTTAATTCTTTGGAACCTCAGTTTCCTCATTTGCAAAATGAGGGGATTTGATTATATGATTCCTAAAGTTCCCTGCACTTTTGAGTCTGAATCTAGGACAGCAGCATCAGGATTCTGTATATCTCCTGACAAAACAATTCTTATTCCTTACCTGTTCTAACAGTCCTTTGTCAGCAACTCATATTCTTTGCGAATGTTGTATGAAATCATGAATTGAGGTCAGAACACCTTTCCCCTCCAAAATATAGTACATATTACAAAATCGAAAATGCAAATAAATGAAACATGGAATCAAACCCCAAATGAAGCAGAAGATTCCAAATCACTTGCCTTTTAAATTTTAAAAGTTGCATAAGCTTTGGCAAAATAATTATAATGATTTATTTCATGTTTATTCTCATCCCTTTTCTCATCAATTCCCAATTGCTTGTGCACAGTGTGGTGCCACAAATAGAATACTAAAGTGCGGAGGCCCAAAACCTGGCCTTGAATTTTGTTTTTGCCAACTGCTCTCTGTGTGATCTCATTCAAGTATTCTTGTTTTTTAAAACGAGGGGGTTGAACTAGATAGACCCTAAGATCCTTTCCAACCCTAAATCTTATTTTTAAAAATATGTATGCATTATGTGTTTGTGTATGACAGTATGTATATGTATTATTCTAATTATGCTTTCTATGGTTTGGAATAATTTTCTTGATTTCTTTGCAATATAGTCCCCCAGCCAAGAGTTCATTTTCTATCTTTAACTTCAATAATATTAAGAACATTGTCATTATGAATCCCACTAGTGATATCCTTCTGGCTTGAATGTATCACTATTTGGAGAAAGATATGATCTCAGTAAGAGAGCAGTGAAGTTATTCAAAATCATGGTGGTTAGAACAAATATGAGATGGAAAATATCTATGATGTGGATTCACCAAGCTGAAGTCAGACCCACATATTATTTAAAACCAAAATGGCAGGTTCAGAATTATGATGCTTCTAATACCAGGCTTAGCTTGCTTGCATGACTACACACAAACTAGTCAAAGTTTCTTTGTGTGGTCATATCCTCCCCCAAAACCATTTACAAAATTGCTGTTCTCCATGTATACCATTTACAATGGCTGTCTATTTAAGTGGTGTCATTTCCTTTTGGATCTAGGAGAAACATGCCATCTTTTTGGAAGTATATTAAGAAAAATTAATGACTGTTATCACTTATCTACTTTCTTCGAAAAAAAAAGATCAATAAGTTCATTAGCAGACATAAATTTGTAATGTGCAAGATTATGAAGAGAACAACCAGATTTCCATTGCACTTTATTTTGCAGGTTCACTTCCATGTTGGATGACTGAGCAAGTCTCTTTAATTTCTTCCTTTTCCTAGGCAATGTTCCAGGGCTCCATAGCTTATTTGTGTATCATGGGTTTCTTTGGCATGAAGCTTTTGGACCCCTTTTCAGAATAATGTCCTTTAAATGCCTAAAGCATATATAAGATTACAGTAGAAACCAAATATATTGAAATAAAGTTGTCAACAAATAGTTTTTTAAAAGTTCATAAGCCCTAAATTAAGAACTCTTGCCATAGGATTATAACTTGTGAAGTTGGTGTAGATTTGCATTGAGAGAGGAGTTCCCCCTCACAAAAATCACACATCTAGTCCAAAAATAAATTTGTAAATATTTCTAAACATTAGAGTCATATGATCCTTGACATTTTATGTAAGTTGCTTCATCCACTAAAATTTAACACATCATAATGCTAATGTCAATGAAGTGAAAATTATTTCTAAGGTTCAACAACTTTTGTTTTCACTGTATCCTGAGATGGGGAATTTTTCAAATGTATGATATGCAGCTTCCAAAATAATTTATGCAATATGAAGGTTAACTTTAGATTATTTGTCTAGTCCAGGTATATCTAGTTGACTTTATACTTTTAGTCTTAAGCTAGTCTGTCTCTCTCTCACTCCTCAGGTGCTTGTAGTTGGCCCTAAGAGGATTTAGGTGAATTGTTACTCAGATAATGTTATTTATTATTTGTTAGGTGAATTGTGATTCAGAGGTCTTCAACTGTGGTCCTGTGCTAAGGCTTTGTAGCAGGTGAAGATCATACCTGAATGTCTCCAAAGTAGGAATGATAAAGTCTACTTCACTTACCTGGGCTAGTAGGCAGGGTTTACCCATAGGTAAAATTCTATTAGTCCTTTCTTTTATGTGAACCTCTTCCCCATTGCATGCAGTCTGCTCAGGGCTTTCCACTACTGTACCTAACATAGAAAGTTCCCTTGTCATCAAAAGTGTTCCCCAAACTCCAGTCCTAACTCTCACTTTCCTTTTCCTTATAATTAGCTTTTCCTGTCTACCTCTAGCAATTTCTTGCTAGGGATAGATAGATATTTCTTGCTATATTAGATAGATATAAAGATACATACATATTGATTAGTATACACATCTATATGTGTGTGTATATATGCATACACATTTTTTTCTTATCATGCAAACTTTACCATATGAAAAGAAAAAGAAAAAAAAGAAGAAAAATGACTAAGAAACTAAATTTCTGTTTTGTATATTTTAAAAGAAATCATTACATATATGTATAAAATAGCATATATAACTTATCAAGACGGTAACAAAATTGCTATTTGTGTCCCCTTCTTAATTTCTTTTTCTTCTCTGTATTTTAAAATGTTTTATTCATGCCTTGCCTCCCACATCTCTCTTTTCACACTAATCTACCAGAAGCCCTCTCTTATAAAAGAATGTTCATTTAAGTAAAAGAAATGCACACATTGGCTATATCTGAAAATGCACATCTTATTCCATACTTCACCTGTCTGCTTTATGAAGTGCTAGCTATTCTGATTGATTTATATGTGATTTATGCTACTAGGTTAGTAAGAGATAATAACCAGGTGTGACTGCTTCCCAGAAATATACATGCAAACACATTGCATTTCCTCAAGGGCCTTCTGTGGATTCCCCTGGAGGTAAACAACAGATTGAGAATCTGCACACCCGAGTTTCTCCTCAGGCCACGTCCACCTCTGTCCTCATCTCAATCCTTCATTACTGGTAAAATAAGATTGTTAGAAGAAGTACATACATTTTTTAACTTAATTTAAGACCTAGCTTAAAATCTATCTCCTACCAGATCTTTTCCTACTTTGCTAATTCACATTGATCTTGCCTTCAAAAGCTTTCTTTTGATGGGTCATATTCATGGATTATAAAAGTTAAGAATTGGAAAGGACCTAATAGTCTGATCTGTGAATTATTAGGAAGCTTTTGACAAATCTGTCCCATCAGTAACTAGGTGCATTTCAAACTGCTTCTGGATGTCTAATGTTGTGAGGAGACAGAAGAAGAAGAATCAAATCCTGTCCTTAAGAAATTTACGATCTAATTAAAGAATCAAGACAGCCACCTCAAATATCTAGTGAACTATTAAAGATTTAGTCACGTTCAAGACTGTGCTTGAGGAATTCACAGATTTTCATAGTTAGATGAGCAAAATGTCAAGGGCTTACTGAATAATAATAGCTAGAATATTTATGTAGTACTTTGGGGATTGCAAAGCTTTTTACATACATATCTTATTTGATCCTCATAATAACCCTGTGAGATAGGGGTTGTTATCCCTATTTTACATATGGGGAAACTGAGCCTTACAGACTTGCCCAACGTTACCCAGTTAAAGGTCAGAGGTAGGATTTAAACTCAGCTCATCTTTATTCCAAGTGCAATGCTCTGTTATCTTGCCCAGATGCCTGTAAGAAATAAAAAAATAGGAGCAGTGGATATAGATGACTTTCAAGAAATGTGATGGCCAAGAGAAAAAAGAGAGGATTATAGCTTGAGAAAAACACTGGTTTGTCAGAGAGGCTCTTTTCATAATAGGAGAAAGCTTGCATATGTTTATAGGCAGAAAGCAAATTACTGTGGGGGAAGGGAGAAGATAGGAGATTTGCTTAGTTGGTTGTTTAGAAGATTTTTATTGGGGAGAAATGGATATAAAATTGTTTAGCTGGGGGTAAATCCAAATCACAGCAGGTCAAACCTTTAAAAATAGATTTATTTTATTTGTTTGTTTCTTTGTAGGGTTTTTTAAGGGCAGGAGAGTAGATTCGTTCTTTGGTTCTGTAAAGTGCTGGTTAGAGAAGGAATGCAATTCAGTGGAGGAAGTGAGAGAGTAAAAAGAAAGATGGCAACCATGTTCAGAGAGCAGAAAGGGAACCCGATCCAAAAGAGAGCAAGAAAGAGGTTCAGTGAATGAATAAAGCGAGAACCCAGGAAAGAATGGGAAAGGGATTATAAGAAAAACTGAAGGGCTCAAGAAGGAAGAGGTAGATGAGGGAGGATCTCTGGACTGTTTGGTGGTAAAGGCATAGAGGGAAAACAACTGGAAATGGAGGGAAAGAAAAGCTGAGGGACCCTTCCTGGTGCCATTCACTTGCCCTTATAAGCCAATGAGAAGAATGGGAGAGGGAGGGATCAAAAGACTGAGCTGGAAAGGAAGAATTTTAGGGTTACTGCAATAGATTGCGGGGAACATCGTGTTTGGGGAACAGGAATTTGGTATGTCCATAAGATGGATTGGCTTGGAAAAGAAAGAGATTGGAGGCAAGAGACCAGTTGGGCAATCAGGAAACTAGGGGGCCTTTGTTAACTAAGGAAGGAAAAAAATTAGTAATTTGAGTGGAAAAAGGGGAAAATCCAGATTAAGATGCTGCCTATGGGAAGATGAAGGGCAGCTTTGAGAAACCCATTCCAAAAAATAAAATTACTTGATGCCTAATCATATACAATTCCCTTCTATTCAGTCAAAGGAGAGAATAGATAATTTGTGTTAAAAATAAATACAAGCTATAAAATGTGCCCTCCAGGTCATATCTAACCATGTACACAAACACCCACCACATACACTCACTAAACTCCCATAGCTCCCTATTACTTGCAGGTTAAAATATAAAAAACTCAATTTGTTTTCAAAACTCATTACAACTTGACCTTTTTCTACCTTTCCAGGCTCCTTTCACTTTTGTCTAACAGTTTTGCTGACTGCCCTCCTGCCTTTCCTAGCCTATTAAGATTAAGCTAAAATCCCACCTTTTGCTACAAGCCTTTGTCAGCCTTCCTTAATGCTGGTGCCTTCTCTCTGAATTTATCTCCATATTATCCCTTTATCCTGTATATATTTTACTTGTACATAATTTTACAATAACAATAATTACCATAGCATTTCAGGCAATGCATTAAAGTCTATAATTTTTCTCTCATTTGATCCTCACAACAACTCTGAGAGCAAGATGCTATTACCACCCCCTTTTTATAGATTAGGAAACTGAGGCAAGCAGAGGCCAAATGGCTTTCTATAGTAAGTGTTTGAGGCTAAATTTAAATTCAGGTCTTCTTCACTTTAGGCTCAACATCTCATTGCCCCTATTAACCAGTTACTCTTTGAGAACAGGTACTGCGTTACCTTTCTTGGTATCCTCAGCACTTTGCATAGTGTCTGACACTTAATAAATAATTGTGGAAGTCAAGAGAACAGACAGCATCCATAAAGAAGTTATTTGTTGTAGGAAGAAACTTATAGTTGGAGTCCTAGTTCCTCCATTTCTTAGCCATGTAGGAGCATCATACTAGAACCAGAACAGGACCTTAGTAGCCAGCGAGTCCCAGCTCCTTCCTTTACCCTTTTGTTTTCCTCTGTTGCTCACTTTCTGGTGATCCTTAGTATTTATTCCTCCAATTTAGGGGAGCCCGTTGTAAGCTTCTGTACAAATTTGGGTGTTTCCCTTTTCATCACTACTGCAGCAGAAGCATGTTTCTTCCCCCCACCTCCCATGTCCCCAGCACAGTTCTGTGAGCATTTGGTTCATGTAACGATTAAACATGCACAGGGTAAAATCTCCTTTAAAATAAACAGCCTTACACACTTTATGCTGCTGTCACTCGCCAAATTTCCCTTTTGAAACTAAAGCTATTTCTGAGTCACCGAAGCTTAATAAAATGGTCAGCAACCAGCAAAACGACCGTCCGTTTGTCCTCTTATCACATCAAAACAGCTGAAATCATTTTTTAATAAAAACGTTAAAAAACCATTTGTTCCCTTCCCTCGACCTTGTATAAAGTGTGGGTCCTTGTTCCATGTTTTTATTAACCGAGTTTTGATGTGGGGTTCATTTGCTGCCTAAACTTGGGAAGACTGTTTCTCCATTGTAAAAACACAATCCCATATGTAAGTCATTTCTGATTTCTTTCTGCCCTTGTCCAAGATATTTGTTTTCTCACAACTGGCTCACTCTCCTTGGCTTTCCAGACTCTGCTTACTGGTATCCAACTGTCCCATCCATTCCCATCTGTAAATCTCATTGGAGTTTGTTTCCTGAGCAGTTCTGACCTGTCCCTCCCCAACCTTGTTTCATTTTGCTTTGAAAAAGAGATTTTTTAAAGTTTACCAGAATTGTAGATCATTCTGGACTTGTCCCTTGATTTTGCCAGAAGTCATCTTGGTTGTGGCTTTTGTGGATCTTTTGGGTAGATTCAGCCCACATGTTTTTTCCTTTCTATTCTTTTCTTTGGTTTGTTCTTCTTGTGCCATTTCTGGGTGCCCAGAGCCGAGCACAGATGGACGCTTTATCACTACTATTTGATGATGATTTGGGGAGAGTGAGAGGATTATTTTTTCCTCATAGCTTACAGCTGCTCCCAATATGGCTCATCATGAGTGAAAGAAAATGAATAAAGATGGGATTTCTGAACCCAAATTCAGCTGTGGTGTAGGGAAGGCCCAGACTCCTCCAAGGAGCTGGGAATTAAACAGAAGGAAATCACTGTGGCTACTTATTATTTAGTTTATTAGTTCTAATAGGAATAGGACTGCCTCATACCTGTGAGGGGCGGCCGTGTGTGTGTGTGTGTGTGTGTGTGTGTGTTTGTATTACTGCCATATGGTTCTGAATGAAATTCTCATCACATTCAATGCATCTGAAACCATTTATGTGAAGCTTGTTGGCGTAGCTTGTGATTGGAGGATAAGCAAGCCCATTAAAACACTGCAGACAGAATAAAGAAATATGGAGATAACATTTAAAGAGACCTTCAGGCCCTAGAAATGGCATTTTTGGATCAGCCCATACGTTTATTTTAAGTAGCTATCATTTCCATAGTTTGTGGATTATATGTTTCCATCTGCCCTGGTAACTAAGGTACCTTTAATGCTCAAACACATTTAATATAAGGGGAGAAAAAGGAAACAGCATGTGGAAAGATAGGTTTCAATTTCCAGACCAGAGTTTGTTGAGGGGTAAAATTCAACAGATGATGGTGAATCATATGCTCCATGTATTCAGTGTAATAGTGGAGGACCTCTGCATATATAAAGGAAGTTTGGGGGTCCTTGAGCATAAGAATTTAACACAAGTAAAAGAAGCTTTTGTTAAAAGACATAATAAAAGTGAAGGACCGTGTGATTCTGGTGATCTACCAGGCCAGTTGGCAGATATGGTCAATTCCACTATTGACCCCATGTATTAGTTTCCAATGCTATGAATAGGTAATTAGTATTTTAGTGGCTGGACTCCACTCACCACTTTGACATTTATTCTTGACAACAAAGGCATCTGGTCTGGCAAATAAGATATTCTAGAACACTACAGCTCCTCAAATCTATAATAAATTCAGCAGCTACCTAATTACTTTATATTTTTCTAAAAAGTAAATGCCAGACTTTTCATTGTTGTCAACTGTCCAAGATATCACTTCTTTGGGATTTTTTTCCCCTTGTACATGAAGAATTAAGCATCATTTACATGCAAATTGCCTTTGAAAGTCCTCTAATCTCATGGCTTTGACTAGTATTTTCCTTTGGAAATAAAGACCAGGGTACATATTGCTTTATTGTTCCTGTAGGTTCCTATATGTTGATAGGAATCCCCTTGCTACAGAATAGTTCTCCAGATGTCCCTGTTTATTGATACCACATCCTGTGGGACTCCCAAACTCATTGTAAGTCAATAGTGTGATATGGTAGCCAATAAAACCAATAGCATCAGTGGCTGAATTGAGAACCATGGTCTCCAGAACTGAGATGGCAATCTCACTGTACCATCTACCCCTAGTCAGACTCTATAGCTTGTGTCATCTTTCTTTCGGGGAGTCACAATTTAGGAAGGTCAACTAGATCGATAAACTAGAGAGCATTTGGAGAAAGGCAACCAGGCTAACAAAGGACCTAGATTGTGCTATTTGACAATTGGTCCAGATTAGTTGAATTAAAAAGTGATATTAATCCTGGAAAAGGGAAAAGTTAGCAAGGAAAATGATAGCTACCTTGAGGTCTTTGTAGGACTGGCATGTGGAAGATGAGATAACTTAGTTCTGGTTGGCCCTGAGAGAAAAAAAGCTAATAACAAAGAGCAGAAGTTTCTGAGAAGCAGTTTTAGAAAAAGTAAGGGGAAGCATCCTACCAAAAAGAGCTATCTAAAAGTAAAGTAACTGCCTTACAAAATAGTGAGTTTCCTTAATGGGAGAGTCCAAGTAAAAATTGGAGGGTTACTTGTTGGTTATGCTTGAGGAGGGATCATAATTCAGGGAAATCCCATCCAACACTGAAAGTTTATGATTAATGGAAATACATGGACAAGAATAACATGGGATGATAAACCACGGCTTATACTGGTAAGAGGAGTGTTTACACCAGTGAAATCAAGGATTCTGTGATGTCTGTGTAGCTGAACTTTAAATCAAGATGATGAGTCCAGCTTCTTCCTCCCACTTGTGCTCCTGAGCAGGTCACTTAATCATTCTCGACCTTAGATTCCTCATCTGTAAGATGGGAGAAACAAATAGAACTTAAAACAATTGTGAGAATGAATTATATCTATTATTACCATTATTATCTCTAAAAGGAGAACATGGGCATGTACATGGATAAATTATTTTGTTATTATTGTAGGAAGAAAATAAATTTTTAAAATGAGTATCTTCTGGGGAAGGGATGCAGTCCTTTTTCTTGACAGAAACAAAGGATCAAAGATGAAAGGTTGAATATTTATCTCTGTGTGTATGTATGTATAGATGTATATGTAGGTACGTATATGTGTATGTTTGTGTATATAAACATGTATATATGAACATATATACAGGTATATGTGTATACACGTATGTATGTATTCAGACCACAGGAGGTGCATAACATCCCAGCTGTCTAGAAGCAGCTTATAAAGATTAGAGAGTTGAATGGCCCACTTTGGGGGCTGCCAAAAAAAGAATGGAAGTTTTGTTTCATTCCCAAAGGGGGTAAAAGAGTTTTAATATCTGTGAACATTGTATTTAATACTCAACAAATGTGATATGGTGCTGATAGTGGGGGAGGGGGGCAAGAAGGTATTTCCAGTTTGTGCTTTGTGGTAATAGCACAATACAGAGTTTATATTGCAGTTCCTAGGCCCTAGGAGCACAGGCTTAATGAAAACCAGCACTGTTTGGGCAAATATTTCCTGGCATCTTTACATTTCCTTTAACTGGAAACAGATAAAATGCTGGCATGGTGTCATAACTGAGGGATGGTGTATTTTCAAATGAAAAACATATCTTAAAGTTGTTTTTGCTGAGAAAAATTAAGTTGGTCATTTAGATAGAGGCCTGATGGCTTCTGGCTCCTCACCTACTAAGTTCAGTTAGCTAACAAAAGGACTGGGAGTTGAGTGGCTAATCCCATTTCTTCTGCTGTCTTCTTATACAACCTGTCTCAGAAAGTCATTTAACCCTCTCCCTGACTGCTCCCTCATTGATGGGAAAAGGAACTTGAAGTATCAATGTATCACATAAGGCTATGGAATCAAAAAATCTTAACAGTAACAGCAAGAATTTGGAAAATACAAAGTGACAGATTTTTTTTACAGATTAGATCAAACAGAATCAATCTGGTTCCGATCATCCTGCTTTTATTTCTCTTTCTTGCCAGCATTTAGGCCATTATTTTTTAATAGGGGCTGAATGGGGGCAGGGACAGAAGGAAACTGAAATGAGGTGGTTCTGCTTTTTATTGAAATAGGAGGGGTGCTAATATCAGGGTTCTCGCTCCCTGTCATGTCAGATACTCAGAAGTTGACTGTGCTGTTTTTAGAAAATTGATTTCACATGTTCCTTTATTTTGGGAGCCCCATTTATTTGATGTATTACCTACCTTTATACAACTCATTATTTGTGCATTTATTCGGCATTTATCAAGCTCCTATTGGATATATAGGAGATACAAAGTGTGAGACATAACTGTAAAGTTAGGAATCTACTTCCATAAGCCATCCATTAGTCTTTGTTGTCTTACTTTCTAGTCAAATCATACTTTAGGAAGTTTCCCTGCTCTCCCACAGCTCTTAATCTTGGGAATGAACAGAAGGAAAAAGGCATAGCTGCAGATAACTCTGGTGTAGGACAGAATACATTAAGTGGCAAGTGCTTTAGAATGATAGTAAGCCTATAAACAAAGGAAAACTCTAGCTGTAGCTGGGATGAGAGCTAAGAATTCACAGATGGTATTTTGATAGAGATGGATGATAAAAAACGAACTAAAAAAAACAAACCAAAAAAAAAAAAAACGAAGCCCATGAGCCAGGGGCAGTGATGGATATAGAACACCAGCCCTGAAGACAGGAGGACCTGAGTTCAAATTTGACCTCAGGCACTTAACACTTCCTTCCTGGCTGTGTGACCCTGGGCAAGTTACTTAACCTCAGTTTCGAGGGAGGGAGAGAGGGAAGGAGGGAAAGAGGGAGAGAGGGAGGGAGAGAGGGAGGGAAGGAAGGAAGCAAGGAAGGAAGGAAGGAAGGAAGAAAAAAGGGTATAGAATTTTAAGGTCTTTTCCATTTCACCCAGAGTTTAAGTGCTGGTGCCCAATGACTTGGAAGCTTTGGCCTTCTCTATTTCTGACCTATCCCAATTTGCCCCTTCATAAGCAGCCTGGTGCCCCTCCACTCTGGGGTCCATCATGTCGATGATGCACTTAGGGCACCCATATCTCAGAACTCCCAACAAGCCTCAGTCTTTCATGTAGCAGGGCTTACAGATGCCTATGAAATACTTTCTGCATAACTCTTCTGAGAAGTTGATATTATACCCTTGATAGTTTCACAGTAGGAACGCTAGGGGCACAAGGCTAGCAAAGTAGCATAACTGGGATTTCAACCCAACTCTCTCCTGACTTCCACAGCATTCTTTCCAGAATTCTCCCCAATTCTGTCTCTTCCATAGGGATAGAGAAGACATAGTGAACTCAAACAAGGTACAGTAAAGAATTACTCCATGTTTCACTGGTGAATAACATCGGATGTTTAATTCAGCATAATGAAATGGGGAAAAAACATTGAAATCCTGGTTCTGCCACTTACTGTGATCCACGATATTCCTCATTTGTAAATTAGGAATAGTGTTATATAACACCCCCTGCCCCAAAGGGTCACAAAAATCCAGTGAGATTAACAGATATGAAGCTTTTGTTCAGTTATTCCAGACTCTTTGGCCCCATTTAGGATTTTCACGGCAAAGATATTAGTTTGCCATTTCCTTCATCAGCACATTTTACAGAAAACTGAGGCAAATAGTGAATTGTATAGGATTACACAGCTAGTAAGTGTCCGAGATCAGATTTGGACTCACAAAGATTAGTTTTCCTGACTCCAGGGCTGGCAGCACTTTGTCGATCCAAAAGAAGTATATAAATAATTTATTATCATTGTTATTATTGCTATTTATTTATTCACATTTATAGTCTACATTTTCTATTTATAATCAATGGGGAAATTCTGAAAACTACTTCTGTCTCATTCTCACTTACATAGCAGCTTTGGAACAAGGTACCAAATTTTTTCAATTAAATCACTGGTCTCTTCTTGATAAATATAACCAGATGCAGCTCAAATGAACTTGAGAACATAAGAAATTAATCTAAGATGAATTATTAGAAATGATTATCCAAGGGACAGAGCTCTATTCACTGCTAAATTCTGCTTGTTGTTTAACAGGCTGCCAGGGTACAACCACTAAATGTTTATTTCCACTTCCGGAGGCAGAGCTACCTTGAGGCATCATGTCTGATAATAATATGTTCCACAATCTGTCAATGAGACATAATAAGCACATATTTTAACTTATATAAGAGCAGAACAGCAATGAAAGCCCTCAGAAGTGGCGAGTAGGAACTAGATCCTCTTCCTATTGCATCCTCAGTGCTTAAGAGAGAATGAATGCCAGCCTATTAAGAGGTAGTAGAAAAGACATGCAAAAGCGACTGAGTTAAGAGGACTGTTTTTTGTCTTCTGGATAAAACTGACAATATCCACTTGGACAGACGTGTAAAAGGCCACGGGGAACAACAGGACAAATTGGGAGTACTAGAGTGAGTACATTCTGGTTGGGTGAGCCTCCCTGTGGGACGGGAGGGCTCCTGCCTCCAAACCACATTTTCTCAGCATTGACTTTAGTCTAAAAATACATTTATAGGAGCTTCTTTTCTTAGCCACCTACCAATAGCCACCACTCAGGCAGTTATTTTGCATTATTTTTGCATATGGAAGATTTTTAAAAAATATTTTATAATTTACAAAGTTAACCCATGTATATGGCTAGCACTTATCCCATGTATATGGCTAGTATTGATGAATCTTAGTTTGAGGAGAACTCTCCAGGGTCCCCAGTTCAATCCCCTTTCTTTCTTAGGGAAGGTCTGCCTGGAAGGGGATTATAAAACATCCTTTTGTTGGAAAGAATACTTAGTTGATCAGATATAGAAGGAAACATAATGAAGGTGTACTATTGGGAACAAATGAAAGTAAATTAGTGTGGATCAAGGGGAATGAGCAAATGTGTTACCATTGAAAGCAACAGTGTTAACAATGAAAGTGTAGTTAGTCTGTGTTTACTTCAAGGGAGTAGGTGGTATAGGCAGACTTTTAAGAATGCAAAATATCATGGAAAGATCATTCAAGACCACAAGAGTGATACAGTGAAAAGAGCACTGGATTTGGAGTGAAAGGATCTGGATTCAGATATTACTTTTTGAGTAAGTCATGAAAACTCTCTCTTTCTTAATTTCCTCATCTGTAAAATGAGGAAGTTAGACCAAGTGATCTCCTAGGTCCATTCCAACTTTAACACTATTATCCTCTGATGGACTGAGAAAATGACTAGAGCATTGGCGTGAGGGAATAGGTTGCCAGGGAACAGCAGTGACAAAGGAATGGATAACTTTCAGCTCTCTTGTTTAGCATTCAAAGCCCATCACGATTCAGTCTCAACCTACCTTTGCAACTTTATTCTCCATGACCTATTTCTATACACTCTAGTCCAACTAGTAAGCTAGTTGCTTACTCAAAACATTACATCTGGCTTTTTCCCTAACAACTAGAACGTGTTCTTACTTATCTTTGCCTTCTAAAATCTCTAGCTTCTTTAAAAGTTTGGCTCAATCATTACCCCTTATAGAAGTCCTTTCCTAATTTCGTCCCCCCCCCCCCATCTCTATGTCTGCCTTCTAGGGTTTCCCTTACCACCACTCTCCCCCACAATTACCTTGTATTTATTTTGTACTCATATACATTGTCTCTCCAGGTAAAATGCAAAGTCCTTTAACAGGGGATTGTTAAATTTGTGTTTCAATGCCTGATACAATAGCTGGGACATTGTGCTAAATCAGTGTTGTTGAAAGATTGATGCATTTGGGGCAGACACCATGTTGAGGCTACTGTTCATAAAGTCTTTATGTCCTGAGAAAGGGTAAAAGAGAACTTATGACCCAAAAGTAATCCTAACTATGTATTATTTCTACTTGAAGATTAATGGGGCAGTAAACTCACTTTTATTTGGGAATTTTGTGATTTGCTCTGGTTATGATGAGATTTAAAAAAAAAGATAAATCATGTTTTGTTTCATTGCTGGGACCCAAAGGGGCTTTGCAGGACAAGTCAATGCTGAAAGCAATAAGTCCTTTATTTGGTACGTTTACCACCAGGAGAATGCACTTAACTTGAGACACCAGGCTGAGGTGACAGGGAGATGGGAGACGGGAGCAAATGGGGAAGGACAAGAAAGGAAGAGAATGGCTCCACCCAGAGATGTCTGCCCCCAAAGAGCTCAGAAAAAGCCCTAAAGTCTGTGGCAAAGAGGTAGAGCTGGGCCTAGGAAGACATCTCCCCCTCCCCTAGGAGAGCAGCACTTGCATTTTCCACCCTGGGACAAAGGTCCAGGATTTGCAGGACACCGGCCATCAGGACTTAGTACATTGTTTATGTACTCCCAATTAATTATTGCCTCCCAATAATTTAGGACATAATTTCTGTTTTGTTTTTTTTTTCACTTAATGAATATGACCACTAAAGAGGGCTGCAGATTTGAGAGAGAAAGATGCTGATGGGTTTCCCGCCCTGCATGTCACAGACAGAGAGATGCCAATTAGTGAGCGAGAGGAAAAATAGAAGTTCCACAAAAAAAGACTGTGAATATAGGAGGTTCTAAGGAAAGGACACAGCAGAAAAAGGAAATGTCTTTAGAGCAGAGACAGCCCATCACCAGAAAGGCAATTGATTGGAAAAATCAGAGGGATTTCTAGGCCACAACTTTCACACCTGTGTGTGCATTTTAACATTTAACATTTGTTGTCAACAAATCTCACTCAGTTTTTTCTGTCTTTTTTTAAGTGAAGTGTTCTCTCTCAATATTTATTTCTGATCTTTTGAGTATTCCTGGAGAATAGGTTCTCAACTGGGGTCCCTGAGCCTGTTTTTTTTAAAAAATTATTTTGATATTATTGGCTTCGTTTATAATTCTATGTATTTTATTTTATAAATTTAAAGCTCTACTGGGAAAGTGTCCTTAAGTATCACCAGACTGCCAAAGGAGACTATGACACAAAAAATGTTAAGAACTCCTGTCTTTGGTGATGGCTTTGACCCTCAGACCCAATGTCCGAGCCCATGATTGTTCAGAAGGAGCTGAACAAGGGAGGGATGAAGCTAGAACACTGCCCTCAGGGTACATAAGGTCTCAGTACCAACCATACTCTTCCTCTCCTGTCTCCCTTCCCCTAAATATCTTGTTTCTTTCTCTTCCATCATTAGCAAAAGCCCATTCTCCCAGCTTGCCTAAAGGGGCCAGGCAAAGCAGAGTGGCGGGGCCTTTGTCCCAGGGTGGAAAATGTAAGTGCTGCTCTCCTAGGGGAGGGGGAGATGTCCTCCCAGGCCCAGCTCTACCTAAGCAGCTTAGAAACTTTTTGGTTTCCTCAGACATGCTTCTTTCATTCCTCCTCCTTCCCCTCCTCCTACCAGCACCACCACTGGCCTTTCAGGCAGATGCAAAAATTGCTACTTAGAGTTTTTCAGTGTGATCATGGTTTATATCATTAGCCAAAGCAGTCAGTAAGCATTTATTAAGGACTTACTATGATATGGGGACTGTGCTAAGCCCTATACAAAAGATAATACAAAGAAAACCATCCATGGTCCCGGGCTTGAAGGTTTTGCGTTCCCACAGGGGAGACAACATGCAAATAACTGCCACTAGATAGAGCCCTGGTTCTTGAGTGAAGAAGTTAGTTCAAATTCAGCTTCAAACTCTAAACACAGTCTGCCCCGTTATAATCTGGGAGTAATATACCTGTGAAGGTCCTGTGAGGTAATATTTGTAAAGTACTTAGCCCAATGCCTGACACATAGTAGGTACATATGCACTTATTAAATTTTATATATATATATATATATATATACATATATGTATTATGAATATATATATATATATATATACACACACACACACACATAAACGTACATACATACACAAGGATTAAATCAGAGAAGGTAAGATGAGGTGAAGTTGGGAAGGGCTGTAAAATCAAATGAAAGATTTTTTATTTTATCCTGGAGGGGCTATGCAGCCATTGAATAGGAGCATATATCACATAGAGCTGACCATTAGCAGGGAAAGATTTTTTTTTTCCTTCACTATGACACCCCCATCCAAGTGACAAAGGAAATAAATTGGGCCCAGCATCTCAGGAGCCACACCATGTACCAAGACAACTTCCTCTGCTTCCCAGGATGATATCTGTTATCATCTGCCTTCTTATACCTTCTTATGCAGACTTTGCACAACTCTCCCTCTGATTTTTCCCACCCAATGTGACTGTAGCAAAGGAAATTAAACCCAGGTTCACCTGGACCTCCTTAGACAACCAAAATTCATATAAATGGGAGCTTTTTAAGTGCTGTTCTTCTGGGTATATGAAAGTCCTCAATTAGCCACCACTAACCAAGACTCAGATCTGTACTCCAAAAAGCTAGCCAATTGAGCAATAATAATAATGTCAGTGAATCTGACAATTAAGGATTGTAATAACATATGCTAATACCAACTCATCTTGTTTTTTAATTCTGTTTATTGTGATGATGAATGATGAACAATCACTGAAGGCTTCCCTAACTCTTATTAATTGTGGATATAAAAGAAAAATATTTAGCCTAAGAGATCCTAGAGTTGGGGTTGGGGGATTGGGAGGGGCAGCATGATGTAGTAGACTGAAAAGTCCAAAGAGAAAAAAAAGGGGGGGGGGAACCAGCATACAGCTTCCATGGCCTAGAGTGTTCAAAGATCTCTGCATGATTGTTCACTACTCTATATCCTTGAGTTCCCTGGAGTTCTTAAGAATAGTCCTCCAACCTTGCAGTTTTAGCTAGTTGAGGAGGGCGGCTAGTATACTTTTCAACTACCATGAAATACTGTTTTAGGATGAGTCCTTCCTTAAGAAAAATGGACATATTTATGCTTCCCTGTCTCATTCCTACCCTCTCCCAATCCTTTGATGTTTATATATGACCTTGCTCCCAGTGGACATCCCCAGAATTCAGGCCTATCATTACTAAAATTTCTCCTAAGAGAATTCTTGGCTTCTTATTTCAAATAGATTTCAGTTTAGGTTTTCTCCTTCCCAAGCATGCTCTTTTCCTCTGGGCTTACTAATTTCCTCCAATCACCATCACATAGGGGCCCCTGTCTCTCCCCCCTCATCTCACCCACACTTGAGTGGTGCTTTAAGCATAGACTGCATGTGGGGGAAAGGAATTTTCCTCCCTCACCAGCTTTAGTCTGATCTCATACACATATATCCACATCAGGCTAGCCTGTTATAAAGGAAAACGGTAATTATCACATTATGGTCTGAATGTGATTCTGTTATCTCATTGTTCTCTTGAAATTATCTAATGCCATCACCATATACCAGGCTTCTCTGTACATCACTGCTGGCCCAGGCAGTTTGGAATGAATTGTTAGAATGAATTAGTGGGAATTTATTCTTTTGAAGCCAATTAACATTTCTAAGAAGCTGGTGTTTCTGGCTCTCCTAGGCAATCACAAGTGAAATGGGCCACTTGGTGAGGTAGTTTCTCATCAATAGAAGTCTTTAAATAGAGACTAATTGACCACTTGCCAGGTATATTATTGAGAGGCAGCTTTTTCAGGTATGGTTGAACTAAAGAACTATTTGACTAGAGGAGGGAAACAAAGGAATTGTGACAGAATCTCAGAGTATTAAGGATACCCAAGAGGTCATCTGTTCTGGCCCATGCTAGAAAGAGAGCCCCCTCTTTTTTTGTCATTAGCTGGAAGACCTCCATGGAGGAAGATTTCTTCTCCTTCCCAACACAGCCCATCCTGCTTCAGGGTAATGCTGACTGTTGGGAAATTCACGAACTCTGTGGTTCTGTGACTCACCGTGGCTGAAAGGTCTTTTTCAAACTTTTTTCTGTCTCTCCACTTCATTTCAGATTGTTAACGTTGCCTGATAATACATTATATCATGATATCAAATTATAAGTACATTAGAGAGAGAGCCAGCTTAGTGCCACATAATGTGCCAGGGAGGTTTCGGTGTCACAAGCAGAGCTAAGCATCAGAAAGGTAATTATAGTGGTGGTTGTTGTACAGTCGTGTCCGGCTCTTCACAAGTCTATGGACCACCCTGTCCATGTACTTTTCTTGGTAAAGATACTGGAGTGGTTTACCATTTCCTTTTTTATTTTATAGCTGTTTATTTTCAAAATATATGTATAGATTGTTTTCAACATTCACCCTGGCAAAACCTTGTGTTCCAAATTTTTTCCCTACCTTCCCCTCCCCCCCAGAGGCAAATATATGTTAAACACATGCAATTCTTCTATATATTTCCACAATTATCTTTCTGCACAAGAAAAATCAGATCAAAAAGGGAAAAAATTAGAAAGAAAACAAAATGTAAGCAAACTACAACAAAAAGAGTGAAAATGCTATATTGTGATCCATATTCAGTCCCCACAGCTCTCTCTCTGGATGCAGATGACTCTCTCTATTACAAGGCCATTGAAACTGGCCTGAATCAGCTTGCTGTTGAAAAGAGCCACGTCCATCAGAATTGATCATTGTATAATCTTACTGTACAATAATTCTCCTGGTTCTTCTCACTTCACTCAGCATCAGTTCCTGTAAGTCTCTCCAGGCCTCTCTGAAATCATCCTCCTGATCATTTCTTATAAAACAATCATATTCCATAACATTTATATTCCATGACTTGTTCAGCCATTCTCCAACTGATGGGCATCTGGGTTGCCAGTTCCTTTTACAGATTAAGGCAGACAGAGGTTATAAGCGACTTGGCCAAGATGGTACAGCCAGTAATTGTCTGAGGTCACATCTGCAGTCAGGTCTTTCCCAGGGCCGAGACTCTGTCCACAGCATCGTGTAGCTGCCCTCCAGTGCCGAGGCTAGAATAGTTGTTCAGAGATTACTGCTCGTAGTCTAAGAACCACGGGCAAAGAGAGGAGGGGGAGATAGAGTGTGACAGATATTTGGGGGCGAGTTGGTCCGGCAAATAGGACTTGATGACTGATAGGACATGAGTGGTGAGAGAAATAGAAGCATCAGAGTTAATACCAGAGTCTTGAACATGGGAGTCAGACCAAATAGCTGTGCTACAAAAAGAGACTGAAGACAGACAAGGGGCCGGACTTAGGACAGAATATAATGGGCCTAGTTCTGGGGATGTCAAGTTTCAAGTTCTGGTGGAACATCCAAGAAGAGATGTCAAGTAGACAGATTAATTAGGCAAAGACAGTCTGAATTAAAAGCTTGAATTACAACCTTTTAAAAGAAGTTCCATTTAGTTAAATACAAATGGATATAGCAGACTTAACTCATCTTCCCTAAAACATGCTGCCAAATGGAAGTCTGGGGGTGGGGGTAGGGAACAAGATGCTGGTTTAAGAAAGGGAGGAAGATGTATGTATAGTTAACAGTATGCCTTTATATGAAAGTGATTATTATGCTCAATTATGCTTTATTATTCCTTAAAAAGAAGTTGAGCTTTAAAACAAATCAACATCATTTTGTATCAGTGATGTAAAGGTAAATCTCAGCCCTAGTACCAGGCTTTAAGAAAAGGGCCAAAACCTTTCTGGGGGAATTTAAGTGCTATTCTTGACCACTAAAATTTGGTGGTAGGAGGAGCAGGGAAAGTAGTTGTTTCCAGGACTTTTCCCAGCTCTGTGGTCCTTACCTGAACAAAGATAATGGGGCAAGTTAACTGTAGGTGTTTAAAACATGGTGACTTAACATCATCTGGACTGGGGTGGGGGGACAATCGTGTAGCATGGCCATACTTCATTGGAAGCCATTAACAAGACAACAGCTGGTGGCAGGTAGTCCTGTACCTCCAGCGTCCATTGGCGAACCATTTTCTGCATGACAGTGCTTCCCTGACTACAGTTATCGAACACAAACTGTGACGTACGAGAAGAATCTGAGTTAAATTTGTAAAACATCATGTCAGACCCTTTCTAGTCCCTTATCCCCTGGTGATCCAAGGTTGGGGTCTGAAAAATAGAACAGAACAGAAGAGAAGAAGCAGATACCAACTTGCCACAGATACATGTAGAGTGAAGAACATATTTTTGTTTAAAAGAAAGACAGCTGAGAAACAGTCATTTGATCCCTGCTGCTTGAGGGACAGTAGGGAAAGAAAGGTATTTTTGTGATCACTCTTCAGTGATCCCTCTGTGGCTTGGTTCCTACAGTCACAACAAAAACCTAGACTATAATAATAACATTGCAATAGACCAGAGAGATGTTGCAAGCATTATGCACAGTTGTACCTAACGTTCCCATTCCTTTTGATTACTTCCAGACCCGTGACATTTAGATTGCTACATATTTTATCTAACCTCAAAGAATTCCCCTAGCAAATTGCATACATCTAATAATTATGTGATGACAGAGCGAGAGAGAGAAGCAGTAAAGAATGGCGACTGGTTGATTCTGTTTAACTCCCTTTCATCATGGATATATGGTGGGAAGAAAGAGCATTGGTATAAAATTCTGGAACTCTGAGTTCAAGTGGGGTGAGAAGAGGAACTTGAACTCAGATCTCCAAAATTTTACACCAATGCTCCTACTTCTTTGAGATTAAATTTTCTTTTTTATTACTGAAAAGGATGGACCAGATCATTTCCACTTTAAAGTTCTGAGACTGGATGGTCTTCAAGCTCTTTCTGAAGAGATAGGTCATCACCACATTCTGACTTTTTTGGTCAGTTCTTTTTTCCCATTTAATATTATTTTTTTTTCCCAATTATGTGTAAAGGTAGTTTTCAATGTTTATTTTTGTAAGATTCTGAGTTCCAGTTTTTTCCTCTTTTCTTCCCTCCCTATTCCCCAAGACAGCAAGCAGTCTGATATAGTTATACATGTATAATCATGTTAACCATATTTCCACATTAGTGATATTATGAAAGAAGAATAAGAAAAAATGGAAAAAAGCCACAAGAAAGGAAAAAAAAAAACAAAAAATCAAAGATAGTATGCTTCGATCTACATTCAGACTCATAGTTCTTTCTTTGGACATGGATAGCATTTTCCACTGTGAGTCCTTTGGAATTATCTTGGATCATTGTATTGCTGAGAAGAGCCAAATCCATCATAGTTGATCATCTTGTTGTTACTATGTACAACGTTCTCTTGATTCTGTTCACTTCATTCAGCATCAGTTCATGTAAGTCTTTTCATTTTTTTCTGAAATCTGCCTGCTTATCATTTATTATGGCATAATAGTATCACATTACATTCACATGTTACAACTTGTTCAGCCATTGGCCAATTGATGGGCATTGCTTTCAGTTTCACCACAAAAAAGAGCTGGTATAAATATTTTTGTACATGTGGGTCCTTTTCCCTTTTTTGTGGTGTCTTTGTGACATGGACCTAGGTCAAACAGTATGCACAATTTTATAGCCCTTTGGATATAGTTCCAAATTGCTCTCCAGAATGGTTGGATCACTTTACAACTCCACCAACAATGCATTAGTGTTCCAATTTTTCCCCATCTTCTCCAATATGTATCATTTTCTTTTTCTGTCATATTAACCAATCTGATGAATGTGAGATGGTATCTCAGAGTTGTTTTAATTTGCATTTCTCTAATCAGTAGTGATTAAGAACATTTTTATATGACTATACATGAGTTTAATTTCTTCATCTGAAAACTGCCTGGTCATATCCTTTGACCATTATGAATTGAGGGATGACAGAGAGAAAGAAGCAGTAAAGAATGGTGACTGGTTGATTCTGTGTAACTTCCTTTCATCATGAATATATGGTGAGAAGAAAGAGCATTAGTGTAAAATTTTGGAAGTCTGAGTACAAATTCCTTATAAATTTGCTCCGTTCTTTCTATATTTGAGAAATGATGCCTTTATCAAAAATCCTGACATATTGTTTTCCAGCTTTCTGCTTTCCTTCTAATCTTGGTTGCATTGGCTTTGTTTGTGCAAAATCTTTTTAATTTAATGTAATCAGTATATCTTTGGACAGTTCTTAAGAAATCTTTAATTTAAAAAGCTCATTAGACTTTCTCATCATTCCATTTGTGCTTTAAAGTTCACATGCTACTAATCCAACCTCTTTTTTGATAGGAAATTACCATTTTATGTTTCTGTGACTAAAGTTCTGGAAAAGTAGATTTGAGGACTTTTCCATGATTCCAACTAAACCATATTTGTTGTTACCGAGTTCCCAACTTTGTGATTCCATTTGACGTTTTCTTGGCAGTGATACTAGAGTGGTTTGCCATTTCCTTCTCCAGCTCATTTGATAGATAAGGAAATAAAAGCAAGTAGAGTGATGTGACTAGCCCAAGATCACACAGCCAGGAATTGTCTAAATCTGTATTTGAATTCACAAAATGAGTATTTCTGACTCCAGACCTGATATACTCTTCACTGAATCACCTAGTTGCCCAGCTAAACTGTTTTTGTTTTTAAAGATTCAACAATTAAGTTCAACAGGTATTCAGGGCCCATTTGTGTAATAGCAAATAATTTGCTTTTCTTCAGACTTTAAGATTTCTAAGGTGGTGATTGGTTTATGAAAATATTATGTTTTTCAGATGAGGAAACTGAAGCTCAGAGATGTGAATTTACTTGCCCAAGATCACACAGCTATTAAGTTGTCAGAATTGGGCATTAAGCCCAGAGCTCCTGTTTCCAAATCCAGGGTTCAGCCCACTATACCATGCTGAAATAACTTGGCAAAATGAAGATTGATTTTTTTCTTTAATTTTTTCCTAAAAAACATACCTCTGAATTGAAATTTCTTTCTAAAGTCATTTACATAATATCCCTTTTCTAATTACTCCTGCTCCCCACAAAGTTGTTTAAATTAAACAACTTTAATAGGCAATTAACCACTTGTTACCCTCATGTTTTCATGCAGAAATTCATCTTATAATATACTGCAGACTCTGTAGGTCTGTAATTTTAAATTGAGTGTGCAAAGAAAGTCTTTTGATGAGAGATCAAGAATTCATGGAGACTCTTTTGATTCTGCTAGTTATGTTTGTGGGGCTTTCCTTCCCCCATCCCAGCTCCCACATCCCTACATTGTAAATGGACTGTGTGGAATATGCTTGCTTTCATTTCTAAGCTGGCAGTATACTATGAGGGCCTTATATATAAATATTTGAATATAGATATATGCTTCAGAAAATGCAACCTGAGATTGCCAAATAGATATTTTCTCAAAAGGTTAACTGATTCTTCCACCCAAATCTTCGGAAAGGAAATTTGTTTAGTAGTTTGAGATTGCTTCTGGGACAGTCCGTGTGTGTCTGTAATGAAAGCCTGAATCTCATCCCAGCAGACCTGACCTAGTTGAGTATAAGTACACCATTGAGGTGCAGCTCACTTCAGAATTAATAAAATTAATAAAGAAATAGAATGTCCTTGTGAAGATTTGAAGTCACAGATGCCCTTACATTAATAAGAAAAGAAATAGTGGATTGCTGGTAGTCTTACTGATGCCCAGGTTGTGGATGGAAAATGATTTGCAAAAGAGAATCAGCTTATTTGCATTTTTAAAAGATTTAAAGGAAAAAAAATGAAAAATAAATCCATGTGCAGCTATGCTAAAGAACATGTGTGTATCTTAGCAGATGTGTATGTTTCATTAGGAGGCAGTGTATTTATAAGGCAAAATGAACACTGATTCTGAAATCACAGGCACTGAGTTCAAATCCTTTATTTTCTACTTGGCTATGTAACTTTAAGTGACTCACTTAACCTCTCTGGGTCTCAGTTTCCCCATCTGTAAAATGAGAATATTGAGATAAAAGGGTTTTTAATTCAGCTCTGAATCAATGTTCCTAAGATAAGAGCTGACTGACTGCAATGGCCAGTTTCATCATCTAAGGATTTTCAGGGTTTAGCTTTTGATTTTCAGTATCCCTCAGAATGTACTAGATTTGGAAAATCCCTCAGAAATGAAGGTCCTTGTCTATCCTCAGGGTGCAAAATATCCTAACAAAGTATTTTGTCCCTGGTCTATTTAGCTATTTGAGCCAATTTTAAGAAATTATTTTTATAATGAACTTAATTCCCATATATAAAGAAGAAAAAAAAAAGAGAATTATACTTGAAACTATAAACTTCTGTAGTTTATTCATTAAAATCATACATTAAGTTTTACAAGATAGTAACAAAATTATCCTACGTATGTCCCCCTTTTCAACTCCTTTTTGTTTTCCTATGAAAAAATATCATATTTATGTTTGTTGAATGAAGCTACTTTTCTTGAGTATTTCACTGGGATTTCCCAAGTGATCCTTTCAGCCATAAGAAAGCCCAGAGAGAGGCAAAGTCAAGATGCCAGAGGAAAGGCAGAAACTCGTCCACTTTCTCCCCCAAACTGCTCCAAATTCTTTTAAATAATGACTCTAAACAAATTTTAGAGCATCAGAACACCTAAAAAGACAGAGTAGAATATCTTGCAGCTGAAGACAACTTAGAAAGTCAGCAGAAAAGGTCTATGACATGAGGGTGGGAGTCCAGCATGCAGTCCTGGGGCAGGACTTGTTGGTGCAATCCCAGCCCAGATTAGCCTCTGAATCAGCACCAGTCAAGGTGGCTTCCAGACCTCTCAGACACCAGAGAGGAGCTGGAAGGTCAGCAGCTAAAATCTGGGAAACTATAGTGGGAGCCTAGTGTGTAGTCCCAGTGCAGCCCTGGTCAGCAGAGCCCGGGCTCTGGTCAGCTCACTGGATCTTACAGCCACAGTGAGACAGGAACACTACTAATAGCTCTAGGGCAGAAAAGAGTGCTTGTAGTGAGATTCTAAGAAGCCTCTGAAAACAGTTGCAAAAAACTTGAGACAGAGCACCCTCTGCCCTAGAAATAGATCCCTGCCGCAACAAAGAGTTAAAACCAGAGTAATAGGCTAGGAAAATGAGCAGAAAACAAAAAGCTTCTGACCATTGAAAGTTATTATGGTGACAAGGAAGATCAAATCGCACACTCAGATGATGATGATAAAATCAAGACCCTACATCCAAAGCCTCCAAGAAAAATAAGAATCGGGATCAAGGTCATGAAAGAGCTTAAAAGGGTCTTTGAAAATCAAGTAAGAGAGATAGAGGAAAAAATAGGGAAAGAATTGAGAGAGGTACAAAAGGAAATACAAAAAGCTAATGAGAAGAAGAATGCCTTAAAAAGCAAACTTTGCCAATTGGGAAAGGAGTTACAAAAGATCACTGAGGAAAATAATTCCTTAAAAAATAGAATTGAGAAAATAGAAGCCAATGACTTTATGAGAAATCCAGATACAATAAAAAAAAAAAGAAAAAAATAGAAAAATGTGAAATATCTTATTGAAAAAACAACTGATCTGGAAAAAAGATCCAAAATTGTTGGACAATCTGAAAGTCATGATAAAAAAAAAAGAGCCTGGACATCATCTTACAAGAAATTATCAAAGAAAACTGTCTTGATATTCTAGACCAAAGGGTAAGATAGAAATTGGAAGAATCCACTGATTACCTCCTGAAAGATATCCTAAAATGAAAACTTCCAGGAATATTATAGCCAAATTCTGGAACTCCCAGCTCAAAGAGAAAATACTGCAAGAATTCAGGAAGAAACAATTCAGATATAGTAGAACCACAGTTAAGATAACACAAGATTTAGCAGCTTCTACATCAAATGTCCAAGGGGCTTGGAATACAATATTCCAAAGGTCAGTGGAGCTAGGGTTGCAATCAAGAAGCAAAGGTTGTCATTTAATGAAACATTTAATGAAATTTAATTTCCAGTATTTCTGATGAAAAGACCAGAGCTAAATGGAAAATTTGATTTTCAAATACAAGATTCTGGAGAATCATAAGTTGGTAATCAGGAAAGTGATATCATAAGAGAATTAATAAGATTTATTTGGTAACATTCCCACATGGGAAGATGGTACTTGTAACTCATTAGAACATCCTCATTGTTATGGCAGTTAGGAGGAGTAATATATGGACAGAAGGCACGGGTGTGAGTTGAATATGAAAAGATAATTTTTTAAAATCATGACATTAAAGGGTGAGAAAGGAATGTACTGGGAGAAAAGGAAAGGGAAAAGTGAAATGTTGCAAATTATAAAAAAGAGACAAGAAAAAGCTTTTACAATAAAGGGGAGATGAGAGAGAGGAGAGAGTGAGTGAGTGAGCCTTACTCTCATCAGAACTGGCTCACATAGGAAATGACATACATATGGGTATGGAAATATAGGTTTAGAAATCTTGCTCTGCAGGAAAACAGGAGAATGGGATATGGGATGGGTGACAAAAGAGAGGGCATATTGGGGGAGGGAATTCTCAGTAGCAAAACAGTTTTGAGGAAGAACAAGGTGAAAGGAGAGAGAGAATAAATGGGGGGAAATACAATTAGCAATAATTGTAAAATAAAATTTGAAGCAAGTTTCTCTGATAAGGCTTCATTTCTCAAACATGGAGGGAACTGAGTCAAATTTATAAAAAGTAAGAACCATGTCCCAATTAATAAATGATCAAAAGATATGATCTGTTCCCAAAGGGTTAGAAATTCATTCATATCTTTTGACCTAATAATACCACTGCTAGGCATGATTATCAAAATAAATTTTGGGGAAAAAACAGAAAAAAAATTAAAAAGTAAAATGACCGATCTGTACTAAAAAAATATTCATAGCAGCTCTCAGAACCAAAAAAATTGGAAATCAAGAGAATACCATCAATTGGAGAATGGCTCAATATACTTTGATATGTGCTTGTGATGGAATATTATTCATCTCTCAGAAATGATGAGCAGGAAGCTCTCAAAAAAAAAAAAACCAAAAAAAAAAAAAAAAAAACCTGGAAAGTCCTCCACGAACAAAGTGAAATATACTGCATTCAAAATAATAGCAATGTTGTGGGATGACCATCTATAAATGACTTTATTATTCTCAGTAATACAATCATCCACGACTACTCTGAAGAACTTATGATGAAAAATCTTATCCATACCCAGAGGAGGAACTGATTGTGTCTGAATACAGATCAAAACACATATTCTCTCTCTCTCTCTCTCTCTCTCTCTCTCTCTCTCTCTCTCTCTCTCTTTCTCTCTCTCTTTCTCTCAACTTAAATTTTTCTTGAGGGTTTTTATTTTCATCAGAGTGGGAGATCTATGTTTTCTTTCACAACTTGACTTTTATGGAAATGATTTGCATAACTCCACATGTGGTTTCTTAATTATGAGTGTGGATAAGGGAGAAAACCTAGAACTCAAAAATCATAAAAACAAATGTTAAAAAAAAGTTTTGAATGTAACTGGGGAAAAACATTAAATAAATAAATATTTTAAAGGGGGAAAAAAGAGCCCAGAGAGAAGAATCTTTTTCAGTGAGTGAGCAATCACTCTGAAGCTGAATTGTGAAGAGTGATCAGAAAAAATGAGGCTAAAAATTCATCCTTTGGGCAATCCAAACAGCTATCAAATTTTATAGATTTTACAGTGATTCTTTAGAAAAAAGTTCCTCTACATAGCATTTCCTTTTTAGTCATGACATTACTCTTCTGTGTAGACTCAGAGGTCATAGAACTTTAGAGTTAGAAAGGAAAATTGGACTGAAAATTCCCTGGTGGAAGGTCACTTGGTTGCAAAACCAGCCAAATTACACATGGGGAGTTCTATGTAACACCTTGTGACTATGGTAGAAAGACTTTCCTTATTGCCTGTGAGCCTTGCTGTTTTCTTCTGTACTGGCCCATCTTGGCTGGAGTCCAATTCGATTACTAAATGCCCTTTATGTGACAGGCACCATGCTAGCCAATTGGGAAACAAAGACTCCCTGCCCTCAAGGAGTATTCTAATGGAATAATAAGACACATTCACAGGCAATTAATGTAGGATATATATGAAAAAATACAGAATAATGGGGTCAGGGAGTGTTAAGAGAGGAAATCAAGGCAAGTTACTCGTAGGAGGTGTAGGACCTGTGGGACTGTGCTAAGATTTTTTTTTTTTGGTAGTTTCTGCTGGATTATTCATTACTTCAACAAAAATGGCGCACCTATAATGTTTAAGGCACATGTCAGAGATACAGAGTTAAATAAGACATAGCCCTTATTTACTATTCTGAAGAATAATGAATATTAATAATTTCACATTCACATTTGATGTGCTTATACAGTTTGTTTCCACATCATTCTTTGAAGTAGGAAGTAAATGTATTATTATCCATAGTTTATAGATAAGAAAAGTGATTCAGAGAAAAAACAGTGACTTGTTTATGATCACAAAGCCCTATTAAATGTCAGGAGTGGTGCTCAAACACTTGCCTTCTGACATGGAATCCGGTGCTTCTTTGGGGGCAGCCTGCTGGCTCTCATGATATCACGCTTTTCATCTACAGAATAGTCTTCATATTTTCTATCTTCTCACAAGATGGAGGAGGTGCCCATTGTATTTTTTTTTTGTAGCCTTGGAAGGCCATTTCCCATTCGGGCTCCTAAGGTTCAAGGAAGTGATCTTAAACATAGTACCAAGAAACATCTTTTTGATTTCTTCCCCTGGAGATACTTTCCCTACCATAATGCCACAGTCTTGTTCACATGAGAACAAATACTCAGATAATTTTTCTAATGGAGAGACAGGATAATTGCTCTACTGTGATCAGAGTCTTAACACCATGTTTCACCTGAACATTTTCTGAACAATTATTAATTACTTGAGCAGAAGACTGAACTGTGAGCTTTGCATTCCAGGAGGCAGAATAAAATGTGTGATTTTATTTCTGCTTCTCAGGGAGGCTTCAAGTATGAGAAACATTTATTAAACACCTCCTGTGTGTCAGAAACTATACCAGGTACTAAGATGATGAAAATAAAACAGTGCATACCCTCAGGAGAAACAATTCCAATATCTCTAAGGAAGTACAAGATAAATTCCATATGAAAAGACTTCATGGAGGAGTTGGCATTTGATCTAAATTTGAAAGACTATTCATCAATAATGGGGCAGTATACCCAGGGAAGCAGGGTCACAACATCCAGCACATAGTAGGTGTTTAATGTTAATTGATTGATTGATCAGTGTCATCTTTTCTTTTTTTCTCATAAAAAGATAGGAATTAACCTCCAACATGAGCTCCTTGAGATTTTTTTTTTCATTGAAAATTGGAGGCAGAAATTTATAATGTATATAGAAGAATTTGGAATTATGAAGTACAAAATTCAAATCCTAATCTTCTCCATCACTATATTTGTGTCCATAGTCACTTGCCTCTGAAACAATTATAAAATAATAATAACAACAATAACAATAATAACAGTGAGCATTTATATGGCTCTTTAACATTTACAAAATGCTTTCCAAACATCTTCATTTGATCCAAACAACCCTGGAAGATTGGTGCTATTATTTGCCCCATTTTTAGAGATGAAGAAATCAAGGCAGACAGTAAGAAACTTGTCCAGAGTTACACAGTGCGAGGTCAAATTTCAACTCGGGATTTTCTTACTACAAGTCCGTTGCTCTGCTGTACTGTTTTGCTGCCTATACAAATAGCAATTGTGAAGAAATGGCTTTTTTCCTTAGGCAGTTAGAATTAAGTGACTTGCCCAGGGTCATACAGCTAGGAAGTATTAAGTGTTTGAAGCCAGAATTGAACTCAGGTCCTCTTGACTTCTAGGCCAATAATCTGTCCGCTTCACCATCTAGCTGCCCCATGAAGAGAATTCTCTTGACAGAAAAAGTCACTGGAGAGACAGATAGACTGACTTCTTTGGACCCTTTCAGAACTAAATCAACAAATGATCATTTTCCTACATCATTCTCCAGAGAAAATCTTACAGAAGAAAGCAAGTAGGATTAGCCCATCACTGACTCAAGACAGAGTATATAATTAGAAGTGCACCTTTACCAAAGGGCCTACAAAGTCGAAGTACCAGGGTCCCTGAAGGACCTCATCTGGCCCTGTGTGTTGTATTGCAGATGAAAACAGCATTCTCTGAAGCCTTGTAAAATTATATTGCTCTTTCCCTTTCTTATAGAAATAAGGACTTACAAGGAACTAAAATTTTATTAAAGAAAGATATTAAACAGTGCAAATTTGTGTCAGTAAATATTTTCCCCTTTGCCCTTTTTTTATATAGACAAACTACCATGTACATTCAAGCACAGGCTTGGAGTAACAAGGTCTGAGTTTGAATCCTGCTTCACACATTTACTAGCTGTATGATTCTTTTCCTGACAGCCTTAATTTCCCCCTCTATAAGATGGAATTAATGGTCATTGAGACATTTACTCCACAGGTTTACTATTATCAAGTGACATAACATAAAGTAAATTGCTTTGCTGACTTCATTTTTTAGTTTTATTGCATTATTTTCTTGTGTTCCTATAGAAATTGAAAGAAAAAACCTTCTATCAACACATACTGTTTCCTTACTTGGCAATTTATTCGCTTAGGGAGCTCCCTAGGGTCACCTAGGCATGTGGCAGAGGCAGGACTAGAAATGAGTCTTTGACTCCAGGGTTAATTCTGCTGCATTGTGAAGACCACAGGGTAATACTAGAAGAGCTGGATGAAGCTTTGGGAGTCATTTAGTCTGACTTGGCCGTGCTACAGATGGGTAAACTGAGGCCCCCAAAGATGAAGTGAATTGCTTGCCTCTGTCTCTTGTGAAAATCAGCTTCATTACAACCTTGTCAGGTATTATATCCCTCCTCCTTTCTTTTTTCTAGGCAAGCCCAGAAATATATGTTAGGTGAATGGTGTCAAGGTTAAGTAAAGTAAGTTAATCAATCAGTCAGGACTCAGCCCGGGTCCGTCAGTATTCTTTCCGTACAGCCCATCCCGGGCCATTTCCTCTTCCACCACTGCCTCATTGGTATGCAGCACTAACTAAGCACTGAACGCAGGCCCCGCCAGGGCCCGTTTCCTAAAGACATTCATTCTGCTTGTTCGGAGTCAATATCTATTTGTAGATAATAAATCCATCAAATTAAAGACAACATGGAATTCTGTGTTTTACTGGAATCTGCTCCACATATGTCCGTTTTCCTTGTGCTCTCTTTGAACAGAACACAGTAAAATCTATTGTACGGCTTTCCGGCGTGATAGTGCTTTGATAGACACTGAGTGACCTAATATACACACTGGAGTGTACTCTAATCTGTGCTCTCCCAGCTCCCACTCGGCGGGAATCCTGAGATGTTGATGGAACCCCATGATTTAGCAGAGCAGCTGGTGTGCCCTTTGACCTCTCACACTGGTTCTGACAGCTGCCTGCCATGTGCAGCAAGAACCTCACAGACTGAGATCCCAGTTGGAAAGTAGGGGTTTGGGGATAAACAGGCAAATCTGAACTGGCTACTACTTTTTAAATAAACAGACCTTTTTTTTTTAATGTAGACTTTTTCAAAGAGAAACCCTATGGGAGGAAAAACTCAGTTCAATATCGGAAACAAATATTAAGGGACAAAATACCCTCTTCCTTTAAAAAGTCAAACAGAAATAATAATGAAGACAATGATAAAAACCAATCATCCTCCTAGCATCCACATTGATTTGATTTTCCTGCCCTTTAAAGTGGGTTCAGCTCACGACTCAATCCCCAGGTTTTTTACTTGGGGGAAAAAAAAAAGACTAGACCTAATCAGCCTAGTGTTCTAGCAATTCCTTGGCTGGCTACAAAACTCTGGATTTCCGTTTTAAATTTAATCCACTCTGCCTTTCCTCTTTTATCAGACTTTTCTCCAGGTGGAGAAGAATGGAAGGAAGCATTTAAGACATAACCATAGTCCCAAATATAAAGTTGGCTTAAAAAAAATCCCTATTATAGACCCAAATGCTGGGCTGCATTATGTTTGGAATTCATTCTCGGCACACCAAGTACCCAGAGTTATCATTGCTAATGTTTTCCTGCTGAGCTGCCATCATCTTTTGTCTAGCTGTCATGGTATTAAATTGATAGACCTTCCACATTTGGATGGAGGTCATTATCCCGTCGCCTGCCTGCATCGCTTACACTGAGCAGGTTAACTGCTTGAGGTCTTTTATCTTGATAAATGCTTCACCACCACTTTTACTCCACGATGACACGCACTGTTCCTTAGAGGTCAAATACAGTGAGATTAGGGATGCCAGAGAATGATATTTATTGTGTATTTACTGATGCTCAATCGCAAGTACTGTGTATCTGGCACGTGTGAGCTCCACCTTAGGCACAGACGTGATAATGAAAAATACAGTTTTTCAAAAATCATTGCCGGAAAAGCTCTGTTTTCTTCCCCTTCTTTAAAAACATATTATTTTTATTCCAGTAGTACCAAGTGGCTCGTTAAACATAATAGAATCCAAAGATACTTGACAGAAGCATTCATAGGTAAATACAATCATGAGATATAATTTTGTAAGTTCTTTCAAAAGTGATTTACAGTTTTTTCAACCAGTTTTGATCACCTTGAAGACATTTTATGTGTACATTAGAAATTTAGAGAAGAGATATTTAATGTATGCAGTCTGACCATTTTTGTAAATGGTTATAAAGATCCCCAAATCATCTGTAGATATTCTTTTAATAAAAATTGAAAAAAAAAAACTTTTTTCTGTTAAGAAATGCTTCTAAAAATAGCAGACTAGACATTTTCTATGTCCATGACCTCTCAAACCTGTCCAAAAAAGAAATGATGTGCCAAAGATAAAGCAACCTTTTTTGGTCTCCATAGTCTAAGACATCCAGAATCCAAAAGAAGGTTAAAATAAAAACTCAGGAACTGACACTTTTTGAAACAGACTTCACTCAGCATTCTGTCCCCACCTCCCACACTGACAGCAGAAAGGCTGCATTGACCGATCCAAGAACATGACACATGCTTACATCAAAACCGACTCCTGTAAATGCTTCCCCTATTTCAGTGCCCCGGAGACCCTGGCTCCAAGATGTGGGAATTTGCTCAGATCTCAACAGCCAGCTTGGCCATAACTCTTCAGAAACAGAACCTACCAGAGATGGCAACTCGGAAGCACCAGTGCTGCAAAGCTCTCAACCATCAATGCTAGGGAAAACGGGGTTCACCTCAAGTCCCATCTTCTGCACAAGTCCTTTCCCAGCTTTATTCCACCCATTCACCCCTGCTATTAGTAGCTCTCTCTCTCTGTGTGTCTCTGTGTGTCTCTCTGTCTCTGTCTGTCTGTCTCTCTCTGTTTGTCTCTCTCTGTCTCTCATACCCTTTTTTGGATATTGTCTTTCCTACTAGAATGTGAGTTTTTTGAGGGCAAGGAATGTGCTTTTACCTTTCTTTATATTCCCACTGATTAGTACAATGTCTGGCACATAGAACTTATTAAGTGCTTGTTAACTGGCTGATAATTTATCCTTTCTTTGACTCCGCTTCTCTGAAAAACGAAAGGAGCTGTTTTGTGAGAGCCCTTCTAGCACAAAGCCTGTAATTCTATGACAATATGCTGACTGCTAGTTTTAAAATATGAAATTCGTATCCTACTCGGAGATCTCACCTATTATTTGAGTTAGAGGGGGCAATGTAGATGATTAAGGAACTCTTCAAAAGAGAACTTAAGAGGGAGTAGAATGAAGTCATTCTATGAAAAAGTCTATCCACTCCTGCTCTAACTGAAATATATTGACAGAATATTAGAATTGGAAGGAAGTCCATTTAGCGTTTTATATATAATAGTATTCCTAACTACAAGTTTCCTGAAATTAGTTATCCAACCTCTACTTAAAGACTTCAAGTGGAGAGGGACTCAGCACTTTGGAAAAGTAACCCATTCCTTTCTTAATTCTAAATGTTCTGTCAAGCCCAAACCTGCCTCCGAATTTGTCTCCGATTGCATGTTTAAAGAAATACTGTGGCTCAGAGGAAGGAATAGTCACTAAAAGAGGGGACAATCGGGAAAGGAAGGCATGGGACTTGAGCCGAGTTTTGAAGGGAATGTCCTAGATTGCAAGCAGAAAGTTCCCTTCAAAGAATGGGGAGACAGCGCTATGGTAGGATTCCAGCCAACCCCCAGCTAAGGATTTTCTGGGTGGAGGTAAAGGGCTAAGAAGATAGTAGCCTAATTATACAGGACTTTGAAAGCCAAGCTATGGAGTTTGTGCTTTATTTTATAAAGTAATGGGGATGATTTTTGATTAAGGGGAGCTAGGACTCAGCTCATTCTCAATCCCTCAATTCACTGATACCCTATTGCTGTGGTAACAAGTTTAAGACTTGCTCTTGGCTCAATTGTAAGTCCATACTGTGGTAAATATACATATATATATATACACACACACACACACACACACATATATATATATAAATCTTTGGAGGGGTAAGATGGGTTTACTAACTACTAGGCAGAAGATAGACTAGGTATATGCTGGCTGCTCAACCCTCCCTTACTTCTACTTTGTGTTGGCTATCAAACAAATGTCATTCTTGAAGAGAAATAACAGCTACCATGGAAACTGGGGAAGAAATGGGAATGAAAGGCTGGTACTAGGTATGAAGTTCTTGGTTTGTGACATGAATTTGTTGAGGACATGGTTCATCATTTCCATAACCAATGGAAATGTCTCGTGGGTGTCTGGTAATGACTTGTTTCCTCGTTACCTTGTTATTTCCTCTCATCTCTACTATCTCTCATTTTTCTCTTACACTCAGAGCTTTACCAAACCTAGATGCACAGTGAGAGTTTAATCAGAGTGCCGGTAATTAACTGTTTTTATTTTTCATAACATTTAGGCCAGATCACACTGCTTTGAAAAAGTTCAGGAATAAATTGTGCCCTCAAAGGGGAAAGCGTGGGCTCTCATTACTTGAGCAGAATCTGGGCTTTCCTAGATAGAGAGGTTTACATCTAACAAGTAAACACCAGCTTTGAGATTCACACTGCAAAGCTAGATGCTTAGCTGACTTCTAAGAGGATTTAATCAAGCTACAGGATATATGATTCAAAGCAAAAAAAAATGTAATTAAGAAAAATCCCTTTTCAGTAAGGAAGGAGCAGATTGTTTCCATTAATTTTATGAGGAATTTTGTTTTCATTGGCTAAAGCTTAACCCTGTGAAGAGAGAAGGCTTTAATGGAATAGCTCAGAGTTTTTGGTCACAAATAATGAGCACACTACAAACATCCCAGCCAGGTTGGCTTTATGTAACTTAATAATTCATAAAGATACTTAAAAGTACTGTGGTCTCATTCCTGTGGGTATTTCCTACAAACATATTGTCAGTAAGAATCTAAGGCAATATTTGAACCCACATCTTCCAGACACCAGCAATATAAAGAATGTCACTTGACAATATAACTGGAAATAAAGGTGATCTAGACATGTAGTGAGAGCAGGAGGTACAGTGGCTAGCCCATATTGTATTCAGGTAGGTAGGCAGCTGGATAGTGCTGTGGATAGAATTCTGGGTCTGAAATCAGAAAACAGTGCAGTTCAAATTTGACCCCAGACACTGACTAGCTGTGTGACCCCGGGTAAGCTGCTTAACCTCTTGTCTGCCTCAGTTTCCTCATCTGTAAAATGGGGGCAATAATAGTATTCCACCTCCCAGGGTGGTTGTGAGCATCAAATGAGGTAATATTTGTAAAGTGCAATACCTGGCACATAGTCATCATTATATGAATGTTCACTATTATTGTTTCATCATTATTCACATAATCTATAGAGAACACAAGAAGAGCCTCTGTTGTTTTGGTTGGATGTTAAACAGAACTGAGTTAAAAACACTGTGATCTTAAGTTGTTCTACACACAGATAAAATGGGATCCAGAATTTAGATAAATCTGAATATTTCTGAGTTATCTAGATAGCCTGCCTCTACCTATTTACACACTAACTTTATTATCTTATACCCAAATTCAGTCCCCTTTCCAGTCTACCTGTCATTGTCATTATCATTCTTCCTATTAGTTAATTTCAAATCCTGGGAATCTACCTTTTATTCATCCCAGTCCCTAAACCCATTGCTTTTTCTCTTTAAAATGTCTCCCATATTTATCTCATCTCCAATCCCTCTGCCATCATCTAATCCAGATCCTCCAAATAACATCAGCCTACTAACAGATTGTTCTGACTTTAGGCTATTTTATACAACAATATCAAACTAATCTTCCTTAAACAATGACCATAGCAGTGGATTTTTAATCTGTAAATATTTTTAAAAGACTGCTGTGTGTCAGGCACGTGCTAAATGTTGGAGATACAGAAAGAGGCAAAAAAAAAAAGTCGCTGTCCCCAAGGACCTTATGAGCTAACCAGATATACACAGTATCAGCTATATACAGGATAAAATAGGAAATAACAGATGGAAAGCACTGGAATTAAGACAAGTTGGGAAAAATTTCCTGTAGAAGATAGGATTTTAATTGGGACTTAGAGGAAGCCAGGGAGCTCAATAGACAGAATAGATAAGGGAGAGGTTCCAGATAGGGACACAGCCAGAAAAAAAGCTTAGAACTGAGAGATGGAGTGCCTGGTTCCTTGTAACAGCCAGGAGACAGGTATCACTGGATTTCATATTGGGGCTTGGGATTCAGAAGTCCTCACTTCTCAAGTCCTGCCTCTGAAAATTACTAGTTATATAATAATGGACAATGTGACTTTGCTCATCTCTAAATTAAGGAAAATATATATAATCTGTAGTACCTATTTCACAAGACTATTGGGAGACTTTGAGATAATATACAGGGTGTCCCAAAAGTCAGTGCAGATTTCAGCTTACTAGCTTAGTATAAAGGGACACCCTTCATTTAGGGCACTTTGCAATCTTAGGAGTATTATATTTTTGTACTAGGCATGTGATTTCATCAATTTAGTAAATTCCCAGTGAGGAAGCTACCTCTGTCAAATGCAGATCAACACCTGCTTTGCAACTTAGAGACCAAGAGATTTTCTTGGGGCACTAAAAGGCTAAATAAATCACTTGAACCCAGATCTTCCTGACCCCTCTATCTTCTGTACCAGGCTTAAATTTACTAGCATGTCATTTTGATTTGGGATTCCATTTCTGTAAAGTTGAAAGTTGCCTTGGAATTGTGGGAAATGACAGAGTTCATCATGATTTCAAAGAATGGCCATGGTTCCCACAGGTCAGTTGGCCGTTTGGCCTTCTTTGATTTTATGACTTATACTAGACTCTGTAGGATATCTATGTATTTTTACTAGTAGTCATGTTTCACATTTAACTGAAATAATTTTTATATAACTTTCAGATTTTCTTTTTTACCTCCTCATCAAGTCCAATAATGTTAATGATCTTTACAAATTAGGGTACCATTTAAAAAAAAAAACACAGAAATTATTTAGATAAATGATTTAAGTCATGAAACATTTTTCTTCATCCTTCCTTATGATTTCAATCAGATTCATAGATATTTTGCAAAGCTTTAGACTCTAATCAAGTACCCTAATACCAATTAGATGTACCAATGAATGTCAATTGAATGTAAATTTTTTAATTGCAAATCCCTAGAGTTCTACTTATCATGGTTATGGGACCACAGCAGTGGTTTTTCTCATTGGATCTGTGATTTCATCTGTGTGTCTGTCCCTTCTACTGATACAGATTTATAAATCCATCATGGCCTCTCAGGAAATTTTCCATGTGTTGTTATAAATTCAGGAGTCTGTGCCAACATACTGGAGTCCGGCCTAGTACCCAAGCTGTTCATCTGGCATTTCTCATTCTTGCTCCCTTACCAGACCACTTTTTTCCTTCCCTGTCTCAATTCATTGCTCTTAGGTTGAAACCTATTGATGCCCCCAGGATTACTTGTAATTTTGATTCTTCTGGGAGTGGTGTGATAGGAGGTAACATGAAGGAATAGGAAAAAATGCTAGATCTATATGCAAAGAATCTCAATACAAAATTTGGCTCTACCATTTCCTGTCTATGTCAGTTTGGACAAGGCTTTGGACTTAAGTCACTTCATCTGTCAAATTAGGGGGTTAGGCTAAATGGCTTCTAAGATTCCTTTCAGCTCTAACTTTATAAATCAGTTATTATTTTTAATAGTATTTTATTTTCCCAAATGTATACAAAGATAGTTTTCAACATTCATCTTTGCAAAATCTTGTGTTCCAAATTTTTTTCCTCTCCTTCTCCCAAGACAGACAGTAAGGAATTCGGTATAGGTTAAACATGTGAAATTCTTCTAAACATGTTTCCACATTTATCATGCTGTGCAAAAGTCATAATCTAATGATTCTGTCATTTGTAGCCCTTCAAATGTAAAAGTAAAATTTTTGTTTAAACAGTTTTCAGTAGTGTCTGGTTCTTTGTGACCCCATTTGGGATTTTCTTGGCAGAGACACTAGAATAGTTTACCATTTCCTTCCCCAGCTCATTTTTTGGATGAGGAAACTGAGGCAAGTAGGGTTCCACAGTCAGGAAGTATCAGAGACCAGATTTGAACTCATGAAGATATCTCCTAACTCCATTCCTGACACTCAATATACTCTGCCACTAGCTGCCCTGAAAGCATTGTGGTTTCCCAAATATAAACTAAACACATCCTCCACTTCAATATCAGTTTATCACCCAATATAGTGCCTATTGAAGTGGTATTTCTTTTTTTTAAATTTTTTTTCATAATTATAACTTTTTATTGACAGAACCCATGCCTGGGTAATTTTTTACAACATTATCCCTTGCACTCACTTCTGTTCCGACTTTTCCCCTCCCTCCCTTCACCCCCTCCCCCAGATGGCAAGCAGTCCTATACATGTTAGATAGGTTACAGTATATCCTAGATACAATATATGTGTGCAGAACTGAACAGTTTTCTTGTTGCTCAGGGAGAATTGGATTCAGAAGGTAAAAATAACCCGGGAAGAAAAACAAAAATACAAACAGTACATTTATTTCCCAGTGTTCCTTCTTTGGTTGTAGCTGCTTCTGTCCATCATTGATCAACTGAAACTGAGTTAGATCTCTTTGTCTAAGAAATTGAAGTGATGTTTCTTAATGGATTATATTCCATGACAATACTTCTGTGAATCATCCATCTGCATAATATTGTCTGAGCAAATTGTTTGGATCTTGATTGACTTAGAGTGATGTAAATAGTAGGTTGTTTTTTTTTTGTTTGTTTGTTTGTTTTTTTCTATTTTGGCCAGAAACTCTGAGGGTTTTCCCCTTCCCCAATTGATTTTCTTTTTGATTGGTTAAGAGGTCATTCTCTGCTTCATTTCTCACCTGGACTTAAGCACTGAATGGGTGTTGCCTCAAGTCAGACTAAGACCTGTTAAGACCTTAGTTTAAATTTGGAATTATGCTCTAAAAGTCATCAAACTGTACGTACCCTTTGGAGAGGCCTGAAGAGACTTAAATGAACTAATGCTAAGTGAAGTGAGCAGAAATCACCAGGAGATCATCATACACGGCAACAACAAGATTATACGATGATCAGTTCTGATGGGTGTAGCTCTCTTAAAAATGAGATGAACCAAACCAGTTCCACTTGAGCAGTCATGCAGAGAGCCATCTACACCCAGAGAGAGAACCATGGGAACAGATTGTGGACCACAGCATAGCATTCTCACTCTTTCTGTGTGGCTTACTTGCATTTTGTTTTCTTTCTCAGGTTTTTTTTTCCTTCTTGATATGATTTTTCTTGTGCGGCAAGATAATTGTTTAAATATTTATACATATTTTGGATTTAACATATGTTTTAACATATTTAACATGTATTGTATTACCTGCCATTGGGGGTGGGGAGAAGGAGGGGAAATTTTGGAACTGAAGGCTTCTCAAGGGCCAATGTTGAAAAATTATCCATGCATGTGTTTTGTAAATGAATAGTTATAATAATAATTAAAAAGACCTTAGCTTGAAAAGGCCCAGCGCTCCCACTGTATCCAGGGCATTTACAGACATCCTGATCCATCTCTGGCCACTGGACCCAGATGACCCTGGAAGGGAAAGGGGTGCAGTGACCTTGCCCAGACCTCCCTCCCTCAAATCCAATTCACTTGCATGTCATGGCCTCCCCTCCCCAATGTTATGGTCCTCTTGGAGAAGGACGAATAAACAACATTGTCTGGACAGCACGTGGCACTTCACTGTGGATGGTCAGACATTTCCATGTTACATGATGACTTTATAGAGTGTTTGTGGCTCAGTGCAAAGAGTATGATGTCATCTCCAAACAGGAAGAGTTGGAGAAGCTTGCCATCAACACTTGATAACTATCGCATTAAAATGTGTGCAGTCTCAAAGAACATTGGATTTCTCAACATTGGAATGTTTTTGAATGCTTCGAAATCTAAATCTTTCAAAAGCTAAAATGCTGACCAAGATTTCCATGGCACTCATTTTCCCACATCAGTTTAGACCACATCATAAGAAGTTCAGTATGCTCCAAGATTAAATTTACAACTACTAAGAAAACCTTAAATCTTTAATTTTAGCTATTAAAAAAACAAGCTGGTGATGTTTTTAATGCTTAGAGCAAGAGGTGGAAACAGAACCAAATGCCACAGACTAGCAGACATACTCAATCCCATTAGAAAGTTCTCATTGTTTCCTTTGGAATCTGAAGGGAACATGGAGAAGATGAGGGAGGACTTTGGGATTCAAGTTTCTTGCCTTTGAGAGACAGCATCTTATAGACAGAAGCACTTCTGCCTCTGATAGAATGCCTGAATGTCCTTAGTAGTTAGTGTCTCTTAGGTTTCTGGACAACTTTATACCACTAGAAATTGCAGAGAAGGTCCCATCCTGCACTGGGAGGTTCCCTGCTCATGAAATCCCTGATGGCAATGAAATCTCAGCTCATTCTCTATTTTCTTCATTCCTTTGTAATTATTCTGTTTCCTTATATGGTCCTATGGCTTTTGTCAGTTTTTTTTTTCTTTTTTCCCTAAAGAAATTAGCCCTGAAGATTTCTAGCATCAAATGACTTAGATGTTGTGATGATTGGTTCCATTTTTCCTAATGCTTCCTTGACACTGGCTTAGTCCTCTGTTATTTTGTACAGATTGTATTCCAGATACTTTGTAGTCCCCTAAAACCAACATCTGCCTCTTCAAAATAAGCCCACTGCATTGTTAGTTGGCCTGTGCCATTGGTAAGTATCTCTAATTGTCAAGAAGTTATTTCTTAAATTGATCCAGAATCTACTTCTCTATCACAGATCTTTTCTGTCTTTCCAAGGACAACTCTTCAGTCTCTCCCCTTAATCTTTTCTAGGCTAAACTCTAACAGCTCCTTCTACTTTTTTCTTATATAATGATATTTTAAACCATATTATACATACATACTCTACTATAATTATATACATATACATATGTGCTATAGTAAGGTTTCTTAAATTTTTTCCATTCGCAATCCCTTTTTGCCTGAGAAATTTTTATTTGACCATGGGCATATAGGTAATAAAATAGGTATACAAACCAAACATTTACTGATAATAAAACATAATTTTGTGACCCCCCACATTTAGTTACAAGACCCCCATATGAGGTCACAAGTCACAGTGTAAGAAGCTGAGTTCTATAATATGTATGCTAGATAGTGTATATAACATATATATATTATAATTTATAAATGTTTCTCTTTAAATGCAACATCCGGATTACATGAAATGCTCCAGCTATGATCTGATAAAGATACTGTATAAAGTATTATTACTAAAAATTGATAACTGTTATGTCTAAATGTGAAAAGAAAGTATCTCATTATATCTAGATATAGGTAGATGTTTATATTTTTCACCCTTTTAGATGGTTTTTATTTATCCTTCTCATATAATAATAGCTAATTTATTCTTAGGAGGGAAGAACATGATCAGCATGAGTTCATCATGTTTATCCAAATCACGTTTGCTATATTTTGCAGTAGTCTGTTCTGTTGCATTGAACCTAAAGCATAACCATTTCTGTATGGGGAAATATCAGAATAAGAAGAAATATAGAGTTTCTGCTAGACTGGCTATGGATTTCCAAACCAATAAAGTCATGATAGATGTCTTAGGAGCAAATAAAGTGGTAATAATAATAATAATATCCTCTCTCTACAGAGAACTTTAAATTTGCAAAACATTTTATTCAAAATTTCTTTACAAAGTGTGGCTAGATGGTATTGCAGTGGATAGAGCTCAGGATTAGGAATCAGGAGGACCTGAATTCAAAGGTGGCCTCAGACATTGATCTCTGTGACAATTCCCTTAACCATGATTGCTTCTTTTTTTTTTAAAATGCTTTATGATGTAGGTAGGAAACGTATTATTATTATTCCCATTTTTTCAGATGATGAAACTGAGATTTCACATCTGAATAGTTGGGGTATTCCATCCAATCCACCCTCAGACTAACCCTTCCTCTTTAACGCTTACCCTTTAGAATAAGGAAAAAGTAAATATAACTCCTCTTTTTTTCCCCCTGAATGTGTATATTTCCTTTTAAATGGATTGGTTGTACTTTTTCCTCTAGAGGTAATTTTATCCAGAGTCATACAGCTTAGAAGTGTTAAGTGTTTGAGGTAAAATTTGAACTCAGGTCCTCCTGACTTCAAAGCTGGTGCTCTAACCAATGCACCACCTAGCTGTCTCTGTGCTTTAAAAAAAAAAAAAAATCCCACAGGAAGAAATTTTAGTTTTACGGTGTGTGAAGTGTGATATATAGACTGTTTAACTCAAAAGTCTGAAATAATTGATATGAGAAGTATATACAAACTCTGTCCCTGAAACCCTAGAGACTGGTAATTAATAAATAAAAGAGTTTCTTCCCTTTGTGTGGCTCACGTCCTTGTTCACTGAGCAAGGTGTCTCATGCTGAGCAGTTGAAACTAAGGAATGTGATGGGAAGAAAAAATAAAGCAGCTGCTAGAAGTTGATTTTGCTTGGTCTTTTTTTTCATATAAGCTTTAACTTTGCATGACAGGAGTCATCCTTAGTTATCGGTTAAAATTACATTGTCGTATGGGTGTTGGGTTGGGTTGGGGTTTTTTTTTTCTCTTCTGAAAATATGAGGCAACCTGAATCACTGGGATTTTATTTTTCCAACATGATCTAAGTGTGAAAAATCAAAAAACTTTGAAGAGGTTTGGTGGGGCAAAATCTTTGGTGTTGGATGTTTAGAGTGTGATGTTAATGCCAGCAGACTGGAAAACAAACAAAATAATTCAGACAAGACATGACTCTTGTTGTGCGTGAGTTTGAAGAGAAAATATGTGCTTGCTTACCAAATCAATAGTCTAGGGTGGTTTAGGTGTGGTCCTGCCTGAAGGTAGAGACAGAGCTTGCCATGATCTCTTCTGTTGTTCCCTCCTCTTGGAAGGAAATTATTAAAGGTACTGGAAAGCTGTGGTATTGACTTGGATAAATGAACTAGATTCAGTTCTGTTCTTCAGGGATGCTCTTCTAGGCTCCTGAAGAGGATCCTAAAAAAAAATTCAGAAACCTATCTTTTATGAATAACCTTCAGCTGAGATAATCCCATTTCTTTCTACCACTACTAAACTAAGTTTTTGTCTTTTTTTTTTTTCTACTGCAAAGAAGCACTAGTAAGCTTCTTTCTAGACATAGAAAGTTTCAGCTTTCCAATGAACTGGAACTCCTGGCCCAGCAGGGCATGTATCAAGAGGGAACCAAAGCTCGAGTGCAGTGACGAAATCTCCCTTTAAAACTTTAGAGCTTTTGTTGCTAAAAAATTTAACAGTAGTGTTATAGTGATATGACCACAGTTGAAACTTGTGTGTTCATCTAAAATAAGTGGTTATTTAGGAGTGGAAAGGGGAAGTGAAAGTATAAAGTTAGCAAATGGTACCACCTTGCTTTTCTTTTGTTTTAAAGTAAATTGAAGTGTATGTAGCTTTTAAATAAATCACAAAATGTCCGAGTAGACTGGACTAGATCCAGTCATCTAGTTGAACCTTTACTGGAGTCCAAATTTCCTCGTTGACATTTGGCATATGATCAAATGGTTCTAGATGGATTTGCCCCCTCCCCCCATGCCCCTAGTTCCTTGATTCACCCCTTCTTTCCCCCAAGATCACTAAAATCTTCTAATTACCTTTTTTTTTCTGGTCTTAACCTCTTTAAATTCTCTTCTGCCTTTGACACAATTGATCACCTCTTACTGCTGAAAGTGAATACACTAGCACTTAGTTCAGTGCCAGGCACATAGTAAGCATTTAATAAACGTTTTTAAGTGTTTGAATACCCTTACTTCCTTTAGCTTCAGAGACATCCCGTTCTCCCAATTCTCCTCTGTCTTCCCTAATTCCTCCACTTCTTCTTAGTACTTTGATGTATTTCCCAAAGGTCTTTCCTTGGCATTTCTTCCTTCATTTACTTCTCTACAACATACTGTTGTCTAAGTACCCGTGACATCTTTCTAATGCATGAAAATTCAGATTTCTCCATGGGTTAAGCTTTGGAAATTTAGACACTAATAAAAAAAAAAAAAGTTTTGATTCTAGGCCATAATTTATGAGCTACAAAATAAGACTTTTCTGCATAGGCACAAGGGAAGTTTGTTATCAGTAAATGTGTCCCTTGGTACTTTTCTAAGTCGGTAAAATGGTGGTTTGAGTTACTGAGATGACCAGAGTCATTGAATAGTAGTAGAGTTACCAATAGAGAACCTGGAGTCTACCCAAAAACAACCAGAGAATTTACTACATGAAATTGCTTTTGGCCACATTTTTTTTTTTGGTTCTTTATATCCAGTCTTTAAGGGACACAACAATAATAATGGGGCATATTTATATAGCATGTTCTGACTATGAAGTACTTTGTACACATGCCCCTCACAATGACCTTGGGAGGTGCATATTACGTTATTCTTTTCATTTATATGAAGAAAAAGTAAAATGTCTTGGTGAAGATCAAATATATTAAATAAACTCAGGACTTCTGATTTGAAGTATTACCTTTCCCATTTGCTATGCACCAGATATTTTAGCAACCTTGTAGAGATTTGTATCCCAAATTACATAATTGCATAATTACATAAATTACTGTATCATTTATATAAAGCAGTCATACTCACCATTTGTAATGTGTTGATTTGCATAGAAATATTTCTCACTAATGAATAAAATTTATGGAGGAGATTATCATATATTTTTATGATTTATAAATCATAGAATGAATGAAAGGAGAATAAGTAAATGAATTAATAATTGATGAATGGCCAGATGAATAAATGAAACCTTTCTTTAGTGTTTTCTGTGCCTAAACACTGTATTAAGGGTACTATCAAAAGCAAGCAAGCAAGATAGTTCTTTCTCTCAAGAAACTTATACTCTAATGAAATAAGCAGACACATAAAAGGGGAACCAGAAAGGATGGGAATTGGGCAGGTGTGTCTATATGGAAACTCCTGGAAGTACCATGAAGGCATGGGGCCAGACAAGATAAAGTGAAGTCTCACCTTTCAGAGCCCAGGATCTCGGTAGCAGAATCCACGTCCTAGTAGGAGAATGCCAAAGTTGGAAAGGGTCATTTCATAGGTGAGTGAAATAACTCAGAAAGTAAAATACCTTTCTCAGGATCACAAAGATACTGTATGGTATAAATATGTAATAATAATATAGTTCTCCTCATTCCAACCAGTGTTCTTTTTTTTTTTAACATTCTGTGTCTCATAATTATCCTTATAAAACATATCAACACTAGAAAGAACACCCTGATTATTTCTAGAACCACAGCAACTATTAAGTTGGGAGTCTGCTGGTAAGGCAGCTCATGTATGAATGTTAGGATAGAGCACTAATCCATGACTTGAGGAAGGTCTGATGTACAACTTCCCCGCTCTCCTGGAACCAATTTTTAGTCCAGGAATTATAGGAAGAATTATAGCCATCGCACTGACGTCTAGTGGACTTCTTAGAGATTCCTTCCCTCTTCCTCATCTTCCACCTCAAATGGGATTGGCCTAGAAAAAAAAGTCTGAAATGTTGGATTGTTATTTTATTAATCATTGAATCCAACTCCTCTGTTTTTCAGTGAGAAAGTAGAGGCTGTCTTCCATTGTCCCTCTCATTTTAACTGGCCCACTCTTCCCTCTTCCACCTCATCTCTTAAACCTACTTGTTTTGGGTAATTCCCATCACTGAGGGCTTGTTACAGCTATGTTTCCTCTTTCCTTTCCCATGGCAATGGAAATTTAAGGGTTGTGATTCTGCCCTCCATTCTCTCAGGTATATTTCCCATGTCGAAGTTCCTCTAAGGTCCCCCACCATATCTATGAGACAGTGCCTAGCCTGATACAAACTTGTAGGACTTCAGATGTCTTCACTGCCATCCCCTTGATGACTTCTAATTTAGAACAATTTTTTATTAAGACAGACAGAAGGGGAAGAGAGACAGAGACAGAGAGGGAGAGAGAAGGAGAGAGGATGGGCAGGGAGAGGGAAAGGGAGGAGAGAGAGAAATAGAGAATGGTTCTTGTGGATGAGAACTATTGTTTTTGTATCTCCATTCAGCTGATTGAATTAATTGTTGTTCATTGAATTTGCATAAAATGAGAGGAGATACCAAAAAAGGCCTATTGGAAAGAGCACTTGCTCTTATCTGAAGTCAAAGGATGGTGGTTCAGATCTTACTCCTGCAGGTTGTTATGTGAGAAATCACTTAATCTCCTTTGGCCTCAGTTTTCTCATCTGTGAAATGAGAGGATTAAACTAGATGACCTCTGAGACCTCTTTTAATTCTAGATTCATGATCCTATGGCAAGTTTAGTTTTTTTTTTTTTAACCACTTCAATATGAAATATTATCCTTATTTATTCTCACAGGTACCCAGGCCCGATGAAACAGCATCACCTTAGATATTGGAGACATTTTTTTTTTAATTTAAAGCACTTACTGACTTCAAAAAACTTTTTTTTCTTTATGTTGTTCTATAATTCCTCAGAAATAATAGCTACCTTTTGATATGCTTCATTTTCCCTTCTGTATTTTTTCCCCTTCTTATCACCAGTACAATGACCTTGCAAACTTTTGAATAAAATTGAATCCACAAAACACATAGGAGCTGATCACTTAGAAGTGGCATGAGAACGAAGAATCTGTATACTTCAATGCCCTGGGCAATAATACTACCCAGGCTTTAATTTGAGGAAATCCATCCTGAATGGATTCACATTCCCCTCAGATCTCTTCATTAAAGTCAGCATGAGCTGGTAGTGGTTGCTCTGATTATGGAGTGCTTAGGAACTGGTTTATAGGATATTTATTTTGTTTCTTTACCATAATCAGAAAATGTAATGCAGGCAGTGTAACCTTAGGACTTTTTCCTGTGGTTTATTTAAATAGGCAGTACTTGGGATGTGATATATAAGGAAGGTAACAGGGTCAAAATCCTATTTAATTTAATTAACTTGTGCTTACTTGGAAGACCACCAAGTCAGTGCAAAGGTGTGCTGAGAAAATCAAATCCCAAGTCATATGAAATCTTGAGAAAGAACAAGCTACCTTTGATGAAAGCTTTCCTCTTCTTAGTATTGTATCATTTTAATTATTTGAATAAGCCATTCCAGGATTTACATTTAATATTGCATGGGCACTTCAAAAGCAAAATCAAATAAACCTTGTTATTTACAAGGAAAACTTATTCTTCAAACCTGAAAAGAAAAAAAAAAAAAGTTTCAATGATTTTCATTATTGTAAAAACTATGTCTTAGAGTATAATGTGTGTTGCATCAAAAATAATCCTATATCTGGCATAATCTGCCTCAAAAGGTGGTAATTTTGATTAATGTGTTTAAGGTTTCTAATTTAGAAAAAAAGCCATTTTTTAAAAAATCATAAATCATAATTAATGTTTAGCATTTTTCTAAGTCATTCCCACTAAAACCACACAAGAGATGAGGCACATCTCCAATGGGAATTTCAATCAACTTGAATTGATAATGATGAATATAGTAAGATATGTTCAGTAAGTGCTTTCAGATATAAAATGTGTTAATTTGAAATAGCATTTCACTTAAAGTTTTCAGTTCTGTTTTTATTTTTGTTTTTTTGTTTTTTTTAAATCAAGTCCTTTGCTTTGGCGTGATGTTTAAAATATGAAAAGTCATTGCAATTAGTGGCTTGTATATCCAGATGGACATGACCAAATAACAGCTTTCAACTTGAAAGATTTTGGCGATCTAGGATGTGCCTATAATTATGTCCCTTCTGTTGGGTGGGGGAAGGGAGCATCTTGCAGATCTTAACACATTTTAATTGATATCCTTTTGGTGTACTCAACAGGATGATCTCTTCTTGTGGGAGATAGGGAAACATGGAGAGTTTAGATAATCTAAGGGAGAAAGTGGGTACAAAAATAAGTTTTTTGTTAGTTTACTTTTTCATATTCCATACCCCAATAATTTTCCCTTTACTCTCAAAGTTCTGCAGCAGCAAAAATCTAAGTTACATCCTGAGGATGAATGGTGAGCATTGATTTCGGATTATTGTATAAAAACATACTGTTCTATCAAAACTGAATCTTGTTTAAATGCCCTTGAAAGGGTGATATAATTAAAAGAATTGAATTTATTTCTGCTGTGTGACTTTGAAAACTTGCTATTTTCTTAAGCATCAGTTCAGGAAATTTTAAGTAGCCATTCTCTACAGTTTGTTCTTAAAGATCACTGATTTCTTCTGGCAGTGCTGTGGTATTGAACAGAAACATTCCATATGCCATTCCCATCCCTCTACCCCCATCACCTTCCCATTGATTATGTCTGAATTAGAGTTTTGCTGTCTTTGATCAGAGTTTCTCCATTGTAAAATCATTAAACGCTTCTCATTAATGATTATGTGAATGTGAAGTGACCTACCTTAACTCCATAAAAATAGTTGTAACTAAATGTTAATATATCTGAGCTTTTACTGAAAACAACCCATGTTTAAAAGCTTACTTATGTACCAGCAAGGTCAGAGTTCATTTTCTCAACTCAGTTTTAAAACTACGACTTTGAATTATACATCTCAGACTCTGAGTGCTTGTATGCATGTGTGTGAGGCAAAAAGGATGTTTAATCATTGACTTTTTTATTTGATAGATTTTGAAAGCTCATCTGAATTTTGTTGTTGTTTTTATGAACACATATCTTCATCTGGGAGGGGAAATTCTGCTCCCTGGGTATTCAGTCCCTAAACTTTGATCGGGACGTTTCATGGGCTTGGTTGCACACTGCAGCAAACTCTGCTCGAGGCTGGGTTGGTTACAAAAGACTTATTTTGTTTACTTATTTTGGTTAGTTTTTAATCCAGGATGTTCATCGTAGCCCTCTAAGGGGAATGATGTTTCATTATCAAAGCTTCAGAGTGACATAGTTATAGAATTTCTTCCTGGATGTATTTCATGTGAGAATCTATTCATATGATAACTGAAAGGAGACAAAAGTACTTTGGACTCTATTCTCCCTTCAGAGAGGGTGGGCAAACTCCCTAGGGAGTTATGAGTAACAAAGGATTATTTTAGCTGAGACTAGGGGCTTGATTTTCAAACTTAACCGTACATACACTCCTCATACCACCTCCATATGCCCCCCATCTGGGCGTCCACCTGAATCTCCCACAGTCAAAAAAAATGGATTTCTAAGAAAATATTATTCACATCCGTGAGTCTCTGAAGCCTAAAAAGGTTCTTTATAAAACAGTGGCCAAGATGGCAAAATTTTAATTGAATTTTGGAAAGTAGCAAACTGAGAAAGTGGCAATATAGAGTCAGACTTCATGCAGGCTCCAGAAGGGATTTGTGAAACCTGCTGGAAGGAAGCCACAGGAAGAAAGCTATGGCTTTAGAAAGCTGGCATCCCAAGTTTATTTGGAAGACAATTTTCAATCATGGAAATTCTTGTTCAGGAATTATGGGATTTGACCTAACCAACCTGCCTATCTTCATAGTTTGTTCTTTTTCTTTTTTCTCTCCATTTTCTTCCCTTCCCATTATTCCCATCCTCTACTGACCTGATCATTATTCATCATTTCTGTGTCTCTCATTGTATTCCAGAGTGCACATTTGTGACACATCAAGAATTTGGTGCCTGCTAGATAGATTCTGAGTAAGGAAAACCCTAAGCATAGAGGGGATGCATTTGATTTCTTCGAACAGATAATAATCATTTGTAAATGCTCTAATTTCTAAAGTGCAGTTGCCTTCCATTCAGCCAGCCTGAATATTTCTTCTACCTTCGCTAGGCAACTGTACAAAACAGAGCCTGAAATAGAAATGAGCTAAGTCGCCCATTAGCCCCATATATACCCCAGCGAATAGCAGTTCTCATCAAACCATATGCACATTTTAGCCGATGGAGGAAAGGCCGACAGCAGATTCAAGTTAGAACTGAAATAATCACTGCCTATAGCTGAGCATTGACACCACTGAGGAATGGGGGGTGGAGGCGGCGGGTGGGGGAGAGAAGGATCGGCTGTGGAATTTCCTTTAAAAGAAGAGTTCTTGGGTTTATTTTTTATTCTGTTTTAAAATTTTAAAAAGGAAAGGAGGGAGGGAGAGAGGGAGAGAGAGAGGAGAAAGGGGGGTGGGGTAGGTAGTGAGAAAAATAGACCAGCTAAGACTTGACTACCTGATCACACTGGAGAACATGAAGCAAGTGGGGTGTGTGTGTGTGTGTGTGTGTTTTCCTGGGGCATGCAAACTGCACATATGTGCCCTCAAACACACACATGTAGATTTAATGGGGAGCACAAAGGGGAAAGTGGAGGAGCCTAGCCTGTTTTTTTTTAATTTGGGTCTGTTTGCTTGTATTTAGCACTCAAGGGCTCATACATTCAGTTTGCTCAAAAGAGTGATCAAGTTTTCCTTGCTCATGCCTCCAATCAGAAATGCATGAAGGGCAGCTGCAGAGATAATACATTTTCCCCAAAGGCTTTGGCTGAGCAAATTAGGTGTCAATGGGGTGCCCGCTCAGGCAGTACTCTCTCTAATTAGTCTCTTGAGCCTAGTTGGTGGCGGGTATGAGATGATCTAATCAATTGGTCTGTGTCTGATGGTACGTGTAAAAATCCTACCCGGCAGAGCTCTCTCCCACAGGTCACTCACCTGCACAGCGGGAAGGCTCACTTTCATTTTTCATCTCTCCTGTCACATGATGCTGACAGTTGGTTTTAAGAAAATTGAATCCAAAAAATATCTAGTTCATAGGGCACCCAGGTCAGAACAAAGTTGCATTATGGGTATCACGGATCCAATTAATTAATATTTATAGCCAAGAAGCGCCATGTAGATATTTTCTGAATAAAACTGTTATCAATAATAATCCATTTCATATAAAATGGATTCCTTTTCTAGAGATAGGTCAAAATGACAAATGACAAATGGTGTTAATTTTCTGATTGACTGTGTATGTGCTTGTCTGTGTATCTGAGGGGATGATTCATGAAGAGGATTTATGTCTCTGGGTGTGCAGTATATCTCACTGGTGGAGAATGTACAAGTAGATGATTTAAATCGATCTGATATTTTACTTCCCAGAAGAGGAAGCAGCATCTTTCCTTTATCCCCGCCCAAATCCCTCTCACTAAACATCTGGTCATACTTAGACTTCAAAGAATATACATACACTCATATACATATATACAATAATGGCCAGCAGCACCAACGATGCTATCCTGCGAGCAAACCAAACGTTTTGACAATTACCTCAACTTCAGACGAGGGGCTCTTCGTGTCATGGTTAAAGTGGTGTTCCCCAATGCAGTTTGGACTAAGGACATCTTCTAGGGAAGCCTTCATCAGGGCAGCCCCCTAAACCACCACTGAATCTCTTCAAGGTGCTATGTTGGTTAAAATGAAATAAAAAGTCAGGGAAAGGGGAACAAGTAGTCATCTTTCAATATGTCAGTGCTCGATCACTACAAAATTGCACTGAACAAAACCTGATCCTAGAAGCCACTACAGCTCACAGCTACCAGAACTCAGCTCTGACAGGAACAAATGAAAAGAGATTCAGATGGTATAAAAATAATTAGTAATAAACTATATATTTGGCAAAGACCGACTTGTGGAGAACATCCTTCCATTCCAGCACATTTAAATCTCTCAGGTCGTCCAGTAGCTTTCTGAACCCAAACTTCAGTAAATAGCACAGTGCTTTCAAATGAGTTGGTAATTATAATCAATAAAAGGGAGGGGGAGATAGTGAGAGAGAAAAGGAAAGAGACAGAGAGAGAAGAAGGGAGATAGAGAGAGAGAGAGACAGAAAAAGAGAGAGAAACACACAGAGAGAGATAGAGACAGAGAGAGAGAAGAAGGGAGGTAGGGGGAGAGAGACGGACAGTGAGAGAGAGACAGAGAGACAGAGATAAAGACAGAAAGAGAGAAGAGGAAGGAGAGAAATCATTGAGTAAGCAGCTAATTCTCTGAGCCTTAATGTTGCTGTTACTAGGTAATGCCCACAAAGCATTTTGGAGACATGGTTCCTTCTGTCTAGAAGCAGAGGCTCAAAAAGACCTCTCTACATTTAGGGCCTCCCTTTCTTCTTCTCTCCCTAATTTTTCTGGCTTCATCATTTAGCTGATACTCTCTCCCTCCAAAGTGGCGAGCACTCTATTAATTGCCAATCCAGATAGCTTCTTAGACCTCCTCTTCATTGATCTTCGGGTAGCATTTGATACCTGTGACAATCTCTCCTCCTGGATATCACTACTTATCATATCTCACTGGTCTCTGAACCTGTCTGGTGGCTCCATTTTCATCTCCTTTGCCAGATGACTTACCACCTTGGCTCCTGTATGTGGATTTACTGCAGAGTTCTCTCTTGGGCCCTCGGTCTCTCTATCCCCTTTTGTTGCCTTCATCTGCTCCCAGAGGTTCAGATCTCATCTCTAAAAAGATTACTCCCGGTTCTATCTATCCAGCTCAGGTCTCTCCTTTAAATCCCAGCTCTGTTTGACTAACTGCCTATTGAACTTTTCAATTGGGTGTTGAACACACTCTTCAACTCGGTATGTTCAAAAGTCAGCTCATGAACTTTCTCCTTTCTTGCTAAACTTCTCCATTGCTCTTGAGGGCACCACTGTCGCTCACTGGCGCGACTTTAGAATAACTTTGACCCTCACCTCTCATTATCCCCCTTAGCCAATCATTTACCAAATCTGCTTGATTTCCCTTCCGTCTCTCTCACATATGTTCCCTTTGCTGTATTCATGCAACTACTATCCTTGTTCAAACATTTAACACCTCTTGCTTGTACTATGATAATGGCCTCCTAATTGATCTCCCTGGAACCCATTCTCCCTACAGCATCCAAAATTATAATGCACAGGTCTGATCATATTGATGTCCTTCTCAACAAGTTACCAGTGTTTCTTTAGACTGTAGCTGCCTTTTGGGGGGGGGGGTACTTAAATGTTCTTCACAATCAGGTTCATTTTTTAAGATGCCTTATACATTACCCAGTTTTCTTTATGGTCAACCAAACCAACTTTCTTGCTTTTCCCCATACATTATAGTCCATCTCTTGCCTTCAGACTTTTGCACAGACTTTCTCTCTTACTCAAGTACACTCCTTCATATCTAATCCGTGGAATCCCTGGATTCCCTTAAGCCTCAGTTCCAAAGCCAATGTATCTGGACCCCCATGGTTTCTAGTTCCCCTTAAAATCACTTGACATTTGTGTATATATAAAATACATTTTATTTATTTTTCTATGTTCATATAATTTCTTATCAGATCATAAGCCCTTTAAGGTCAGGCATTATTTTATTTTTGTCTTTATATCCTAGAACAGGACTTGGCACATGGGTATCAGAAGAACTCAATAAGTACCAAATGAGTTGGTCTGTCCAAAGAGATTAGAGCATTAACATTAAATAACCTCAAATAAGCTAGAAGATATCACTGGCTCCTCAAACAGTACAATTCAATATGTCATAGTTTTGGACATTCTAAAGGGCAAATCTATCCTTTAAAACATCAGCACTTATGATCTAAGTCTGAGATTGCCTGATTTGGAAGCAGAGGGAGAGAAGGGAAAGGATTAAGCATTCATGGAGTATCTCTTATGTGCCAGATACTGTGCTAAGTGAATTTTTACCCAAAAAAAAAAAATCTCTTTTAATTCTGATACTTACTCATTTTATTTTTATTTTTATTTATTTATTTATTTATTTTTGCTGAAGCAATTGGGATTAAGTGACTTGCCCAAGGTGACACAGCTAGGAAGTCCTAAGTATCTGAGGTCATATTTGAACTCAGGTACTCCTGACTTCAGGGATAGTGCTCTATCCACTGCACCATCTATCTGCTCCCTGATTACTCATTTTAAAGCTGAGGAGACTGAGGCAGACAAATGTTAAATGATTTTCCAAGACTTACAATACTAATAAATGTCTAACCCCAGATCTGAAGTCAGGTCTTTTTGATTCCAAGTCCAGAGCTCTATCCACACTATTCCACCAGCTAGCTGGTTTATCTGTACCTGCCACAGGTACAAAGAAAGTCACTATTGGGGGTATGGCTTCTATAAAGCAGTTTCCTAATTTACTAAGAAGCAAATAGATTTTAGGAGAGGAGAACCAAGAAAATGTACTTGTTAGAATGTTAAGCTTTATGAGGGCAGGGAATATATCTTTAATTTCTTAATGTAATAATCATTAATTTCATGGTACATAGTCTTACCCAGAGTAAATGCTTGAAAGTATTTCTTAAAATAAGCCAAAAGAATTGTGTGCTACAGCATCTGGAATTGCTAGGTACTTTTGAGGTCACTTACCTCTCATTTTAAAGATCAACTATTTAGGGCAAGGTGGAGCAGGGGAATGGGATTTGGTACAAGTCCCACAGGCAGGAAATGGCAAATCCAAAGCCAGGATTCTTTCCAGTCTTCCACACTTCCTTGTTTGGTTTCAGGACAAACCACTGAGTCTCATCTTCACATTCTGAAATGGCTTTTGTGGAGAAGCTAGGATTCTGGGAGCCCTCTGACAAGAACAGAATGATGACCTTGGAGATTGGAAAAGGGTCAGGTGGGGGGAGATCCCTATATGTTATCTGCTCCAGCTTGGGATGGCTTTGAAGACAGAAATAAGAGATCAGAAAAAGATGCTTTTAAGCAGATGTGCCTGAGGCCTTCTGTAAACAATGTGCCCCAGTGCTGGGCCCAGGCAAAGCCACTGTGGCTCCTCTGAGGACTAAGGGGATAGAAGCGACCTAGAAGGAGACAGCACTTTGAGCATGGAAAATATCTTTTTATTTTTCTTTCATTTTCCTCTGAGCATTGGGGTCTTTTTTTTTTTTACAGGTAATAGTTTTCTTTATTGGGGGATAAGTAGTTCATAGTCAGTATTAGTAACATTTATTGTTGTTTAGTTATTTTCAGCTCATGTCTGATTCTTCATGATCCTATAGCAGGGAGGGGGTTGGCAGAGATACTGGAGTAGCTTGCCATTTCCTTCTCCATATATGTGTGTGTGTGTGTGTGTGTGTGTGTGTGTGTGTGTGTGTATAGATAGATAGATAGATAGATAGATGGGAAACTGATAGAAACTGAGACAAACAGGGTTAAATGGTTGGCTCAGGGTCCCACAGCTAGTTAAGAGTCTGAATCTAGATTTGAACTCAGGTCGACTCCAGGCCCACACTCTTATCACTACCACTCCCTGGATACCCTCCCCATCACAAGCAGCTACATTAAGTAGTTTTAAGCAAGTTAGCAGGTATGGCCCTGAGAGCAAGGTAGGGCTTGATGGATACAGAAGGACCCCAGATTTCTTAGACTCCTGCAAGACTTTCTTCTGTGTCTTCTGGCTCTGGCCTTGAGAAAAGGACACTAGAAAAACAGGGCACGTGGGTGAGAAATCAGAGATGTGTGTGCTGAGAGATGCAGAGATTGTGGTAATAGAAAAGGGGGAAATGAGTGATTCTGAAGGAAATAGTCTATTTTCACAATCTCACAACTGTAAAACTGTGAAATCTAGCACTCTGCTCAGCACCCACTTGTCAAGAGGTTGTTTCCGTGGTCTCTGTCTCTGGGAAGGTGATCGCTGTTACAGTAGATTCAGAGGTTTGAGAAAGGCCTACATAATAGAGGAGAGGCCGGAAACCTGGGACCAGGTGCTAGGGAGGAAGATGCAGCAGCAGCAGCAAAACTTGATTTAGGTCCCTTCCTTTGAAAGAAGAGCCCAATCAGATTGGAATGCCTGCTTGTTTCAGAACCAAAGCAATGAGGGGGATTCAGGAGCCACAATTTGACAAATAGGAATCACTTACTTGTGTTTGCCTTTTCAGTAAAATGTTTCACTTCTGTATCCATGTTGTGCTGCTAACTTTGAGTCTCCCCCAAGACTTTGGACTTTTCTCTCCATACCCATCTCATCACCTAGCCAACCACGTGCACAGGGGGTAAAAAGACCTGAGACCCTTAAATGTGGGATGACACCTGAAGAAGTCACTGAACCTCTGTCAGCCTCAGTTTCCTTAACCATAAAAGGAGTAATAACTGCACCTCCTTCTCAGGATTATTGTGAGAATCAAATGAGATAATATTACTCAAGCACTAAGCACAGGGCCTGGAACAGTTGAGGCACTTAATACATGTTTGCTTCCTTCTTCTTCTCCCTTTTGGTGGATTCAGTTAAAATGTCCATTTGGATGATGGATCTGGCCCTAACTTCTCTGCTAACCTCCAGATTTACATTTCCAACTGCCTATAAGACTTCTCAAACTGAATGTATTTAATCCTGTTATGTAGAAAACTGAAGTTATTCTCCCAAACCTTCACCTCTTCCCTTCCCACCTACACCTCTTCTAAATGTACCTCTTGCTGTTGAGGGCCATACCATCCTCCTAGTCACTGAAACTCACAAGTTAGTTGTCTTTCTCAGCTCCTCATTCACACTGGCCCCCATATGTCCAATCTGTTGCTAAGTCCTCTCATTTCTAATTTTGCAATCTTCTATCTATCTATCCATCCATCCATCCAACTATCTATCTATTCATCTATCTGTTTGTTTATTTATCTACCTATCTATCTATCCATCCATCCATCTATCCATCCATCTATCTATTATCTATTCACCCATCTATGTTATCTATCTATCCATCCATCCATCAATCCATCCATCTAGCTATCCATTCATCTATCTGTCTATCCATATATTTATCTGTCTATCTCCCTATCTATGCATCCATCCATCCATCCATCCATCCACCTATCTATCCATCCATTTATCTTATCTTATCTATCAGTTCCCTGATCCCTATTCCTCTTCTCTGACATAGCGGTCACTGTGGTGCATGCTAGCCTTCTGGTTTTTCTTCCTAGCTTCTTTTCCTCTCTTCTTTAGCCAATCTCAGAATTAGCTACCAAAGTGATTTTCCTAAAGCGTAGCACTACCTAACCTCCCCCCTGTCAATACTCAGCAAATTCCAAATTGTTACTTCCAAGATCAAATGTCAATAATCCTCCATTTGGCTTTTAAAGCCCTTGGCAACCTGAATCCTTCCTACATTTCCAGTCTTTTTACACTTTACTCCCTCCTGCATGATCCAACAACCACCAGCCTTCTTGCTATTTCTGGCACACAACACAACATCTCTGTTTGGCTGAAGGTATTTAGCATATCAATCACTGGAAGCAACCACTAGCTAGCTAACCCAACTGGGGTGTGATATTTTTTTTCCCCTTTAGTTGTAGGTTGTATTTGTTGATTTGTTTTTGCAACAAAAAACATATTGGCAGGTTTGGGGCTAATTTTTTTGTACGATTCCAAAACACTACATGCTTCTAACCAGTGAGCACATATGACTTATACTCATTTGGAAGAAGGGAAGTTGCTGAATTTCTTTCTCTCTGAGTGATCTAAGGGGACATGAAATTAGATTAAGAGAAGAAATTAAAATGAGAGCATCTGGTTATCATATTCTACTAAAGGGTGGGTTCAAATTGTACTTTATACTGAGCAATGAAAATAGGTGGCTCTCCTTTAGAGTTACTCTAAAGGAGTTGGGGAACATGAAAGGGGGTGATATTTGGGGGTTTTGTTTTGTTTTGAGTCATGGTTTTTTTTTTTCACAATTTGTGCTTCTTTTTTTTTTTTCTTCCAGGATTGTTGTCATCATTCTGGGGAGAAGAAAATCTAATGAAGAGACCAAGAATATGAAGTGAATCATGATTCAGTTTCCTTTCTCTCTCCCCATGGTGGATTTTTGAAGCTGGCAAGACCCTATTTTCCCTGCAATTTATTTAAAACCTTGCACGCGTTCGGATACCTTGTGATTTCAGAGAACTATGTGAAGATTAAGCTTTGCTTACTGATACATGGCATGTATTCTTTCCAGTCTTTTGTGTTGGATTTTGTTTGATTTTCCACTGCGGCGCAGCATCGTTGTAAAGGTTTTTATGCTTTCACCAGCAAGGTCTTAAATACATTAAGACAACACATTTGGTGTTCACACTCCTCCAGTAATGTCTGTACATAAAAGCCACAAAATGGCTTAAAGAATGTGTGTTTTCTTTGAGAATAGTTCAATCAGTGGGAAGGCCATTTTTAGCTAGAGCAAACCCATATTCTCTGACTGACTGACAAGGACTGTCCTTGGCCACCACGCTATCAGTGTTTTATTTACTTCTTGAGAATCTTTGCATAGATTTTTTTTATTTTTTTTTTTTGACCATGGAAATAATTGCACATTTATTTAGCACATCACAATTTGGTTATTGTTCTTAAATTACATAGCATGCCAGACGGCAGAATAGGTTGGAAATGGGAACAGGGCTGGGGATTGGGTGGGGGGGAGGAACAGGGAAACAAGATATATGAACAAAAACAGTAATTGCTTAATTAATTAATTAATTGCTATTTGGCCTCTGGAGATCAAAGTAACTTTTTGGTTTCATGAATATTGTCTGCACTTGGTTTTTCCCGTATTATCTCATCTTTGGGGTATTTCTTAAAGGAAAAAAAAAAAGAGTTTATAGGACTAGGGTGTAGAAAACTATATTTGCTGAATGAGCCATTAAAGCATTCTTTACTTGTTAGCTTTAGGGGGAAAATGTAAAGCTGTCCACAGGTAAGTTTGCTCTCTCAAATTTCAGAGACTTCCCTGTTCCATTTTGTCTTCATTTCAGCATGATTGGAAGAAGCCACTGAATACCCATCAGACTGGCTGCTGCAACCAGTTTCACAATGGAAACGAGGCAGTAGTATCCTAGATACCCTTGTTTGAGGATATGAGGGAAACTTGGAGAAAGAGAAGAAGATTTTAAAATTCGAAACAGGGGGCAGTTGGAAGCATTTGATTTTCATGGATCTGGAATGAATGGTGGCTGAATTCAAGAAAACTTTGGAAGTGTTGTGAGACTTGCTGTTGCATTGCAAACAGCAAAGAGCCCAAGAAATACTTCATTTCCATCCCCAGGACATAATTTCCCATGAAAACATCCAATTATACATTGGCTTGGTCTTACCATTTCCCTTTTGATTTTCCTTTTATTATGGCTACAGTGAGGGATGTCTAGTCAAGTTGACCAATACTCTATCTTAGAAAGCTCCCCCCCTTTCCCACATTCAGACACAGCAGAGCAAGGAAGCTGAATGCCAGGATTCACAGGCCCCAGAACTGTATGCACTGTACAATGTGATATCACTGCTTAAATATATTAATATAATGGGTGCTCTGAGGATTCAACATTGACTTTTAATTGTGCAGGTAATCTTTGCTATTTAACATTTTAAGGAAAGCAAAACACTTGCCCAATAAGGAAATGTTCACCATTTGCTCCTGGGAGATCTGTCTTATTCTTTTATCATGCATTCCTACCAAATTTAAAGTATTTTGAGGCATTTTGAGCCTTTGAAGTGTTTTGTTTTAAAACTGATATTAGAATTTTTTTAAAAAAAAATTAAATTACACTCTCAAGATTCTCAAACAACCTTTTTATGGGTTTGTTCTAAAGCTTCATGTTTCCATTTGGGTGAGAAGCAAAGCTTCATCCTGTAGTTAGATTGAATGATTACAATTTTGCTTTTTTAAAAGTCTTACACTTATTGACAGGAGGGAGAAGGAAACCCTAAAAATATACACCATAACAAAGATTCGAATTAGGAACAAGGAGGTGATTCCATAGGTATATTTCACTTGTTCGGTGACAAGTGCTCTATAGGAAAGCCAGAAAACTTAATTTGTACTATTCAAGTGAAGAAATCTGCTGGTCTGACTTAGAAACTACCTAGGGATTTAGTTGCCTTTCAGGAAGGTTTATAGGCCTTCTACTTTGCCATCCATGGTATAAAGCCAAAGATCTGGCTGGCTCTCTCTTCCCTTCTCATTCATTTTCCCTTTGTCCTTTTCTCCCCTTCTTGTTTAAATTAGCGCCAGAAATTTCGTTCCACTTATTCTGCAGTCAGGGAAGCATTAGGACATTGGGCAAGTTTATTTTCCTATGAAAGAATAACTTGAAATCAAAGAGCTGAAATAGATAGAACACCCAAGCACTGTGATTGTAGCAACATTACATCACTACAAAAAGCAATTGGGTCTTGGGATTTAATTTTCATTTTTTCTTCTTTTTAAAGGAACATTCTGGTTAGCAATACTTCTGCACACATAATAGGAAAGCTTTCCTTTGCAAGGAAACTTCTGCAAAATGTAGCTGGAGAAGTAGGGGGAAGACAGCTGTCAATCCACCAATAGGAGGAGTGAGAGATATTTTTCTACCTCCGGTGAGTGATAAGAGAAGGTTCAGGGGGGACATTTCCCCCAGGCGTTGGTAGAGGACATGGACCTCTTGCCATTCTCTGTACGCACATGACTGAAAGTATAGTCCACATTCTATGTTAATGCTTCTTTACTAAATACTTATTTGTGAATATTCTTGATTTTGTAATCTCTGTTTCTTAAGAAGTGTAGGCTGTACATACGGGGGAGAAGACTGGCTCCTCTTGGAAACAGAAATGCGCTGCTTGATTATCTGGCTTGTGAGTGACCGTCACCTTGTACGTCACCATTTGGCAATTTTCACTCTCTCTCTCACACACACCAAAAAAATAAAATAAAATAAGCAATGTCTCGCTCCTCCCACCCAAGTGTATTTTAGTGGCACATACAAGATCTACATTCTCTAGCTGAAAGTGTTTTTTGGTTATTTTTGTTTTTGTTTTTAGCTTTTAAGTTTTGAATGATACACTATGCTGTGTATTTTGTAAAAGGGCAAACGGGCACAAGTGAAAGGCGGCCATGTCATTCAGAAAAAAAAATTACAATTTCTTCACGATGACAGCCTCGTAAGCAGAATGGTATAATACATGTTGCATTATTTGTTACAACTTGTACTTTGTCTGTATTATGAGAGATGTAATGGTTTGTCAGCTGTAACTGTTGTTTTCTTGTAACATGATATGGAATAAAGTGTAGCCGAATCTCCCTACAAATTCTCCTACGGGTGCATCGAAAGGTTATATACACACAGAGAGATTAATCAGCCTGCGAGCTTTTATTAAGTGCCTACTGTGTGCCAGGCACTGTGTTAGCCATTGGGGATACAAAAACAAATAGAAAACAACCTTGGCTTTCAAAGAGTTAACAAGATACAAGTATACAATTGGTTATTGGGTTTTTCTTTTTGTTTAAGTGCAGTGACACGACCGCATAAATGACCACCCCAAGCAAAAGATACTTTTTAGGACTGTACCAGACAGAAAAAAAATTAAATGAAACATTCCAAAAGATTCCATTAAAACTGTTATTTACTGTGCCAGGTCCTCCCCAAATAAGTAGAGACATTGTGAAACAAACCCATGTAAGCAAGATCTTCAGTATTCCGGAGGCAGATGTTCGCCACATGTTTGACCCATCACATACTCCATCTGTGATCCGATCTGGTTTTATATAATAAGTCTTCCTTTTACATTTTTGTTATTGGCTTTTGCTTTGTGTTTTGCACCTTATCCTACAATATAGGATGCATCTGTTAACCTCCATCAAACACATATCAAAGTGCAAGTTGTTTTCCCCCTCGTTAATGTTATACAGCCTCTTCCAGTCGACCTTTCTACCCCATCTCTCTCCTCAGCCTCTTTGAGAGGAATTTAGTGTGGTCTCTTTTCCCAGAGCTTCCTAGACAACTTAGAACACTAGCTAGGAAGAGTTAATGGCTTGAAATGGAACGAGTTTGGATCAAATCCCAGATTAGCAAGTGCTGACCTTGGTGGTGACGGATAGGCACTCTTCATAGCCATTAATATTCATCCCTTTCATGAGATTCGTTCTTTTAAAAAAAAATTATTCCCATAATTGATGAAGTTTAATAAGTGGGGTGTTAGCTACTGTTGTGGACATGTTATTTCATTTTTTTACACTTTACAAGATGAAGAAATAACTTTTTTCCTTGAAAGGGGAGAAAATATCTTGGAGGCTGGGCTGTCAGCCCTTGTATGGTAAATGGAAGGAGTACTGGATTTGGATTCAGAGGATTCCTGGATTCAGATCCCAGCTTAGCTACTTAGCACTTATGTAATCTCAGGCAAGTTGCTTAATTTTAGCCTTGGTTTTCTTATCTGTAAAATAAAGGGGTTGGACTAGATGCCCTTCCTTTCAGTTCTGCTCTGGCTCTAAATCTACTTACTGTCCTGTGGTTTAACATTTTATACAGAAGTGTCAAGGAACTTCACATTTCCCTAAGGTCCCCTACACAAAATACTGATTATTTAGAGCTTTCTTTTATTCCTGGCCTAGAGCTTCTGACCTTTCAGATCAGATTGCAAAAGAATTTTTTTTTATAAATTCTTACAAAATAATAATATAGATCTGACCACCGACACACATTAGCTGAGTGACCATGGACAGGTAACTTTCAGTGTTGTCAGAAACTCTGAGACCATGTTACAGAAAAGGTGCTGATCTACATTAATAAAGGGAATATCTAAATTTTGGAGCAGCCTCTGTCAAAAAGATCATAGGTCCTATTCTTGTCATCTCATAAAACTGAAGTGACCACCAAAAAGTGGTCCACAAGAGGTAGAGAAATCAAAGGATGTCATGAGGTGCACTTAATATACTTGGTCACAAGATCTAAGATTCCATGACCAAGAGACTGGGAAAAAATGGAAGAAAACAAATGATTATGCATTTTTCCAAAACATAGGCATGGATAATTCTTCAACATTAACCCTTGTGTTCCAATTTTCCCCCCTTCCCTCACACCCTCTCCTAAATGGCAAGTAGTCCAATATATATTAAATATAGTAGAAATATATAAATTCAATATATGCATTCATATTTATACAGTTATCTTGCTGCACAAGAAAAATCAAATCAAAGAGAAAGAAAAAAAATGTAAGCAAACAACAGAAAGAGTAAAAATGCTATGTTGTGATCCAGACTCAGTCCCACAGTCCTCTCTGTGGGTGTAGCTGGCTCTCTTCATCCCAAGTCTATTGGAACTGGTCTGAATCAGATGATGTGTTTTTTAAAATTAAAATAAGCATCCATCTTTACACAGGAGACTAGTTGAAATCATAAAGTTGTCAATGAATGAATAAATGAATGCATTAGTGAAAAAAATCATGGCCAAAAGACTAGTGTGCTCCTCAGAGCCCACTGGAAAGGAGCAGGTGAGAGCCCCACGTCAAGAGCCCACCGGATGCCTACCTAGCCACCACACAAACAAGAACAGTGTTGTTTCACATGTGTCCACATGGTATCATGGATGGAGAGTGATTTGGCTTGGGTTAAGTCTTGCAAGTCCTACTTTGACACATGCTGGTTGTGTGATCCTAAGCAAATCACTTCATCCTTCAAGTGCCCCCCAACGCAACTGGCAGGAGTTAGACCAGAAATATGGAGTGTGCAATGGCTTCATCTAGCAGGACACAGGACAAGTGATGAACACGTTTGGTAGGGAGGTAGAATCTGAGTCGAGGGCAGGAAGAACGATCGCCCAGAGACTTCCCAGCTGTATAACACGGTGGTCCCCCAGTTTTATGGCCACATCCAGCTCAATAATTATTCAGGGCTCCCTCTTCTGCTTTGGCAGGACTGGATACAAGGACACTGGACAGGTGATGAACACGTTTAGTAGGGAGGTAGAATCTGAGTCCAGGGCAGGAGGAACGATCGCCCAGAGACTTCCAGCTGTATTACATGGTGGTCCCCCCGTTGCCGCATCCGGCCTCCTTTCAGCTCGGTAATTGTTTGGGGCTCGCTCTCCTGCTTTGGCAGAACTGTGGCGCTGACGTGCGCTCACTGAGGCCGGCAGCGAAGAGTCAGGAGGGCGGCATTCGCCACAGTCACTGTTGCCCCCCAGAGTAAAGAGAAACCAGAGGGGAAGGTGTTCACGCAACCTTGTGCCACTAGGTTAACGTAGACAGTTGCCAGATAATGGCCGTCATTGTTAGTCTTTGCAATGAGAGGCCTACCGTGGCACAGCTGCCTGCTGCTACCAGTGGGTGATGGTGTTATGGGCATTAGCTTTGAGAAGCTTATAGAGCAGAGGGGGCTGGGATAAAGGACACAAATCAGGGGAAAACTGACAAGATTAAAAAAAAAATCCAGGGCCTAGTATTTACTGTTCATCCTCCTTGCTTGTGGTGTTATATATTGTCTGCTGTGAGTCATGCTGAGAGAGAGCCAGGCACAATAATAGCTGAGAGCAGGCTGGGAGCCCCCTGAGCTATTCTCCGCCAATGGCGGTTACGGAGTTAGGAGAGAGTGAGATTCTGATAGAGTTGTCTTTTTTCTCCTTCCCTCCAAGACCACCCATAATTATTGAGGACATACCTAAGACAGGACGGACATGTCTATGGAGGTTTAGGGCTGGGGTAGCTGAGAGGCGGTCCAACCAGGGTTAAAGGGGAGGTATGACCGTGGCTCACCGCCATTTGTGGACGTAGAACGAAATGCAGATGATAATGGGCATTGGGAGGTGGGGAGTGTCACCATGGATCTGCTTGTTCAGCAGTTTATAGATTAAAATAAAATAACTAAAATATAATAATTAATCCCTCCTCTCTTCTGCCTCCACTTACGCTCAAGGCTGTCACCCAGCGCCTCGTGTCTAAAGCACTGATACAATCTGGAACTACACAACCTGTTGAAAGCCATGATTCATTCAGGGCATTCCTTGGGGTGCCCATTATTACACTATATCTTTTGTTGGTGAGCTTTACAGCAAAGGGAGGCTGCACAGGATGTGATGAAGGCTGAAGGTAAATTGCAAAGGGACACTCCATTGGTATCAATGTACTTACTCCTTCCCGTGATGCAATCAAACCAGATAATAAGCATTTATGAAGTGCCTACTCTATCCCATGCACAGGCACTGGACACAATTAATTACTTGGATACCAGGCTATATTGAAAGGTTTTTCCAACATGGCGGACATTTCCCAAGTTTAAGCTTCCCTTTCAGTGCCTTTAGGAACCCTGGGTTAGCACCTCATGTAATATGGCATCAGAGTAGGTCTTTGTGTGAAATAAAGGGCCATGGGGTCTGATAGAAAATAAGCAGCAGCAGGGAATGAAATGGTAAAACATTTCCCTTGCTTTAGTAAGGTAGGATTCATAAAAGGTAGCTAGGTCATGAGAATAAAGACCTGAACTGCCCTCAAAAAGACCTGATTGGGAGGAATCTGCCTCAATCACTTCCTGTGTGATCCTAAGCAAGTCACGTGTCAGTGCTTAATAAATATTTATTGACTGACTGACAACTCATTAAATATGCTTCTTCATCTGTAAAGTGGGGATAATAGGCTCCTCTTCCTGTTCCTCCTCCTTTTCCTCTTCTTCCTCCCCCTTTTCCTCCTCCTTTTCCTCCTCCTCCTCCCTCATGTGAGGGAGCCATCCAGTCCTGTAACCATCCTCATCTTCAATCATCCACAATCTAGAAGTGGACTAAGAAGGACCCAAGCTTAATATCCCTGTTCATATTCATTGGAGTGGGGGATCTTAAGGACAAGGCTGTACTTCCGCTATCTGGCACTGTTTGACCCAGAAGCTTGGAGACTAACTCAGAACTTTGGAACAAACTCAATCTCAGGGATCAGTATCAGCTCTGTTCGGTAAACATGGATTATAGCAAACTGGAAAAGAAGCCTAGAATTCTAAGTGAAAACGTTGCTTTTTTTGACTGTCAAAAATGACAGTCTTCCACAAGCCACCCGCACCATTCTACACACAATTACTAAATGCTTGATTTTTCCCTCCTGTTGCATGAAATCAAGTTGAGTTTAATAGATGAATAAAGATGTGAAATTTGAAAAATAAAATGGGGATCATAACAACCCCTTCCTCCCAAAGTTGTTTTAAGAATCACATGAGATAACCATTAAAGCTTTTTACAAACCTTAAAGTACCATATGAGAGCAAACTTATTGTTTATATTACTATCAGCATCCCTCTCCATTAAAGTCATCTTGCTAAGCTGTGACACGACTGTGGTACTTGATTGTCCAACATCATGTCGGTAGAATATACGCTCTACCACATCCTAAAAAACTAGGAAAATTCCCAGCCTGGGCCCTGCAGTGGACAGTAAACCATCTATAAACCAACTGAACTGAGTTTAGAGGTGCCTTCCCAGATGGCTGACCATTGAGGATGAATCATTTCCACTATAATTTCCGTGAAAATGAAGGAGGCATGAGGGGATATGATCTGTATCAGATCAGGGTATCCTCATATTGCTGAAATCTTTGGTCCTTGAAATCCATCCATTGAAGTATCGTAACATCAGTAATGATTTTGGTACAAGCCATTTGCCAGAGACTTAATGGTGACCTCCATTTCACAGTGGAGTCGAGTGAACAGAGATCCATACTCAGAATCGGGAAATGTTCCCAACTCTGGACAAAATAAATTCAAAATTTATGGCATTTCCCTGCAAATCATCATTAATATTAAAGCAGCTATGCCAATTTTTGCAGGGTATAGTGGATAGAGCACTGGTCTGAGTCTGGAAGACCTGAATGTCCCTTTTGGAAGTGATTTAACATGTTTCCTCATTCATGAAAAAAGAGTTGACTTGACCTCCAAAGTTCCTTCCAACTCCATTATAGATCCACGATCTATAATCCTTCAAACACTTCCCCACCTGTTGCCCTGAATATGTTTATACTTCACAACTGATTGCTCTTTATCACATGGGCTCAAATCCCTGGCTTTTTTTAATTCCCAAGTAAAATCCCAGTTTCTATAGAAATCCTGTCCCAGCCCCTCTTAATTCTAGTGCCTTCTTACTCCCTATATATCTGTTTACTTGATGTCTTTCCCATTAATCTGTAAGCTATCTTTTGCCTCTTTTTGTATCCCCAGTGCTTACTCAAATTCCCGACACATAGTAGGTGCTTAATAAATGCTGGCGGAACTAACTGGCTGACAGACACATGCAACTTTGGGATCAAACCATCTGAATTACATTAGCAGCAATTCTCAGAGCAAGGAATGTCTTTTACACAAATACCCAGGTTCTGAGCTAACTTTTTACCCATTTATTTGGACCCACATGGGCTTTGTGACAAAAAGTGCCAAATGGACACTCTTACCTTTATGTCTCTTTTTCAGGGAATTCTGTTTCCCAAGACCAAGATCCTTGAGAATCTCTAGAACCTCTTTATAATACCCACAAAATTCTTCCTGAGGATGTGGCAGGAACAATTAGGTTGGCTAAGCAGCTAGGCGAGCATTAGGGAACCTGAAGATCTGATATTGTGGAAGAAAAGGTTTTAGAAATCACACTCAAGAAACTACTGAAGACAAAGATCAAGGAACCCTATTCTCAGGGTGTAATTTTAACAGCAACAATAAAAAATAACTAGCATTTCTATAGCGCTTTAAGGTTTGCAAAACATTTTACATATATTAAGAAACATGATTCTTTGGGGAGGATCCCAAAGCTGTGATTTCACTAGTGTGAGTAATTCCCAGCTAGGAAACCCCCTCTACCAATGCAGTTCAACAAGTAACCTGGAACTTAAGATTGGCTGAGAGGCCACACAGCTAATATGGTCACTCAGCTTATATGCAACAGATGCAGAAATTGCACTCCAGCTGGACCTCTTACTGCCTTTCATTTGTAAAATAGAAATAAATAGGGATTGGACCTGTGATTTCACTGATAAAGAGAAGACCCAAATGAAGAAAATCCCTCTAACAATACCATTCAGCACCTTCTCAACAACTCCTACTATGAATAATATTTTTTTTGTTGTTGTTTTTCAGTGGTTTCTGCCATGTGTGATTCTTCTTCTCCCCATTTGGGGTTTTCCTGGCAAAAATACTGAGTAGTTTGCTGTTTCCTTTGTTAGCTCATTTTACAGATGAGGAAACTTGAGGCAAACATGGTTAAGTGACTTGCCCAAGTTTGCATAGCTAGTAAAGATCTGCCTGGCAGGACATAATGTTCTGTAAGAAAATATCAAGACATTGCCTGTCAACATAAGTGAGGCAAACATGGCATAATGGATGGTGCCTCAGACACCTTCTAACTGAGTAATTTTGGGCAAATTAACTTCTCTGAACCTTTGTTTTATCATCTCTGAAATGAGGGGAAGAGCAGACTAGATGCCCTCTAAGGGATCGTCCAGCTCTGCACTCCATGATCATATACTCTATTACCTCAAACACCTTCCCAAAGTGAGGTCATTTGGCTAAATGATAGGTAAACTTTCATCTCAACTTATCTAGAATCAGGCCTCCATAACACTTCCCATCCATCACCAATGCTGCTTTCTTCTTTATAGATTCCTTTTATGTGTTGTCTTTCCCCATTAGAATGTAAGCTCCTTGAGAACAGGAATTGTTTTGCTTTCTCATTCCAAAACACAATGTTTGGCACATTGTAAATGTTTAATAAGTGTTTTCTTTCTCTCTCTCTCTCTCTCTCTCTCTCTCTCTCTCTCTCTCTCTCTCTCTCTCTCCCTCTTCCTGTCTCTATCTCTGTCTATTTTTTAAGTCACTTCCTAAGAGCATTTCTTTACAAAATAATAAATTAAGTAAGGGGTGGCTGGCCTTAGGGAGTTGGCCAGGGGAAAAGTACAACAGAAAGAACACTGTTTCTACAAGTCAGAAGATACGGATTTTGACAATTGCAAGAACATATGAGTGGCTAAATGAGTAAACAAAAAACATTTATTTATGCTTACTTTGTTTGGAGCCCTGGGGATACAAATAAAAAAATCCAAAAGGCCCCTGCCTTCCTTGAACTTACCTTCTAAAGAGGAAGAATACACACAAAAGGGAATGGTAGCCAGGGACCAGCATTTTGTTCTTGAAACTTATTGCAATGGTGATTGGCATACTCCCCCCCACCCCCTGCTATTTCCTGTTACCATCTCCAGATCTCATATTCTTCAATTAGAAAATAATAACTTTAGACAACATGGCTTCTGTGGTTGGCTCTAGATCTAAGATGTCTTAATGGCATCTCAAAATCAACATCTTCAGAACAGAACTCACTATCTTTCTTCTCAAATTCTCCCTTTTTTCAGTCTACTACTGTCAAAGTTTCCACCATTCTCTTGATTACCTAGGTTGTCCATAAGTCTTACTCTTACCAACCCTAGATATTAAATTAGTTCTCAGGTTTTGCCATTTCCTTCTTCGCAACATTTTCATCTCAGGTGTACGCTCATCCCTTTCTCTCTTCCAAACAACTTCTGGTGAGAGGGCTTGCTCACACCTTTTGGGGGTTGCTCATTTGGTGCCTCCTCTCACCTGTAGCTCCGAGAAGGTGTAGAATGGTAAGGAACACACCCTGATAAAGCATTGTCTTAGCAGATAAGTTAAATCAAATTGAGGGTAACCAACAGACCTTAAACCCATTGGTGAGTTAAAGAGGTATCTATCCCAAGCATGTGAAGATATTCCTATGTGGAATGAGCAAATAAGAACAATTTTATCCAACATTCATGAAGGGCTGAAGTGGACACCATGGGCACTGACACCTCAGACACTAAGTCATCCACTGCAGCTTCAGCCATCACCAGGTGCCTTTACTTTTGTCCCGATCCCAGTCTCTGATGAGTCTGAAAGAGAGAGTGCATCTCATGACTGTGTAACTCTGCCCCACTTAAATCCAATTCACATACAAATCAAGACATTATACCACGAGGTCAATGGTTGTCTTTGAAAGCAAAGGATGAACTCTAGCACAGGCTCTTGTTGGACAATATTGGGAAACTGATCACCCTGCCTCAAGTTGGGATGAGTGAGTCCCATTCCAAGCCATCCTCCACACAACTGCCAAGTGTAGGTCCGATCGTGTCACCTCCTTCCCCCTCCTCTTGTTTTTGCACTAATTAATAAACTCCTCTGTCTTCCTATTATTTTCAGGATCAAATAAAAAGCCCTTTGTTTGGTATAGAAAACAACCTGGCTTCTTCCTACCATTCCACTCCTATTATGCTTGATGGCCCTCTATCTACTCTACAATCCAGCCATCTATGTATGTAACATCCCATTCCCCAAGCTGTGTGCCTTTTCACTGACTGTCCCGAATTTGAGGAGAAAGATAATGAGTTCTATTTTGAACGTGTTGAGTTTGAGATGCAATTGGGACTTAAATCTAGAGCCAACCATTGAAGCCATGTTCTGCTCCTTCATTGCTTCCTCATAAAATTCCTGACTTCCTTTAAGACTTAGTAATATGTGCCACCTCCTACAGAAGGTTTTTCTTAGTCCCCCCAAACACTACAGTCTTTCCCTCCCAGTATAGCTTCTACCAACTTCTTATGTATCTTATGGGTAGCTAATTATTTACATGCTTGCTCCCCCAGCTAGATTTTCTCCTTGAGGGTAAAATCTATTTTGTTATTGTTGTTTTGTCTTGCTTGTATCTTCAGCACTGAGCACAGCTCCTGAAATAGTGTAGCCATTTAATAAATGCTTGTTAATCGATTGATTAATTAATACTCTTCTCTATCTTTCAGTTGTATCTGACATTGCAGTTAGGAGCTGAAAAGAACTCATTTTAAGAAACAGTTGATATTTGTTTCTCATTAAGATGCTCACTTTCCTTCACTCACAAAGAGCTTTTAGAAAATTAATAACTGAGTCTTTATTTGTGGCTTATTTCTAAAATCTGAGTTGTTAAAACAACTTGTCCAAACAAAAATCCCACTGTTCTCCCTTCTTGGTTGTACAGTAGTGAAAATAATGTGCAGGTATCTGTGGGCATTTTACATTCTGGGAATAATTTATATGACAATAAATTATCGAGAGAATTTGAAGCAGTATTTTTAGTACTCTAAAGTTGCTTTCTATCCTGTATTCCATAAATAAATTGATCCATTAACCTATGGAACAGTGAATAAAAGCTCACTCTGTTCTTGGGAATTCTGCAAGCAGAGATTTATGTGCCAAATTTAAAATTAAAAAATTTAAATTTCAGTATTGCTATTATTTTGATGAAAATATATATATATGGTTTGCAAAGCACTTACTTTATGCCATCTATATTATCAAATGAGATACTATTTATAAAGCTCTTAGAACAGCCCATCATAGGAACTTAATAATTGTTTGTTTCCTTTCCCTTTTAAACATTAGATCAACAAGCATGTATTAAACACCAACTATATATCAAAAGCACTATATAATATTCTGATTGATGAATTCTTCTTGCTCATGGCCCTGTTGCATTATAGTATTGTTGCAGAGCTGTCAAGAAATGATAAATCCTGACTCAGCTATAGATATATTTATCTAATCTATGTTAAGATTTATTGATAATTGATTCAGTCTGGAAATAGTAGAAAAATAGTCAAGGTTTTATTACTGGGACAAGACTTGTCTAATATGCACTTGTTCATGTGTATATATTAATTAGATCTTTTTCTCTCCCTCCCTTCCTCCCTCCTCCCTTCCTACTTCTTCATCTTCTTCGTCTTCCTTTTCTTCTTCTTCTTTCTTTTCCCCCTCCTTCTTTTTTTCCTTCTCCCCCTCCTTCTATTTCTTCCTCTTCTCTTTCTCTCCCTCCCTCCCTTTCATTTACCTCCCATCTCCCCCCCCACACCCTTTTTCTCCACTCTTTTGCCTCCATCCTTAAAAAGAAGTAGTTTGGTAACATGGAAAACCTGACTGGAGTGATAAAACATTCAGGTCTTAGTTGTGTTTCTTTGTCTAGTTGAATTTCATTGGGCCTCAGTTTCCTCAATATTTTTTAGTAGAGCATGGATTACCATGCAGCCTTTGCCTCACTAATTTTAATTGCATCCTTCTTTCCTTCCTGGTGTCAGTGATATTGCTGCCAAAACCCTGCAGCTGAGAATGACACAAGCATTTAAATTTACCAGAGCCAGATGGCGACATAAATCTCCATTGTTACTCATGACATTCCCAATGTGGCTGCTCTCTGTTTTGAATGGGACATTAGCAATAGTGAGTTCTCATGGGAGCACTTTTTAGAGTTCCCTTTGGGAAGCAAAGAGACTTTAAATTTTTGCTGGTGGCTTCCCTGAGCAGGATTGTGAATATTGTGGCAATACTTTGACTGAGAGATTTAATTAAAGGTTAGCCAATCAACAATACCTCTAGTCCCTTTAACTTGATTGCCCGACAGAGGTTCCATCTATTCAAGCCTCTTTGAATTTTTCTGTTCTTTTCCATTTTAAGTAAAAGGAGTGGAGTCTTCAACCTTGGTTGAGTGTGACAATCACAGGAATCTGGAAGTTTGAAATCAGACTAGATTTGGCAGCTATTATAGCACTGATGGCCCAGAGAACAAGAAATTGTCTTTAGGAGTATCTTCAGGACACTATCCCAGAGGAAGAATTCATCCAGCAGTCATCTAGCATCTGGATGTGGACTTGGGGGGACCAGAGCTTTGTAGGAATTGAACAAAGTTGTGATTCTACTCCCTCAGAAACCATACAGTGGAAGCATACCCCAGAAATATTAAAGGAAAATGTTTGCACATTTGCTCTTGCTATATATTTGAAATAAATATCCATTAAAATCTTAAATAAAATATTAACAAAGAGATTACAGCAAGTTATTCCCAGGTGAATATTCCATGATGAAGTAGGATTTATATCAAGAATGCAGGGCTAATTCAATATTAGGAAAACTGTTAGCATAATTGACTATATCAATAACCAAAATAACAAAAATCATATGATTATTTCAATAGATGCTGGAAAAGCATTTGACAAAATCCAACAACCATTCCTATTAAAAACACTAGAGAGAATAGGAATAAATGGAGCTTTCCTTAAAATGATCAATAGCATCTATTTAAAGCCATCAGAAAGCATCACATGTAATGGAGATAAACTAGAACCATTCCCAAAAAGATTAGGGGTGAAACAAGGTTGCCCATGGTTACCATTACTATTCAATATTATATTAGATATGTTAATTTTGGCAATTAGGGAAGAAAAAGAGATTAAAGGAATTAGAGTAGTAAATGAGGAAACTAAATTGTCACTCTTTGTAGATGATACGATGGTATATTTAGAGAATCCTAGAGAATTAACGCAAAAACTACTAAAAAACAATCACTTTTCAAGAATCCCAGTGTGATCTACTAGATTAAAATGAAGAAGGCCCACCAAGATTAGACATTGCTCTCAGACTTAGCAAATCAAAAGGGCACTGGGAAATTCTGTTTTTAATCTTTGGTAATGTTTTAATTTGGGTAGCAGAGAACATTTTCTCTAGAGACAGGAAGTTATTCCTTTGCCCAAATTCTAAAGTCATTAAGTCTTTAAATCTCATTAGAAAAATTACTAGCTGGTCAGATTCTTTCTACCATAAACACCCAATTGAAGGATGTGGAGGAGAGAGCACAGAATTCCTCATGAATTAAATTTTGTCTTTGTGAAATGTTCCCCTGTAGATAATTTAGGTCAGTTGTGGACAGGATCAAAAATTATCCCATTTGACAAACCCAAAGATTCTAACTTTTGGGATAAGAATTCATTATTTGACAAAAACTGCTAGGCTAACTGGAAACTAGTATGGCAGAAATTAGGCATGGACCCACACTTAACACAGTATACCAAGATAAGATCAAAATGGGTCCACGATTTAGGCATAAAGAACAAGATTATAAATAAATTAGAGGAACATAGGATAGTTTATCTCTCAGACTTGTGGAGGAGGAAGAAATCTGTGACCAAAGATGAACTAGAGACCATTACTGATCACAAAATAGAAAATTTTGATTACATCAAATTAAAAAGCTTTTGTACAAACAAAACTAATGCAAACAAAATTAGAAGGGAAGCAAAAAACTGGGAAAACATCTTCACAGTTAAAGGTTCTGATAAAGGCCTCATTTCCAAAATATATAAAGAATTGACTCTAATTTATAAGAAACCAAGCCATTCTCTAATTGATAAATGGTCAAAGGATATGAACAGACAATTTTCAAATGATGAAATTGAAACTATTACCACTCATATGAAAGAGTGTTCCAAATCACTATTAATCAGAGAAATACAAATTAAGACAACTCTGAGATACCACTACACACCTGTCAGATTGGCTAAGATGACAGGAAAAAATAACGACGAATGTTGGAGGGGATGTGGGAAAACTGGAACACTGATGCATTGCTGGTGGAGTTGTGAACGAATCCAACCATTCTGGAGAGAAATCTGGAATTATGCCCCAAAAGTTATCAAACTGTGCATACCCTTTGACTCAGCAGTGCTACTACTGGGCTTATACCCCAAGGAGATACTAAAAAAGGGAAAGGGACCCATATGTGCCAAAATGTTTGTGACAGCCCTGTCTGTAGTGGCTAGAAACTGGAAAATGAATGGATGCCCTTCAATTGGAGAATGGTTGGGTAAATTGTGGTATATGAATGTTATGGAATATTATTGTTCTGTAAGTAATGACCAGCAGGATGAATACAGAGAGGCTTGGAGAGACTTACATGAACTGATGCTAAGTGAAATGAGCACAACCAAGAGATCATTATATATGTCAACAACGATACTATATGAACATGTATTCTGATGGAAGTGGATTTCTTTGACAAAGAGACCTAATTCAGTTTCAATTGATCAATGATGGACAGAAGCAGCTACCCCCAAAGAAAGAACACTGGGAAATGAACGTAAACTGTTTACATTTTTGTTTTTCTTCCTGGGTTATTTTTACCTTCTGAATCCAGTCCCTGTGCAACAAGAAAACTGTTTGGTTCTGCACACATATATTGTATCTAGGATATACTGCGACATAGTCAACATATATAGGACTGCTTGCCATCTGGGGGAGGGGGTGGAGGGAGAGAGGGGAAAAATCAGAACAGAAGTGAGTGCAAGAGATAATGTTGTAAAAAAATTATCCTGGCATGGGTTCTGTCAATAAAAAGTTATTATAATAAAAAAATAAAAAGATAAAGTTCTGCTGATCAGAACCCCCCCCTCCAAAAAAAGAATTATCCCACATAATAAATCCTTTGCTATTTGTTTTGATCTGAACCTGTGATTTCCAATATGGAGGGAGTTCTTCTATGAACAAATTCCTTCTGCTAATGCAGATCATCAGTTGTCCTTCATTTATAGTCTTAGTTACCCTGAACATCAGAGATGAAGTGACTTTCTCTGAATCACATAGCCATTTTGTATCAGATAGATTGGAAGCCAGGGAATCTTGATGCCTTTGCCAGGCTTCTATGCATTACATCACTATACTTTACTCACAAAACATTTAATATATATTTTTAAAAATGAAAGTGCATTGTTTCTTTGTTTCTTACCAATTCTGTCTCGCTCCTCCTGTTCACTGAAAAGTTCTGTTCTTGACCCTTGTAATTCCATCACAACTCTCAGTTCTCTCATTTATGAGTTTGGGGGTTTATGTGATTTGAAAAAGATATAAACACTGTTCCAAGAAATGGTCCCTAAAAGCCACCTGATCACTAAGCTCATGAGAGTTGTCGTTTACACAGTTTCTCCAGTGGCACCTTCTCTGGTATCTTGGAGTTGATGTACAGCTGTGAAGAGATGGGGCTTACTCACTGACTCACAGCCAACTTCTTGAGCAATAGCTTTTGTTACATACTGTCATTGTGGATCTTCTCTCAACGGAGGAATACTCTGGTGAAGGAAGGTTCTGATTTAGATTGGTAGGGATTAGATCCTTGTCACTGGGCAGTAGTGAAGGGAACCAGTGTATGCTGGTAGAAAGTCTATGCTTATAAAACCAAGTACCAATTATTTCTACAATTCCTTTTCTGAGATACATTCATTCAGTCAGTCACTCATTCAGCCCACATTTATTAAGTGTCTATGAATGTTAGAACATTAGGGCTAGGACTGGGGCAAATAGACCTTTCCCCTCATGTATCTTATCTGGCAGAGGGAGAATACACAAACATAGATAATTACAATATAAACACAGTATTACTTAAGTATGGTAGAAAGGTACATTAAGTACTGGTGAAGTCCTAAGGGAATGTTTGCTACTAATAGGGGAATCAATGCAGGCTTCATGGAGAAACTTGTCTTTTGGAATCACTTTAAAGGAGGAATAGAAATTTAATAAGTGTTGTTATACAGTCATATCCAATTCTTCATGACTCCATTTGGGATTTTCTTGACAAAGATAATGAAGTGATTTGCCATTTCCTTCTTGGACTCATTTTACAGATGAGAAAACTGAGGAAAACAGAGTTAAGTGACTTGCCCAGGGTCACACAGCTATTAACAATCTGAGGCCAGATTTGAACTCAGGAAGATGAATCTTCCTCATTCCAAGCCTAATGTTCTTTCCACTGTACAAATATAGAGGGGGGGGGGGAAGACATTCCAAGCGTTTGAAACTGTGAGAAAAGTCATGGGGGTCTGAAGCATAGGTATGTTCATCAAGGCAGATAATAGAGTAGTCTAAATGGTGCTTAGAAACAAGTGTACAAAGAAATCAAAATGTAACTCAGTTGACTTCTCTTATTCCATTTTGCCTCAATTTTCCAACATTAATTATCCCTTGCTGCACATATAATATAAACATACAGATCCTAAATGCTATTTATTGTGCCTGCCATAAAAGATAAGAAATGGCTCCATCCTGGAAGTGCTCAGGACACATTGCAGGAACAATCAATAATCGATCAATAAACATTTATTAAGTTTCTGCTCTCAAGGAGCTTGCAATCTAATGGAAAAAACAATATAAAAACCAATATTTATTAAAAAAACAAGCTGTATACAACATAATTAGGAAATAATTCTCAAAGGGAAAGCACTGGAAATAAGAGAAGTTGGAGAAGACTTTCTGCAAAAGGTAGGATTTTAGCTGGGACTTAAAGGAAGTCAGGGAAGGCAGTAGGCAGAGCAGAGAAGGGAGAGTATATTTTAGACAAGGGAGATAGAGAGACTGCCTGGAGCTGAGAGATATGTTGTCATATTGCAATGTAAAGCAGCATATAATTACATAAGAAGTTTCCTTTAAAATGAGGGTTTCCTTGGAAAATGGTGAGTTCTTTTTCAGAGGTCTTCAAATAGAAGCTTATTGACCACTTGTTGGGGCAGAGGCATGGGGGTAGGGGTATAGTTGATTCATTATCAGGCCCATGTTGAAATCTATAACTCCTAAGATTTAATGAAAATCACATTCATGATAATTTTTCCATACTTCTACTCAATTCCTAATCTACTACCACCACCATCTTCTTCCTCCTCTTCCCCTTCCTTCTTCTCCTCCCTTTCCTCCTTCTCCTCCTCTCCTCCTCCTCCTCCTTCTTCTTCTTTTTTTCTTTTTCTTCTCCTTCTCCTTTCCCTTCTCCTTCTCCTTTCCCTTCTCCTTCTCCTTTCCCTTCTTCTTTTTCCTCCTTCTCTCTTCCTCCTGCTACTGTTACTACTTCTATTCTTCTTTCTTCTCTTTTTCCTCCTCCTACTTCCATTACTACTAAAATTACTTCCACTATTACTACATGTACTACTACCACTACTATTTACTATTAATAAAAATAAGAATAAAAGGAGAGTCAAAACCATTCCTTGTGACAGACCAAATGAGGAGTGGGCATAGAAAGTGGTCTCTAGAAAAAGATGGCCACAGACTGATGTGTTTTGGATGAAGCCTAATGGAAAGAATGGGGTATGAGCTAGCTGGATAAGCCTGAAAGGAATGGGAGACTTGGATAAGGAGAAAAGTGAAAAAAAATACAGAAGCAAAGGCATGGAGGCCGCAATGAGAAGGCCACAGCCAGGAGGCCTGGGTGGAGCAGAAGATTTGTACGGGGGAATTATTTGCCCCTAGTTACTTTCTCCTGATTTCTTCTCACAGAATTAATATCCAGCTTTGCGAGCAGCTTCAGATACAGAGACAATATGAATCTGTGAATCTGTGATTCCGAGGAGCACTAGTCAAACTGAGACATTCTGAGGGATGCAAATAAAAAGTCTGGAGGGGGAAAAAAAATGAAAATGAAATCCTGAGAGTCACTCACTTCATCCATAATCCTCTCCCTCTCCTAAAGATTCAAATGGCTCACAGCAACCGATGTGACTGTTTACATTCTCACCCTGAAAAAATGTCATCCTACAGGTCTCTGGCAGCCCACATCACTGACACTTCCTTTATTTGGCCAGGAAGAGGGTTTTTGCTAGGGACAAGGCTGGGAAAGATGTCTTTCAATAGCACTCAAATGACTTCCTCCAAACTGAATATGAGAAAGACCTGCGTCCTTTGTGAGAGAGCCCACCTTTTGGACGTGGCCCGATCTGTGAGCCTGAGGAGGGCAGAGATTATATATATTTTTTCTCTCTTAAACACAGGGACCAGTGTCCAGAGAATCCTCCCTAATCAGTCCGGGCTCTGCTGGAGATTTGCAAATATGCTCATTAACGAGCAGTATTGGAAACCAGTGTTTGGGGGTCAATTTACTGGATCTCTTGTCAACGGTATTTGGCATTTATCTGTTTGTCTGTTTTCTCCCCCAATGTCACTGAATGATGCTGCCTTTGCCTCAGAGACACAGCAAGCCCGAGCCTCCGAGCACATGAATACTAAGGAACCGGTTTCCTTAGTAACAATGTCCATGAAGCAGCTCTGAGAAATTCTTGCCTTTCTGTCTTGTTTGTTTGTTTGCCAGGGTCGGTCAGGAGACACCTGAACTAAAACCAGCTCAAAGTCCATCACGTCTTTAATGTCCTGGGAGCATGACTTGTCTCTCTCACCTGATGGCATCCCTCCCTTGCCCTAAACTAATCATAATAATCTAGCATTCATGCGGCACCAGAAGGTTTGCAAAGTATTCCCCTATATTACCTCACTTGTTCCTTGTGAAAATTCTGGAAGATTGTTTCTATTATCACGCTCATTTTACAGATAAGGGAATTGAGGTTTGGAGAGGTTAAGTGAGTCCCTGGGAGGTGGTTCCTATTATTATTCCCATTTTCCAGATGAACAGACAGAAGCTTAGAGAGATTAAGTAAGTCCCTAGGAGATTTTTTTTATTATCCCCATTTCACAGATGAAAAAACTGAGGCTTAGACAAATTAAATGAGTCCCTGAGAAGTTGTTATTCTTATTATCCCCATTTTACAAATAAAGAAACAGAGGCTTAGAGAGATTAAATAAATACCTAGGAGAATCTTACTACTATTATTCCCATTTTATAGATGAAGAAACCGAGGCTTAGAGAAATTAAGTGAGTCCCTGGGAGGTTGTTACTAGTATTATCCCCATTTTTCAGATGAGGAAACTGAACTTTAGAGAGATTAAGTGAGTCCCTGAGAGGTTGTTACTCTTATTATCTCCATTTTACAAATGAGGAAACTGAGGCTTATAGAAATTAAATGAGTCCCTGGAAGGTTGTTCCTATTTATATCCTCATTTTTTTTTCA